>NC_090932.1:880124655-880749655 GCF_040938575.1 Ambystoma mexicanum | reverse complement strand
CTCAACCATGTTAGCCTTTTGGTCGTGCCAGTGCTTGACCAATGCTTGTCCAGCTTTCAAGTTATCACTTGCTTCTGCCATCATTTGTGACATTCTCCTTCGGAGACCTATCACATAGTCAGTCACTCTTACTGGCTTGGGGGAAGGAGCACTCTCCAACCCCTCCTTGATCAGGGCCAATGGACCTCTGACCGGATGACCATAGAGAAGTTCAAAGGGAGAATAACCTACTCCCTCCTGAGGGACTTCTCTATAAGCAAAGAGAAGGCATGGCAGTAGAAGGTCCCACTTTCTTTTAAGGGGGTCCTCTAAAGCACCTATCATGCTCTTCATGGTTCTGTTGAACCTTTCAATCAATCCATTTGTCTGAGGGTGGTATGCGGTTGAGAACTTGTAAGTAACTCCGCAGGTTTTCCACATGGCCTTCATATAGTGGGACATAAAATTTGACCCCCTGTCAGAGATTACTTGCTTAGGAAACCCAACCCTGGTAAAAATACCAAGGAGGGCCTTAGCCACAGCCGGAGCTGTAACAGTCTTCATAGGAATGGCCTCAGGGTATCTAGTAGCATGGTCTACTACAACAAGTATAAACCTGTTGCCTGAGGAAGTTGGAGGATCAAGGGGACCAACAATGTCAATCCCTACTCTCTCAAATGGGACTCCCACTACAGGGAGAGGCACTAAAGGTGCCACATTCTTGGAGCCAACCTTACCAGAAGTCTGGCAGGTGTGGCAGCTCCTGCAGTATTTATCTACTTCAGCCCCCATCTTTGGCCAATAAAAGTGAGAGCCTTTCCTTAGTCTTCTTGAAACTCAAGTGACCAGCCAAAGGAATCTCATGGGCTAACTGCAAGAACTGTGGTCTGTTCTCTTGAGGTACTACAAGTCGTTTGTTGTCCCCAGGTGCAGACTCGGTTGGTTCACTGTAGAAGAGGCCATCTTCCCAGTGTAACCTATATTTCCCAGGCTCTTGCCCTTCAGCCTGAGCATCTGCCTGGTGGCGAAGACCTTCCAGAGTTGGAAATTCTCTCTGTCCCTTACTGAAGTTTGCCCTGTTGGGTCCACCTTCTGCCAGTAAAGACTGCAGCTCAGGATGGTCAACAGGATCCAAATCTCCAATGAGTTCTTGGCATTCCACTAGCTCTTCTTCAGAGTCTAGTTCAACCACACAGGGTTGTACCTCCCTCTCAGTCTCTGCTGGAGGGGGAGTTACTGGTGTAACTTTGGACAACCTAGGGGAAGTCCTTGTTGGCTGCACTGGAGTGCTGGCTGTGAGGTTCTTTTTAGAAGTTTTAAGTTTCCCTTTTTCTTCTATTTTCTTAGAGACAGCAGCTGACATCTCCAGTGGAGTAGGAGTGATCTCTTTCTTCATCATCTCCTTGGGAGTACCTCTCATGGTTCTCTCCCTTGCAGGTCAGGTGAGCTCCTGTAACCTTTTCCTAGGAGGTCTGGGGGTATGTGACACTACTCCAAGAGTTTTCAAGTCATTACCCAGCAGGACCCTTCCTGGCACCTCACTTTGTATGCTGACAGGTATCTTCACAGTCATGTCATTACACTGGATGAGAACTGGTAATTGGCGAAGCATCTGCACAGGCCCTCCAGCTAACTTGGTGAGGCGTTTGGGTGCCTTAGCAACATCCTCAGCCTGAAAAAACGATTTGTCCACCACAGTTATGCTGGCCCCAGTGTCCCTGATGGCAGGAGCCTCCTGACTATTCACCTGGACACTGTCCTTATAATACTCTTTAGTATTATCTGGGATAGAATTATAGACATCTAAGTTCTGTTGTTCCCACAGACCCAAAGACACTAAAGAAACACTGGCTGAGACTCCAATGGTTTCATCAGCCAGTAATAGAAAGTTTCCACTTGTGATTTGTACTTCCTCCTCTGGAGCGAAGGCTAAGGAGACAAGCTGGACCCCTGAAGGTTTACCCTTACATCTGGGATCTCCTTTCACAGGGTCAGTAGAGCCACAAACAAAGCATTTACCAAATGCTTTCTGGAATGGTGGCTTGTTCTGACCTCCTTCTGGTTTGGCACCAGGAGGTACACTAGCCTGATTTGGTTTCCCTGGTGGCATACCCCTTTGGTTTTGTTTGGGGCCCTCTTTGGAATTGGAATTATTAGAATTCTCTTTGGAGTCCTTTTTTGGCTGTTTTCCCTCATGAGTAGCCCCAGAATCCTTGTGAGTGGCCCTGTCGGCAACCCACAAGTCAGCAGCCTTAGCTAACTTCCCGGAATCTAATTCCTTTGAATCAGCCAAGTGCTGTCTGAGCTCAGGAGAGCAGGCATCATAAATTGACTCCAACATTACAAGATTCTTCATTCCTTCACAAGTGTTAACTCTGTAACCCTTAATCCATCCCTCTAAGTTTTTCAAACTTTCACTCACCCAGGTAGCCCAAGGGGTACCATCATGCTTTTTGAGGGTCCTAAACCTCTTAAGGTACTGGGAAGGGGTCTTCCCAAATCTAGCTATCAAAGCTAGTTTTACACATTCATAATCCTTCTTATCCACCTCCCCCAACTCCATTACCACATCAGTTGCAACAGGGGGAAGCCTAGAGAACAACCAGGGAAGTAACTCATTCCCTGTGATGTCCTGGAGCCCATGATTATACTCAAACATTTTCAACCAATCCAACACATCCAATCTAGGTTCATACATACCCACTAATTCTTTAGGCATTCGGGGTCTTTTGGGACTAGAACTCCTAGAAGAACCAGAGGAGAGATAAGCATTTTCTACAGACAACTTTTTCATTTCTAATTCATGATTAAGCTCTATTTCTCTGAGTCTTAACTCAGCTTGCTTCTGCTCAGCCTGGGCATTCCTTCTTCTGAACTCTAGCTCTTGGTTTCTTTCAGATTGAGCAATAAAACGTTTGTACTCTAATTCAAGCTTCATTTTTTCAAGTTCAAAATAAGCAGGGTTACATGTAGGACCTGGTATAGGCCCAGTAGGTAAGGCAGACAGAGGCTCAGAGTGGCATTAGGTTCACTTTCCTCTTCTGACTCATTCTCAAGACTTTGATTCAGATCAATACCATCAATGTTTTCTACATTTGCTGGGGGGGGGGGAGATTCCTCTGTACCACCCAGACTTTGGTTTTCTAACAATCTTTCTATAAGTTCCATTTTCTTGCCCTTCTCAGAGAGATTCTTATGTCTACACAATACTTTTAAGCAATCAGCAGTTTTGGCAGACAATGGGCCTCATTACGAGTCCGGCGGTAACTACGGCGGTAAAACCGCCTGGTTACCGCCGGACTCGTCTTACCATTCCGCCTCCGTGATTCCCGGAATTACCGGGGCATTACAACCCCGGTTTTCCGGGAATCACGGAGGCGGAATGGTGTTAATCCCCATTCCCATCGAGTCCTATGGGACTCGATGGGAATGGGGATCATGGAAACACCGGCAGCATCTCGTAATGCTGCCGGTGTTTCCTCATCCGCCTGCAGGCGGGCGGTGTTAAACCCGCCAGGTCAGACCTGGCGGGAACATCACCTCCCACCTGCAGGAGTTGGGATCAGGCGGTCCGGAAACAACGGTGGCGGCGGGTTTACCGCCACCGTTATTTCCGGACTGCATGATTTGTAATGAGGCCCAATGATTCTAGGGTATAACTCTCCATAGCAGACATAGTTAGAAAATCAGCTTTTTAGTGCTAAGCTCTGTGGTTAGTTGTCCTAAAGTGTTCAACAAGCACTCTAAAGTGTATACTCAATACAAATCCCACCGCTGTACACCAGTGTTAGGCAGAAACCTGTGCAGTTCCCTCTGGGACCACTGCAAAAGATTTAGGACTACAGGTGTTTGGCAGTAAACCCACTTGGTAGCAGTCTGTACCACACAGATTCACTTGGTAGCTGTGGCTGAGCAGTCAGACTTCCCTCAAGAAGGCAGTATACAGAGTATTCACAATAGGTCAAGAGCACACAATAGAACAAGTAAACACTGACCAGGGCTTGGTGTAAAAGAGATATAATTATTTATTTAAAACCACATCTAGAAAAACACACAGGCACTAATAGTAAGCAATTCAAAAACACGGTCAGTAAAAGATATACACGCCCTTAAAAGAATATTAGACAAGTCTTAAGTAAAGCCCCACTTATTTTCAGACAGCGGTGAGTGCTTAACGTAGATGGCACTCTAATAGTTCGTTTTAAAAAGGGAGAGAAAAGCAGAGAACAATTTGAAACAGATCCCAACACTTTTAAAAGAACATAACAAGAGAGGAAGACAAAGTAAAACCGTGAATTCAGAGTCAGTAGGCCGGATCCGCTTTAAGAGGATCGAAACGAAATGTGTCCAAGGTCACACGGTTGCAGTGCACAAAAGTCTTGTAATGGTTCAAAAAGGAGTTGGACCAAAGAAAGGGACCAGTTAGAGGGTCAAGGCGGCCAGCCCAGTCCAGAAGGTTAAGGAGTTATTATTACCTTGTAGCAATCTTTAGAAAGGGAAGCCTGGCGGACACGGTACCTTGAAGTGGTGAGAACACTCCAGCGGGGGCAGTTGTTCCTGGCAGCGGATGCAAGTCGGTGTTTCATCCCGGGGAAGAGAGGATCTCGTCGTGCAGGAAGACAGGAGTCTGTTGCACTGCCAGGGAAGAAACCAGCCGCGTAGTTTCTCAGGTACAAGGAGCGGTCCATTGATTCGCGGTTCAGTGGTGAGTGGCTATCTGGCCGCCGGGGTGCTTGGCACGGGCAGTTCGACCACAACCCGGTCTGGGGTGCGAAGAAAGAAAGGTAAACTGGTTGTGCCCACCAGTCAGGGTAAGAAGCCTCTCCAGCTGGGAGATCTTCTCTGTCGTCGGGAAGTGGTGAGTCGGTTCTGCAGGGCTCCACCGGTGGTGTCGTCGTGGTAGGTCGGCTCAGCTTCTCCCTCGTCGGATTCTCAGGTCCTGTGGCGACTTCTGAAGTTCCAGTCCCCAAAGCCCTGCTTTTATGCAGCATACCCCCATTTGCTCAGCCTAGCTGTCAATCAAACATGCTAAGTGGAAGCCGGCCGGCTCACCACTTGGGCCAATCACACAAGAGTGCGACTTGAGTTACCAAGGTAACTCAGTCCAGGGTGCCTAAACCCCCTTCTACACCCCCTGTGGTACCCAGACAGAGTGGCACCACTTTTGGAGGCTTCTGTGGAGAAGCCCGCCAAAAAGTGGAACAAAGGGCTCGACTTGGGTTGGAGTCACAGAAGAGAACACAAACGCCATGTTTGAATCGAGTCTTGGCAAAAAATACCAACCGGAGAATTAATATTAATTAAATGAACCGGCGGTATGTTCGAGGCTATGAGAAATAAATAATTAAAGTTGGTAGCCTCGAACAATGGGAAAATCCCATAGGGAAATATTCGCAGTTGAATATAAAAAGTAGTTTCCACTGCCACCAGCCAAAACTCGATCAGGGGGGACGGAGACGTGCCCCCTCGACTAACGTCCCCGGGGCAATCGAATTGCCCCGACCAGTACGTCCACAATATGATGGTTTGTACTGGTTTCTGTTAATAATTTGGGACTAGTAAAGCCAATGGTGACTTTACATGCCCTGGGAGACAGTAGTCAGTCCCAGGGTATGGAGTCTATGGTGGGGTGTCACTATGACACCCCTGTGTTACTGCACGGAGGGTGCTGTGTAACACACATAGGAAAAACACATGAGACCATATGGAGTAAAGGACCCCATAGCCCATAAAACACATTACCAATCAAAGGAATACCATAAATCATGTCCAGGAGTGGGAGAAAAATAGTCTCACTCTTGGCAGGAGGAAAAAAAACAAACTCCAGAAATCCAGCAAAGCTGCTGGGGGACTCACTAGGTTAGGAAATTCAGCCTAAAGAGAGAGGGGGAAAGTGTAAGGGGCAGGGGAGGAGTGGAAAGGGCTGAACACATGATCAAAACAGCAACAAATAGTACGGCCAGCAGGTTGTAAGTGCAAGGATTGCACTTGCCTGAGGTGGTATGCTCCACTTAAATCAAGTTTGGTAAACAGGACAGTCCCTTTCACGGCTTCTAAGATGTCTTTGATCAAAGGCATCGAGTACCTGTTCCGTATTGTGACTCAATTGAGTCCTCTATAATCAATGCACGGCCAGAGCTAAAACGAGTCTTTCTTTGGGATGAAGGTCAACAATGCTCTAGCTTGTAATTTAGATGGACTTATGAGACCGTTCTGGAGTTTCCCCTCTAAATAGTCCTTCAAGGATTTTTTTCAGGAATGGTCAAGGAGAACATGCAGCCGAAGGGTACCAACACACCTGGGATCAAGCTTAGGGTGCAGTCTTCAAGGCGATGGGGAGGAAGTTCCTTGGCTACCTTATCCAGAAATACCTCCTGATATTCCTGAACTGGGAGACTGCCCAGCCCTTTAAGATGAGGTAGCAATACCCTGGAGATGGATGGGGATGCAGAAGTTACTCAAACATCAATAATCGAAACGAATCAGGTAGTTGGCAAAAAGGTTAAGCCCTCCCATAAAACAGGTCACCATGAACGTCACTAAATACACAACGTCCCATTGGTTACACAAACTATAGGGCCCTTAATCACGCGGCCCCCTACAATTGGTTGGCACTCTAACCTCTGTCAGTACTTTTCCACCTACGTTAGCAGCACGCAGGCTGGGCTTCCAGGTGCTGGTGAGTTGGTCTTAACCATAGCTTCCCACCAATTAGCATATCATCTATCATCACCTCAGTGGTCTGCTGTCAATTAAGGCTTTGAACTTGTCCTTGGGAGTGTTCTTTTCTCTGGAGAATTCAGGGGAGTGAAGGTACGCTATGCCTTCATGCATAGGTGTGGTCGTCATGTTTGTCCAACTTCATCTTTCCACATGAGTGAAGACCACAAAATTGAGCTACTTGTGCATTTAAAATACTATTTTCTAATAGACCTCTGACGTCTTCCTTGTTTTGTCCATGCCTTCTGAACAGGAGTTTCGTTCTTTCATGCAATTTGTATCCAATGTCTGTTCATCCCAGTCTGATACGACCTTTGCTTCTTGGGGCTCATCCAGCCTTGCCTTTCTGAGTTTCACTCTTGTCAATCCAATTTCATTTATAACTGCGACACACTCGAAAGCCTTCCTTTCTTATCCAGCACTGCTATAATATGTAGTGGAAGCATCCATTCTTTACTCACTCCTATATATGTGTAGGTTAGCGCATGCCGCAATCTATTCACTATAAAGCTAGCCTCAAGAATACTTCATCTGCTTGAGTTTCTTTGCATATGTACATGTGTAAACTGACTTGATATCTTCATCGTTTCTGTAGCATAAGTTTTTTCATCTTGAGCCCAAGATGTCACCCATCTTTGAAAATTTCTTGATGCTTTATAGACTATCTGCATTCTCTTGTCTCTGCATCTCTTCTTTGTACATCAGCCTTGCTTCATGTATGACGTCACCATTCTGCTCTTCCATTCATCTGGCTTGTTTCTTCCGGGTTCTCATTCAAATGGCCATCATACTGTTGTGTATATCGGTATGGCTTCCGTAATGGGAACCTCGCTACCAGGATTCTCCTCAGTATTTGTATTTTCACTGGTACTGCACGTGTCTCACACTCTGGTTCCCAACATATAGGCAACATGGGTGAAGTGGTTGAGATGGTGGGTACTTGGCTCCTTCTCTACACTCCCCCTCTGGGCGATTCATCGACCACTCTCCCATCATCCTTCTAGTCTAGACATCCTCTTCTGAAGAAATCCTTCTTTGGGATCCATATCTTTATGACTCCTATCAGGCATCCAGCTGATTTTACATGCTCATCCTTGTTCCAAGTCATGGGCATGCATTGTCCACTTGGACTGCAACAGATCCAATTTCCCACAAACTTCTTATGGTTCTTTAGATACAGTGTCAAAATGCACACAATAATGGAGGAGAGAAATCAACACTCTCCCCCGAACCACAGAAGCCGAATGAATTCGACCCTCCCACCGTGGTTAGCATAGGCACCTGATAATAGTACACAGGACACCACGTGGCAGCCAATGGGGGGAAGAGGAGTTAGGGAGAGATTGTGGATGGGGTGTGGAAGTTAGGAACACCGGATAGAGGATTAGGGAACTCCTAAATTGGATACGTAAAGGGGAAGCACAGGGAAAAAAACCTCCCTATCTATAACCTGGTTAGTGACTCATATGCAACCTCCTGCCACACCTTCCCAAACCTTACTCCTGACCAAATTACAAGTTTACCTAAACACACCTTAGTACGTGTGAACATGCAGCATAGACCAACACATAGCAAGCAATATGAACACAAAAACAATGGAATTATATTCCATATATGAAGCACAAAACACATGGCCCATTGGGCAAGCTGAAGCAACACAACATACATGGCCATAGTACACTGTGCCCCTGAAATGAGAACACTTGTAGCATTTTAAACAAACAGCTCCTACTGAGGGACCTGTAACATAATTCCCCCCATGCCTGCTGAGTTAACAGCACTCATATTTTGTCATGGATACATGTTCGTTTGGTTGCACACAGCTGATGTAAATAGGAGCCCTCAGCATCTTGTCCCATGATAACGTAAGCGGTTTCAGTGTTCACAGTCTTGTAATTTGACCGCTCCAAGTAAACTCTGCCTCCCCCCACCCTGCAATGCTGATGGTACTTATCTGAGCTCCGAGAGGCCCCGCGGGACCTCTCGGAGGAAGAGTAGAATGCCGTACACAGACCGCCAGCCTGCCTGCCCATTCCTTCTTCGCGCACAGCGTCCACACGAGAATTATAATTTCAGCCTTCCATGCTCCCGGTAGATTCGTTCCTCTTCCAGCTCCTGCCGCACCCAAGGAAAATAAGCCACACCTGCGTGCGCGCCGTTGCTTCCTTTATGCTGCCCTCAATCAAATGCAGCTGGCAACGCGTGTGTGTATGACTACAGTTCCTCCCACGGAATGCTGGGAGTTGTAGTCTTGTTTCCTACATTCGCGCAACCTCCAGCCTTAGTAAGCAAACCTTGTCACTCCCCTTCGGCTCCAGCCCTTATTCCTGACATACAGGTACTTCGTTCCCTCAGGTGCATGAATACTGGCCTTCACAAAGTCCTTTCTTCGGTCTGTCAAATCTCTGGCCTTCCATCTTGATTCAACATTGATCATAATTTTCATCCCGATGGCTTTCTTTGCTGTCTTCTTGCATTGTGAGATTATTAACTTGATCACACAAAATCCAAGCAATACCATCACAATCAGGGCTCTAAGGAACTTGAATATGTCTGCCATCCACTGTGAAATCCAAGAAAAGAGTGATCCAAACCAGCTGTCATCAGCAATATCTTCTACTTCGTCTACCATCTGGACATGTAGCGTTGTTAGCATATATATGGCATCTGTCAAAGTGCCATTCTCGTTGTCATGAAAAGGTATGAACGTGCAACAGGATTCTCCGATTTTTGCGCAAACACCTCCATCCATAGCTGTGATCATGTCCAGGGCGTATCTATTCTGAAGAGTCATCAGTCGTATGGCTCACAGCTCTTCTCTGATAGCATTGGATCCCTTTATGGTAGTATTGATTGTCTGCAGCAATTCCCATCTAGTAATCTGCAGCCATTTGGTATTTGCTCCAACCTGGATAATCGGCATAACGATCAGTGTGAATACCGACAAAGTCTGAGTGAACAGTCTGTGCTCATATGGGATGGAGTCAAAAGCTTCTATTAACTTGGCAGAGAAATATTTCTCCCTCTTTACTCGATTTATCAGCTCCACAGATCTCTTCTTCCTCAGGTGAGCATCTGCTTTGGGGAAACTGTCAAGGTTTAAGTCACTTTTAGGAATCACCAATGTTGGAACATGAACATTCACTAGTGATCATCGCCCTCCCCAGTCTTTGGGTAGCTTCATATAAGTTCTGGATCCACAAGCCCAGTAGTGCTCCATGATTACTGCGGTTCCAATTCTTATTCCTTGCGCCTCAAAGATTCGACTACAGTTCTGATTCCCTCCAACTTTTCTTGTGCCATTGTTTCTGAGGGACAGCTTTGCACTTTCCAAAGGCACTATCTGCAAGGGTCCTCCTCTATCTTCAACCCAGGTCAGTAGTTTAGCGAGTTCCGACCACAAAGGCTTGCACAGCATTTGTGCATTCTCAATAGTTGGCTGGTAGTGACCCATTATTACACAGGCTCTGCAGATCACCACACCTTCTTCTGAACCATCTGGTGATAACAGTGATCCCCAAATCTGCATTTGACCTCTGTTCTTCCATCTACGAATGCCTTCTGCAGATTTTCCTGGATTCTCAAGTCTTCTGTTTACTTCCCATCTGATTTCAGCTGCTTTCACTCCAGGCTTTTCGTACCTGATCACTTGATTCTTAGTATGAGCCCTTATCCTTGTCTTTGTATCTTGGACATAGTCGTCTTCATCTGGATCTGTCCATTCGGTTGCCCATTTCAGACCCATGAACTGGCCTCGTGTGCAACAGAACACTAGGTGTGATATGCAATGTGAAGTCAGGACATCTATTTCAATAGCTATGAAGATCTTAGACCTCCCAAGGCAGGAGTGCACATAAAAAGCATTCCTCCTTTGAGGTCATCCTTCCCACTTCCTTCATCTGCTGATACCATATGTTATTCCCCAATTGTACTGTACTGTCCAGGTAACCATTTAACTTATGATCATCCTGCCTAGCACCTCTTTAGGTATCCTTCTTTTCTCAAGGGTTTCTATAATGATTTCATGAAGTATGTCAGCATAATTCCTTCTTACTGGACCAATCATAGAAACATTTGTCAGTAAACTTGGTGCTTTTAAATGTACTATCTGTGTAGGTTTACTCACAAAAGATCTCTTTCTTTGTCTCTCCTTTCGAGCCTGTTTCTGGTCCTCAAGAACAATCTCTATAACACTTTTTTCTAAGGAAAGATGTCTAGTGATATTTGTCATAGACCCAGGCATTTTTACACTGTCTACTGGAATAGGAATGAGTACATAGGGTCTCGGTTGCTTAGTAGCTGCCACACCAGTACCATCTTTCTGCATTGGAGGAAACACAGGAATCTTTGCTCTATTTGGCTCCACATAGTAAGCAGTGCGTACTGTAAGTGAGAGCAGTATCACTGTGAAATAAATGCATGCGTAAACCACGTACAAGTACACCCACTTTTTACAGCAATTGCTTCTTACACATCGTGGACATCTCTTGGTGTCTACCATGATGATGTTGCTATTGATGCTGCACATTCTTACTCTTTTTTAAGGAAGGAAAAACTTAATTTTAATCGGGCAACACCATGCAATACTCTGAAAGCTGCTGAGTATGCTCAATGCGTTTCTCGATCAGCTTTAGCTGGCTGACTATATGATGATGAACACAAGTTCCCAATGACGACAATGAATCGTCATTTCACCAGATGACATGTGGATTCTCCTCCAGCAGAAACAAAGTACTTTAATCAGTAGATTTCTAGATCTCTTCCCTCAAAAAATCTCTTTCAGTTCTCAGTGTTCTCTCAGAATACAGATTGACTTGTGTTAGTATGTCTCAAAGCATGTCATTAAGTGCTGCATTATTTCTTGGGTCTCTCAAAAAGGTGCGGACATAAGTTTGTCTTCCGACAAGATGCGGGCATTCCTCAATCGGGTAGTAGAATACCAAGCCGACTAATCTATGCGCATTATCATCCGATAGGGGCATTTGTGTTTTCCCCACTGTACTCAGGAATCTGAAGAACTTTCTCTATGATACCTGCAAGCAAACTCCTCACGATTGGACTAGACTTAGGATCTTGCAGGAACAGATGAACGCTAGTAGTTCTCCCCACAAGTGCAGGGTATGCACGTAAAATGAACAGAAAAACTGCAAGAACGACCCGTGAAACGTTGTCATTAGGCACCGCTATTGGCACCTCTGAAAAGAAATTCAGTGAGAAAGGAATCGGGGAACTGTTCCCTCTTCCAGTCGTCAAAAAGGAACTCCAAATCTGGCATGCTTTCCTCCTCGTTCAGGACTTAAACATGTCTCAGTCCAATGTCAACAAACTCCTGTGGCATCTCATTAAGTGCTGCATTATTTCTTGGGTCTCTCAAAAAGGTGCGGACATCAGTTTGTCTTCCGACAAGATGCGGGCATTCCTCAATCGGGTAGTAGAATACCAAGCAGACTAATCTATGCGCATTATCATCCGATAGGGGCATTTGTGTTTTCCCCACTGTACTCAGGAATCTGAAGAACTTTCTCTATGATACCTGCAAGCAAACTCCTCACGATTGGACTAGACTTAGGATCTTGCAGGAACAGATGAACGCTAGTAGTTCTCCCCACAAGTGCAGGGTATGCACGTAAAATGAACAGAAAAACTGCAAGAACGACCCGTGAAACGTTGTCATTAGGCACCGCTATTGGCACCTCTGAAAAGAAATTCAGTGAGAAAGGAATCGGGGAACTGTTCCCTCTTCCAGTCGTCAAAAAGGAACTCCAAATCTGGCATGCTTTCCTCCTCGTTCAGGACTTAAACATGTCTCAGTCCAATGTAAACAAACTCCTGTGGCTCAAGAACAAAGAGCTTCCCTTAACTCCTTTTTTAGTAGCTGAAAAGAGTGTCCCGAAAACAAGCCACTGTCCAATATACTCTATGTGCTTATTCAACAGCTTCTGCATCCTTCTTCCTCGTCATTGATCTAGTCTGCACGTGCTGAAGTTCTTCCCCGATGCTTGCTTCTGATGGGGGTATGGATGAAGGGGGTTCTCCGGCATAGATCTTCACATCTCAGAGAAATATCCAAGTGCGTCTGCCTTGCACTTTGACTGCAGACGGTGTCACATCTTCCACAATGAATGGCCCGTTAAAACGTGGTATGTGCCATCTCCTAGTGAAGTTGTGGATCAAGATCGAATCACTGGGGAAAAGTGTAGGAAGATGTAGTTCTTCAATTCCGGTTGTTGTAGCATCTCCTTCTGTGTTCTGTGCCCCGCACCCCGTTCGCTTCAGCTGATCTGAAATGACAGAGATACTTGAAGTCATGCATGTTAAGTAATCACGTAACTCCTTTCCTAACAATTCTGCTGTTGACTGGACATCACTTCTAGTTCTAGACGGAGGTGTGACAGGTGTCCTCATTCGCCTCCCTGCCACTATTTCATGGGGGGGGTAAAATGGTGGTCAGAACCTTGTTGATTTCTCAACGCATACAATGCCAGTGGTAGGCAATGCAACCATCCTGTCTTCAAGGTAAGCTTCAATTTGGCTATTCTCTCTTTAAGCAGGCTGTTGAGTCTTTCACAGATCCCATTCGCTTGCGGGTGATAAGCCGATGAAAACTTGTGCTCTGTACTAAGCAACACGCTTATCTGTTCAAAGACCTCATTAACAAAATGAGTGCCATTATCTGATCTTAATACTTCACAAATTCCCCATCTAGGAAATACTTCTCGTAAAAAACATTTTGCTGCACAGGTGGAGTCGGGGTGTGTACATGGGCCAGCCTCAATCTACCTTGAAAAGGGACATACCACTGCAATCATATATCTGTATCCATTACATACTTGCAGCATATCGACATAGTTGATGTGCAAATGCTGAAAGGGACCATTAGGTCTAGGAATGATTCCCCTAACTGTGCACAGTGTGTGCCCAGCGGTAAACATTTGACATACAATGCAGTTTACTACATAAAATGCAAGGTGTTCTACCAAATTTGGAATAAACCAATCCTCTGCATTAGTTGCGGTGATGTTCTCTCTTGTAACATGTGCATGGTAGTGTAGCTGTTCTAACGCCACCCTTAATAAGGCTACAGGCATCACCGGTTTACCAGTGCTGTCTTGTCGCCACAATGCTTCGGAAGAGTTCAAAGAACATCCCCTCCATGTACACAGGTTTGTCTCATCCTGAGGCGCTTCCCCTTGAATCTCTACTTATTGGCCCTCATTACGACCCAGGCGTTGGACCATGGTGCTAATAGCACCATGGTCCATGCCGGTAACTCACCGACTCCGCCATGACGGAATGGGGAATTACCGCCCCATTCCGAGGTTGGCGGGGCGGTAATTCCCCATGCCGCCATGGCCCTTCCCCATTCACATTTTTGCCCCATAGGCTCAATGGGAATGGGGAAGGCGCTAAGTACGGTGCCGCAAATTGCGGCACCGTAATTAGCACCAAGGTCCCTTTGCGGGTTGGTTTTTTAACGCCTGCTAAAAGCAGCCGTTAAAGTGCCACCCGCAAAGGGACCTCATAATCAGGCGTTAAGGGTTTAACGGCGCCGCCACCTTTTACGGCGCCGTTAACCCCTTAACGCCTGGGTTGTAATGAGGGCCATTGTGTCTTAGACAAATTACTATAACAATCAGGCACACTCATCATTACCACCATGATTTTAGTCACATTAGTTGTATCAAATGTCATAATGTTTTCTGAACATGCAACATGTTTTGCTTCCTCGTCTGCTGCTTGACTCCCACGTGAGATAAAATCTGTCCTTTTAGTGTGAGTTGAGCATTTAACGACTGCCATGGCTACTGGGAGTTGTAGTGCTTTAATGAGTCTATCCAAAAAGGCTGCGTGGTGTACTGGAGTGCCGTCCGCTCAGAGGTAGCCCCTCCTTTTCCAACGTGCTAGTCCTGCGTGCACTGTTGACGTCACATAGGTGGAGTCACTGTACACTGTTACTTCCTGGTCTGCATGATTCTCGAGCACGACAATCAGTGCCACTAATTCTGCAGCCTATGCCAAAAAGTGAGACAGTAGTCGTGCACTCAAACTCTCCATTAGCCATGTGCTTCACCACAGCGGCACCTGTATATCTATGTCCATCATTTTGATCGATTCTAGAAGAACCATCAATTAATAGAGTCTCCCCAGCTGCCAACGTGTTTTCCTTCACCGTCGGGAGTTCATCATAGAATTCCTCATGATTCGAGCAATCATGCGCATGCTCGTCCTCTGCCAGTGATGTGGCAGTATTCTCTATTCTGCATCAAACTATTTTAATTGCTGGATTCGAGCTTGCAACAAGGGCCTTATGTATGAACTGTAATCAAAGACCCATGCTCTAACATAATTACATAGTCCCAAAAATATCTGCATGTGCTTTATCATGTGTGGCTTTGCTGTCTTTAAAATAGCCTCAGCCCTCTCAGGAGTAACCTTTTTTCTTTCATGTGAAATTAGCTGACCTATGTATAAAACTTCTTCTTGACAATACTGCAATGTGTCCTTATCTACTTTATATCCTTTTTCTGCAAGAATATTCATTAGCTGAATTGAATCACGTCTGCACTCTTCCTCTGAGGTGCTACAGACCAATATATCATCCACATATTGCAACACAACACTCTCCAAATCAATGTTGCTTAAGTCCATCTGCAGCACTCCATTGAAAATCGACGGAGACTCATAGTACCCCTGGGGTAGGCGAGTACTTTTCAGATGAGTTTGTCTGAACATAAATTACGTCAGATCTTGTGAGTCTTTATGCAATGGGATTAAGAAAAACACATTTTTCAAGTCAATCACAATGAAATATCGTGCCTCAACAGGGATACTACATAAGACATAAGACTGTCACAGGATTAGGAACTGGAGGGAACTCGACCTCTACAATCTGATTAATTGGCCTCATATCTTGAATTAGACGCCACAACCCCCTTTTGCCCTTTTTCACAGGATAAATCACAGTATTACATAATGACATAAAATTGCTCCTGGTTTCAATTTAATCTTTACTTCTCCAGCCCCTTTCAATAGGCCTACGTCATAGTGGCCTGTTGTCCATAATGAAACTGGCCCTTTCACCATATCTTCATCAAAATACTCAGAGCGCTTCTGTGCTAACATCATTTTCTGGGGGACCTCACATTTAATGGCTCGTACCCAATAAGTAATACTCATCTCAAATATCACTTTGTCATCTGACGGATGGTCTATAGACCTATCCTCATCAGTGACGTCAGTCAATCTGTAACCTTCCCCAATGGCAATCACTGTTCTCCATCATCTGCCTTCATAATCATTCCCATCAAGCAAAGCCATTTCTCCTCGCACTATGGCTGCTTGTAATTCTAAAGGAAAGATTCATCCTTCCTCTTCATCCATAGGTATATTTGGTCTAAATAGAAATTCATCAGGTATTCTCAAAGTTCTGTCTACTAAACCTGGAAACCATGTTAACAAAATGCATACCCCATAGTGAAAAACGTCTGGTTCTAACGGTACTCCTCGTGTGGCCACTTGTCCTGAAAATGCCATAATAAATTCACTCACGTTTAAATAATGCATTCCTGGTGTTGAACACACTATGCCTTCATCAGTGAATGAGATCATCATGTTTAACTTGGTCTTTAGATCTCGGCCTAATATATTGACAGTTGTCTTCCTTGAATATAATAAGGGCACAGATATGTCACACTCTCCTTTAGAGACTGGTAATTCTTCAGTAAAAGGAGCTCTACTTGTAGCTCCTGTGAAACCTTGAGTATTCATGGTATTTCCAGACATTGTAAATTTCCCCTCTCATATACATGAGCATGTTGCACCTGTGTCTACTAAAAAGAAAAAGATTTGCCTCCTATATTGACGTCAACCCTTGGTTCCTCTTTAGGATTAGGCGTCACACATAGTATTGAACACATCAAATTTCCCAGTGAGCTGTCCTATTGTGAATACATTCTCATCCCTGTACCTGTAAAAGGATTCCCTTCATCAACAGTGACACCCGCTATTCTAGGAGTCATTAACTGTCCCGTGCTTGTGCCTTGCTGTATTTGCATGGGCGAATGCTGTAACTGCCCTTGCGGTGGATTAATTGTTACCTGCTGTGTTTGTAAATCTTTCTGCATTCTCGGGCTTGTGTTTGCTGCGCTGTTTGATTTTGAGCAAACCCGTCTCCATTCTGTTGCTAATATGCAGATGGGTTTGTAATCCCACCTCTTGAAAATGGCCCATTTTGCACAAATTCTTGCCTTCTACACGTACGAGCATAGTGCCCTGACATACTACATGTCGAACAGATAGGAAGTCTCCTAATTTGTCCCTCCTGCACGCTTTGACTATCATTCTGTGTTTTGAAACCCACCTTGGGTATTCTGAAAATGCCCTTGATTATTCTGAAAGCCTCTACCTCGAAAGCCTCCCCTTCCCCGTGGTACAAATCCATTATTACCTTGATCGTACTGCCTTTGGTTATTCACCTGTGGCATGCCTACTGTTTGCTGTGAACCAGATACTTCTCTGGTAGTCAACATCGCCCCTTCAATGGCGTACTTTGATAACTTTTTCTGTACTAATTTTGCCTTTCCTAGCATCTTCTTTCTTTTGATTCTTCTCTTGCTACAATCTGCAATAATGCAGGATGGTCAGCTGCATTTCTGACCATGGCTTTGCTTCTATGCCTACCAATTTCTTGAGCTGCTTTTGTACTGATTCTGGCAGCCCTTGGCACAATATATGGTAAAATAGAGGTATTGATTTCCCCCAAGCCTTGCGTGTCTCCAAAGCTCACTGCTCTTGGAAATTCTGAATGTGAACAAGAGGATCATCCCCTTCCTGCATCTTTTTCACCATTATAGCTCCCACATCTGACGTGTCCAGATACAGTACTCTAAGAGCCCTACAATTATTGAACGGTGCTCCATCATGAGAAGTGTTCAATGTGGTAACACTCGAATATCCCGCTCTCGACCAAACGTCATCAGCTCTATCTCCAAGGATAGTGGTTAGGAGACCTTTAATGTCCACTATAGCTAACGTGTTTCCCCCTGTCATTTTCTTGAACTCATGTATCTATTTTCCAGCGCCAGAAGTTAAACTCGGGAGTTTACACCTTAAATTATCATTATCCATCTGTGGCCAAGGTATATACTGTGCCTGGCTCCTCCTTTTTCTAACAAGGGAAACCGTGAAACCCCAAACTTACACTCCTACCCCATCGTCTGTCTGTTCATAACAGGGACAATGGCTCTGCACCCTCTTCTTCCTCACAGTGACCTTAGCCTGCTTACATAAGGTGATGAGTCCCCCCTCTCACCATGGGATCACCCTTTAGGTGGGTCTGGCCGTGTCAGGGATCCTGACACTCGTGATTTGGGTAGAAGAGATCCAACCATCTGTCATGAATGTCAAGCTGATCACTTGATTCGTCGGAACCAGAATCGTCTTTATGCAGAACCCACTCCTCCTCACCTGATTCTTCGGTAGGCTCCTCGCGTCTTCGCCCCTTTTTTCTTGTGGATTTCTTTTTTGAGAAGAGATATGGTCTTCCGCGGTTAGAAGCCACCCTGTTCCCCCTAGTAAACCAGGGAAGCAAGGGACACCCTTTCTGCAGAAGCCGTAGGAGAGGAAAAAAGCGTTAGCTAAAAAAAACCTCTCTCTTATATTTCGATCTTGATGAGGAGCCAGGTAACCCAGACAAGCTGTTTCTCCAGGTATCCGAAGGAGAGGACGTTCCGGGTTGGAGAGGATAGCAGAGACCGCAGAGGGTCACGTAAATGCCTAGCTGGAAGGGAAAAAGGTAAGAGAGGTATGCCGGAAGAGCGGCGGTAGAGCGGGAAGCGGAAGATTGACAGCGGAGACCGAAAAGGAAGAAGGAGAGAGAAAGAAAGAGGTCTGAACGGAGGAAGATAAATAAACCCGTAAGAAAAGGTAAGAAAACAGGTAAGCACGGAAGAAGGAAAGTACAAAAAGGGGAGGACCGAGGCACCGGGGAAAGAAAGTAGGACGAGGAGAGAGGGAAACGGGAGAGGAGGCAAAGAGCAGAAAGACGAAGGAAATAGCGACGAACCAAGGAGGGAAAGGGCACCAGGAGGAGAAAAGCTACGAAGGAAGGCAGAAAGGGACTATAACCGGCATAAAAACGGTCAGGCAGCTGGCAAGGAACTGGAGAGAGAGCGCTAGCGAAACGGAGCGTGAAAGCTTCAGTTGCAACGCGCCGGGCAAAACAAAGAGGCGTGGTTAAGAGTGAAACCAGGAAGAGGCCGGAAAAAGACTAGAGCGTAGCAACAGGAAATGGGGGGAAAAATGGAACAATCAATGGCGGCGGAGTTGCCATTCATTGGCTTCTCAGACTCCAAGGGGATCTCTTTGCAAACGGCATGACACCATCTTACTTCCTTGTCCATAGAATAACACCCTTCAGGGCCACATGCCTTACCTCCCTCCTATCCATGGAAGATTTATCTGTCCTCCTCTGACATATCCTGTCCCCAACTTGTGTGACTTTTCTCCTCTTTGTCTCGATTCAGAGTTAGTCTATCTAAAGACAGCTCTTTAGGCACAAAACTGCATGAGGTTCCCTCTTTGTCGTACAACTGCGTACTCTCAAGTTGTTCATTTTTACCCTTTTTGTGTAGTACTTTCTTAGTCCTCATATCATGATAGACTTTATCAATTGCGTCCCCAATGCTTGTAGAGTCAAACTCATCCTCTAGATTTGCTCTAGACGGATCTGCTATTGGCTCATGTGCTGGGAAGAATTCTTCTATGTCCTCCCATGCCACTACTGGATTAGGATCCATTCATTCCTTTTCCATACGTTCAAGATCGCATGCTTGTTTCTGTCTCCTCTTTCGTGCTACCTCATCATCTCTCTGCTTCCTTTCTTCCTCTCTTACCCTTTCTTCCTCCTTTCTTTTCATATCTCTTCTTTCATTTGCCCTTCGTATCTCTTCATCTCTTAGTCTTTGCAATATTTTATCTCTTAATTTCTCTTCCTCCTCTTCCTCTCTCTTTCTTTCTAGTCTTTCTTGTTCTTCGATTGCCATCTGTGTGTCATCATACTTTCTTTGCTCTTCTGCTCTTTGCTGCCTTTTCAGTTGTTCCTCCTGATAAAACTGTTCCCATCTTTGTCTATCCTTCCTTTTCACCCCATCTTCTTTCAATTGTTCCTCTCTTTCTCTATCCTTTTTGTCCTGTTTGTCTCGATCTTCCCTTTGCCTCAGGTCGTCACTGCTCTTAACATTGAGTTTGAGCAAAATCTGACCACCCATCCATTCGTTCTGTATAAGTGCTAACTCATCAGCCTTATCTTTTTCTAGTTTCCATCTCTTTATTTCTTATCCTATGTCTAAGGATGCACTTGGTCGATCACTTCTCTCCTTGTCGTGTCTCTTCTTTTCCCTCGGGACCTTAACATTACATCTCTGTCAGGTATTTTCTCTGCACCCTCATTGCTGCTTTGCGGAGGTTACTCATATGGCGGATTGCTGTACCCGGTCGCTGCCTTAAGTTCTCTTAATGGGTACAACCCATCATCTTTCTTACTATCGCTGTCTGCTTCAGGTGGCCGGGGGAGAAGAAGGCTCCTCATCCCCCTCTTCGCATATATTCAATATCCAATCTTCAGGAGGCGGCTCTTCTCTTACCTCCTGGTACATTTTCCAGAGCTCTGAGCTCGCTAATCGTTTATCTAACTTTTTTATTGTGTATGCTGCACCCTCATTGCTGCTTTGCGGAGGTTACTCATATGGCGGATTGCTGTACCCGGTCGCTGCCTTAAGTTCTCTTAATGGGTACAACCCATCATCTTTCTTACTATCGCTGTCTGCTTCAGGTGGCCGGGGGAGAAGAAGGCTCCTCATCCTCCTCTTCGCATATATTCAATATCCAATCTTCAGGAGGCGGCTCTTCTCTTACCTCCTGGTACATTTTCCAGAGCTCTGAGCTCGCTAATCGTTTATCTAACTTTTTTATTGTGTATGCTGCATGCAAATATGTCGTCATATGTTGCAAAACTGCCTTCAATAGTGATCCCCCTTGTGGCCATGTCATGAACATCTTATCTGCCTTGCCTTTAACCCATTCTGCACTTAATTGCTTAACTTTGGGTGCGTGTTTGGGCAACTGTTTGCAGAGATGTGTAAGTGTAGTAATATCCTCCATTTTAACTCGTCCCTCTTCACTGTCAATACTCACCTTTACTCTTTGCAAATTTCAAAAATACTTTTCATAAAAAAAACAATATGAGTGTGCACCAAATCGTTGCAGGCTCCAAACCCTCTATATCACGTTTTTTGCTTCAATCTATTTATTTACTGAACACCATCAATTCAATTCCAAAAAAGAATTCTTAAATTTCGTTTTTTTCTCTTTCACATTTCTCCATTCATCTATTGTTTCTTCACCATATACAATCACATAAAACAAACAGACAAACCACAACTAGACAAACCAACATACTCAACCGGTCACATATATCTCAGTCTTTTCCTCAAGACCGACCTTTTCCTGCCCCTAAATATAACCCGATTGGGATGTCAACCGTTCTCTTTGGATTGTCCTTAAACAAATCTGTAGCCTACGTCACCTGTAAATAGGGCTCTAGATACAGTTCCTTCTGTAACATTTTCCCTTTATCACTTTCTCCACTCACTGCCCATTCAAAATTTTGCCACCTCACTGAGTTTTACTTACCATTCGCTTTTTCGACTTCCGACTCTCAGGATCTACGCCTCCTTATCGGCCACCTCAACCTTCCATTCGTTCAGTTTCCTGTAGACGCTGGGAGGGGATTCTGTCTGAGACCAGGGGACCCGTCTCACCCTTGCTTGCAAGCTTGCAAGCCTGATAATTAAAAACTGGTACCGCTATCTACAGGGAGCTTCACGTCCTTTCATTTAAATGGCGGAATATGTGAAATATTTCCGGGACCCCAAAGCCTACTATCTCGATGGATTTTTAACCATCCTCTCTGCTACCACATGAACTGGGAGACTGCCCAGCCCTTTAAGACGAGGTAGCAATACCCTGGAGATGGATGGGGATGCAGAAGTTACTCAAACATCAATAATTGAAATGACTCAGGTAGTTGGCAAAAAAGTTAACTGTTTTAATATAATTATCTAAAACAGGGGCCCTCATTACAACTCAGGCGGTAAGGGGTTTACGGCGCCGTAAACAGCGCCGACCCTTACCGCCTGAGTACGAGGTCCCTTAGCGCCATGGCGGATTTAACACCTGCTTTTAGCAGGTGTTAAAATCCATGGCGCTAAGGGACCATGGAGTTAATTACGCCACTGTAAATTACGGTGGCGTAATTAACGCCTTCCCCACTCCCATTATGCCCTATGGGGCAAAAATGGGAATGGGGAAGGGTAAATGGGGATTGGGGACTTACCGCCCCGCCAAGGTAGGAATGGGGCGGTAAGTCCGCCAACCACCATGGCGTAAACATAGTTTACGCCATGGTGGTAAAGTCACGGCCCAGGCGGTAACTTACCGCCTGGGTCGTAATGAGGGCCAGGGAGTACAACGGACATCAACGGACGTCTCAGTGCATGGTTTCTCAAGTTGCTTTGGAAAAAACACTGCATTTATAGTAAAAACTTGTCATTGATGATGTCAACCTACATATTTACTAACGTCATCCTACGTGGCAAACTACAAAAAGCTAGCAGCAATTGTTATAGGCTTAGAGGGAACATCTAAGTATTTGTTTCATACTAGTCTAAGAAAGTAATAGGCTTCTTAACATAGGTCACCATGAAAGTCACTAAATGCACAACGTCCCATTGGTTACACAAACTATAGGACCCTTAATCATGCGGCCCCCTACAATTGGTTGGCACTCTAACCTCTGTCAGTACTTTTCCACCTATGTTAGCAGCACACAGGCTGGGCTTCCTGGTGCTGGTGAGCTGGTCTTAACCATAGCTTTCCACCAATTAGCATATCATCTATCATCACCTCAGTGGTCTGCTGTCAATTAAAGCTATGAACTTGTCCTTGGGAGTGTTCTTTGCTCTGGAGAATTCAGGGGAGTGAAGGCACGCTCTGCCTTCATGCGTAGGTGTGCTTGTCATGTTTGTCCAACTTCATCCTTCCACGTGACTGAAGACCACAAAATCGAGCTTCTAGTGCATTTAAAATACTATTTTCTAACAGACCTCTGACGTCTTCCTTGTTTTGTCCATGCCTTCTGAACAGGAGTTTCGTTCTTTCTTTCACACGATTTGTATCCAATATCTGTTCATCCCAGTCTGATACGACCTTGGCTTCTTGGGGCTCATTCAGCCTTGCCTTTCTGAGTTTCACTCTTGTTAATCCAATTTCTTTTATAACTGCGACACATAGAAAGGCCTTACTTTCTTGTCCAGCACTGCTATAATATGTAGTGGAAGCATTCATTCTTTACTCACTCCTATATATGTATACGTTGGCGCATGCCGCAATCTATTCACTATAAAGCTAGCCTCAAGAATACTTTGTCTGCTTGCGTTTCTTTGCATAAGAACACATGCAAACTGACTTGATATCTTCATCATTTCTGTAGCATAAGTGTCTTCATCTTGAGCCCTGACGGCTGCCGATAGTATTACACTTCAAGGAAGAAAAGGGAAATGATGTTAAAGCACCAATTTCTGACAGGAGCTTTAGAATGTGAAGTGAATCGGCTGTGGCTAAAACGGGAGAGGTTTGAATTTTGGTAACTTTGATTCTTTACAGAATAACATGATGATACTCGGTGGACCGCAACTGTGAGGAATTTGTCAGGTACTGATGCATTTTTGTAAAACACGGCAGCGGACGTTGGAGATTTATTTGAGACATGATGTTAAGTGATGATGGAGTTTTAGTGCCGTGGACTGATGACATTAACGCTGTAGAGCACATTCCATTCCCAGTGGGGAGGTTGATTATGTTGGCAAACATTAGCTACTACACTTTTATAGCATGTGAGGAGTGATGCATTTTGGAAATGAAATGGATTTAAAGCAGTAGCAGTTGCAGTATATACAGTCTGGAGATATAACAAAAGGGTGCTGTTTTCATGTTTATTTTACAGGAGGGCATACTCATACGATGCTGAAATGCTATTAATACTGCAAAATAATAATGCATTTCAAAGTTTCAGGTTGAATGACATGAAGTTGTGAGCAGAAGCTGTGTGTGCAGTGTGTGTGTATTGGGTGCTAAATTTTTGGGGAAGTGCCTTTAATGGTTTTTGTTTTAGATTATGGACTGCACACAAGTTATGAAGCAATACTGAAGAAAAATGTTTTTGCATGATGACATTTTTACTTTTATATGATTTATGGAAGTACATGTAGAGTACATGGAAGTACATGGAAGAGGCACAGTAGGACATTTTTCAAAGAATGCAGTGGAGGTTATTGAAAATTGAAAATGAATTGCACATTTTGATATAATGAAGTTCAGTCCACAAAATTGTAAAGCAAAGTAAGCATAAATGACCAGTTTATGGGAATGCAAATTTTGGAAAATGCAAATTTTGGGAAATGAACATTTTGGGAAATGCAGATTTTGTATGTGTTCTGCACGTGTTGAAGTTGTCGTATGACTGTGATTTTTAGCTTGCGTATGCGTGTGCATATGGAGTTCTTGGTGTGTGACGGAAGGGTGCGCACAGGAGGCAGCAGGTTCGGCAGTTGTAGTGCATTTGCGTGGTAGTTGTATGTGTGGAGTAGGCGTGTGCCTGCGTGGAGCAGGGTTGTGTGTGCGTGGAGTTGCACGTTTGTGGATGTTGAAGTATAGAAGTGTAGTTAGGAGTTACATGCATGTATTGGGGTTAGGTTCTCACATACTGGCCAGGTGTGTTTACCAGTGTGGATAAAACCTTCAAGGGGAACCCCACGTTTTTTTATGGAGGTTGGACACAGTAGAGTGCTCCAGTGGTAATGATCTTAGGGCATGGGGTCCATTTTTGAGGTCTGTAAACAGTTTGGACACAGTCGAGTGTTCCGTGTTGACCTTAGGGCATGGGGCCCATTTATTTTGTTGAGGTCTGAAGTCAGTTTTCATCGCAGATTATGCGCATGAAATCTGGGGACATAGGTCCTCAGAATAGTAGTTAAAATGTCTGCGTTGAAGGTTATTGCTTGACAATTCTTTCAACTATGCGATGGTTGGAGTTTTAGTTAGGAGCAATATGTGTTCTCCTAGTTTTCTGTAGTGCCAGGCGGTGTATGCGGGAAGAGGTGCTGTTTTATTATTACACGCCAGTCTATTTTTATGGTTTTCAATACCAGTGGAGGGCACACAGGTGGTAGGCCAGTAGGTATTTTGTGGTGTTTTAGGGCATATCTGGACCAGGTAGGGTCCATACACTGGCATGGGTTACTGGAATTACGTTCAGTTATATTTATAAAAATTTAATTTCTGAGTTTTCAGGTTGCACCATTTATTGTTCCATCCTTGAGGTGTATCTGATTTTAGGTGTGCAAATTTTGAGGTTTGCATAGCGCTACCATTTTCCATCTTAGTAGTGGTTTGTTGTTTTACAGTTTTACATGGCCCTTTTTGCTATGTATATTTTGCGCCACGTCTCTTCCTATCGTTGTTGCGTTTTGTATTTTTGTGATCTTTGTGTTGTATGTCTCTTTTCTAGATTTTTCATTCCTTTTTCATGTTTTCTTTAAGGGAGGAGGATGAGGCATGGTTATTGGGATATTTGTTAGAGTGCATGGGATCATTGTTTGGCATGTTTAGGACTATCTGTTTTGGCCATTGTGTAAGTTTTCTAGATTCGTGGCTACACTATTTTGGCAGGTGAGTTAGCCTCTGTCGGGGTGTTGGGTTTGTGCTCAAGTGGGGCAGACTTGAGGCCAGGAGTGGCAGGCCTGGCAGAAGGTGTTTTAGTTTGGTGGGTTTTGGTTTGTAGTTCTGGTTTTTGTTTGTCCTTTGTGGCAAGGTTGTGCTTGGTGGTGGCGGCACCGAGACCCTGGTGTGGCAGGCCAGGGTGGAAGGAGTAGTAGCTATGTTGTGGTTGTTAGTCCTATCATGGTTGTGAGTTTGTGCGTTTTTCTTTTGATTGTAAAAGGGGGGGTGTTGTATCCTGCATATGTAAGAATGAGGTCTGAGTCAGTGTAAGAGCTGTGTTGGAATGCTAGGGGAGCTTGGAGTGTTGGGGCACCTGGGGATTCCAAGGGAGACGGTTAAGGACTTGGAGCTGGGCAGGGAACCAGGGAAGAAGCTACTAATGATCTCTCTCTCCTATACTATGAACTGAACCTGTAACCAAGAGAATAAAGCGTGTTTCCTTTTCTACATACCTGGGTCAGCCTGGTTCCTGCTATTTGTTATCACTGACTCAGGGTAGATCCTGCAGGAGGCAGGATACATCATCTCCCTTTTTCACCTCATGATGGTCCCCTTCTTTGACTGCCTAAGGTTTATCCCCACTTCTAGACTCCAACATCCTGTAAAAATCTTCTCTGCCACTTCCATCAAACTCCTTCCTATTCCTCCTACCTCCTCCAAACTCTTCCCTCTCTCGCCACACTCCAAAGTCTTTGTTTTCTCTTGCACCTTCTTCAGACTCTTCCCTCTCTCTGTAACCTCTTCCAATGTCTCTCTTCTCACCCCAAACACTTACCTCTCACTCTGACCTACCCCAAACTCGCTCTGCTGTTCCCAACCTCCTCCAAACTCTCTCAACTCTTTCCATCTTCCTCCAAACTCTCTCTGCCAGCTCCTACTCCAAACGCCCACACTGCCTGGTTGAGAGTGTGGGCTAAAATATCTGATTGACTCCATGCCCTGGGGTTGGGCTACCTATGAAGCTTGGATCAGCTGGCTCAAGTAGTTCAGTTGTGTGTGTTGTAGGACTTGTGGGGTAGCCCAATCTTTTAAAGGGTTGGTCCTCCATCTTGGATTCTCCTTTTCTCCTTTGAACTGCCTGGGTTCCACATGGCAAGCCTCTCAGGTGGAAAATGTATGGTGAGTAATCTGGACTTTGTGGATGTTTTTTTCAAAGTTAAGCACAAGAGAAGCATTTTTAAATTTGGTACCAGTGCTATGCTCGCACAATCTGGCTCTGCACTGCCGTGGATTGAACATGACGTGGTTCTGTTAATGCAACTCACTGATGAATGCCATCGAAAATTCTGGTATGTTGTCAATCTGGAAAAGTGAATACCCTTCATTTGGATGATAGACGTATCTTGATGGCCGAAGGCCAACCGTCTTATGCACAGAATTATAGAAATACAGACTGCTATGCTTGACCAACAAGCGGCCATTTTAAACGTAGCAAGAATCGCCATTTTGCTTGTTAACCATTGCTCATTGCTTTCTGTCTAAACTGCTTTGCAGCTTGCAATTCCTGCGAATTCTGCTTACTCTGCTCAACTGTTAACATTGTTGTCTGAATATGAAAGGGCAAGGCCGTGGGACTGAGGAGTTCGTTGAAACTCCTCATGAGCAGCCCAGCAAGGAATGCCCACGCTCCCTCTCAGTAGCCTTGAGGGAGAGCTGCAGGGCATTTAATCATTTCACAGCTGCCAGCCAGTCTCGTTCTGTGGTAGAATATGTTAGAATAAAGCAGCTAAAGGCTTGAATTATGCTCTTCTTACTGCCCCCCTTCACAAAACCCTTTAGAGCGTGTCGGCTCCCAGGACACGAATAGCTCCTCATAGATAGCAAGGTTTGGAATGTGACTCTTCCCCCGTGTGCAGCTTGCTTCCAAGAACAGAAGCACCGTGTTCTGTTCAACAACTAGAAGATGCCTCCGCACTTTCTTAATTGCACATTGTTACTAGAATATACATCGAAAGTGTCATAATTGTTATACTCGTCGGATATGTCCATCATAATCCCGAGTTCAAAGAAACTCAATAAAAGGGGGTGTTAAAAATGTCATAGCTGATTGTGTGATATGCATTTTGTATATATGTAACTGATGTACGTAATTCGTTCTCTTGCGTCCCTCGAGGTCTAGAAAATACACGTCGCGGGGCGTGAGACCACAGTTGGCCAATTGGGACTATTTTGCTTGCAATAAACCCTAGCATTGCGAATTTTAACCTCGTGTCTGGTGCATCCTTTCGTGTATGGTAATTGCCTTGTTTCCATATCGCGAGGGACCGCTAAGGGCCCCTTTCAAGATGGCGCCTGAATAGGGACCCTCCCCCACTTGCCCCTTTGTAGACGTTGTAACAGAGTAGAGGCGGAAGAACGGCGAGGACGGGACGATCGAGCCGGGATCAAGAGGTGTACGGGGCGCCCTGTAGAAGTGAGGAGAGATTCCTTCGCAGATCTGCACACATCTGATCCCTGATCGACGTACTGGGCCAGAGGGCAAAGGAGGCGAGGGTCCCGAAACGAGGCAGAAGCCAGACAAGCGCAGACACAACGTTGGGAGAGGTTGCGTCAGGAAACAGGCAACTTGTTTTATCAGGTGAGTCATTCCCCGATTCAAACGAAACCCTGATTATTGGTAGAGTGTTGATTTTGCAAATTCAAACATCCAGAGTAAGGTTGGTTAACCAAGGGGAAGGTTAAAAACATGCCTGGAGTACTGTCCACTTTAGCGGGGCTTTTCCGCTGCGGTAGAAAGTCCTTAGAAAATGGCCAAAGTGCACCACCTGGAGGAAGGCCGGCTTATGACATGTATACAAAATATGGTGTGGGTGCGATAATATTTTGTGAAATTTGGCATAGGCAAACTAGAAAGCAACGGGACCATCAGTGGCCGATTAATGGTAGCTTTGTGATTGCGAGGATAGATAACCTAGAAAGTGTGTTGATAAGGAAAAAAGCGCGACCCGCAGCTTTTGAGACTATCAAAGATTGGAGGAGGGAAGCAATGCTCCGATTTAGGAGTAGAGAGAAGCATGTGCGTAGACACAAATCGAAGCTTGAGGTAGCAGAAGAAAAGGAGGAGGAGTGGACGGCAAGTCTTAGACGGGAAGGGAGATGTGAGCAAATGAACATAGAAGGAATATACCCGCAGCGGGAACTACACATAGCAGACGAATTAATGGAACATTTATTAACCCATACGGGTCGAGGCCCAAAACCAGGATCGAAACCAAACACGCCAGTAGTGACTGCGCAGGCCCAACCAGTAGCTCTCATACCCCCTCCCGTAGCCCAAGCACTTCCCGTCACGCAAGCATTAACCTACGCCCCACCCACAGCTCGAGCCCTCCCACAAGCGCAGACGCGCAATTTCCCAGCACCCAGCAAGGCCCTTCACAGATGCCACCTGTGTCACTTGTCCCATCCGCACCTCCCGCTCCAGAGACAGATTCAGCACCATCCGCCCCTTCCGAAGTCGAAATTGAGACCGGGGAGGCGAGAGGCAGGGCTGAAGGAGCAGGATTTGGACGGGTAACTCGAAGCGCGATCAGCAAAGAAAGAAAGGCTGAATTACAGCAAGAGGCAGAAATGTACATAGAAGGAAATGATGGGATGGCAGCATTGGCCTCATTATATGGGTACCGAAGAAGCAACGAGAGACAGGTAGTGTTGGAATGCATGGGGGAATTTCTGGTGGGAGAATGGAAAAAGTTACTTGAGAAACTACCGCCACAACGATTGTTAGATTTGAACCAATTAGCACGTTGTAGAATAAAAGATGAAGAAGTAAAGGAACATGTGAATGGACTTTTTGATCTTAAAAATGAGTTGGATAATGATAATGCTGAAATGTTTGCTGCACCTGGGCAAAGGGGTTGGGATATTAGAAGAGATGGGAGAGGGACGGTAGAACCATACATACAGCGGAGACATTCAATGTCATCTGTACAGAGGGGCGACAAGCTGAAAGTATGTATACGGGAAGCGATAAAGTGGATGTCGAATCCTAGTATCCCAACAATGGTCATACATGACATAGTTGACGAATATTCCATGCCAATGAAAAGAAAGGCACTGCAATCGATGACTGAAAATTTAATAGACAAAGATATAAAAAACAATAAGGCTAGCCCACCCGAGATACTAGTGGTATACAAGAGAGCATTTGAGCGAAGTACAGGAGAAACGGGCCTATCACTGGATTTAGGAATACTAGTGAACCTAAGAGAAGGGGGAGGGATCGTGAGTGGGGCATTTCCAATGAGAGAGGTTCCGCCCACGTTTGTACCAAAAGTAGAGGTCCCTGCGACGGGTACAGTAGGAGCGCAGGTAACACCAGCCCATTTCACCACCCAGTATGTGCATGTCCCCTTTTCCAGGCAAGAGGTGAATACTATAAAACAGACGATTCCCGACATAAGAAAGAATCCAGCAGGTTTCTACAAGGAAGTAGAGTCAACCCTGAGATCAGCAGTGCTTACTATGAGCGATATAGATTTTATTTTCCCAGCATTTTGCCAGCAGATATATGGAAACAGATAAGGACGGTAGATGACGTGGGGGCTTTTGGCGCCACATGGGCGGAGTTACTATTGGAGGACAAAAATAAAAAAGTAGGGGAAAATCCGGGAACCCGCATGGCAGATCTACCAGAACAGATAATGCGGAGATTGAGAGAAATAATTCCAGAAAAAAGGATTCAGTGGGACAAATTAACTACATGTGTACAGGGCAAGGATGAGCCAGTAACAGATTATTTCAATAGATTTGAAGAAGTATTCACAGACTTCAGTGGGCAGGATGTGAGCACAGAGTCGGGGAAAGGCTATTTGTTGATAAATTTGTGAGGGGACTAATATTACCAATTCAAGATATGTTAATGGCGTCGGAAAGTTCCTGAGCAGCAAAACCGGTGAGTGAGATATTACACATAGCCCAATATGACGAGAACAGGCTAAATGTGGCGAAAGAAAGAGAGATGAAGGATAGAGTAAATTTAAAAACGAGGGTGTTACTGTAGCAGGTAATTGGATACAATAGAGGTAGAGAGAACGTGCAAGGCCGAGGAAATTTGAATAATATGCACGGGGTGTCATTGGGATTAAATCAATGTGCGTACTGTAAAGAGGAAGGACACTGGCGAGCGCAATGCCCGCACCTACAGAATAGAGGTGGGTTTGGCCAGAGAAGGCCTCATAGAGGACATCAGGGGTCAAATGGCCCAAGCAGAAATAGCATGCAGCAGCAGGGATATACCAATGGAGGTAATCAAAACCAATCCCATGGTCAAAACCAAGCTCAACAGAACCAGGCATTGAACCAAAGTGTTCCGAACCAAAATCAGGGCGGGCAGGGCCAACAGAGAAATGATCAGAGTGGAGGACACAGAGGGGGAAATGTGAATATTTTTGATACACAGTCAAACACTTATTATAGCAGCGGCGGTGACTACACATCTGACAATGTGTTATTTTCACAATAGGACAGCCCACGGCAGGGGTCGGAACCAGTGTCTATTCCCGTGAATCAGAGAGGACCCTACGTAGAAATAAGAGTCGGGAATAAGGAGCACCGTTTTCTTGTAGATACAGGGGCACAAAAGTATTCGATAGACCACCACTTGGTTCCGGAGATCCCACTGTCGGGGCAAAATAATGTTTCTGTAGGGTTCGCAGGTACACCAGTAATTAACCCATGTCCGAAGCTGTCCCGATTACAATAGGACCATTTTCGGAACAGTGTCCATTTCTTCTGACAGAAAATTGTGGGGAGAACTTGCTAGGATTAAATTTGTTGAGAAAATTGGGGGCAGTTATAAATTGTACGGCAGATGGGGTGTTCCTCACGATTTGGCCTCACGATGCACCGTTGACAGAATTTATGTCAAAAGCGTTACCAGAAGAGCTAAGTAGAGTGCCAACCTGTCTGTGGGCAATGCATGATAACGATGTAGGATGCTTGAAAATAGAGCCAGCAAAAATAACTTTGAAAGAAGGTGTTACATTACCACGAATTCCCCAGTATAAAATTTCTGTTGAAGGTGAGAAGGGATTAAAGAGTATTGTTACTGACCTTGTTGGGGGTGGTTGAAGAAATTGCAGGTAGCACGTGCAACAGCCTGATTCTTCCAGTTTACAAGAAAGGAGGCAATGAAGTACCATATCGTTTCATAATTGAACTGCGCGCATTGAACAAAGTGGTAGACCCACAATTCCCTTTGGTCCCCGATGTCACAACAATACTGACAATGATACCGGCCACTGCAGAATACTTTAGTGTAGTTGATTTGAAGAACGCGTTCTTTAGCATTCCAGTGGATAAAAGCAGTAGATATCTGTTCGCGTTCACTCTAGGAGGTCGATCATTCACATTAACATGCATTCCACAAGGGTACACTGAAAGCCCGAGTATTTACAGCAGAGCGCTAAAAGAGCAGCTAGACATGCTAGAATTACCCAAAGGTTGCATACTCTTGCAGTACATAGATGACTTGTTACTAGCTGCTGACACAAAAGAGATCTGCAAAGAAAGTACTATATTACTATTGACACACCTAGCGACCCATGGTCACAAGGAAAGTTTGAAGAAATTCCAGTATAATCAAAAGGAGGTGTCTTATTTGGGTTACCTACTTTCGAAAGAAGGGAGAAGATTAACACCAGAACGCACAGAAAGTATTTCTAAATTGCCTATTCCAAAAACTCAAAAAGGAGTGAGAGCTGTAATAGGCATGGCCTCTTATTGTCGGCAGTGGATCAGTAATTTTGCGTTGATTGTGAAGCCGATGATAAAATTAACTAAACAGGATGCAGTGATGCCTTTGCAGTGGGATGAAGAATTTCAGAAAGCGTTTGATCAGTTGAAAGTGGCTTTATGTTCTGCGCCAGTTTTAGGCACTCCTAACTATAAAAAGATCTTTAGACTATTTGTGAGCGAGAGTGAAGGATGTGCATTGGCGGTTTTGACACAGGAACAAGGTGGAAGAAATAGGACGTGCGGCTATTATTCTTCCGCGCTGGACCCTGTAGCGCGCGCACTACCACGATGTTTGCGATCTGTTGCAGCGGCTGCTGCGTCAGTGAAACAAACGGAAGGAATGGTATTGGGGCATACTTTAATTCTGATGGTGCCACATGCCATAGACGTTCTATTAAACAGAACACAGATGCAACACCTCACCTCTGCTAGACTAACAAGATATGAGCTCATCTTGTTTGCAACCCACATCCAAATTATGAGGTGTAGCGCATTGAATCCTGCAGAATTAATGCCACTGCCCATAGCAGAAATTGGTGACAACGAATCACCACCCCATGATTGTTTAATGGTCACTGAAGAAGAAACAAAGGGAAGAGTTGACTTGAGCGACATCCCACAGAAAGAGCCAGATGGGGAGTTGTTTTGTGACGGCTCTTGTTTTAAATTACCTGATGGCACATCAACTGTCGCATATGCAATTACTACCCTAGAGAGTGTTGTAGAAAGCAAAAGAATCCCATATAATTCAGCACAAGCCGCAGAAATTATAGCCTTGACTAGAGCTTGAGAACTCTCTGAGAATTTGAACGTGAATATTTATACTGACAGCCAGTACGCCTTTTGCATGGTTCATAACTTTGGCCGACTCTGGGCTGAGAGGGGCTTCTTGACATCACATGGAGCTAGGATTCAACATGGCCCTTTGATTGTACGCTTGTTTTCTGCACTTACGTTTCCAAAGCACCTAGCAATAGTAAAATGCGAGGCGCATAAAAAGGTAACATGCAAAGTGGGAGAGGGAAACGCATTTGCAGACAGGATTGCGAAACAAACAGCCACTGATTTGAGTACTAGAATGATGACAGTACAAACAGAGGAAGTACCTTGTATGATAGAGAATGGAGTTGCCACAGTCAAAGAAATGCAGGCTGAGGCCATGACCGAAAAGATTCAGGGGTGGGCTGAGGGCTCTGCTGAGTTAGATTTGGAAGGATGTTGGGTGGACAAAGAGACTAAGAACTGGATGTTGCCAAATTGTTACATAACCGCAATAGTTACAATGGCGCATAGCCCTACCCACATTTGCGCGAAGAAGATGGTAAAGCATTTATCCACAGTGTGGAAAAATGAGCACATAAAAAAAAATGCAGAAAGGCTAGTGCAGAATTGTATTGCGTGCCTGCAAACAATGTAGGGAAGGGAACCGTGACTCCAGTAGGTGGTTTTGGGCCACCCTCTATGCCATTCGAGGTGATCCATTTTGATTTCATAGAAATGGAAAGGTGCCAGAACTACAAATATGTGTTAGTGGTAATTTGTGCATTTATCAAGTGGGTGGAGGCATATCCTTTAAAAGACTGTACTGCCATGTCAACGGCAAAAGTAATGTTGAAGGAGTATTTCTCCCGGTTCGGGCTGCCTCGTGTCCTGTGGTGAGATAACGGCCCACACTTTGTGGGCGGAGTAGTACTACAGATCTGTGCAGGTCTGCAGATTGACAAGCGATTCCACAGCTGCAGCATCCGAGTTCTGCCGGGCTTGTTGAGAGACATAACGGTATCTTAAAGTCAAAGATAGCTAAAATCTGTGCTGGGAGCAAGTTGAGTTGGGTGGATGCATTACCCCTAGCGCTATTGTGTATGCGTACGTCTGTGCAGGCTAAAACTGGGCTCTCTCCCTATGAAATTATCATGGGGAGACCGGCAAATGTATAGTGCGCACCGCAGCCCAAAAGATTATGTGAGGTCGAGCATCCTGTGTTAAGCACGTTTTGTGGCCTTTTAATGCAGAAATTGCGTTTGAATCATCAGCAGGTGCAGGAGGCGTTACCAGTGCGATACACCGGACCGGGGCACGCGCTGGAGCCTGGAAGCCAGCTCCTGATTAAAAACTTTCAACGGAAGACGTCATTAGCACCCAGGTGGTGCGGCCCCTACCAAGTACTTTTGGCGACACAGACGGCCATTCGAGTGGAGGGTCGCAAGGCATGGATCCATGCGACACATGCCAAAAGATTCCCAGGACTGCTGACAACTTCCGACGACCAGAGAAAGGAAACGGTCTCGGAAACGAAAGAAACTGTTGCCAGTCCACTGCCACAGCATCAGCCTGAGCGAGAAGTGAAACTTGAAACAAAGCCTAAGCGAGAAGTGAAACTCGAAACAGAGCCTGAGGAGGCTGCCAGGAAGGGGAAAGGGCGAAAAGTGCCCCAACGTTGCCCAGCAGAAACAACATCACTGCCGAGAGACACAAACTCTGCATTGCAAACACTAGCAGAAACAACGTGTGTACCCCTTTGGCGCCCACCAGCTTCTGCAAATGCACCAAAGCCAAAGAAAGAAACTGCATCATTGCCACGGCGCTCATCGCTACCCATCATTGCGCTGCAGGCTGACACTGAGCCTGATACTGGAAGTGCATCGGCACTATTTACAGATCACACAATACCAGGAGTGAAACGGTATAATTTGCGGCCTCGACAGGCAAAGTGATTCACAGATCTTTGGTGCTTTTCTTTTGCCTTTGGTTCCACTTACGGACGGAGTAGGAACCAGGGGCGTAGAGGAGAGAAGTGTGAGGGTTGTGCAAGTCGGACAATTCAAGACTCACGGCTCCTCAGTGCGCTTATAATAAAGTATATGTGTCAGGAGCCGGAGCAGGACAAGCAGGACCCACATAAGTACTAAGGCTGATAGAGTACATGTGTCCTAAGCCAGAGCGGGACAAGCTGGATGCACATAGTACTCTGTCAATAAAGAACTGTTCAGAAATCGTCTGAGCAGTGGGAGAAAGAACAACTCATCTTGCTCGGAGTGGATAAGTGATCTAGGCTGTGAAAGGGCTGGCAGAATTGAACTGTGACATTTTCATTGAACTTTTCTGGCATCAAGAACGAGGAACATTTGCGACGAACTTTGCCAGCAAGAAGAAGGACGATGAAGAACAAATCAAGACCGGTTTCAGCCTCCTCCTGCACCCCTGCTGAAAAGATGATAGTTTTAGATACTGTAAATTTAGGGGAAAAGCATGGTAAAAGGATTAAGGTACCGATTTGGACATTGGCCCTGTGTTCTCTAAGTATGGTAGTACCAACAATAATAGCTATTACACTATGGTTCCTGGAGTCCGCGCACCCATTAGAAACACTTTTGCCAAAGGCAGCTACTGAAAGCCCGGTTCATGTAATCACTGGTACTTTGTCCCCAATGGAAGAAAGACATAGAGAAGGATATGGCAACAATACATTGTTGCTCATCATGAACATGACCCATGCGATTTTAAAGAAAAAAGATTGCTGGGTTTGTGCCCATTTACCACAGCACGGTGGGAAAGGGATAGGCTGGTATGTACAACCGTTATCATTGGTTTATTCATGTGAAGTATCGTTGAGTGCAATGTTCTTTGGGAAATGGAACAAGAGTAATACGGGTCAGCTAGATGAGACCAATATGAATGAATTTGAGGAAGTGATCATGAAACCTGTGGGTTGTTCCATATTCCACAAAGCTCACAGGTTTTCACCAGATCCCATGAGGAAAAATACACGAAAGACAACAAGACTAGATAGATTACATAGGCAGAATAGACCAACCCCGCCAGCAGAAGAAACATCAGTAATAACATTTCGAATGAGGGATGAATGGAATAAAGATGCTGTGCCTCCTGCCTATACAGTGGATTACAGCACCAAAACTGCTCCCCTATGTTTAGAGAAAAAAGGTTCCTATAAAGTAGGAATGTTTAGCAGCTGCCTGAACACAGTGGTTTTAAAGCACGAAATAGAACCCGTGTACGTAGGGGACCCTGTTTACTTTATATGAGGGGAAAAAGCATATCCATGGTTACCTAGGAACTGGGGAGGTACGTGTTACTTGGGTCTACTATTCCCAGGAGTGTTCCACTTAGAAACTGCAGAAGTAGTGAGGCGATTAAAAGGTAGAACCCGAAGGAGTAGTGAAGATGGAATGATAGCAATGGATGTAGCCAAATCGTTTATACCATTCTTGGCCCAAATAGAAAATTCCTATAATATAAGAAAATTGTCTAGAATATTAAAAAATACAATAGATTCAACAACGGATATTTTATTCAATATGACGTTAGAAGAGAATGGAATAAGACTAATGGCACTACAAAACAGAATGGCTCTTGACATGATATTAGTTGATCGTGGGGGAGTTTGCAAACTCATAAAAACTGCATGCTGTGTGTTCATAGATGACTACTCCCCTACCATATTCAGAGCCATCAGGAAACTACATGTCCTTAGTTCCACACTCTCTACTGAAGAAGGGGGTTGGGGGATAGGATCCTGGTTTTGGGGACTATTGCGGTCCTGGGGATGGAAGCTAATTTCGATACTAATGGTGGTACTTGGTATATTCATAACATGTTGCTGTTGCATACAATGCCTACCAATAGTTTGCACTGAGATAACTGAGGGATGTACTAAGGGATGTATGCACATGGTGTCGAGAGGAAAACAAACGTATGGCCGAAATAACAGAGACACTGATGAAACAAAAACAGTAAAACAATTCATGGCTATAGACATTAATGATGAAGATGATGCTTATGATAACATGAAAGGTTCAGACATAGGTACCCCAGACTTATCCTCATCAGAGGAGGATACGATGAATGAATAAGACGTTTGGCATACGGCCAAAGGAGGGTTTGTCAATCTGGAAAAGTGAATACCCTTCATTTGGATGATAGACGTATCTTGATGGCCGAAGGCCAACCGTCTTATGCACAGAATTATAGAAATACAGACTGCTATGCTTGACCAACAAGCGGCCATTTTAAACATAGCAAGAATCGCCATTTTGTTTGTTAACCATTGCTCGTTGCTTTCTGTCTAAACTGCTTTGCAGCTTGCAATTCTTGCGAATTCTGCTTACTCTGCTCAACTGTTAACATTGTTGTCTGAATATGAAAGGGCAAGGCCGTGGGACTGAGGAGTTCGTTGAAACTCCTCATGAGCAGCCCAGAAAGGAATGCCCACGCTCCCTCTCTGTAGCCTTGAGGGAGAGCTGCAGGGCATTTAATCATTTCACAGCTGCCAGCCAGTCTCCTACTGTGGTAGAATATGTTAGAATAAAGCAGCTAAAGGATTGAATTATGCTCTTCTTATGGCCCCCCTTCACAAAACCCTTTAGAGCGTGTCGGCTCCCAGGACACGAATAGCACCTCATAGATAGCAAGGTTTGGAATGTGACTCTTCCCCCGTGTGCAGCTTGCTTCCAAGACCAGAAGAACTGTGTTCTGTTCAACAACTAGAAGATGCCTCCGCACTTTCTTAATTGCACATTGTTACTAGAATAGACATCGAAAGTGTCATAATTGTCATACTCGTCGGATATGTCCATCATCATCCCGAGTTCAAAGAAACTCAATAAAAGGGGGGTGTTAAACATGTCATAGCTGATTGTATGATATGCATTTTGTATATATGTAACTGATGTACGTAATTCGCTCTCTTGCGTCCCTCGAGGTCTAGAAAATACATGTCGCGGGGCGTGAGACCACAGTTGGCCAATTGGGACTATTTTGCTTGCAATAAACCCTAGCATTGGGAATTTTAACCTTGTGTCTGGTGCATCCTTTCGTGTATGGTTATTGCCTTGTTTCCATATCGCGAGGGACCCCTAAGGGCCCCTTTCAATGTCTCTGATGTTTGCACATATTCGCTATACAAGCACCGGAGGGAAATGTGAAGCACTCCTTATACCTGAACGAGGCTTCCAGGGGAATGCCATGGGAAAACAGGAAGTGCCACTATTGTCTAAGTGTGCTTACAATTAGATTCTGGAGGATTTCTAAAGTGTTTAATCCAGCATTTATTTTCCATTTTGTGGGACTTAGACTCCCTCACCACAGGCTCTCTTTCTTTCAGAGAGTTCCGCTCTCTTAAAGAGATAGCAACTAGGATTACTTCTTGGTCAGGGCCACATGCAATTCTTTCTTTCAGGAATAAGGAGGGCATGGTTCTACAGATTCCTCTTGAGTCCGGCTTCCCCGGTCAGAAGCTGTCTACCTTAAAGAAACAGGGACATTTATTGGGAAATTAGTCTTCCAATGGGCAGAGTCTTTGTATGATGTTTTGGCTTTTTAGTTCATGTGGGGAGGAGTATCTTGAGGGATGTAGGTCCTGGTCTACCTGAGGACACACTGACAGGAGATAGGGAGGGAGGGTGCATATGATTGTCTCCTGCCCAGTGAGGGGGACAAAGAGGGGGTGACCACACGATCCTCCCTATACCAACCCTAGGCCTATCATCCACTAGCTTGGGTAGCCCAATACATATATATCCTGCTTCCAAACAGTTCTATGATTTGCCCCACACTCGTTGGTAATGGTATTTTATCTTGTCACAAAAAGATGGCACACTCATTGACATACACTGAATGCATATTCTGCCTCTAAGCAATTGTCAGATGTTCTCTTTGCCTGTTGTACTACTTTTTGTCTTATCACAAAACATAGCATGCTCAGTTACAAACACTGAATTTATTTTCCTGACCCAAGCAATTGTATGATTTTCTCTTCTCTAGTCATTACTAATATTTTGTCTGGTAGCACAAAATGTTGACCCACTCATTTACAGCCAGTAACTTTATATCCTGCCAACAAACAATTCTATTTTTTTTCTCTTTGCTAGTCGTTGCTCACATTTTGTCCCATTGCAAAATGATGACACACACAGTTATAGTCACTGAATGTATTCTCCTCCCTCCAAACAATTGTCAGTTTCTCTTTGCTAGTTGGTTGTTTTTAGTATTTTGTCTCATCAAAATAATAATGGTACACTCATTTACAGCCACTGAATATAATCTCGTGCCTGACCCCAAACAATTTTGGAATTTTCTCTTGACTTCTGTGTCACTGATAAGAAATGTCACATGTTTGTATGTCATGAAAAGTGGTCACTTGGGTTCTCTTCTCTGCTAGGGGCCAGAAAAAGGATGGCCTAGTTTATTTCATTTTTTTAGTCATACTAGTATTTTGTCTTATCACAAAAAGATGTACCACTCTGTTAAAGACACTGTATGTATATCGTGACTCAAAACAAGTTTATGGTTTCTCTTTGCTACGTGATACTACTATTTATTCTCATCGCAAACAGAAGGCACACTCAGTTGCAGTCTCTAAATGAATAGCCTACCTGCTAAACAATTCTGCTATGTTCTTTTCCCTGGTTATTTTGAGCATGTCTTCCCATCACAACAAAATGAAACAATCACTTACATCTAATGAATGTATATCATGCTTCCAAGCAATTGAATGATTTTCTCTTTCCTAGTTGCTACCAGTGTTTTTCCTCATCACAAAAAAACAGCACACTCACTAACAGCTACTGAATGTACATACTGTCTCTTCTAAACAATTCCACGTTTTTATCTTCTCTATTAATTACTAGTATTTTGTACCATCTCAAAAAGATAACACACTCATTTACAGCTACTGAATGTATATTCTGCTTCCAAAAAATGATGTGATATTTGTTTGCTAATCACTGCTAGTATATTCACTCATCTCGTCACACACAGATACAGCCACTGAATTTGTTTTCCTCTCAAAATATTTGTATGATTTTCTCTTTGTATTTTGTCTCATCACAAAAATATGGCGCACTCAGTTACAAGAAATAGTATTTTGTCTTGGACTGTGCCCCATTCTTCCTAAAAGAGATGATGTGGCTGCCTAAATCGGAATTGGAAGGATGCCCAAAGATGATGACACTTTGGTGGGAGATATGGCGGAGAGTCTGTCAGTCAATGGAGAATCCATCCCCGTGCTTCCCGCAGGTCCCATTAGTCACTTTGGCTGGTAAAGAAAAGCAACTAAGATTAATGATTAGGCGGCACTGGGAACAGTTGGGATAGCAACGATGGGTGACGTAGGGCAAGAGGGGAGTATACAGGATTTTGAAGGGCTGGTAGAGGAAACAGAATTGCATGTGGGGCAGTATATCGCATATCATAGGATGGTGCAGCGAATTAAAGAGACCTGGTCCAAAATGGTACTAGCAGATGAACCAGACACTATCATAGATACAATATATGACATAGCAGAAGGGGGACATGAAATATCTACAATATACGAGATGATGATGACCAGAGTGGGGAAAGAAGTGGTACGACTCAGGCAGGACTGGGAAGAGGAAGTGGGTGCCCCAATGAGTGATGGGATGTGGGAACGGGCCCAAGGATTTCACAGAAAAGTGTCAAGAAACACCAGATTACAGCAGATCCAATTATATATAACAAATAGGGCGTATATGACACCACAAAGGATAGCTACATTTAAAAATGCGGTACGACAATCATGCCCTAAATGTGACGAAGAAAATGCCGGATTTGGTACATATGTTCTGGTCATGCCCAATAATAGAAAGATTTTGGGGAGAAATAGCACATAGGATGGAAGAAAAAGGTATTAAAATAGAGGTGGACACAGCATGGGCCTGCCTAATGGGAGGGTTCTCCAGACCACGCAAACTCAAGCACGTGAGCAAATTAAAAGATTTGGGGTACGTTCTGGCAAAGAGAAGAATCGCTATGGGGTGGAAGGCATGTTATAGACCAAGAATGGAAACATGGTGGAAAGACCTGCAGAAATGGGCAGAGGTAGAAACTGCGGTATGGCAGGAAGCATGTAAGGTAGGGGGGAGGAAGAGGCTGGAACTTTGATAGCCTGGAGGCAATTAATAGCTGAATTATTTGGGCCCGTGTATGATGGGTCAAGTAATCGGGACTCAACAGGAACCACGCAAAAGGGATACCTAATGCAAGACGGAGAAACGGAACATGAAGGAGAGTAGGCTCGGATGGGGGGGTGGGACTGGGTGAAACAGTGGACTTGTATGAAGTGATGCATATCCAATATTATCACACGCACAGTAAGTTTGGTTTGTATTGTTTGTTGGAACAGAAAATAAAATTGTTAAAAAAAATGTAGTATTTTGTCTTATCACTAAAAAAGGACACTGTCAGTAACAACTACCTGATGTATATCTTGTCTCCAATCAATTCTATGCCATTATATTTGCTAGTTGCCACTTATATTTTGTCTTGCGATAAAAGGATAGCACACTCACATCCACTGAATGTGCATAATGCCTCCAAACAATTCTATACTTTTTCTTTTTATGGCCACTAGGTGTATTTTGTCTTGTCATATAAAGATGACATTCCCAATTTCAGCCACTGAATGCAAATCCTCCTCCAAACAACTCAATGATTTTCTCTCTGCTGGTCACAACTAGTATTTTACTGCATCACACAAAAATGGCACACTCAATTAAAGCAACTGAATGTATTTCCTTGCCCTCAAAGAATTGCTTGATTTTCTCTTTTCTCATCGGTTTTAGTATTGTGTCTAACCACAAAAACATGGTACACCCAGGCACCTATACACACTCTAATCCTGCCTGCACCCAAATGATTCTGGATTTCCTCTTCACTCCCTTGCCTGTGACAAGAAATGTCACATTCTTGTATGTCATGTCATGTATGTCTTGAAAGGTGATCCTGTAGTCACGAAAAAGATGCTGCATCGTATTTAAATGTTCTAGTAACTAATTGTGTTTTGTCTCATCACAAAACAAGAGGCACATTTAATAACATCTGCTTAATGTATATCCTGGCCTCACGCACTTTTATGATTGATTTCATCTTCAGTAGTCACAAGTCACTGCTAATATTTGCCCTCATCGTCATTAGATGGCATGTTCATTTACAGACGTTGAATGCAATCCCCTGCTCTCCTCCCATAAATTCTCTGATGTCCTCCTCATTCCCTAGTCACTATCAAGAAATGTCACATGCACGTATATCACAAGTTCTTTAAATGAGTACATCGAAAATGGGTAGTCAGAAGGTACTTTATGAAACCATATTAACAAAGACCATCACTTACTTTCCAAAGTGAACATGAGAAAAAAAAAAGATAAGAAAAACAAAAGAAAAAAAGAGTTAGCAATGCTACACCTACAGTCGGGCAGCAGACTTTTTATTAGCACAACATGAGAGGGTTTTGCGACAGGGCCTGGGACTGGCCCCTTTCTGAGGGGAGCAGGGACCCCTCCCAACCTGGGTTACGGGTCCTACCAGGGTAGAAGTATGAGCCAGCCATGAGCTAGAGGCGGTGAGTGGGAGTTGGGGGGCCTCAGTCCCTGAAACCCCCAACTGGAAATATTGGTGCCACCGCCTATCACAAAATGCCTCCCAGTACTTTTTCTTCTGGCCAGAGTTCCTTCTTTTGTATTCCAGGACTTCCAGTACCAGAAATCTCGGCAGCTAGGCATGAACGGAGCAAACCAAAGGAGAGAGAGGTTGTGCACAACACAAGCTGCAGAGTGATAACGGGAAGCAATTCTAGCTTCAAATGAATTACAGACAATTCACTGCGACCAAGAGAATCCGAAATGCCAGATACTCGACACATCATGGGAGCAGCAGACTGAGCCTCGCGTGTAAGGGGGGTTGGGCTTACAAGGGTTTTGAAGTCTTACGCCTGTGTAGCCCAGATCCTGGAGGGTAAATAGCCACAGATTGACCCACATTGTCAGATGAGCACTGGGACCAGTGGAAGGGCTGGGGGTCATAGAACAAGGAGGAGAACCATATAAAAAGGAAAGGAATGGATGGGGAATGTGAGTTATGTGGCTGAGGTTGGAAGGAGTGGAGGCTGACCAAAAGACCAGGGGGAGGAAGGATGGTGGAGAAGAGTGCTGAGGAGTTGATCTCTGAGTTGGTGCAGAGTGTAGTTGAGGTGTTAGTAGTGAGAGAGAGTGGTACTGTTTGTGAGATTGATGCTGTAAATGTGAGAGAGTGTGGGTTTTTGTAGTGAAATGGGTGAGAGGGGGTAGGTGTTGGGTGGAGAGAAGAGAGGAGAGGGGTGAGGAGACAGAAGTGGGTTCAGGAAAGAGTAGAGGAGGGGAGAGACGTTAGGGAATAGGGGTGCGGAAAGAGAGGAGAGGATTAAGGAGATAGGAGTGAATTTGGTCGAGTAGAGAGGGTTGAGAGGAGTGACTTGAGGGGAGGAGTGATAAATGCATATAGAATACGGGTACGTGGAAAGAGAGTGTGAACATCGGAGGGATAGAAGGAGAACGAGAGAAAGAGTGGGAAAGACGACCGGAGGGAGTGAGAAAAGACGGGGAGAGTGAAAATAGAAATAGAGGGAATAGTAAGATGAGGAAAAGGCGACAAAGGGAGTGGCAGAGAAATAGAGTGGGATAGGTAGAAACACATCATTCTCATTGAGAAAGCCTAGGGAGAAGCACGTCACGGAATAATTAGAAGAACTCCAGGGGAGTCAGAAAGGCAAGGTGTTAGCCTTTAGGTCCTCACCTATATCTAGTCTTAGGTAGGAGGTGATACCGATCACTAGTTGGAAAACCTGTGTGGTGACTTGAGTTTGGAGAGAGGAGGGAATCTAAGGGAGTTCAGGAGCTCGGGTGAGTGTGAGATGGTTTGGCTGAGTTTATCTCTGTATTGGGCGTGCTTCACAGATCATGTTCTACTGATCATGGCATTGCACTGTTATCTTTATTTAGCAACTGACCGAGATATAACGTTGTATGATTTAGATCAATACATTTTGTTTAAAAAAAGAGGCTGCACAGGAAACACCACCCACAAAAGACAGTGTGCACACAGAGGAGGATGACGTAGCGGCTGGTGGTGAGTGTGGGGGTGGACATCGGACTGAGAGGCAGGTAAGGGGGCAGCATGGAAAAAAGAAGTGTTGGGGGATGGGGGTGAGGCGTGTAATGCACAGATGTGGCCAGTGGTGGGAAGGATGGAGCGCGGCACGTGAAATAGGGTTGAGGGGTTGACGTCCCCGTTGAAAAGAGGTGAGGGAGCCAAAGTGTGGGGTTAGAAGGTGGGATTTCTGGGGGGGAGCATTTAACGCAGGTGGTGCCCATCTGCAACCAAAAGACCTGAAAATCTACTAGATATCATGGGTGCCCACAGAAAGAACCCACACAATTATTGCATAAAACATTTCAACCCTTTTTGCTTCAACCCTCGCCTCCCCCATGTTTCCGTTCACTTTTGCCTATCACATTGTCTATCCTGGACTTGGCCGCTCCTGGCCTCTGGGCTTAGCAGTCCTGGCATTACTATCCTGGTGTTGGTTAAGTCTAGGACATTAATGGCAGTTTCAGACAAACACTGCCTCCACTGGGGCGTTGGAGCACCTCTTGAATCCATCACTTAGCCATACACTACAATGTATTGTACTCTGTATCAAAGCTGGATCAAGTAATTTATCCATTATATATGGACACCTTTTGAACTCATCCTTAATTTTTCTGCACATTTATTTTCGTGTTGAAAACTCAATGAAGCATCATGCACCCAAGCTTTCCCAAACATTACCCCCCTACATTTTACCTACTAGCTTATGTCTTCCCTGGTTTCATCCTTTATTTGTAACCCCTTTGCTTTTCCTGTACTCCCTCTACGTTTCCCTTTTCTTGCAGACTATGGACTGGAAACCCCTGCTAGGAGCACAATATGCTACTATTCAGATAAGCCTCGGTGCTCTGAGGCTACTACAGTATTGATTTGGGGCTGTATCAAAACTTCCTAACATAACTTGTGAAACTTCAAGTTGTGTCAAGCAGTTGTTTGAGATACTGTCAATATGCCTGAGGCACCGCGAGGCTCTGGTAATGGAGAGAGATGTCTGGTCTCAACTCTGAATACTTTACTAATTAGAGACTTCCTGTCCCAAACGTCACATCCCCTGTAAAGCCCCCCTCCCTAGCCCCGTCTCACACAATGAGACAGCTGATCACACAACGTGACAGCTCCCCCAATACAAGATGGCGCACACCCTCTATACTGCAGAGGGCTTCTCTTTGGACGGTTTTCAATGTTCTTCTAGACTACTACTGAGAGGTACATTCAGCTTGTGTTGCGGCATATGCAAGTGATTCAATCCAGCCTTCTTCAGGACTATACAAAGTAGCAGCACATGATTGGGTTATGTAGCTACATAGTCACTCATTTCCGAATACTGTGTGGGAGTAATGATCTGCTTTGCGCAATAAAAACGTTTTTGAAAAACTCTCTGAGCTAAGATGCTTTTGGCACATATGAAAGTATTTGTGTTTTTTTGCTGGACGCAGTCAGGAACATGACAACCAAATGTAAGGCGAGTTTGTGACTAACTCTAAATTCTCAAACGCCACTGCGATCATTGTGGCCCCAATAGACTAAGGAATTGTTTTCATCGCCTCTTTGTAATATTTTGATGTATTTCGTGTACTGGTAGGTGGCCAGCAGAGACCAAGTCTCCGGCAGTGATTACCAGACCATGACACTCACTGCCCGCAATTCAAATAGGCCCCAATGGGGCTCATGTTCAAATTCCCTGTAAAAAGATGGCGTGGACCTGTTAAGTTTCCACTTTCACATAGACAGGTCCCTGCCACCTTACTTTGGTAATTTGCATGGTGGAGTGCCAAAGGGGAGGGCCAAAAGGCAGCCTACACGCATTCTGACATACACATAAAGTAAACGCTTCCGGCCATGTAGGCCTGGCATGCAGCGTTTATAATGGATTCCTATGGAGTCCACCTGCGTCTATCATGGATTCCTATGGGGTCCATCTGCTTTTTGCACTGGCGAACTCCATAGGAATCCCCAGCATTTGTTCCGGGATAAAAATCCATACCAGTGCAAATGCTGGAGTATTTGCATGGGGCAGAGGAAGGGAGCGTTGGAAACCTAAGTTGCGTTCCGCCACTCCTCTCCTATACAAATACATGAAAATGGGCTGGAGCCGGAATCTACTGGTAAAAGACGTATACAAGGTGAAGGGCTCACTGTGAGCACCAATATATTTTGTGGTTATCAGTTTTTGGAATGGAGGTAGAAAGGAAAAAAGTTCACATTGACATTACTTCAGTTAAAACAAGATAGCAGCTTCTAGGCTTCTGATAAACCCAGAGGACCCGCGCCCAAGGGAAAAGAAGGACTCTCTCTCTCTCTTGAGAACACCCAGCGCCTCTAAAACCTGGAGGGCAATTAGCAAACATGCACCTTTATGTGCCCTGAGCAGAGAGCTTTGAAGATTTCAAGCGTATTCACTAATGTGTGGAGGCCTACAGTACATCTAACAACATAATTAGAGATTCCTTGCCAGCGAGTTATTCATTTTCCCTACAAAAGGGCGCACACGGTGATGTGGCACTAAAGAAAATCCTGCGACTACAATTGTGTCATCTTGTAAAAAGCCGAGCTGCATAATTGCTCTCTTGTGCGGACTGCTGCAGAAGGCAACAAAAAATCAATGACAGAAGCAAAGCGATAAAGCAACCAGCCACGGTGCAGTTGTTAGAACAGAGCACGCGGGAGCCCTTACCTCAGCCAGGGACCCTCCCCTTGATAAGTGTTGTGATAAATGAACAGGCTGCCAATGTTTAAATCGCCGGCTGCAGACACCCAGGCTGGCCTTCGCTGTAATTGCTGCATGGGAAAAGCAAGATGTGTTGATAGGCACCGTGGTGAGCTTTTGATTGCAATTGCAGCTGGCAGTGGATGTCTGCTGTTTACGCAATATGGCGGCAGGCGCAGCATGATGGAGGTTGCTTTTAGTTCAGACTGGGGTCTCCATGTAAAGTCCTGTTATGGGTGTGAAATCATGCCGTGGGTTTAGCTATTCTGGCCTGGACTTGGAGACCCCAGGCCCAAGATGTGTCTCGTGCAGTTCATCGTACTTTCTTAAGTTAAGGTCAACACGCATGTGAATATGATGGATCTCTACCACTCTGCTTCTTCGCCATGTTTACTCCTCAGCGTAGAATGCTGCCGCCCAGTGCATATTTCACAAATAATGGCTGCTCTGACTGACAGGTGCACCAGCTGTAACGGTCCAAGACACTAGTTAATACCCCGAGGAGAGTGAATGGCTTCACCAAGGGCAGGCAGGCAATGCAGGTACATCCACCACAGAAGGGATTGTTGCCAATAGCACCTGTGTGCTTTTCTTCCCCATGCAATGCCTATCTCAGCAGTCCAACACGGCCTTCATTGGCTTCCGGTTCCAGCACGGATTCAGCTAAAATCCCTGTGTATGATTCATCGATCATTGCAGGGTAGAGGTTGTCTGACACTACAAGAGAAAAAAAAGGACTCGTATCTGCCCAATCACTTACTACGTTTGGCTTCACAATGTTTGCTGGAAATTCCATTCTATTGGTGGAAAGATGTGGTGGTCGAGCTTTTTCAGTGGCCTGGTCCAAAACTGTGGAACTCTCTACCTTTCTTTCTGCATAAGATCCAAGACTACGGTCTTTTCAAGGCTCAGGTGAAAACATATTGGTTTCCCTGAGTTTTCATGATTTCCCTTCTCTCTGCTTTTTCTTTTGGTACCCTGATGCCTAGGGTGAAGTTTTTTGCGCTTTACAAGCGCTTGAAAAGAGGCGTAGGCAGCATTATTTCACAAGTGGCGCCAAAAGCCAATGCAGTTGGACCCACTACAAGGGTTCCATGTGTTAACATTGCGGCAAAAATTGCTGTTTACAAAATATATGGTGTCAAAAAGGCAGTGGTTTTGCTGCCGCAATCCATGTAATGGATGTGAGGGACACCCCCATGGGTGTAATTTGAGGGGGGGATAGGGGTGTTTGTCCCCCCAAATTTCATGGCACACCATTTTCTCCCCATTCATTTGGCTGAGGCACCTTGTCTTGAGATGTCATGGTCCCCCCCAACATTTTCAGCAAAGTTACTCTACTGGACACCCCACAACCCCCGGACCCATTATAAATAAATGGTATAATGGGGTACACCTTTACTGGCATTTTTTCTGCGATTTTTTGCGCAACTTTTTTTGCAGCGATTTTATTACTGCATACCACCACAAGGGGATCCAGCCGAGGGAAGGGGGTTTGTTCAGTTGTGAGTACAGTTGAAACCAAGTGGGCTGAGAGGACACAGTTGGTTTGGTTTTGTAGGGGAAAAGTAAGATATGAAGGATAAGATGGCCAGAGTTGCATCCTTTCGGGTACTGATGATCAAGCCAGTCCTGCCCTTAGGAAAGGAGGAAAGGGAAAGCAAAGGATCAGATACCTGGAGCCTCTGTGTCCCGCATGCCTCGTGATGGACAGAGAAAGCCAAGAGCTTTACTGGCTTCTTATGCGCCAATGTAGATCTGTTCGACCTGTGGCCCTGCAGTGGTAGATTGCTCTGTGCTTGTACTGGAGGGCAGGCTTGAACTAGGATGGGACTTGGCCGGGGCACCAAACTAAAGGTGGATCACAAATACCGCAATGTGACTTTTTCACAATATACTTTTGGGTAATACTGTGGGCACATTTGTGGGGCATTTTCTCGCTAATGGTGAATTTTAAAGACCGCTTAGCTGCTAATATTGGTTTAACCGGAGTAGAATTTAAAGCAATGCTACAGTGACCTTGGAGGTTCCTGCACCCAGCAAGGAATTTTTAGAAAGTTATGGCGAAAGTTGCACGTTAAAGCCCAGCAGCCTAGAAACATCGGTCCCAACTGTATAGAATCATAATATCAGCTCATGATTTACCCTATCTGGCAATGTTATGGTGGTTGGCACATCCAGTAGCCAACGGCCAACATGTTCAACCCATTATCAGAATATGACTGCTCATTTTACAAATGCCTTTCACATACATTAGCAGTTTCTACAATGACACAGTAAAAAGAAATTACCAACATCCACAGTGCCACCTTACTTTACATAATGTTCCAATACCCAGCAATTCTGCAGTCATTTGCATAGTTTGCTGAATATGTGGAGATGAAGTATGGGGCCATAGTAAATGCCGGAATCTCGGTGTAGCTGAGGTAGGCCTCATTACAACCTTGGTGCTAAGTGCACCAACTTTACCACCATGGTGTAAACTCCGTTTACACCATGGTGGATGGCGGATTTACCGTCCCATTCCAAGGTGAGTGGGGCGGTAAATCCCCATTTCCCATTTTCCCTTCCCCATTCGCATTTTTGCCCCATAGGGCATAATGGGAGTGGGGAAGGCGCTAATTACGGCACCGTAAATTACGGTGCCGTAATTAGCACCAAGGTGCCTTAGCACCATGGAACTTAACGCCTGCAAAAAGCAGGCGTTAAGGTGGGAATCAGGCGTTAAGGGTTAACGGTGGCGTTAACCCTTAACGCCTGAGTTGTAATGAGGCCTCGGTAGGTGACCGAGACGTTTTCCCGGCGCCCTTTTATTGATGGAGTGCAGTCCAGCTCCTGTTGCTTCTATATTAGCTTGGAAACCAGCATTGTACTGTGTCAGACTTTGGGTGACCCCTGAGCTTGGGAAGTATCAGGATGCTTATAGCGATTTACTTAATCATCCTGGAGGTCGCTCTTTAAGCTGGGGGTCATTCATGTTAGGCAAAACTTAAATGATGTGGGTTTGGAAGATATGTGGCGGAACCCGCAGAATTTGACTCAAAGTTCGATCTAAAAACAAAGTAATATTGGTTGCTAAACACAACATCCAAGAACATCTCATAAGTTCCTGTCTGTTGTTGAAGACAGAGCCGGACTACGTGACTCTGAAAACTGACCAACGTACTGAGAGTTACCGGGACCTAATTACTCCAGCATATGCACAGAGTCCTTATTTCTGGAATTTTAGGTCTGGCGTCCTTAAGGTTGCGTCTTTTATCACTAGCTGGAAAACTGATCGCTCTGAAATGTGTTCTATCTGTGATGTAGGTGCTGAGACAGTTACCAATGTTCTATTGTTCGGCACACATTTTATTGATTTCCTATTTTCGTTTGTTTGAGAAAGCCTGTGTTTGTAATGTAGCAGAAGAGGTGATACCATGCTTCGAAGGAAACATTTGGCCTGTAATTGAGTTTTTTAATGAACTTTTAGCATCTCTTAACTTGTATATTACTTTTTACTGGTTCTGTGTATACAATTGTTATTTTTATAATTGTACCGAATATTGATGTATATGAATTGTGTGTGCTGAAGTTTGTCTGTTGTGCATGTGAACAATTCTCCAAAAGGAGACATATTTTGCCCTGTTTCCACAATGCACACATTTTACATAATATCCACAATGCCACTGCAGTGCAGATATTTTGTCTAGTGTACACAATCCATAGCAATGCACGAATCTGCTCACTTTGCACAATACAGAGTAATAGTAGGCACACACAAACATGCATACAAGCACAGAGGCACACAGGACAAAAGAGAGGAGCACAGACAGACAACTTACAATTGTTACAGTCACTCACACCAAACCATGCAAAGTATTGTGAACATATAGAACCAAGTGCACACTGCGTTATGCACATACCATCTTGTGAAAACAGGATGAAGCACATAAAGGAACTTGCACATACATAATCTTAGTTTTGAGCATGCACAGTCTCCTAGAGAGCCTCTATTGGAAGCACATAAAACACACAGCAGTATGTTTCAAATACTTTATTAGAAGCGAGCAACACACGTGCACACACACATACACACACTTGACAGGACTGCCACACCGAGCGGCAACCTCACATTTAAGAAAAAAACCTGATACAATTGGGAGTATACAGATGAATTGAGCCACACTGAAGCTATTAGATGCTTTTTGATAAGTTTACACCATAATACACGTCATATGAACTGTAGTTACAATGCAGTCACGTAGCTAACCTCACACATGTATCAATGTTTTTCAAACATTATTATTTGTATCGTGTTTCATGCTTTAAGCATGCTGCTATGTCTGCACAGAATGTCTTTGTGGGTGCAACTTAGTGTTTACATGAGGCTGTGCATGCATGATGATACTTGCACGTGCATGATGCTTTAGGCATTGTCTTGTATTCATAATGCTGTGTGCACATTGTTCGATATGTGAAAGGTGCTTTGCATGATTTTGTGTGTGTGTGTGTGTATGTGTGTGCGCGCAGGATTTCACATGTGCATGGTGCCATTCATGCAGTGTGCCCGTGTATATGATGCTTTGTGTGGAATCTATATTTGCATGATTCTGTGGTTTCATGATGCCATGTGCTTAGTGCTCAACGTGCATGAATCTGGATGCACAATGCAATGCTTGCATAATACTGCATGTGCATAATTCTGTATGAGCAGAAGTCTAGGCATACATGATGCAGTGTATGGATAATGCTATGTTTGCATTGTTGGTATTATGTGGTCTGTACTTGGTATAGTTTATGTAATTATATTCACGTGTTTAGTATACACCAGCTATGCTCTGATGTGTTCATGGTGCTGTCTGCGCGTGATGTAGTGTGGTTTTCTTCTGTGTATAATGTCTGTGATGCTGTATGCGCTTGATACCGCATATGAACTATGCTATGTGTGCCTGATTCAATGAGTGAATGATGCCTCTGAGCGCAGGGGGCTCTTTGTGCATGATGCATCATATGCAGAATTATGTGTGTGCATGATTGTGAATGTGCATGATACTGGCTGTGTGTGCATTTTGATGTGTAAACTGTTTCTTGACCAGCTGGCAAGAAAATTAAATTGGAAGGGCCTTACATGTAAAACATGCGATTTATTAACCCAATTTCTTCAAATTCTCTAGCATTAAGTTTAGCGTGTGTGAGTGTGCTATGACCTCAGTACATGCCCAGGGTGATCTGCCTTCTACCTCAGGGAGCCTTCCTCCAAGTGACCCAGCATCCTTTTGTAAGCCTCTATTATGCCTGTTCCAGAGATGGCACTCACCTGATCAGATGTCAGCAATGGATTAATATAATCTGATATGGAATTTATAACGAGCCTGTACACAAGTGTTTCTAGGCGCCACAAGACAAGGGAGGGAATACAGTGGGAAGACAAGACAAACAATCCTACAAGGCCTTGTGTTATTCGGATCGTGCAAAAGCGGGGACCGAGAAGTGCAGGTGAAAGGGAGATAAGGAAAGTGCAAGGGAGAGGGTAGGGGGATAGTGTGATCAGTGCTGCAAGGCTCTATGTAGGTGCATCCATGGCAGCAGCGCAGCTCGGGTAAGTGCAAGCAGGATGGGGGCTGTAGGGGATTCAGAACAGTCCCTAAGTGCCCTGCAGGCCAGGAAGCAGTGGCAGGAATGCCCTGAATGCCCTGAATCCCTTGCGTGCCTGATTGAGTAAAACAGATACAACAAAGGCCTCATGGCAACCCTCTGGTTTAAAAAACCCTGTCAGCGGTAGTAATTGTAATTGTAATTGTTTATTTATAAAGCGCTTATACACAGGTGAAGTGCTTCAAAGTGCTTCAAGGCAGGAATGGAACAAGGAATTACAGTCCTCATTCTTAGGCCTTGAAGGTCCTGAATGATCTGAACAACATTAACTAGCAAACCAGGCCAGAGGTATATCTACTATTGTAAGTGTATGATAAAGAGTGAAGTGAGAAGGGGGGGGAGGGAAAGGAACATACAGTGCTTGCTAAGTAGCTTGGGGAAGAGAAAGAAGGAGGAAAGAAAGCGAGGAGAGAGGAGGTTAGCAGGAGAGAGGGAGAGAGGAAGAGGAAGAGAAAAGGAAGGTCTTGAGGATTTTCCAGAACTTAAGGAGGTCTGGTTCAAAACAGAGAGAGCAAGGCAGGATGTTCCAGAGGGAGGCACCTGAAGAGGATAAGGATCTAACCCCCAAATCTCTGTTTGGAAAAACAGCTAACCAGCAGAGAGCTGGAAGAGGCCGAGCAGAGGGCTCTAGAAGGAGTGTATTTGGGAAGAGAATGTTGTAGATAGTGGGGCCCCGGGCTCCAGAAAGCCTTGTGGACTATGCAGAGGGACTTGAACTTGATCCTTGCAGCCACGGAGAGCCAGTGGAGAGATTTCAGCACCGGAAAGGTGCGGTCCACGGGCTTGAGACTAACGATACGTCTTGCGGTTCTGTTCTGGATAAGTTGAAGATGTTGGAGAGCAGAAGTAGGACGATTGCGAAAGAGACTGTTGCAGTAGTCCAGTCTGGAGAGAAACAGGGCTCTGGACACAGTGAGCCTCTGGGGAAGGTGAGAAAAGGTAGAATACCTCTGAGGAGGTGCAGCTGGTAGTGAGATATTTTGGACATGTTTGAGATGTGAGAAGGGAAGGAGAGAGTGGAGTCGAAGATGACCCCCAGAATTTTTGCCTCACCAGTAAGTGGGGGTGCAGGACCAAGGGAGGCCGGCCAGAGTGAGAGTGGGAAAGTGTGAGCGGTTGTCCCAATGAGGATGATCTCTGTCTTGCTGACATTAAGGCATGGGTCCTTAGCAGCACACAAGGACTGAATTGCAGACAGACAGTCTGGAATAAGCAAGGAGGATGAAAAGGCAGAGGGAAGCCTGAAAGAGAGCTGTGTGTCATCTGCATAACACTGAAAGTTGGAGCTGAAGGCAGAGATCATGTGGGCCAAAGGGGCCATGTAGACGTTGAAAAACCAGGGCAATAGATTAGATCCCTGTCATGATGCCTACCCCCAGGCATCCGGATCGAGTCCATCAGCCCCGGGAGCAGGCATCCAGATACTCATTAAAACCCCAACAGCTCCGGCTGGGGGCTGTTTGTATTCAGTCCTGGTGCCTTAGGCACCAGGCTCATCATAGAAATCAGTCCTGGCGCCATAGGCTCATAGACTTTACATACCTTATGCAGACCATGCTGCAAATGAGTCCAAGCCAACGTGAGGCCTGGATGGGACTATTTTATTACAGGGACTATTTTTTACTCGGGTGTGGTTCTGGGGAACTTCTTACCTTTGCAGGCTATTTAAACCACGCCCGAACAGCAGCTCATGCTTCGTGTTATTCTGCATCCAGCAGCGTAACGCTCACCATGTCTCCTAGTCAGCATCCAGTCTTCTGCCACGCCCGCCTCGAATCCGGAGCTCCTAGACAAAAGGAAAAGAAAGGAGAAGAGGTTAGATTACGGACATTATTTGATTCCTTACCTGATTCCGGACCCAGCACATCTCTGAGCCTGGAAAGGACATTATTTCAGCACGCGTCGCTTCGCCAGCAGCAGCGCCGCGTTATACTCACCAGTCCACCGCATCTTTCAACTCGGCGCTGCTTCCATCATTCTCTTCATCGAAACCCAGCACCTGGGGGGAAAACAAAAGGAATAACAAGGTGAGCCGAGAAAACCGACAAAGACAATCTCTTTGCCACCATAGGCTTACCTGCTTTACCACCGGAGGTATTATCCTTTAATTCGCTGGATCTTTCTATGCCGCACCTATGAAGGGAGAGAAAACTGCAAGTTAAACTCATGCAACTTTTACCGGACAGTGTTTGGTAATACAGACTCTTACGTGAACGCCATCAGCTGCCTCCAGGCAATATTCTTTTGGACCCAGCTGCAACCTAACGAGGGAATGGAACAAGAGTGAACATCGGACATATTGAACTCTTTGAACTTTATAGACACTATACAATATTCTTACGGAACTCCTCCAGTACCTTCAAACCAGTGAAGTAACTGGTATCTACGCGCCCCTGCATGCCATGCAGGATGGAGAGCTCATCATTTAAAAACATAAGGTGAGGTTACCAAGAGGGTATATCGGAGGTGATTAGTGGGGAGAACGAGAACAGTTGGGGGGCCATCACTAAAGTCCACGGGTGGCTAAATCCCTTTCTCCACTTGCAGGAGAATACTTCTACGAGTCCAGCAGACAAGATTAGGCGGGCCAGTCCAGACTGTCATCTCTTCACTACGCATCACGTTGGTGGAGACCGCAGCTGTCCGTGTCCGATCGACACCCCTGTGAGAACCAGGTGAGCGTAACAATCCCTTTAGGACACCACAAGTAGAGAGAGTGATAGCAGAGAGAAAGGACCCAAGTTCCATCGGGGAAGGACAGTCAGAGAGAAAGGATTCAAGCCACTCCAGTGCCTGATATGTAATGCCCGGAGACGGGAGATCAGGATGTTGTGGTTTACTGTATCAAAAGCAGAGGAGAGGTCAAGGAGAATGAGGACAGAGGGAGAGTTAAGTCAAGAAGAAGTGAAATGCAGCAGTGAAATCGGGTCCAATAAGTGGAGCTCTCAGGAGGTAGAATCCGGTAAGTGGCAGCAAACTGCTACTGTGAAACGGTGCCGGAGTGACACAGCAGGACGGTGAAGGCTGAAGCGAGTAGCAATGTCGAACACAGGATTGGGAGACAATGTAGGTAGAAGCGGCTGCAGTGGAGAAAGCAGGATTGTGAAGGTGTTCGCCGGAATGCAGCTACAGAGAAAAGGGAGAGCATTAGCATAGAAGCATGCTTTGGGAGAGACAGAAACAATAGAACGTAAGGACAGATAGATAAGTGGTAAGCTAGTAGCGAACTCGCAAAACCGTCATCGCTATGGAAGTAGCGATGCACCAGTATGCAAGTCTTCACTGCCTTTGAAGACTTCTTTGTTTGGGATTCGGCTCCCGTCGACTTCATCACGCTCTGCCACAGCAACTAGACTGGTGCAATGAAACCCTGAAGTCGTGCTGACAGAAGGAGGAATGCAATGGACCCATCGTCAGCACTGCCAAACCGACCATCGGCTGTAGCGGGACATGACACTGTCCACAAGCAGTAGATGAACTGCTCTCTGCTCTAAGAGACAGTACTGGAGCAAGGAGGAAGGGGGTAGAGGGTTAGAGTATACAAATATGGATGGGTACTAACAGGTGCACACAGGTACTAGGCAAGGAAGGGAGAAGGAGCCTGCATCTGCCAGTAGTCTGGACTATGTGGATGCTGTCAAACTCCAGAAATCTTCTGTTATGCTGTGTATTCCCCTTTTCCCTAGTATGGGTGCTGCCGGATAACTTTCTCTGGTTAAGTGTACACACCATCAGATATTTCTGTCCAAGGCCTTTTCCTCTAAGAGCAATAACCTGCAAATGGTCAGGTTACCCAAACCCTGATGATGTTCACTGCCTATGTGGTGAGATAGACACTCTGTCCCATTGTGTACTGCTTTGCCCTTTATATATGGACGTTTGGAGTCGCTTCTTACTTAGGGTGTCATTAGACGGTAGGCGGTAAACCATGGCGCTATTAGCGCCATGGTTCATGCCGGTAATTTACCGGTACCGCCTTGGTGGAAAGGGGAATTACCGCCCCATTCCAAGGTTGGCGGGGCGGTAATTCCCCCTTCCACCATTGCCCTTCCCCATTCCCATTTTTGCCCCATAGGGCATAATGGGAATGGGGAAGGCGCTAATTATGGTACCGCAAATTGCGGTACAGTAATTAGCTCCCTGGGTCCCTTTGCGGGTTGGTTTTCAACGCCTGCAAAAAGCAGGCGTTAAATTCACCAGCCCGCAAAGGGACCTCGTAGTAAGGCGGTAAGGATTTACCGGTACCGGTAAAATACCGGTACCGGTAAACCCTTACCGCCTACCGTGTAATGAGGCCCTTAGTGTCCTTAGGACTAGTGGCATATGGCAAGGAAGACTTGGCTCTTCTCTTCCTGGTGGTAACACCGCCTTTGTCTTCGCTTGCTACTTGAATACAGCTCGGAAAAGAAAAACAAGATTTTTGGCGGAATTGGTACTGCCATATCCATATCGGTTTTATGTACTTTATAGCTGCTGTGGGAGTGTTTACAAAATTCTATGTTTGAATTGTACAAAATGTATTTTTACTGTGATGTTTTATGGATCTTTTATAAAATCCGAAATAAGCTGAGACTACTTCTATGGTGATGCCAATATAGTGAGCCACGTAATATCCGTAGGGCCACCATCGAGGCAGTTGGAAAGCCTTGGTCATGATTGAAGAGCTTCCTGATTGCAATGCTGATGCATGTGGCATAACACATTTGTGGACTAACATTTCAATTTTTCTGGCGATGCACCAAGATGGCACGGTAGCACACTTCACCAATGGGGGTTGGCACCCAGTAGAAGGAAGCATGCACAGCCAGACTGCTGTTATTTGACTCAATGGATGATCTACTCAAGCTTTGCACATGCATCCTTGTGGCTTGAGCATATCAATAAGCGTGGACAGCTAGAACATATTGAGAGCATACCCCTGGCCCCAGCAGCCCTACAAACCCACTGAATGCAAACCAACCACACAGCACTGAAATATTTTAGTGTAATGTGTAAAGTGCACTTTTAAGGCCCAGATTAGCACACAGATTGGCTCAAAAAAGTCCTATGCTGGCTTTTTGTCTTTTCAGTCATTGGTCGGATGCCCGATATACCAGTCTAAGCCTATTTACAAGACATATCACATGTATATAGCACCTTCATGAAATATAATCTCTAGTTTGTCATTATGGTTCTAGAAATAACATATTTCATATGGAAAACATAAATGTTGGTATCTTTTTTGACTATTTAAAGCATACAGTGTTCCATATTAAGTATGGACATATTAGTTATGAAATGTCTTTGCCTTTAATTGTATCAGCGATTGTAGATCATGCATTGCTTTTAATTATTAATTTAAATATTGTAAGAAACCTGGTAGTACTCTCGCTCCTACTCCCCTTGGGTCCTCTGCCCAGGTGGCCAGGGAAAGGCCATCACTCTTAGATCCTGACCCTGGGCTGGAGAAGCGAAGGAGCATCACTTGGGTGGAGGGTCCTTGAGGATTGGGAGTTGGGTGTCCTTGGGCGAGACATGACATCCCCTTTCCCTATTGCCACCAACCTAACCCTCCCCCAACTTTTGTAGGCTATTATAAGCCAGTTACCCTTATTTTTCCACATTTGACACTTGACGGTACTGGGACGAAGAATAGGCAACAAAGAGTGATGAAGACTATACCTTTTCACCACTTTACTACTGGGACGAAGAAGATGCCTGCCAGGAACTGTGAGGGTCAGACATGTCCCTTTAATTGTGGTCAGGCAAGCTAGTCAAGGGGCTGCAAGTGTATAAAGGGAGATCAGCCCATCAGGGCAGGGTGCAACAGGTGGAGCAAGAGTGAGACATGAGTGTGGAGGAGCAGCAGGAGACCCATGTGAGGAGGCAGCAGTGGTGGCCCAGGAGAAAGAACCAAGATGCCAGCAGAAGACCCAGAGGACATGTGGGTCCTGAGGTGAATGGGCTTCATATTACCCACAAGCCTGGGAGCCTCTAAAGCTCAGCGCGAGCAGCAGGAGCGGCTGAGGAGCACGGAATGCAAAGGACGCTGTCCTCCTCCTTGAACAAGCATCGGAGGTGACGGTGTGAAGCAGGGAACACACAGCGAATGAACGGAGCTCGCACCAGTGAGTTTCCCGGCTTCAGGAGGCGAAAGGAGGTCACAGGAACCACCAGGAAGACACAGAGAAGGCTGGCGAATGTCAGGGAGCTCCGAGAGGACCACAAGTGAGTGACGGTCCACGAGAGTAAACAATTAGCGTATATTCAATACCAAACTAAATGGAAATTTAACATGGAAATAAAACCAATGCATATTGAATACCGAACAAAATGCAAATGTAACCATGAAATAAAACCAGCGCATATTGAATACCAAACTAAATGAAACTCAACATTATAGCGAACAAGTGTACATTAAATACTGAACTTAATTAAGTTTAACACTTAACACAAGAGCGCATTGAGCTCTGAACTGAAATTGAACAAAAGTATGTAGCACAACGAATTAACCCAAACCTGAAGTCAAATAAATTAAAGGCTGAGGGAACCCAAACAGCAAACTTTTAAGTGAATGCAGTGTGGCAAGGCTACACTTTGGCAAGAGGTGTGTGATATATGGTGGCAGAGGCCTGAGGCATTCAAGCAGAAGCAAGAGGAGCACAAGACTAGACCCTAAGCCAAGACCCCAATAAAAGGAATCAAGTGACAGTGGCTTGGTGCACAAGAACAAGTGCCAAGGAGTCTGTGTGTGGGCTGAGGAGCGCAACCTGTGGTGGGTGGACCATGTGGTCTGACAACTGCGCTTAGACCGGAGTGCCCTGAATGCAAAGGAGCTGGAGAAGCAAGGCAGAAAGAGGGCCAGGTTGACCTGGTGTTTTGTTAAAGCCTTCTGAAAACACTGATGCAAGCGTAAGTAAAGACATTGAAGTCTTGGGGAAGGGAACCCTGAGACCTAAGGGGCTACACTTGTTGTCTTGGGACCGGAGTCTCAAGACCCCTTTGTTTTGGATTGTGCTACTTGAAACTTTGGGAAGGAAACCACAAGGATTGTTTCTGAACTATAGTGCCTTCAACTGGAGAAAGATAAACTTTGAGACCTTTCAATGGAACTTTCTTATACTTGGGGAAGGGGAGCTGAAAGAAACTGTGAGCTGGAAGAAGCTCAGAACTTTGAGTTAAAAACGGTTTCCTTTGACATCCCTACACATTGGTTAATTGTAGTTTTGAGGGCAAGGATAGGTTTTGGACAATGACAAATTTTTAAGTTGAACTCTTTGACTCAGACTTTCCTTAGTTTCATTCAGGTAGGGAAATCCCATCTTAGCATAGGGCAAGTTCGGCCTTCAACCATCCTGACATTCAAGTCGATAAATATATTTTGTTTGAAGTTGAAGCCTGTTGTCTGTGTCATACTTCATGATGCCTTCACACAGTTTCCAGGATGATGCACATACAAAGGGGTGATTTTGCGTTAGCAGTAGTGTTCTAATTACTTGCCTAGTAGTGGTCAATAATGTTACAGTTAGGACGCCTAAAATGGGTCCCTGTCATGAACTTCAGATCACACCCCTTTTGGACCTCCTGGTCCTTGTCTCAACAGGGCTTACATTCCGTACTACTTCCAACATGGCCATCCAGAGCTGAAGCCCTTGCTCGCTCCATGCGCTGAACGCGGCGTGATCTATTTATAGGCCACGCCTTCCGCGGCTCTGCGCATCTCAATACTATTGAAGAGTAGCCGCAGACGTGTGTTCATAGCTCGCGGTATTGTTTCCTTTGTCCCAGTGCTGTTACCCGCTCCTGACCATTTCCCCCTTCCTGATTCCGAGCATTACTAGCCTTTCCCAGACTCCCGGATTCCTGGACTCCGCGCTCCCGGAACTAAACGCAACCTGGAACCAGACGAAACTCGAGCAGCGCTGTTCAAGACCAGGAGCGTTTGCAAGAAGGCAGCGATCGAAGACACCGGCAAACACCGGACCCAGGTGAGAAGGGGGGGAACTGCTTGACAGTCCCACTCATCTGTCTATCCAGGGCAGAGCTGGTGGTTCAATATTTTTAATGGGATGCATAACTCATCTTTCCTCAATTATGTGGATTTTATTATTTTCGTCTTTATAGTGAAGGCTTCATCAACATCCATGATCCTGGACAGTTGCTATCTTTGTCCATCCACCGACACTTGTTATTGCATTGTCTCTTTGTAACTCCCATCCCCCAGACACTCTCTTCAAGGCTAAGAAGCGCCTGTCTCAACCTGAATTTAGTTATTTGAGAAACACAACAAATAAATACATGGAAACACGAGTTCAAAGGGCTATAGCTAATGGTACAGCTTTATACATTCAAACCATATCTGACATACTCCGTTTACTAAAGAACATTGTGACATAACACACAAATGTCAAGTATATTTTTATTTTTGGATCCCATTATCGACTAGATGTTCATACATTGAAAGCACCCTTTATCGAAGTTCAAGCAGAGTGTGATAAGCGTAGCTGACAAGAAGACATTTAGCACAATCTCTTTTGTAATGCTTATGCATTGCGACCCGGATATAAGCTAGGAGCCTGGGGATTGGCGCCCCCTCCAAATATTTTACAACCATCACCTGTGATAACCAAACTGCTTACAACATTCGTGTTCAATTTTTGCTTGCCATAAATTCCAATCTGCGCATTGTTTTATTCCACAATAATAATTCATAATGCATTCTATGTTTATTCGCACTATTGTATTAGGGGGGTCATGGCAGTGTGAATTGATTGGGCTCTGGGAGACTAAGATGAGCGTGGGTAAACGTATTATAAGAAACAAAAGTCCCCCTAGTATACTATATATTTTTTAAGTCATAAGCAAGTACTGTGAGCACATCACTTTCTTGCAGTCACCTTTCAATGTAAGCAGTGGGGCTTCTGATAGACCTTGCCCTCTGCCTCTATATGGTCTCAGAACTCACCAGTGGCTCATAGCATCCCCACTGCGTAAATTAGTGGAGGCTTTAGTCATTTATCGGTAGCCCAGTACTTTACACCGATGAGTGCTCTGTAAAGTTAAGAATGGCTTGATTCTAGAACTGGCAGCTCCAGGGAATGGCAGCTTAGTTGCTGGGCTCCTGCTCTAGGCCTCAACTGATCTCCTTACTTGAAAATGTCTGTGCGAGGAACCCCTGAATCTCCACAGCAAGCTAAGAGGCAGAAAGGTACTTCACAGGAAAATAAGGAAGAAAACAGAGAGGACAAACTCTTGGATTTACTTAGCAAAATGACACTTGATATAGCTTAGATAAAGGCAGCTCTCTTTAAATCAGAGGAGAACTTTGTAGCAGTGAATAAGAGAGTAGACTCAGCTGAGGAGCATCTGACTGTTGTGGATGAAAGGACTCTGAACATAATGGACCAGATTAGAGACTTAAAGACAATCAATGAAAAGATCACATTGAAACTGTCAGAGCAAGAAAACTTCTCCCGAAGAAATAATCTCCGTCTGGCTGGCTTTCCAGAAAATGCTGAAAGGGGCAACACAGTAGACTTTCTACAAAAGAATTTACCAAAAATACTGAAGCTGGACATTGCTATCAACTTGGAAATTGAGAGAGCACATCGGGCACTTGGACCTAAACCTTCATTAGGTGAGAGACCGAGGCATATTATTGTAAAGTTCTTAAGATTCCCAGTAAAAGAACTTATTTTAAAGAAAGCCCGAGAATTAAAGGATCTTGCTTGGGGAGGAAACAAAATGATGGTGTTTGTATATTTCAGCAAGGATGTTCTGGGATAAAGGAAAAACATTTGATAAGTCGAAAGTGAAGCCACGGGAAAAAGGCCTAAAATAGTACATGGTCTATCCAGCCATTTTTAAGGTTGTGGTTGATGAGCAGTTGCAGTCATTCAGTGAAAGTAAGCCAGCAGAAGCATTTTTGACGGATTTAGATTTGGATCCAATGCAGGGCACTTCATCAGATTTTAAACCTACAAATATAAATACAAGAAAGAAAGGAAGATTTGAGTTACATTGACTTTGGATTGGGAATCAGACTGGATTTTTCTCCCTTTAGAACTGTTAAGGATTGCATTTATGTTTATTTCAACAACAATACCGAACCCATTTTTTTTTTCGATGATTAAGTTGGCACCACCTTTTAGCCGTTGCTTTAACTGTTTGGAATTTTGCACTCATAATGGAGAAGGTGCACCATTGTATATACACCAATTGATCTTTCTCGCTCAGGAACGGAATGATTTGAAAAAAACACCTTCCTCCTGCAGTGCGTACGTATGAACGTAATGAGGAAGTTCTCAGTGGAGGAAAATGGACACATGATATGTGATTGCTGCTGGTTGCCGCGATGTGAGATGTGACGTGATCCATGGAAATGGTGAGATGGGTATGCCTGGAGGCTGTTTGCGCGGTTCGTTATTGAAGTGTGCCGCGATGGTGCCCCTGTTGACCTGAAGTCTGCCTGTTACCGTGATGGGGGCGCGTACCTTTCATACTGAAGTTAAAGGCACTGTTAACATCATTCTTGATGTACACGTATTATTCTGTTGAGGAAATAAACGAACAGTGCAGTGCCGGGATTGTATCAATGGGAAGAACAATCATGCAGCAGGATTCAGGGTGATGTACGGGCTCTCTCTGAGTCCCGCGGATGTGCTTCCGGCACCAAATGTAAAACGTACTTTTTCACAACATTGGTCGCCGCCTGATGATCTGACAATGCTGGGGGTTGTTCGGAAAGTGGATTTTTTGGTCTGTGAGGACACAGAAACGAAAGGACGCACTGTTTTTGTCAAGTGGTGCTCTCTAGGAAGTGCACTGCACCGGTGCTATTACACGTGCAACGTGCGATACCCTTCACAGTGGATGTGGAAGGAGGGAGAGGAGCACAGTTTTCTGTTTTTTTATTTGCAGTGTATTGGTGGACACCTGTCATGTCATAACTGAACAGGAAGATTCTCTAGGCTACACTCACTGTTATTAATGCATGAGTATATATTGGGATATAATTGAAAGGTACACACTATGGTGGTTAGCCCTGTCAATTTATATGTGTGATGGCACTTAAGGGCAAAATCCCACTGGCATAGTTTTCTCTTTCATCTGTTGTGTGTTTGACTTGTGGTTCTTGCAGGGGGGAATCTACGGGTGAGATGTATGGAAAAAATGAGATGGAAAGAACTGGCAGCAAAGTAGATAAAAAGGGGAGTATCCAGTGATTTGAGAGTGACTTGTGTGTAACCGAGAGTAATCTCATGTTGGTGGAAGGCACTTACCGCTACATGTGGAACGGATGTAGAGTATGATGGCAATTAGCAAATGCAAATTATGGTTTAGACCTGAAATTTGTTGAGATGCCATTTTGACTGCCATTTATAGGTTTGGTATATGAGATGCAATGAAGTACTTATGCTTGGATCGCTTGATATTGGGTAATGAATGTTAAACTTGTACTAGCTTGATACAACTCCATTTATTTATTCTACTTGATGTTAGGGAACAGATATATTACTAAAAAGTGCTGAACTCAATTTTTAATGATGACTCAATGGGAATTGATTGCATTTAACAACTTGGTAGTGATCAATCTGTTTCATGTTAACTATGCTGGGTTTGAATTTAAGTACATGCAGCATCTGTTTTTTATTTTTGTTAGAAAGTATACTTTGTTGAGTCCATAGGTAGGATAACTTGCTACTGCGCACAAAGAATTAAAACATTATAGTGATGATATAAAGAATGAAACATCAAAGATGATTAGGATGATTCAATATGATCCAATACGAGTGCGGCCCACTGTGATTGACTGTATGGGCTGTACTTCTTGAAGGTTTTTATGAAGCCTATACGAGGCAAAAAGACAACAAACACTTATATTTATACAGAATTGAATTTGTGTGTCAGTTGTGTCAGGCAGTGAAATTATATACTCCTCTTTTAAAATGGCAGGAGTCAACAGTCTCTTTTATTTTGAAGGAATTGCAATTGCAAAGGTTGTAATGCATAGTAATGACATTTGGGATTTGAGTGACTTAGAAAAGAAACATATATGCAATAAGTGTGGGAAGAGAAGTTGCTGTGAATGATTGGGTAGTTGAGAGGTATTTGCATACATTTAGACTAGTTAGTGTCTATGGATTGACGTCAGAAAATGTTTTACTGGGGAAGGGGAAGTAGTAGATTTGGAATCTTGTGCGACATTAATATGACTTATGCAAATGGTAATTGGGGAGTGTAATTAATCTACTGGGAGAGTTGATAAAGTGTGGGTATATGTTTGTGATGGTAGTTTTTGGAGATCGGCAGAAAGATATGGTCTGTTACTGGAACATATTGAACAGTTACTATGGGTAATAAGAGTTTTTTGTTTGCTTTTGGGAATAAATAATTAAATTGGGGTAGATTTAAAGTAATTTTTGTTTTGAAGTAAGGAAAAGAATTGAAATGTAATATGTGTTGAATATGGTCTGGGGTGACTGGTGAGAATAGTTCGGAATAGGGGTTTGGATGTATATAAACCTGCTTACTGTAAGTCTGATGGTTGGTGGACTTTTGGATTGGATAAATACTTATATGTGTTTATTGTTGTTTTTATGTGTGTGGGTGTAATGTTTTTTGTTTTGCTTTTCTCTCCTTTTTCTTTTTTCTTTTCACATTACTTTTATTTCCCACTCCTTGTTGAATACTTTTATCTTTGCTTCTATCTCACGATGATAACTGAAGATGTTAGCACATTTTGTAGATCATTCATTTTGGCAGATAAAAATTGCAGTACTCGTATAGTGCAATATTAATCCGTTAAACTTTGTTTCGTGGAATGTGAAGGGCATTGGGTGTGTGATCAAACAGCGGAAAGATTTGGCACGAATATGGAGGAGCGGAGGTGATGTGGTATTTCTTCAAGAGACGCATCTAAATGAACAAATTGGGGAATATTTGACTAATCGTAGATATCCACAAGTGGTTTCAAATTCCTATGACTCTAAATCTAAGGGAGTTAGCATATTGTTTAGAAGAGGATTACCAATTAAAATTGAAAAGACAGTGAAAGATGAAGAGGGACGTATTCTATTAACTGATGTGGTATATAATGGGAGGAAAATGACTGTTGGAACAGTATATGCTCCATGCACACCAACTTTAAACTTTTTTTTTAGAAAGATAGAAAGTCTTTTGAATGAAATGGAGGGAGAAGCTATCATTTTGGCCAGTGATTTTAATTTAGTAATGGATAGTAAACTGGACAGGAGATCAGACTGCATGTACAATGGTGAGAAATGTAGTGCAGAATTGAAACGGTTTGCGTCTAAGTACAATCTAGTAGACATCTGGAGGTTGCTCCATCAAACAGATAGAGAATACTCATTTTACTCATTGGTTCATAACTCATATTCACGTATAGATTTTTTTAAATAAGTGATAAATTGGTTAATCAGACACTTTGTTCCAGTATTAAAGCGAGGATCATCTAAACATTAGTTTGGCTAATATGGGTAGGAAAAATAACAGGTGGAGAATGCAAGCAAATGCCTTTAAGGATTCAATAATAAGTAAGGATTTAGATGATTTCATTAAGAGATATTTTATGGAAAATGTTGGTACATCAAATGTCAAGATAGTATGGGATTGCTTTAAGGCAGTGTTGAGGGGTGAAATGATTGGCAGAGCCTCACATGCAAAAAAAGGAAAAAAGAAATAGTAGAGCAACTAGAAAAAGAGGTGGTGGAGCTACAAAAATGGTATGCACAAGCTGAATCGGAATTCAAAAAATCAAAATTGAAAAAACTAGAGGAAGAGTTGAGAAATCTCGAGCAGACACATGCAGGGAAAGGATTGTTTTTTTACAAAGCTATTATTTTGGGAATATGGTGACAAAAATGGTAAAATATTGGCAAATAAGCTTAAAGGTCTAATGACAGATACGTGTATCTCTACTATTGAAAATGATGAAGGGGAGTAGTTTCACAGGAGTGCAGACATTTGTAAAACGTTTAGATCTTATTATGAGAAGTTATATAAAGAGGATTCACATCCTAATGATACAGATCTGCAGACTTTTTTTGATAAAGTAAATCTTATTAAATTGAGAGGGGATACAAATGTGTTACTTGAATCTATGATAGATGTAGCAGAAGTTAATACTGCTATCTTACAATTGAAAGACGGGAAATCGCCGGGGCCTGATGGGATCATCTCAGAATTTTATAAGAAATTTGCTGGTCAAGTGTCGCCAATTCTATGTACACTTTTTAATGATGTTTTAATGACAGGAACTACATGCACATCAATGACATATGCCATATTTATTGTTATTCCAAAATTTGGTAAGGATCACAAAAAATGTGGGAGCTATAGACCAATTTCGTTACCAAATGTGGACTTTAAGATATTTATAGGAATTTGGGCAAATAGGCTTATGGTAAATATGGAGGATTTAGTAGATGAATCCCAAGTAGGATTCATCCCACAGAGGTATGGATATGATAACATCAGGACATATTGAATGTTGTTGGGAAGCATTATAATAAGGATTCAAAAGGAATCATAGGGGTTTTTTGATGCAGAAAAAGCATTTGATAGGGTTAATTGGCGATTTTTAGAGTATACCTTGTTGAGGATGGGTTTTGGGCCAACTCTTATGAGCATGATTAAATGTATTCATCATGAGATCAAAGCAAGAGTGTCTGTAAACGGCTTGATTTCTGAGTCTTTTCCACTTACTAAAGGAACGAGACAAGGATGCCCTCTATCTCTGTTTTTATTTGATCTAGCACTTGAACAATTAGCTGCCTATATTAGACAATGTGAAAAAATTGAGGGATTGTGTGTTGGGAAAATCGAGGTTAAAATCCTATCTTATGCAGATGATATGGTAGTCCCTTTGTCAAACCCGGACATTTGTGGATTATTATTGAAACAGATGTTTGAGGAAGTAGGTAGGTTGTCTGGACATGAAGTGAATTGGGACAAGACTGAGATTTTCCTGCTATCAACAATACATAATAGAGAAATTCTGAATATGTGGAATCGTAAATGGTCCCCTGATGGTGTTAAATATCTTGGTATTTATATTATTGGTGATTTAAACAAAATTGTGCAATACAACATTGATAGGATATTAGACAAAATGTCTTACTCTATAAGAAGATGGGAAAGATTTAAACTTCCTTTGTGGGCGTAAATCAACACCATTAAGATGGTCTTATTACCAAAAGTACTGTATATTATTCAGTGGATTCCTTTTTTGATCAGTAAAAAACAGATTTTGCGGGTTGATAAGGTTTTCCAAAGTTTTTTATGGAGTTTGGATAAAAGACCATGAATCCCAAGGTATATTTTGATGCAGAAGGTTGAAAAGGGAGGCTTTGGCTATCCAGACTTACAAAAATACTGTAAGGCATTCTTGCTTAAGAAAGGCTCTTATTATTATAGAGATGATGATTTTAAAGGACCTCTTTGGTTGCGTATGGAAAAGGATATCTGCAGTCCGTATACTATGGGGAAAATGTCAGCCAATAGACTGAAGCTAAAATCAATAATGGCGACTAGACCCGTTTTTTGGATGTGGTTTGGAGAGAATAAACAGTCGTAGGGATTTAGTGAAGATGCTTCAGTGTGGTATAATGAGGTGCTGAAAATCAACAATAGAGGCCTTAATTGGCAAAGTTGGATTAGGAGGGGTATTTTCACTTTAGGAGATATACTTCATGGGGACCATTTGCTGTCATTTTAGGAGATGCAGAGAAAATATGGTCTGAGTGCAAGAGAAAGAAACAGATATGTGGATCTAGTCTTATTAATGAATCTTCGGAAAAGCATGTTCAATGATTCCATGGGAGCTGAACCGGATTTGTGTCAACTACTTTTGGGACAAGAGTATAACGCTCGTACATACATGAACTTTATGCAATTGGAAAATAGACATGTTGAGGCTTGGGGAAAATTGAGAGAGGCATGGTCAGTGGATATGAATATGGACTTTACGCATACAAATTGGAGGGATATACTTAGAGTGAGTGCCAACCTGGGAGTGGACTTAAATCTACGTATGATCAGACAGAAAATAATAGGTTGGGTATGCTGGACACCGGTTAAGATGTATACATTGAAATTGCAAATGGATGATTTATGCTAGGGTGTGGGAAAGACAGAGGTACCTTGTTACACCTTTTTTGGAGTTGTCTGAGAGTTTGTAGCTTTTGGAATGAGGTGATTGATAGAGTTGAAATGACTCTAAGAGTAATCTTACAGAGATCAGCAGTTAATATAATCCTTCTTCTACATAGAGGAAGATGTACAGATTCTATGAAATACAACGATTGGATTGATAAAGTTCTGTAAATTGCGATGAGATGGATTCTTCGGGTTTGGAAAACCAGGAAGAAACCCTCAGTGGAGGACTGGTTAATGGAGTTGCAGACCCTGTCTAATTATGAAAAAATGTCATTCAAGGCAAAAGAGAAGGAGGAGGTATACATTTCGATATGGGTGCCATTCAATGCCTTATTTGGCTGAATATCTAAGATGTGGTTGATATTGAGGAGTGGGATTTTTTTCTTTCTTTCCTCTTTCTCTCTTCTTTCTACTTTTCATCTCTTTCTTCTTTGCTCTTTTTATTAGTGTATTGGTTTGGTGTTTGTCTATGTGGAGTCTTGTGTCTGTGTATGAGTTCTGGTAGGAGTGGTGGTTATATTTGTTTAAAATTGTATTGTTTGCATACACTGAAAGTGTTTAGTGTGTTTAAGGGGGTTGTGTTGGATTGTAATGGATGCTTCGAATTATATACTTTTTGAAATGTAGTTAAACAATGTGTTTATGTTTCTACAAAAAATGTAAAACCCTTGTATCATATTGAAATGAAATGTATTTGTTGACATGATAATAAAAAGAGGTTTTAAAAAAAAGAATGGCTTGAAATTTCACAGTATCAGTCAGTAAGAAAGAACATATTATTGACCCTCACTGTTTTCAGTGAATTCACTAGATTACATTGTCATTGTTAATTACATCTCTTTCATCAGTGGGCCTTACTTAGTTTTACTAAAAATTAAATAAAAGTCACCAAGCTTAGCATTGCAGGTCCTATTTGCATGCTGCTAAACTTCTGGTCACTGGAAGTCACAAAAAGTGCAGTTTTAAATCCGATTTTGTCCGTCTCCTTTGTGCGCTAAACTTATTCATAAATGGTTGGACTGAATTTGGGAAAGACTTACTAGCTACAAAGAAGGTGATCTTTTTGGGGCTATTAAAACATGGGTTAATGTATTTTGATAACTCAAAGGATTCCGATTTAAATGTCCTCTCTTTAATTCATCAGTTAATGTACCCAGTTTAAGGACCTTTGAGAGTAAAGTGAAAGTGATGTGAACTCAAAGTTGGGACACCTGTTTCTCTGCTGGTGCATCACTCCGAACAGTGGTTGGAGAGTAGTTAAAATATACTATGTACAATTTGGACTGCATCATGCAACAGTAATGATAATATAATTTTTCTGTTACAATTTAATATCATGCATAGCAATGCTGATTGCTGACACCTAGGGCCTTCTCCTACCTCATGGTTACTCATTATAAAGCCCTCCAGTGCTTTGGACATCAACTGCCATAAACCCTAGCCAGTACTGTTAGAGGTGAAGGGCCCTGGGAGTTGTATCTAAAAACATCTGTGGGGCTACATTATGATCAACCATGTGCTTAGCAGAAAGGAGGGAGTCTCTTTGTGGGAAGAGTCTCAGAGGTGATAGAGCCAGAACGGTAGAATGGGGCGGTGGGGCTCAGCAGGAGTGAAGACGTGCAAGTAAGGCCCTGATTGTTACAGCTGGAATGCAATCTCCATCCTTGAAAGTGGGTGACCTTCAAAGAGATGTCCGATGAATACAGAACTCCTTATGCTTTTTACAGGCCCTTTAATGAATGAGATAATCAGAAATATTGTTGTAATGGGGGTCATCATGGCACGTATTCACCGCTTCAAAAGACTCAGCTGGAGTGGGAAACAGTCGTGAAGCAATGATACCGCTTTACCCAGTCCATCCATACCTGCGGAGAGGAAACATACAGTTTGATCAGAAGGTTAATGACTTTTGCTTCTCTTTGGCACAATCTATTTATTTGTCATTCCTTGTATTGCCAGCAAGCAATTCAAGAGCCCCAATGATTAAAGTATTCCAGACACCCAGACTGAATGTAGGGCGGCTTGCGTAGAACACCCTCTACTTGTGTATCGTGTTGATGAACCTCAGGCTAGAGCAGATTCCCTTTCTCTGTGACTTTTCAGATACCGTTGGTCCTATATAAAAAATCAGTAGATGAGGTGGTCATGAGACCGAGTGTATAGCTCATATTCTTCGAGTTTTAATTTCCACTTCGATATCTGTTGTCCGTGCATCCAACATGGCACCCCCTTGGAAAAATCTAGTGGGGATCCAAAACCGTTTTTATCATTTGTGGCACAGTGTTCCTTAGATTTCTTGAAACACACTGAAAAATATTTTTACAAATGCAGCTAAAATAGATTGATTGGTTGGATAAAATCTGTAACATGTGATGAAAACATTTGCAGATAAAATAAACATATCTTTTTTTTTTTTTTTTTTTTTTTTATTTTATTGGTTTAAATTCAAACCTTTAAAATGTTTTACAACACATATGAAAGTTTTAAAAATTACATTGGGTATTTCAAGTCTCTCCCAAATGACCTCTTCTTTATAGTCTCGTGTTCAAGCGTTACTCCGCTTTTCTTTAATGCCTGGTGTACAGTGGGAATGGTGCCGACGTTTAATCACTCATTATTGTCTTTTAGTCTCTCTTCTATCACTGCCAGGAAGGAGGTCAAAGGTATAATTAATTTCATGTCTTGCCCGTTCCACATGGTCTGCCACCACTCGTCCGCGCATGCTGATAAGTTATTTTCATTCCATCGTCCCAGGTGAATTGATCTTACGTCTTTCAAGGCAGCGCAGAACAAGACTAGATGTTTGAGAGATTCTAGCTCGTTTTTGCACAACCGACAGGTTGGGATCATATGTGTATTACACGCCCAATGACCAATTCTGTCTTTAGTTTTCATTGCATTTAATCTAAAGAGCATAAATGATCTTCTTGCTTTTGGATTAGGAAATCGATTTAGATATTTTTGGAGGATGTCATATCCTCTTGCTTCAGCGGGGCAATCTTTCATCGCTTTGACGTTGTTACGTTCGCTGCATGTATTTATCCAATCCCCACGCCATACTTTCTTTTTGGCTGCTGTGGGGTTTGTGAGTAAGGTTTCCAGGGTGATGTTATACATTGTTAACAACTCTTCGCAACGTCTTACCCATTGCGGCAAAATACCTGGCCCTTCAGGCGAGGCATGATGGAAAATTTGAAATTGGACGATTCCTTCTTCTACTCTCGTTTTCCGGAACAATGAGAGTTGGTTCCAACATATCTTGGCGTGCAATGATGTTAAGGCTAATTCATAACGTAAGCAGACTGTAGCAATTCCCGGTGGAAGACTTAGTGCTTTGGTCCAGAACATGTGTTCTAACACGGCCCAGTGAGTTGACGGACAGCCAAACGCGTTTTCGGCTCCGTATGCCAGAATAGGAGACACTTTCTGTATATAGAAATTCCGAAGTGGTTGCAGTGAGAAGCGTCCATATTTTTTATGTATCACAAGGCCTTGGCAGGCCAACTGGCCACACTTGCGCTTGGAATCTATTACCCATGGTTCGTCGCAGATGCTGGAATTCAAGATCATGCCCAGATATTTCACGCTTTTGGACAGTTGCAGTGTCTCGTGATTTAGATGCCATGTCTGTCTTGTGCCCTTTTGTTGCCAGCTTGTTTTTAGATTCTCAAAGATCAATATTTCAGTTTTTGTAGTATTGATCTTTAGCTTGTTCTGACATACATAGTTGTGAACTGCTTCCAATTTTCGTTGGAGCCCTATTGGGGTTAGATCTAATATTACCAAGTCATCGGCGTATAGTAACCACTCTATCTTCGAAGAATTTAGTTTTGGTGAGAATGATCTCACAGATTGAATTGTAGCTCCGATATCGGAGATAAAGAGACTGAAGATAGCTGCTGCTAAGGGGCATCCCTGCTTAACCCCTTTGTGCGTCATAATTTGGGTTGACAGGGTCCCAAGTCGGTCAAGTCTAATGGAAATTGAGGTATCCTTGTGGAGTTCTTTTATGGCAGCGAGTAAGCCTGGAGGACAGGCCCACATTTCTAGCTTTTGCCACAAGATTTCTCTGTCGACCATATCAAAGGCCGTGGAGAAGTCAACAAAAGCCAAATACACTTTCGTGTTTGTTCTAAGGGCCTCCATTTTCAACAGGTTTAGTACGAGCAGGTTCAGTGAGCAGCCAACTGATTTTACAAATCCTGCCTGTCGTGAGTCCACTCTGTTTGCTGTTTTTGCCCAAGAAGTCAGTTTCTTGTGTAACAATGAAGAGAAAATCTTGCCCAAAACGTCAAGTAAGGCCACTGGTCTGTAGTTCTTTGGTAATAATCTATTGCCTTTCTTAAATATTGGTACGATTATTCCAGTCTTCCACGAGGCTGGTACTTGCTTTTGAGTATTAATTCTCGCAAATAATTCGCAGCAAAAGTCAGCCCACAAGTCCGGAAATTGTTTAATCATACTGTTTGACAGCCCGTCAGGGCCAGGTGCCCGGGAGTTTTTTGCTCTCACGATTGTCTCATAGATATCATCTTTTGAGAACTGTAGGTTCCATGTTGTTGCATCCGAGGGAACATTATTTGGCTCAAGGTCTTTGTAATACAAGGCTGTGAAGTGATTCACCCATTCTTTTTCTGACACTGGGCAAGCTTGCAAGACGAATTGTGGCGCTTCCAAGCTGTTGATTGTGCGCCAGAATTCCCCACTATCTTTTTTCATTAGTGTCATCATCATCGCTTCTGCATCATTTTGATATATGGTCGCTCGATGGCTTTTAATCCAGTTCTTATAGGCTTGTCTCACTGCTTTGTTTTTCTTCGATATTTCATCAGTTGGACCTCGGTTGTTTTTGCGGATTTCAGCTCTCATCTTTCTCTTGCGTTGTTTTATCATGATGTCAAAAGTGTGTTTATTTTGGAAGGACCAATTTTTCATTCCAATGTTTTTTGTTTTAAATTGTGACAACATTGGGACGTAGTCGATCTCCTTCCCTAATGACTTGTATTGGGTACATATCATAGATACTTCTTCTTCCTTCAACCTTAAGCGCCGACGGTTTGGTTCCACCAAAATTTTTGTGCACCATGTTTCCCTCTCTATGCCACCAGAGTCTTGGAATGTTAGTTCCAACATATCATGGTCACTATTGTCCATTGTTTGAATTTTCAATGATTTGGTTTTCTCGTGTATGGTATTCGACACAAATATATAATCAATGGTGGAACTTTGACCCTCTCGCTTCCACGTTGGCTTCGGCGGGATGTCTCCTTGTGTGCAGCCATTTAACATAGAGAGACCCCTCACTTCTAATTCGTCGTTCCATGATTTGGCCAGCTGACGTTTAAGGGAGCTCTGTGGGTTGAAGAAGTCGATGTTCAAGTCTCCACAGACAATAACATCACTTCCAGAGTTAGATTCTAGCAAATTATCAAGGATTGTGGTGACCTGATCTATAAATAGCTGGGTCCCAGTTCGTTTATGGTTCCAATATAGGTTAATGATATGGATCACGTCACAAGCCTTTGTAGGAGCAACAGATTTTCCTATCTCACAGACCTGTATATATGAGGTGTAATTAGTTGCTTTTAACAACCGGTATCCCGAGGACCGGTTAATCATTGTCAATAGTCCCGCTAATGGACGGCCTTTTTCGGCTTTAATGGCTGGATTTAAGGCACATTCAAAGTCTGTGATGGTCGGTAATTCACACATCCAGGTTTCCTGCAGGCAGATCAGGTGTAAGTCGTTGATCCATTTGTTGTTTCGAAGATGTGTGAAACCTCGTGTGTTCCATGAAGCAAAACTGCATTCCTTAATCACGTTAAGCATTGGGCGTTAGCTGTTGGATTTCGTGTTTAAGGCAGATGCCATCCAATTCCAATCTTCTCCTTGACTGACCTCTGTTTGTGCATTTGGTAATGGCAAGTTTAATTTTGCGGATGATTTCTCGTTATCTATAGTGATTTTAATTTTTTCCATGGGCTCAGTTCTCATGTTTAGATTCTGCTTTCCCATCACCAGTCTATGCAGGGCTACCCCTGTGAAGTTCGTCTTTCGTACCAATTCTCCCTTGTCGCAGTGTGGTTGCCGTCTTGGGGCTGTTTGATCACTATTTCTCGGAGTCTCTGATGTCATAGATAAATTTTTGCCACAGCGCAGAGACTCCCCTTCTTGGTGTTCTTTCTCATCTTCTTTGTCACCACGTTCGGGGTCCAACACCCTATAGGTGTCAAATCCCAGTGACAACAGTTCTTCATCTGCATCAAGAATTACATTTGCAATTAGGTTCGAGTTTAGATGGATTATGACCCTGTCAGTACACAATTCGTCTGGGAATTCAATGATTTGTATATCTTTTGATTCAAGCGCACGGAGTCGCGGGACATGGTGTAACAGCCTTAGTACGTTCATTCGATTCAGTATGAGATTGTCGTCAGTACCCTCAAGCCGTTCTAGCATTAGTTTAATCGTATATGATGGTTTCACAGGACATGCTAGTGGGCGTTGAGTCCTGCGTTTCTGACTTTCCTTCGATGATTCTGCACGGTTGTATTTAAGAGTCAAAAGTTTCGGTACTTTAGTTTTTTGCTGTGGACTTGCCTCCAACGCAATATTTCCCTCCGTATTTATCTCGTTTGGAATGCAGTTTTGTAAGCCAACAGCAAATGGGGAGTTTGCCAACTTTTTAATCAGTTGTCTTTCTCTTTTTTCTTGAAGTGTGATGAATTCAGGGCTCTTTGGTTCTCTCATCGCATCCAACGGCTTAACCTCACAGGAAATTATCTCGCACGTTCTCCCTTTGACTTCCTGTCTTTTGTTATCTGCTAAGGCTTGCTGCTTTTGGGCCTCGTCCGAGGTCTGGTTACATTGGCTGAGTTTTTGTTCCATTGGGGTTTCATTGACGCTTTGAGTATCTCTTTGTTCGACGCTGGCTTTCACTGCTTCTTCATCTTCCACAGCCATGTCTTCATAGACTGACAGTTCCATTAGGTCGTCCTGTGTTGCCAGGTCTTCTGCGTTTTGCACACTCTCTTTAGGTTTTTTAGTTATCTTCTCTTGTTCAGGTTCGGTAATTTCCGTCTCTTTGATTGTTTCAGCTAATTTTAAGCTTGAAGAAATAGCTTTATCGACCAAATTAAACATATTCAAATTTCGTAAGAATTTTCGAGCCCCTTTTTGATTTGATTTTTTTCGGGCAGGCATATTTTTCAATTTTTTTGTTTGCACAGAATTTGATTTTATGTGCGTCGTTTTTATGGTTTGGTTTTCTGCCTCCGACTTACCAAAGATCGGGAATAATCCTGCTGATTTCGGTATTACAAGTGGTATAGTTTGTTGAGCATCAGCCAAGTCAACAGTCTTCTGTCTAGCAGAGGAGCTCGATGGAGATTGTAAATCCGCCAAGGCTGGGTTTAATGCGTTTTGGGTCTGTAAGAAGGCCGAGTTAAACGAGATTTCAAGCAAATTAGTTTGGTTGTCGCTTTTCTCATTTAAGTTGATAACCATCGTCGAGTTTCTCACCTCCGGCACTGTTCCTATAGCCACTGAACTGGTTCGTTCGGTAACCAGATCAATCACTTCTGTTTGAGGAGTTTCCGTTGGCGTGCTAACTTTGGCAGTAAGGTTGTTAGCTTGAGTCGTCTGTGTTTGAGAGTCGGACATCCTTGTCCCTTTTGCGGATTTTCCTGTGATTATAAGGTTTGGGCTCACTACTTTATTGCCCAATTCTTTCTGCTTTCCATCGGGATTCCTCACTTCACAATTATGCATTCCATATGATTTGTGAAACAGCGATAACGCTTCTTTGGCTACTTCTGCAAATAGTTTTTTATCAATCGTGTCATTCTGTTTATCCTCCCTCAGTGCTTGCATACCCAAAACTATTTGTTTGTTCACTTCATTTTGTTTATGGCCATCCATCCCTTGGTTTGTCTCTAGGTGAACCAGTTTTGAGTTCATCAATGCTAATAGTGTTGTGACGTCCTTCAAATTATCATTCAGTGTTTCATATAATTTAGTGAATGGAGTGAGAGAAATTGCCATTGCAGAGGTTAATGCTGTTAGTAGATCGTTCGTGGGCACATGGACACATGGGGCATTGTGTTTACTTTGCATAAACTGTTGTGTCTCGTGTGTGTTTTGTCTGGCCCTTGCACCCCCTCTCCTTATTTTAGGGAATGGACGTTCGCCAATTGAAGAGTCTGTTACATCAGACTCTCTTGATGAATCATCACTGCGGGAGGTCAAACTTCTGCTTATCGACATCTTTTTGCGTTGAGGTGAACCAAAATGATGATAAATAGGTATCCTTTTTTGGGAATCAGCCACAAGTTCCCCCTGTGAGTGAACTGAACTGCCAGGGGATACGTTCGCTCTTGCTTTATGTCTTTTATAATTTGCAGAACCCCAAATATCTTGGTTGGTGTCTGTAACTTGTGCACAGGGTCTTTTCTGAGCATATTTCTGAGTCAAAGCAGTTGTTGGCGTAGAAGCTACCGATTGATCAAAGGCTCTAGATTTATTCAGGGATATCAAATTTTGTAACACATCTGAAACCACTTCAAGTGAGTTTCTTTTGTCAGTGGTCACGGAAGAGGATGACATTTCCGTCTCATGCTGTGTGAATCGCAGCTGTCCTGTTTTATTTGGTTGAGAACAAGTTTTTAACATATCTGGGCTGTGCGCCTTGTGGCTCTCGCTTACAACACAATTGGTATCAGGTATAATGACATGCAACTTATCATTTAAATTGTGTTTTGTGGCGGATTCCGCCAGAGTCGGTGAAACATAAAGTGCACTCACCCCTGGGACTGCATCACTCTCAAACATCCGAGTAGGAAGGGCGCTGTAAGTCTCGACGCGAGGGGACACACCGGCGCCCCTGCTCACATCCAGAGCGGCTACCTGAAGTCGTTCGACTTCGTCTCCACTCGCCGCGCTGTCTTGCGCGGCCTCCGGGCACTCTCCCCGCTCGCGCACGTCATCACCCGTTGCCGCGTCCACCACATCCTGTTCAGGCGCGACGTCCTCCACCGTCGCGTCGTCTCTCGCCATGGCCGTGTCAGCTTCATCCTCCGCGGCCACGGCCACAAGACCGCTGGGACAACACGCGGCGCCGGCACCCGGCAGGCCACCATCTCCACCACACGCCAAGGCAGTCCCCCCAGCGCACCCCGCAACGAGTGCGCCGGGAATGACCGTTCCGGCCGCCTCCATCCGCTGTGTCGGACATAGTGTCGCAGCGACCTGAGAGGTAACTTTTGATTGTGTGTGATTAGGAACAAGGAAGCGTTTCTTTGCCGCTTCACACTCCTCTTCCTTTTCTAGGGGATCAAACACATCTTCCGAAAGTTCTAACATAGAGCGATCTATGAGCTGTGTTTTGTCGCTTGTTGAACCACATGAAAAATATTCGCTTTGTTGTTTGGTTTTTGCATGCGTGACGTCAACCTTCGCCGCCCTTTTCACTTGGGCTCTTGTCCTTGAGATTGAGTGTTGACAAGAGGACCTTGGGACGAGTGGGTCCATTTTTCTGCAAGGGAGCAGAGGGATGATCTAATACGGCGCCTCACGCCGCTCGCCAAACAGCAAACAGCAGTGTCCTCAGCCCTTTGCACTCAGGGCTTAGCGCCGCAAGGGTGGAAGAGGCGGCCTCAAGTACCCAATCGCCTGGGTCAGGTGACACCAGCAGGCAGGCTGTTAAAGGTACGGCACACGCACCTCTCCTCCTTCCTTTCCTTCTCTTCTCTCCTCAAACAATGTAAACGCTCGCCACAGCAAACAGCAGTGTCCTCGGCCCTTTGCACTCAGGACATATCAAAAACCCTCAAAATCAATTAGGCGCATATGTGATCGTGAAGTACTAACAATTTGTTCAAATTCTTTTTTTTTTACTTTACCTAGTTTCTGTACCAGGGCATGTCCTCCCTCTGAACATTGCCTTTCAGCTTCTAACTTCTTAACTTCAATCCCGATTAAGAAAACGCCATTGGGTTGTTGGCACCCAGCAATTATTTGCAGAGACCTGTTACAAATTACCTGTCACTACATTTAAGAGGAATAACTTAGGAGCCAGACTATCTGGCATTGGGACCTTGCTTACGCATTTGTGAAATATTTGGAGCAATCGCCAACGATACATCTGAGAAGAATTAATTAGGAGCCAGCATATCTGATACTGTTGGACAAAAGAGACACCGTTACTTTTTGTGAGGATTGTCAAGAATCAGGAATTGAAACACATTGCCAAAGATAATCAAGATATTTTCTGAAGAAGCTGCCTTGAGAACGACCGTACAGGTCGAAAAACGTGTTGGCTGTTTAAGATCCTCGTAATTAAAACACATGTTATAGAAATGGTTTCTGATATTTAGCAGAGAGGTGTTGGGCCAGTTACCTATAGGACCAATTGTATCAGGGAAGTGACCTCGGGATAATGATCTAGTTACCTATAGGAGGGATGGGTTGGGGACTCACCAGAGGCAGAAACATTGGTCGCCTGAAGGAAGGAGGGTTCTGGAAATGTATTAAATTAGACAGTGACCAAGAACCTGTGAGGAACAGATGGAGTGGCATAAATACTTAAGGTGAGCTCCCACAACACCCTCTTCAACCATCCATAGTCAGAGACAGGCAAGGTTCCTCCCCAAAGTACCCACATGTGCACCATGGGCCATGCTCAAGTGTTATCCCTGCCAGATGTGCCAGGGATTAATGACCCACAAGTACAGTGCAATTAAGAAATTACAAAAACACATGTTGAAGAATGTACTCATGGGGTTGACAAAATGAATGCATTCTGTATCCTCTATGAAGGATGGATTCTGGGATTCACTTATCCAGGGATATAAAACCTGACACTCAGAGGAACAACCAGTTCTGCGTTTTCGATTTAGGGCATACAACATGTCACCTCTAGTAAGGACAGGTTCTGATCAGTCACCCAGGGATATAAAACTGCTGAAAGGTAGAAATGGTGGGTTCTATGGGGGTCATACTGATTGGGAAGCTGTTGACCGTAAAAAGGATGGGATCATGCAGGAAAGGAGCATATGCTATCTGCAGAAAGGGTCTGTGCATTTTCTCCATAGACTGGAACCTTGCCTCCGGGAAAGATAGGTATCTGAGGATTCACTGAGGATAAATAGAATTGGTCACATGCAGAAAGGATGTTTTCTAGTGATTAAGCATATAAGGTAGCCTGGCAAGTTAAGCACTCACCTAAGATATTTTTATATTTATTCTGGAGGGCACAGGTTCAAAGCCCGGCAAGGCTGATGTTGGGATGGAAATGAGTCCGTCCCATCCCCTTAAGCGCTTTAGAGTGAGGCAAATCCCATTGTGCTAGGGAGAAAAAGGCTGTGCTAAAGAAACCCGGCACGGACACAATATCACAGGCAATATAGATGCATACACTTAGTGTGCGCATATAAAGATATGACATTTTATAGTTATGGGAAATACATGCAGCTCTACATGGCTACGCGGTAAACGAGGGCCCAACAGAAAAACCTGAATAGGCCCAAACGCCGAGGACAGATGAGCCCGCACTGCTAATTCTCACAGAAATAACTTCTTAGCCCCTGACTTAATCTTTAGTAACGCAGAAAGGAATGCGCCCTGCAAGGCCATCAGACCGCACCAGGCTTCTCACAACACCCTTTCATCACAAGTAGGCTAACAGTAGACAACTAACACCCACCCAGCCCACCAGGAGTAATGGCACCCACAACTGACACAGTCCAAGCAACTCTGCATTCCATGATAGTGAGTGACCCCTGCCCGCCAGCAATAAAACCGATGGTCATTAAAGATCTGAACATGCGTGACCATGTCACCTCTTCCCATAAATACACCCTTTGTAGGTCGAGGTACAGGGAGGGATAAATTATAGATCAAAACGAGGGTGGAAGCCTTGGGTGCAAGGAGTGCGATATTGTCATGATCTCTGCTTCCAAAAGATCAGGACTTGCCCGACTCCCTTGGAAGCAGACCCATAACCCCGGTTCCGAGTGCCAGCCAGTCCCAATTGGGACCTTTTGGACCCTGTCCTGGCACCAGTGGCACCAGGCTCATAAAGATGCCCAGTCCCAGCGCTGGAAGCGCCGGGCTCATAATGCTTGGGCGGACTTACCTGCAGCAGACCATGCTGCTTACTTACCTGCCAGTTGAGCCCCTGATCCTCTTCTGTTTGGGACTACTTTTCCTGTTGGGTGGGGCAGGAGCCACTCCCTAGGTTCAGAACACTGGAACTCTTCTGGAAAGCAGGAACTCTTTTCTTACCTAGGCGAGGCTGTGGAAGGAGAGACCTAAGCACTACAGGAGGCTATTTAAACCACACCCGATGGATGAATCTTGCTTTGCGTTATTCTGCATTCTCTGCAGCACAACGCTCATCGTGTCTTCTGCTTCTGATCCTGGGCCTAAGGGAACAAAGGCTTACCATCCTGGAATCCAGTCCTCAGCAGCACCTGTAAAGACAAAGAAAGAACAGGTTAGCACTACGGTCTTCAGTGGCAGCGCATCTCTTACCTGGTCCATCGGCTGTCACCAACGCCTCGCGCTGCATTCCGGCATCTGAAAGACAAAGGCTTACCTACTCTTCGCATGCTCCGGAGGTCTTCGCACTGCATTCCGGCATCTGAAAGACAAAAGCTTACCAGCTCTTCGCATGCTCCGGAGGCCTTCGGCGCTGCATCCCGCATCTGAAAGACAAAAGAAGATGCGTTTAAAGACATTGGGCAACTTTATTACTCACGTGCCATAACTCCTTCCCACGCCGAATCCAGCGGGTATTCCAGCACCATTCAGCTTCTCTAAAGCTCCGAACTTGTACCTGCAAGATAAAAGGGACAGTTAGTGCGCATCGTGAAGCAGGCTACAAGCGCTTACTTACGTGCTTCCAGGCGCTTCTATTCCTCACGCGGGTTCGATCCTCAACTCTCATCAGCCCGCCATCCGCCATCGCCGGAACACTGCAAAACAAGAGATATCATTACAAAAGACTTTTAAGACATTTGAAGTGCCCAGAACTTACCGTTCGTGCAGTTAACGGCGGACAGCAGTCCTCTGAGGTCAAGAGGCCTGCACCCTTATCCAGTGAAGAAACTGGTTACGGCACCCTGCCCCGAGGCAGATGGAGAGCTCGGCGTTCACTTACCTAAGGTGAGGGCGTTAACCTTTGGGGTTCTACAGGAGAAGAGAAAGGGAAGAGGAGAGAGGCACCCAATAACCCCAGTTCATTAATCCCCTATTTTCTATCTGCAGACATCTTACTCTTCGAGTCAGACATACAGTGCACAGAGGTCCAGCCCAAAGAGCCAACCGTGTGTTACACATCACCTTTGAAGATACGGCATTCACCCAGTCAAGACCGGCGCCTCTGCGGGAATCAGGTGAGCGTTACAGAACGCAAAGCCTACCGCAAAACTCCCACCCAGGCGCTATGGAAACCTCGGATACCGACCAGCTAGCCCAGTTACTTGGGGAACTAAGAGCAGAAGTGCATGCAGCCCGTCAGGAAACGAATGCTCTAAGAAGGGAACTGATTATTTCCAAGGAGCGAACAGACGATCTCGCTAGACAATTGCTACAGTCACAAGCCGGACAAACTCTGTTACCCGCATCAGGGGCAAATCTTCCTTCAACATCCTCTACGAACCCAGTGCAGATCAACCTACCTGGGAATGTACCTCTGGCTCCGCCCAAACGATTTTCTGGTGACCCAAAGAGGTTTGCAGTATTTATTAATCAGTGCCGGTTGCACTTCTTATGCCGGCCAGCAGCCTTTCCAACTGATCAAGCTAAGGTAGCCTTCGTGCTTTCGTACCTTAGTGGCAATGCGGCAGACTGGTCGATCCCTCTAGTTAATCAAGATGATCCGGTTCTCCATGATTTTCAAGCTTTTCAGCTCAGTATGGAAAAACTGTTTGCAAGACATTCACAGGGGCAGGCCTTGGACAATGAGCTCCTTTCATTGTGACAGGGTAATCAAGACCTTTTGGCTTATATTGCGTCTTTCAACAGACTGATAGTGGAAACTCGATGGCCTGAGGACAAAAGGATTATGTTGTTTTATAGAGGTCTACGTGGAGAGCTCAAAGATATGTTAGCCCAAATACTGATTCCCCCGCAAGACTGTTCGGACTATATTGACTTAGTCGTTCAAATTGACCACAGACTGCAGAACAGGAAGGCCGATCGTTCCAAGTTTGATGCTCGAGTATTTTCCAAACCACCAACTCCTACCAAAGGAGTAGACTCAGAGCAACCCATGCAAATAGGGGGCCTGAAAGGACAAAACACAAAAGGAGCGGGAAAGGAGAAAACAGCTGCAATTATGCCTCTATTGCGGAAACTCGGGGCACTTTCTTCGAGACTGTCCGGTGAAACCAGCCAAGAAGGCAGTAGGAGCTGCAGTTACCAGGGTCACAAACTCTGAGCAGGGAAACGACCTCGCCCGACAAGAATAGAGGTCCTCTTGCCGAGCGTTAAAACCAGTTCCGTGACCTCGCATTTCGTGATACCTATGGTCCTCATTAGCCCTGAACATCCGGATCGATTACATGCGATTGAATCTTACGTCGACAGCGGTGCCATCGGCAATTATGTGGATCATGAAATGGTTTTGAGGATGAATCTGACTCTTGTCCAAAGGCTGTAAAGGACGTCATTACTACGGTGGATGGTACGGAGATAGCCTCCGGACCAGTAACGCATACCACCCAAGAAGTGACGCTAGTAAGTCAAGATGGACACCATGAGAAGATCGTGTTCGATGTGATCAAGGCCCCTCATTTCCAGATTATTCTAGGAATTCCTTGGTTAGAGAAGCACAATCCTCAGATCGATTGGCGAGCAAGAACGGTTCAGTTTCCAGAATGTGTCTCTACTTGCCACCCTCGACCTGGTGTTGCACTGGCAGCAATTTCCTCGGAGGCTCCCCAGTTACCTCCTGAATACCTAGAATTCCAAGATGTTTTCCGGAAGGATCAGGCTAACTCTCTACCTCCTCATAGGTCTTATGACTGCCAGATAGACCTGATACCTGGATCTACTCCTCCTTGTAGTAGGATTTATGCCCTCACCGAGCCTGAGAATCTTCACCTCCGACAATACCTGGATCAATACCTAGCGAATGGGTTTATTCGTCCTTCCAAGTCCCCTGCTTCCTCAGCTTTGTTCTTCGTTCCAAAAAAAGAAGGGGACCTTAGAACTTGTATAGATTATCGCGCCCTGAACCAGATCACCGTTAAGAATAGATATCTGTTACCTTTGATCCCTGAACTCCTGGACCAAGTCAGAAAAGCATGCATATATACAAAGCTGGATCTTAGAGGAGCCTACCACTTGGTACGAGTAAAAGAGGGCGATGAATGGAAGACGGCCTTCCGCACCAAGTATGGGCTATTTGAATATCAGGTCATGCCCTTCGGACTTTGCAATGCCCCGGCCGCCTTTCAATATTTTATGAACAATGTCCTCAGAGAGCTCATAGATGTGTGTGTTGTTGTTTACATTGATGACATCCTCGTTTATTCTTCATCGGAAACTGAACATCGGAAACACGTGAAAATGGTCCTCGAGAGATTGCGTCAACACAAACCTTTCGCTAAATTGGAAAAATGTGTTTTCAACGTGACTGAAGTTGAATTCTTGGGATTCATATTATCACCTAGCGGAGTGCGTATGGATTCAAAGAAGGTCGATGCAATTCTCAAATGGCCATCGCCATCCTCCGTAAAAGGTGTTCAAAGCATGTTAGGCTTCGCTAACTTTTACCGCAGGTTTATCCCCGAATTCTCTCGAATAGTCCAGCCCATCACCGCCTTGTTAAAGAAAAACAAACGTTTTGAATGGTCTACCGAGGCGGAACAAGCTTTCCAGAATTTGAAGACTAGATTTATCTCTGCACCGATCTTAAAACATCCTCGCCCAGAACTCCCCTACATCGTTGAAACTGATGCTTCGAGCCTTGCCATGGGGGCAGTTCTATCACAAAAGGACCCAGTAACCAATCAGTTGCATCCCGTGGCATTTTGGTCCCGCAAATTCTCGCCTCCTGAAATCAGTTACACTATTACTGATAAGGAACTTCTAGCTATCAAGTCCCCCTTTAAGGCTTGGCAGCATTATCTTCTGGGGGCCCGACACACCGTTACTGTGATTACAGATCACCGAAACCTGCAATATTTGAAAACCGCAAAAGCTCAATCCTCTAGGCAACTCCGTTGGGCACTATTCTTTGCCGAGTTTGACTTCATAATTACCTATCGACCTGGTACAAAAAACGGTAAAGCTGATGCCCTTTCTCGGATGGGAGTCGAAGAACATTTGATCAATCCTAAACCTGTACCTATCATTCCCGAACAAAGAATTCTAGGTGTAATCGCCACACAATCCATAGAGGAAGTTAAGGATAAATCCAGGCTACTGGTAACTCCAGCAGACATACAGAATTGGCATCTGCAGGGAAAGGACTTTACGGTGAAGGACAACCTATTATATTTCCAAGAACGGTTATACCTGCCCAGCACAGATTTACAGAAAAAGGTAATCTCTTGTTATCACGATTCTTTAATGGAAGGACATCCCGGTATGACCAAGACCTCGGAAAAGATCAAGCGCTACTTCTGGTGGCCGTCTTGGAAAAAAGATATCAGAGACTTTATAATGTCCTGTGGAGTATGCGCCCAAAACAAGAGTCAAAAGGAAAAACCAGCCGGCCTCTTACGCCCTATTGACATCCCACCTCGCCCTTGGCATACGCTTTCTATGGACTTCATCACCGATCTACCTCCATGCTCCGGATACAATACGATCCTAGTAATCGTGGACCTATTCTCCAAGATGGCGCATTTCATTCCACTCAAAGGCTTACCAACAGCAGCAACTCTGGCCTGAGAATTTCTCGAAAACATCGTCCGACTGCACGGTTTTCCTTCAGTTCTCATTTCGGATCAAGGTAGTCAATTTATTTCTCATTTTTGGCGAAGTTGCTGTCGGTCGGCTCAAATTGATGTGAGACTTTTGACCAGCCACCACCCTCAAACCGACGGACAAACCGAGAGGACCAATCAAACTCTGGAACAGTATTTGCGCTGCATGCTACAACAAACTGAAAAAACTTGGAAAGATATCCTTTGGATAGCCGAATATGCCTACAATAACTCTGTCCACTCGGGAACTGGGAAGACCCCGTTTTTTCTTTTATACGGTAGTCACCCTCGAACCTCGGAGTTGGATCCACTCCAAGATCTTGGAACACCAGCAGTAGACCACCTGTATTCTACAATCACCCAAGCCTTTAAGGAAGCGGTTTCTCACCTTCAAAGGGCTAAAGAACAATACAAGAAAGGAGCAGACCAACATCGGAAGGAAGCCCCCCAATATCAAGTAGGAGATCAAGTCTGGTTATCCACCAAATATCTACCTCTAAAAGGACCACGCACATTCAACCCAAGATACCTTGGTCCCTATTCCATCACTACCATAGTAAATCCGGTAGCGGTCAAGTTGGACTTGCCCCTTCACATGAAGATACATCCGGTCTTCCACGTCTCTCTATTAAAACCCGTGCAACCTCTAACCCGACTAACTAAATCTCCAAAACCTATTCTAGTTGATGGAGAACTCGAGTTTGAAGTCAAAAGCATCCTGGATTCCAAGATCTCCAAATCTAAACTATTTTACCTGATTGACTGGAAAGGCTACGGTCCCCAAGAAAGATCCTGGGAACCTGCAGAATATGTCCACGCCCCTCGTCTAATCAAAAGATTTCATCGAACATTTCCTAACAAGCCCAAACCCCCGGAGAAGCCCGGTTTGGGAGGGGCCTTGAGGGGGGGTGCTGTCATGATCTCTGCTTCCAAAAGATCAGGACTTGCCCGACTCCCTTGGAAGCAGACCCATAACCCCGGTTCCGAGTGCCAGCCAGTCCCAATTGGGACCTTTTGGACCCTGTCCTGGCGCCAGTGGCACCAGGCTCATAAAGATGCCCAGTCCCAGCGCTGGAAGCGCCGGGCTCATAATGCTTGGGTGGACTTACCTGCAGCAGACCATGCTGCTTACTAACCTGCCAGTTGAGCCCCTGATCCTCTTCTGTTTGGGACTACTTTTCCTGTTGGGTGGGGCAGGAGCCACTCCCTAGGTTCAGAACACTGGAACTCTTCTGGAAAGCAGGAACTCTTTTCTTACCTAGGCGAGGCTGTGGAAGGAGAGACCTAAGCACTACAGGAGGCTATTTAAACCACACCCGATGGATGAATCTTGCTTTGCGTTATTCTGCATTCTCTGCAGCACAACGCTCATCGTGTCTTCTGCTTCTGATCCTGGGCCTAAGGGAACAAAGGCTTACCATCCTGCAATCCAGTCCTCAGCAGCACCTGTAAAGACAAAGAAAGAACAGGTTAGCACTACGGTCTTCAGTGGCAGCGCATCTCTTACCTGGTCCATCGGCTGTCACCAACGCCTCGCGCTGCATTCCGGCATCTGAAAGACAAAGGCTTACCTACTCTTCGCATGCTCCGGAGGTCTTCGCACTGCATTCCGGCATCTGAAAGACAAAAGCTTACCAGCTCTTCGCACGCTCCGGAGGCCTTCGGCGCTGCATCCCGCATCTGAAAGACAAAAGAAGGTGCGTTTAAAGACATTGGGCAACTTTATTACTCACGTGCCATAACTCCTTCCCACGACGAATCCAGCGGGTATTCCAGCACCCTTCAGCTTCTCTAAAGCTCCGAACTTGTACCTGCAAGATAAAAGGGACAGTTAGTGGGCATCGTGAAGCAGGCTACAAGCGCTTACCTACGTGCTTCCAGGCGCTTCTATTCCTCACGCGGGTTCGATCCTCAACTCTCATCAGCCCGCCATCCGCCATCGCCGGAACCCTGCAAAACAAGAGATATCATTACAAAAGACTTTTAAGACATTTGAAGTGCCCAGAACTTACCGTTCGTGCAGTTAACGGCGGACAGCAGTCCTCTGAGGTCAAGAGGCCTGCACCCTTATCCAGTGAAGAAACTGGTTACGGCACCCTGCCCCGAGGCAGATGGAGAGCTCGGCGTTCACTTACCTAAGGTGAGGGCGTTAACCTTTGGGGTTCTACAGGAGAAGAGAAAGGGAAGAGGAGAGAGGCACCCAATAACCCCAGTTCATTAATCCCATATTTTCTATCTGCAGACATCTTACTCTTCGAGTCAGACATACAGTGCACAGAGGTCCAGCCCAAAGAGCCAACCGTGTGTTACACATCACCTTTGAAGATACGGCATTCACCCAGACCGGCGCCTCTGCGGGAATCAGGTGAGCGTTACAGATATAAACAGAGCACATAATCTGTGGGTCAGCATGATTGTATTCCTTCCCTCCCCCATGGTCCAGTCCATGAGCCTCCCAGGTGAATGCCATAATGATGTAGTTGTAGCATTAGCTCACAATAGTAGCCTTGAAACAGCAACATGTGAAGCGCCTGACCTTCGGTCCCTGGAGCGATGAGCCCAGCTGACCCACGTGGGAAAAGACTGATGGCTGAGACTGGAAATAATCATTACCTGGCATCCCTTAGTAGCAGGACCATGTATACCGTCTCACATATAAGTTGTGTGAGTTTAGCCCCTAAGGATGACATCCTTAGTGACACTGTGGACTCTTATAATGTGCTGACTATGATAATTCAGGCAAAATGTTCTCGAGCAGCAGAGTCCTGTGCTGGCACCCTTGTCTTTTGTACAATTAAACCTTGTTATCCTTGCAAGCAATCTCTTAGCCTTTTTCCCTAGAGGGTTGTATGCTTTCTGGTGTGAGCGTAAAGGGACTTGCCATCATTTGGCGACCTTGCCGATGTGATTTCAGCATCCCCCATACCTGCAGAGGCATCCAGTCGACCTCTACGGGAGGGCTGAGCCCACCTTCAGCGACCAGCCCCAAAACGCGAACCCCATGAACGGAGGAGTTAGGGTGAACATGTGCATGTGAGTATAGCCTGCAACAGATAACAAAGTAGGGGTTGGATGTATGGAGAAGTGTGAATAGTGTGAACACATGACGACTGAAATTGGGAGTGTGGCATGCCTATGGAGTGTGTTGATTCTTTCTTGGTTATTTTTTCATTTTTTAAGTATAATAAGGAAAAGGAAAACAGAACAGAGGGAACCTCCCCGAGTGAGGGGGGAAGGTGGCGCCACAATTATTGTTTAAACAATAAGGGAAAAGAGAAAATATATGGAAGGGCCGTATATTTAGAGAGCTCAGGAATAGTAGTGGCTGTTGTTTTGGTTTGTTAGTTTCATTTTTATATTAGTGTATTTTATGGTGTAGAGACGAGGCCTAGGAGGGGCATGTGTGGTTTGTGTATGGGAGTATGAGGAGAGTATGCTGTTTGTGAACAAAAAGCCCTAACAGAGAATAAAGGGGGTGGGGAAATTTAATTGACATTTTTGATGACATTAAGTTTTACTGTTGACGTAACTGAACTTTATTTTTTGGACACACTATTGTATAACTGTGGTGCAGCAGCATAGGCATAGCCCCATTGCCAGATACACGGGAGACATGACTATGGGGGAGAGATGCCCATAGAGCACATGTTCAAGGCCCTCCCGTTCTAATGAGAAAAGATTAAGAAGTATCCCAACCAGTGGATGACAGAGACAAGGTGAGGGGGGATGCCCGTTCCCGGCCCCATTAGGGCTCCTTTGACAAAAGCGTGTTGGAACACATGTCTACCTTCCTGACAGCAAAATATAAGGGGGGACCATTGCAAACTAGAAGGGAAGTATTGAACCTCTGGAACATTTTTGAGGATACAGAGGATCACAGTGGGGAAGGGGTGAACACGACGGCAGGAAACATACAGGCCCAGGAGAAGAGGGGAAGGAACTGACGGCGAAGCGTACACAAACCCAACATATGTATCGGCAGGCACAACTGAGAGGCGTGGCCCTTTAAGACCCGGGCCCGCGGTGGTGAGCGAAAAGAACAGCTGATGCCCTGAGGCGGCCCTGAGAAGAAGGGGCGAGGCCTGCCGAGCTCTGGGCCTGCGGCTGTAAAGGTGCTGCAGGCTCTCGCGCGCCCGCTCCGGTGACCAAAGAGCATCTGGAGCAGGGCGGGTGAGGCCGTGTGAGTGTGCAGGCCCGGTCATTGGCCGCAAGAAAGGACAACAAAAAAATAATTCAAGGGAAAGGGACACCAGCCCCGAAAAGGAGGGGTGTGACCCATCAATACCCTGGCCTGCCGTGGGGAAATTAAGAAAAAAAGGAAACAGAGGCCCGCTGCACCCCCGGGAAGAAAAAAAAAGAGAGGCGTGGTATATGACCACTGGGCCCGTGGTGATGAACCAAAAAAAACCTCAAGCCTGGAGAGGGTCTGCATCCCTAATTTTGCCCAAGGAGTAGGCAGCCTTGCAGCGCTAGCAGTGCTGCCTAGAGCCTGGCCTGGCTATTCCATCAGCCCGGGAGGCCCATCACTCAGGGGCACAAGAAGAAGCCCTGGGGCCCCATTGATTCACTGGTCTGCCCTGAAGGCCCATGTATCTACCCCTCGCAACGTTTCCTTGTTTTCACCAGGGGCATCCAGCTGTCCCCGGATGGGTAGCTGCTCCATAAGGAGTGCTTGTGCTCCCTCACTGACTACCAAATTGGTCAGCCAAGCCAAGGGCCCATCAAGAGTGAGCACAAACTGTGGTACACCTAGTTACCATCATGGGGGATGAGGAAAATGAAGGGGCGTATCGACAAGGTGGTCAGTTTGCGCCCCTGTATCCGTTCGATGTAGTGGGTGCGCCTGCCAATCTAGGACCCCGATGGACGGCATGGGTGGAGAACCTTGAGCTGTATTTTGAGGCCGTCGAGATCAAGGACATGGCAAAATGCCCAACCCTCCTGTACTCAGCACGCCTGGTTGTCCAGAGGCTGTTTAAGACCTTGCGGCCCATAGACCAGTCATATGGCGCAGCTATTGCAGCACTGAACGAGTACTTCATGCCCATGGCCAACAGGGATTATGAATGTTTCAGGATGAGATGTGCAAAAGCCGAGGCCGCTGTCTGCTGGGTTCCCCCAGCCAAGGTAACACGTCCGGTGTTCCAGACATTGTAGGGTGTCCCCTGCTGTTGGTACAATGTGAGCCCGCAGTGCTGTTGGTAAGCCGGGTGCTCCCGGCATCTGTTGCGGCCCGCCCTGGTGACTGGTAGTTGGCCGCCACAGTGCCCTTGGCAATAGGGACATTAAAAGCTTATTGGTAGCTGCCGTTGGGGATCAAGCTGCAGATGCGTGGTTGAAGGCGGGGTACCCAAGGGTAACACTGAGTAACGATGTTCAACAAGATCTGAGCATGGGTATGGGATGCGCTGCGATGAGCGTTCCCAGACACTCCAGATTTACAGTCTATCATGCAATGTACATTGGGGGATGATGAAGACACTGCACAGTTTTTTATTTTTTATTTATTACATTTATTATACGCCCTGACCCTCAGGGTTGATGACATGTGGAGGGCAGAAACGGGCAACACCTGGGACCAATCAACCCCCTTTTTCTATTTCCTAGTGAAGCAGGGCCTACCCAAGGAAGTGCAGAAAGCGCTCAATAAAATAGCAGGGATTGAAGCGAAAGTGTGGCCCGAAATTCAAAGCACTATAGTTTACCATTGTAGGAGGATAAAAGAGCACGAGAAAAAAATGATTCAGAGGCGACTGGCAGAGGGAACGACGCCGACACAGGCGGAAGAGGGAGGGTATGTCCCTAATGCTACAAATGCCAGAATAGCTGCAGTGTGGGCTGAAGGAGGGCAAGGACAGTGGTGCGTAAACCCGCAATTCTCTGGTCCACAGTGGCAAGGAGGACAGCAGCGAGGCAGAGGTGGGTTTCGAGGATCAAGAGGAGGGCATTTGGGGGAATGGGGCCCAGAGGAGGAAGAACGGGACAGTGATGGACATGCGGGAAGTGGGGACATTTTTCGAGAGAATGTCACTGTAGACAGGGTATTGGGTACAACTACAGTCAACAAAATTACAGCTCTTCACTGCAATGGATCCCTCCTGGTACTGCCCCCAAGGATGTACTCAATACTGTATGGGATCCATCAAGTCTACACGTAACTACCCCCACAGATGCCCAGCCCCCTCCCCCACGACACCCGCAACAGGCAGTACAGCATTATCACCACCGCCCCAACATGCATCAGGCGGCGAAGATGAACGCCTTCAGTGGTGCACCTAATGGCACAGTGGCCCTGTTTCAAGGTGTTACAATGGTAGGGGTGTAACGCTCACCTGGCTCCCACGGAGGCGCTGGTCTGGTCTGGGTTGCTGTGGCCTCTTCAAGCGTGATGTGCAGAATTCGGACCACCGATTGAACAGGACCCCCAAATCTTGCTTGTCTGGCCCGTAGGAATATCCTCTGCAGATGAGAAAGGGGATTAACTGTCTGCTGTATAATGTGCTTGCTCCCCCCTTTCCCCCTTCGTTCTCCTCTGACTTCCTCCAAAACCCCCGGTTTAAGCTCACCTTATGGTTTGGAAGGATGAACTCTCCATCCTGCTTCTGATGCAGGGGCGCGCGTTCGTCCAGTTACTTCACTGGTTTTCAGAATGGCGCTGGCAAATCCACTTGACTTTACTGAGCGATACACCGTAAGTAGGAAGATGCAAAAGTTCAAGTGTGAGCCTCCTTTTATGTTGTCTTTTTCTGTCCTTTATTTCAGGTGCAGAACAAAGGCGATGCGTTGAGGGGTTAAATTGCCGGGGTAAAATTAGGTGAGTCAGTGATGAGGGCGACCCCTCTAAATGTCTTTATAATTCCCCAGTAATGTCTTTTGTCCTTTCCCCATAGGGGCCAGGGTGCGGTACCTGCCAGAGATGTGGCGCCGACCCGAGATGTGGAATGGCTCACCAAGAATAGCCGGTAAGTAATATGGCTGAAAATACCGGCTTTCCTCTTGTGTTCCCTGGCTCACCTTTTGTCCCTTCTTCTCTCCCTTAGGTGCGGTGCAGAGATGTGGCGACCGGCACTGAGAGCCGCGATGGAGCCGGGCGGCGTCTCGGGAACAGGTGAGTGAAGTGCGGCGCTGCAGCGAGCAACGCGATGCTTTTAAATGGAAGTCTTCCTTCAGGAATGCTGGCGTGAAGATTCCGGATGCAGGTAAGAAGGTTGAAATAGTTCTTGGTTTTCACCTTTCTCTTCTCTTATTCCCTTACAGGTGTTCCAGGTTCGAGGCGGGCGTGGCTGGAGTCCAGGTGCAGGAGCAGACACGGTGAGCGTTCAGCTGCTGGAATGTAGAACAACGCGAAGCACGTGTGGCTGTCCGGGTGTGGCTTAAATAGCCTTGGAAGAAGTTCCAGGTGAGTATTCTTCCACAGCCCCACCCAAGTAACAAAATAGTTCCTTCAGAAAAATAGTCCCTCCTAAGCCTCATTTGGCTTGGTTCTTCATGCAGCATGGTCTGCATCAGGTGAATGTGCAGCATGGTCTGCTTCAGGTAAGTGTACCAAACACTTCCCTTTATGAGCCTGTCACCTATGGCGCCAGGACTGATGTCCAACATGAGCCTGGCGCCAACGGCGCCAGGACAGAGTCCAAAGAGCCCCTATAAAGGGCCGCTGGGCTTTTACCCGGGGGCGTGATGCCTGCTCCTGGGGGTGCTGGGCCTGGCCTGGTGCTCCGGGGGTAGGCAACATGACAAGGGGGAAGCCCTTTTTTGTTCCCTGGGATAGACACATACCGCAACTAGGACAGCCGACAGATTCAGTGCTGTCAATGACCCTAAACCCAAAAGAGGAACCGTTGGTGGGGGCATAGATAGGGAACAAAAAATTAATCTTTATGGTGGACTCAGGACCCGAGAAGTCGTGCATTAGTGAAGGTTACTTCCCGTTATTAGGCAAAACTCTCGACACGCAGGGATTATCTGGGGCTGTTTTAACGGTTCCATGCACAAAAGATTTAGATGTAAAGGTAGGGGGGAAGATCGTAAAGGCTATCTGCTTGTATTCTGAAAGCTCTCCTGTCAACTTGCTCGGCAGCGATCTGCTTAGCAAACTGAACCTGAGAATCTCATTCACAGACAGCGGTATCATCTGCGCAACACCCGGCATGTGCTCGATGAGGGCAATGCTTGTGATACATACCATGACACATGACATGGTGGTACGAGACATCCCTGTCAATCCTGCCATGTTCACTTACGGCATTACAGCGCTCGTACAAGCTGTGTCTCAGATTACCAGAACTTGCTGGAGACTACCCACTAATTTCATTTTTTGGCCAGTGGTGTCCTCTGAACTAGTGGCAGGCACTATACTCTCCCTAGACATAAAGGGTTTGCTGGTGTCAGCCAAGAGAAATGTGGTCCTAGGTACAGATACTCAGGGATGCCAATGGTGCACAGTTGTATGCATTGATCCCAATGTACACTTCAAGGAGTTGACAGATGCCGAACCTTTTGAGGACAACAACGATGACGGGGAAATAACACTCAAAATATGCATCCCCTGTGAGTTCATGGTACAATACCGAAGGGTCCAGAGCCCCCTCATGGCTGTTGTCATGCCACCCCCTTTCAGCCAAGCAGACGTACAACAGGTCCCTACACAATTATGGACAACCAACCCACGCAATGTAGGGATGCTGAAAGAAGTGACCCTAGTAAGACTCACACTAAAGAACGGAGCAGTGTTGCCCCTGCCCCGAGTGAAGCAATACCCACTGTCCAGGGAGGCAGAAGAGGGGATCAGAGACACGATACAAACTTTACTCCACCTGGGGATCATAGTACCCTCCACCTCACCATGTAATACGGCCATATACCCAATTAAAAAGGTATCAGGGCAGTTGGAGGATGATCCAGGATCTCTGCCCCCACAGTGACGTAGTGCAGAAAGAATTTCCACTTGTTCTAAACCCGGCCTCCATTTTGCACAGCATCCCCAAGGAAATGACACATTTCACAGTGGTCGATTTAAAGAATGCCTTCTTTTCGGGAACCCCTGCAACCTGACTCACAGTACCTCACATTATTTACAAATGGCGGAAAGCACTATGAACATACTTGCTTGCCCCAAGGGTACTGCAAGAGTCCCAGCATATTAGGATACTGCATGAAGACATAGGCAACATTCAAGTACCCAGCACAGTAATTCAGTACATAGACCATTTATTGGTGTGCAGGGACAGTGAACAGAACTGGTGCAGAGACTCCATGGCCCTATTGCAATTGTTAACCCATAAGGGGTATAAAGCCGACTAGGCCAAGCTCTAGTACTGCCAACATGAAGGGCTGTATATAGGACAGCTTATTTCTGCAGACGGCAAAAGAATTGTCCCAGACAGGGCAGCAACAGTGCGCGCCACGCCCAAACCAATTACAGTAAAAGACATGCAGAAGTTCTTGGGGTTAAGTAACTACTGCAGGGCTTGGGTTCTTGATTATGCAGCATACACAAGGCCACTCTTACAGGGTCTCAAGGAAGCACAAAAGAAAAACAGTAGAATAGCGAGTACCGCAACTAGGATGCAGAGTTTCAATTACCTAAAAGAAGTAATTTCAACAGTGCCAGTTCTTGCAACTCCAAACTACACGCAGGAATTCTACATACTTTCACATTCAAATGGTACACTTATGATAGCGGTACTAACGTAAAAGAGCACAATGGGCCACAAACCACTGCCCTACTATAGTGGTGGCCTGGACTCAGTAATGCTGGGACAATTCACATGTGAACAAGCTCTCACTGCAGCTGCCTTTGCAATAGAGAAGAGCTCCACAATTGTGATGGGGTGTTCAGTAACGTTGTACGTGGAGCACTCAGTCTTCGCTATTTTAGAATGCTCAAAGTCCACTGTCACCGCCCAACAGGCATCAGAGTGTGAAATTATCATCTCAAGCCCACATAACCATGTTGAAAAATGTAAGACAGTGAACCCTTCCTAACGGAACCATGTACAGTCGAAGACTTGCAGCATAATGACTGTACCACTTATGAGGGCTAGGAGGATGACATCCCCAAAGCCAAATACAGCTATTTAGAGGAGGGTGAGGTACTTTTCGTAGATGGTTCAGCAACAATTGACCAGGACACTAAGCAGAAACATGCTGGTGCTGCCGTAGTGTGCTTAGAAGCGGGGGAATATGAGACACTAGTAATGAAAAGGTTTCCCATGCATTACTCAGCACAGATGGCAGAACTCATAGCACTCATCGAAGCACTTTGGGCATTGAAGGGGTGCTATGCCACCATTTATTCAGACTCTGCATATGTCACCACAACAGTGCATGTGGGTATTTCACACTGGAAATTGAGGGATTTCAGACAGGCAGATAGCTCACCAGTGCAACATCGGTGCTACTTAATACCTTCATTTCCACCCTGGTAGAGCCATCTGTGGTGGTGGTCGTTAAATGCGCAGCCCGCACAAATAACACAGACGAAATGTCACTTGGAAATGCAGCCGCCAATATCTCCTGGTGCCCACACCTGCTGAGTATGTCATCAAAGTGGTCACCACGAGGCCAGACACAGACCCGTACTCGGCCTTGCCCATAGCACAGATAATAGAACTTCAGTGTAGGGCACTGCAGGAAGAAATTTGGCACAAACGTGGGTGCGTGCAGTCTCCAACTGACCGCTTATGGAAGCAACAATGAACTGGGAAAGTAGTGATACCTGTGGAACTATTGCACACAGTTTTTGAACAGTTGGAGTATCCCTCTAACAGCTCCAAACAACATATTGCAGCAGACATACATGAAGATTTGTTTATACCAAATCTCCAAGATCACCTCTCAACGATGGACGTACAATGCACCACCTGCCAAGAGTTAGGAACAGGAATGACCCTGCGCACATTGCGAGGCACCCTACCCCCTCCCAACGGGCCATTCCGTGAGCTTATATTGATTATACAGACATGGGCGAGAGATGGAACGGAGCTTGGTACCTCATTGTGGTGGTGTCTCGGTTCTCATGATGGGTTGAGGCAGGCCCGTGTGCCCACCCAGATGCCAAGTGTGCAGCAAAATTCCTCGTATGTGAGGTGTTCCCCTGATGGGGGAGGTGTGATGTCTTGCAATCAGACAACTGTCCCCACTTTTTTAATGAACTCTTCAAAGAAATAACCATAATGTTAGGCATCAAACACTGCATGTGTTCCTTTTATCACCCCCCCAGCAAATGGTGTTGTGGAATGAATAAACGGCCTCCTCAAAGCAGACTTTCTAAATTGTGTAACACCCTGAAAAAGAACTGAGTTCACTGCCTGCCCCTGGCCCTGTTCAGTTTGCGCACTCATCCCACCACCTCTCACCCCATGAGATAGTGACAGGCAGACACATGCAAACGCCCATCTTCCCTGTGAGGCGGGCATCAGATGCCCATAGGGCCGCAACAATTCTGGGAGAAGAATTCAACAAATCTGACATGTGCGATTAAATGCGTCTCATGATAATTGCACCAACTCATCCAGATGACACCCAAAACACTACGGTTTCACCACCTGACACAGCACCCGCCCAACCACTGTTGCCGGGGGAACTGGTGTATGTCAGAGGTTTTGTGCATTAATGGAACAACCCCAGATTCCATGGGCCCTACAACATTGTGTTTTTCCACCCCTCTCGCAGTAAAGCTGAGAGGGTTCGATATTGGATCAGACATTCGCAGGACCCCACCGAATTCAACACCAGCACCTTAAAACTGACACAACCAGTCTACCTCACCTTACTTAGCTTAATGCTGACAATATTAGTGCATGTACAAATGAAAACCAAACATGCATTGCTTCTAGAAGCATAAGCTCAGAGAACACACACATCTTTCTCTCTCTCTCTTTCTATCTCTCTCTCCCTCTCTCTCTATCCTTCTTCCCTTCTCGACTCTGCTCCCCTGAACCCTTCGCCTTCCCATTCCCGTTCTTATTCCCAAACACAGGTGAAAAGAAGATGAAAAGTTCAACGTCAAATTGTTCATTGCGAAACGGTAGGAATGTTATTTCACTACTAGAATGTATTCATATCAATGTGGCCTGCATTTCATGCCCATTTTGTTCACCTTCCGTATGTTTCTGTTGAGAGCATATTGGAGGTCATCTTTTATCTGGGTGAGCCATCTAAAAGTGGGGGGAGAGGACCCTGAACCTGAGCCTGAACCAAAGCTCACCCTTTACTTTAACTGAACCAGTAAACACGACTGTATAAATGTATATTACGTCCCAATCCAATGGCACCAGTACCCGTATGACTGTATGCAAAAGTAGAATGTTTGAGATACTACTTCAAATGATTAAAACCCTCTTTTGTAGCACAAATAATAGTAATAACACCACAATTAGCTGGAGTAGAGTACCAAGAAGATATATATCATGCCATGACAGAATGAAAAGATAACCGCGTAGGCTCAAATATGACACATACCATGGTCTAGGCCTGGATGTAGTTGAAGATATCTGGCATCTGGAGCACTCAAATAGTTGGTACTCTGACATGAGTGCAGTGGGTAGACGGATAACCAATAGCAGTTACTACGACTGCTCGTTAATACTGTGTGCATATGGGACACCCAAGGTCCTAGTACCACAAGAAGTACCAGTTGTAGAGGCACAATGCCTGATTAATGTTGCGCTATGTAGGCTCAAGGGCACTTTCCAGGCACGCAACATACATCTACAATTTATTGATTCAGATGCGTAGGAATGTAAAACCAGTCTCACCAACACCAACTGTCTAAAGCAACCCTAGTTGGTGATAGAAGGAGCAAAGTATGTTAACAACAAGGGGCAAGAAACGACCCTCACTTGCCAAGTGGAAGGACTTCTGTGGTTTCCAGAAAGAACTGTGGCCCTTGTGGAATGAACTTTTGCACAAACATGGACAGAGCATGTCACAAAGTTGACCTGGATTTCAGCAATGGAGAAACCAGTGAAAGTGCACTAAGAAAAGACTCATGAACTATGCTTTTTCAGTGAAGGAACTGTCTTTGTTGGCTCAAATGAACAATGTAACAGAACAGTGTTGATTCCAGACCTAAAGAGGGGCACAGCAGCACTGATGGACTACTCCTGAGTGTGTGGCCAACAAGCGTACTTTCACCTCCCACCCTCCTGAGGGGTAGTCCCAGAAGAACACCTGAAAGCGGGGCTGATGCCTGACAAAGAACCATCAGTGCCCCCAACGATCACAGAACAAAACACACTGCCACCACCAGACTTTCATATTCTCCCAGGGAAAGAGCTATATGGGCAGCAGCAGAAAAAAAGGGAACATCAAACTATCTGTCCAAAGACTCATCGGAATTGCTTGAAGAAATTCTTGAAGAATGCAAGCTGTTCACCTCAGCAGAGACATGTTTTGCATCCCTATTGCTACCCGGTGTACTTGCACGAGCTAATGCCAAATGGCTCCATTTTATCCACTGGGAACTAGTCCAGTTGGCTAACGATATCGAGCAGGGGTTCAATGTCATAAGGGTCAAGCTGCGCACCCTGAGGCTGATGACGATGCAGAACTGCTACGTCCTCGATATGCTGACAGCGATTGAAGGTGGTGTGTGAAAAAAGATAGGGAGTTCATGTTGCACATTCGTACCTTCCGAAGATGCTGAGAATGAGACTTTGTCACACGTCATCGCTGCAGTGCATGATCTAGCGACCAAGATGAAAAAAGAGGCTGGTGTCCAAGAAGAGGACTGCTTTACACTTGCTTTTAGTTGGGCCCCATCCGGGCTCGGAACACTGGTGAAGATGCTGGTGCTCATTATCGTGTTTGTCTTGGTGATCTTCTGCATGTACCAATTGGATCTCCGGTGTTGTGCCAAAGCAGTGCTTAATAGCACAATGATGATGGTCTCGATTGGCGTTCCAACAGTACCTCATAGCACAAGGGAGATAGAAGTACCAACTGACCACCCCATTCCACACATGGTCCCTATCCCCATACAGAGATGAAGTTGACCGATTGTACCACACTACTATTGTCCCTCCCCCAGACCCCGAACATTATAAAGAAGTATTACATTTACATAACATGTATGCCTGAAGAGAATGCGCGAGCAGGAGAAAGCCTACGACATGTGTGTAGGGCCTGGATGCCAATAAAGGGAAAACCCCCATATGAAGATGCGGTGAGAAGGGAAAACGAGCCCAAATATGGGGAAGGATTCGGAACTGTAGAAGTAACTAAAGGGGGACTGTTGGGATGGAAATGTGTTTGTCCCACCCCCTTAGGCACTTTAGAGTGAGGCGAATCCCATAGATAGCCGCGCAATGTGCTGGGGGAAAAAAGGCTGTGCTACGGAAACCCAGCACCGACACAATATCACAGGCATTATAGATTCATAGACTTAGTGTGCGCATATAAAAAGACATCATTTTATAGTTATGGGAGGCACATGCAGCTCTACGTGGCTGCACGGTAAAAGTAGGCCCAACGAAGAAACCTGAACAGGCCCAAACGCTGAAGACTGACGAGCCTGCGCTGTTAATTCTCACAGAAACTTCCCATTGTCCCCTGACTGTTGCAATTATTTAGTATCAAAGAAAGGAATGCACCCTGCAAGGCCATGAGACAGCACCAGGCCAACAGCAGACCTCTAACGCCCACCCAGCCCACCGGGAGTAATGGCACCCACAACTGACCCAGTCCAAGAACCCCTGCATTCCACGATAGTGAGTGACCCCAGCCCATGAGCAATAAAAACTATGCTCATAAAAGATCTGAACATGCATGACCATGTAACCTCGTCCCATAAGTACACCCTTTGTAATACGAGGTACAGGGAGGGATAAATTATAGATCAAAACGAGGGCGGAAGCCTTTGGTGCAAGTGTGTGATATAAACAGAGCACAGAATGTGTGGGTCAGCATGATTGTATTCCTTCCCACCCCATGGTGCCAGTCCATGAGCCTCCCAGGTACATGCCATAATGATGTAGTAGCATTAGCTCACAATAGTAGCCTTGGAACAGCAACTTGTGAAGTGCCTGACATTCAGTCCCTGAAGAGATAATCCCAGCTGACCCACGTGGGAAAAGACGGATGGCTGAGACTGGAACCAATCATAACCTGTCAATCCCTATAAAGCAGGACCATGCATACCGTCTCACCAATCTGTTGTGTGAGTTTAGACCCTATGGATGACGTCCTTAGTGACGCTGTGGACTCTTACAATGTACTGACTATGATAATTCAGGCAGAATGTTCTCGAGCAGCAGAGTCTTCTGCTGGCACCCTTGTCTTTTGTGCAATGAAACCTAGTTATGCTTGCAAGCAATCTCTTGGCCTTTTTCCCTAGTGGGTTGTATTCTTTCTGGCGTGAGTGTAAAGGGACTTGCCTTCACCAACTCAGCCCTTATCCAGTCAGAGGTCTATAAACTAAGGACCATTACAATGGCTAATAACATGGCTTGGAGGATCAGCAGATGAGGCACAAGAAATAAAACGGTCATCATAAGTCAAAGGTAGGCAGCAGCACGTTAAAAGAATATGAGCATATTTGGACAATCTCATCAGATGAATTTATTATTGCCAGGCCAGATTAATGTCTGTTAGAGGCAGAAAAATGAGGGGACCACCCTGCGAGTCCTCCTGAGATGCTCCCCATGCTCCCCAAAGAAGCGCACACCAGGCTACAGACTGCCAGGCCAACGTGGGCCATCACGCAGGTGCAACGCAGATGGTTGTCACGTTGTCTCAGAGCATGCCTCACACTGTACTTAGTGAAAGATCTGAGCATATTGTTTAATCAAACCTTGCATCTTTCACTGAGCGTAGCAACAAGCGGTGGGTGTTCCTTACCCCTGGTGCCCAAACATACCGGTCGCCATTATTACATGTCAGTGGCAGCTTTTGGTTTTTGGTGTTGGCTGTGGTTGGATCATGAGGAGCACTGGCATTGCTAATGATTCAATGTCACCGGCGGGAGGTGAATATTTTTTAGTGTAGGGGCATTAACATCTCCCACAAATGATGGTGAGAGGCTGAGCATAGCGAGTAGCTTTAAGTAATGTAGGGAGGTTCAGCTGGGTCCCACCTAGCAACAGTTTAAAAATAATATGCTCAAAGGGTGCATATTGCAGTATTAGCATTATGTTTTAGGAGAATTGGGTAAAAGGCAGTGCAATTCCCAATTGGTTCTGTAGGGTAACATAGAAAAAAAATCCAGTAAATGCACAATTGAAGGGGGGCTCTTACAAATGAGTGATGGGCGTTGCTAAGATTAAGGGCAGTACTTGCCCCAAACAATACATAATGATACACTGCAAACATGTATTTTGGGTCACACAGCATGATCTCTGGTGGACTTGTTGGCATCCAATCTGCATATTGCTCAGTATGTAAATACATCTTTGTCTTTAAATAAAATGTTCCCTCAGTATATAAACAATTTAATCAGGCAGGCCCATTTTGCTAAAAGCGCAAAGTGCAATTAGCCGACCACCAAGATTAACACTTATGTGCTGGTGAGTCAGCTGCAAACAATTTTCCTCATTTCCAAAATGGAATGCAAAAGGAAAGAGTAAATGCAGAAGAAACCACTTTTACTCTTGCATTTTACTTTAGAATTTGTAAACAATTTAAACGCTGTCAGGAAAAGACAGCATTTACCATGGATTCCAATGTAATACAGCTACTTTTAGCATTTGCGAAATGCAGGCAGATTTGGCAAGCATTCATTAGTTTTATGCCTGCATGAAAATCTCCTGCAGGCGTACAACTAGATGGTTTTGCAGGCAGAGTAGGAATGACATGTATTTTCCCTTCTATCTCCCATTCCATCTGCACATTTTAAAATGCTTTTTTTAAAATGCTTTGGAGCAGTACATTAATGTGAACACTGGTGTAAGCCTTTTACATCTTCTTTGTATACTTAACTTGCTGCATTGCAGCTTTTATTATGAGTTCCGGTGAGTAAATTGCCCAGATTCTGTAAATAAAAAAACAATGGTAAAGGAGAGGACATCAAGAAACCAAGAATCACCTGGATGCTTTGCATAAATCAGAGAGCACTTTGGGGTCATACGAATGACAACAGGTTTTTATATTCAACAAATGTATCTTGATAGTGATTTAAGCTGAAACCCTACTGAGCAAATAATGTACTGGACTCACTGCTCATTTCATTAATCACAATACTCACCCTAACAGTGAAGTGTCTGCATATCATGATACATATATACTAATTCATTTGTTGTTGTAGGGTTTAGCCTATCCTGCTTAAGCAGTTATCCTTTTAAATGGATCCCTTGCACTGGGGGGTGGAATATTTGTGGGAGACCAAAGGTCTTGCTCCTTATTTTGAGGGGGTCAGGACACACTTAACCCACCTGGTAGTTGCGCCTATGGTACCACTGGTGGTTTACGATTGAAAGTCATGTATTTTTAGTTATTTAGTTGGCTTTATTTATTTATGGTAATAGCATACCACCAGCATTAACTCATAATCAAGTACTGATCACATTGCCAAGTGGCATATCAATATACTTGGCAGAACAGTCATTTAACACCAGCAGAATCTCTTCTGGAAAAAGGGACAAAGAGTTTAACGTCTAAAGAACACATGTTTCTATTTATCAAAATGCACAATTGACCTCTTATTTATTGTGTGTTTTTTATTTCTTATATTGTAAATGTGGTAAAAAAAGGTGTATTTTCCTTTTTAAATTGTTTACTTTTCTAAGACCTAGTAATAAAACCTCTGAATTCTTTGGAGATTACGTGTATTGAGCCTTTGCAGGCTCTGTTTCATCGCCAGATAGTGTTAATCGCCTGTTGTTTGTTTAACGTTATTTGAAGATGATACAAAGCTGTTAAAACACAATAAAGAGTAATCTCTGCGACTTGTCTCTTGCTTGAATCACTTGCTGCCTTCAGTGAGTGGCCAAATTCTCATTCTCTGTGATTTGCTCACAGAGCCGGCCATAGGATTTGCAGGGTCCTGGAAGGCAAATGGTGTGTAGGGCATCCCTTTGTCTGCATAAATAGTGATATCAGTGATATTACAGAAATGATATTATAGAATGAGTCTTCAATACGCAACGGTATAATTGGAAGTTAAATTAAAAACATGTTGCCATGAATAAGGCAGGAGCGAAATAAACTGTGATGTACAGTATATGAATTGTCACTGTTAGTATTTACCTATGTGAATATATCAGGAGTGAATTTTTTTGAAGCAGCAGACAGTGTGAGCTGAATACCTTAAATAGACTTTTAATTTTGGCAGATAAAGAATAGTAAAACACAAGAGATAACAGATGGAAGGTTTAGAATTAATCTTAACCTCTGGCATTGCTCTAGGCAACCCTCCAGACCACTGTTCTTTGCCTGCCAAGCCATTACAAAAGGGGAAAGACCATATGCAAATCAGGCTTGTTCCCACCCCCAAAAAGGGCAGTCCAGCCCAAACTGCTAGGTCACATCCCTTTTGCACGAGACCACAAGCATCCCCAGACATGTTTCGTCCTTGTTGGGCCTCATCAGTCAGGAGTAGCTTGGGTGTCTAGCCCGAGCAGGCACGGGTCCCACATCTGGGCATACCAGTCCGACTCGAGGTGACTAAAGCAAAACACAAGGGGCAACGGCGGAAGGTTTAGAATTAATCTTAACCTCTGCCCTTGCTCTGGGCAACCTTCCAGACCATCGTTCTTCGCCTGCCAAGCCATTAGAGAAGGGGAAACACCCTATGCAAATTAGGCTTGGTCCAACCCCAAAAGGGACAGTGCAGCCCAAACTGCTAGGTCACATCCCTTCTGCATGAGACCACAAGCATCCCCAGATATGTTTTGGCCTTGTTGAGCCTCATCAGTGAGGCTTAGGTTGGGTCTCTAAGGCCCAGCATGCACGGGACCCACGTCTGTGCATACTTGTCCCGCTCAGGGTGACTACAGCAAAATACAAGAGGTGATAGCTGGAAGGTTTAGAATTAATCTTAACTTCTGGCATTGCTCTGGGCAAACCTCCAGACCATTGTTCTTCACCTGCCAAGCCCTTACTGAAGGGCACACACTTCGGTTAAGTGGAGAAGCAGGGATATGAGACCAGTATGCAATTCAGGAACTTGAACACATCTCTTAACAAATGTAATTGGTAAATATTATTTGTAAAAGGTATTTTTGAAACTTCTGTTTGAAAACACCATGTTACTGTGGAAGACATTGCAAAAATATAATGATTGTAGTTCGTAAACTGAAGTTAACTGCTTTTTTTGCAGGCGTTTCCCAATTGTTTTTTATTTTTATTGTGTATATATTTGGCCAAACTAGCAATATGCTGTTTTTCAGAAGCTACAGATAAGGATTATTTTGGCTGTTAAAAGAAGTAGATTCCAAGCAGGTTCCAATGATGTCATTTTTATTTTTATTTTATTCAAATTTGTAGAGCGCGCGTCAGCCCGGAGGCATCGCGGCGCTTGTTACAGGCAAAATCTTAGTTACATAGGGTACAGTAATTACATATAATACAAAAATTACAGTGGACATGTATACAATAGAGATGCAGTATATTTACATGGATTCCTGAGCGTTTTAGTTATTTTGCAAGGTATGAAGTTTTCAACTTCTTGCGAAAAATGTCATGTCATGTCAGGGCAGGGATTGGGCCTGTGGCAGACAGGGCAGGATACATCTACTGCAGGATTACCTTATAGTGTGATAGTGCCTGTTTACCTAGGACGCCTTGAGGAAGGGAAGGGACATAAGCATTTTTTCAGGTCTTCAAATGTCAACACAATTAACAGGGCTCCAGTCCTAAAGAAAACAATTTGGTGGGGAGTAAGGGGGGCTCAGTAACATATGCATAGGTGCTGAGTACATGGGGGCAGAGGATGAAGTCGCACCCCACGCTCATCTAAATCACTGGTTTTGGCAGGGTTTCTGTATCCTCTCCTGATTGGTGACGAGTTAGCATGCATCTTGCAAAATTAGCAACTGCTGCTAACTTCAAAATTGGAAGGCAGCATCATTAATGGACCACCTGGAGAGGGTGGGAAGGCCAAATCTGATTTGCGGGTGCAGGAGTAGCAGGGGATCCTATAGCAGAATGCTGCAAAGGCAACCCAGCAAGTTAGGTGACTGTTGCTGAGATGTTTTAAGATTAGACCTTCCTGTAAATCAAATGGCTTTTTTCCTATTCCTGCTGCAAAATGTATTGTAAAATGTGTTGTGGCGATCTGGCGATGGGTGCAGCTCTCTCAAATCATTCAGTGTGGGAATCTTCACCCCCTGTAACGAAAATCAAAAGCTGCCACTCATTAATATATGCAAAGTAAATGAACATACCTTAAAGTGAAATATCCAAATTTAGTCAAATTGACTTTTGACCTTAGAAGAAAGTGCACAAGAAAAATTAGCATTTGCGTTTCAAAAAAATTAATCAACCTGGAAAAATAATCAGACAGAGGAGAATTTCCAATAACTATGATGGTAAAGTATAAAAGGTGCCCACCTTTAAAACCCAACAATGTATAAAGAAATATTCCAAAGAAAACAAATCCAAACACGAGACATGTCCTTTAATGACACTTTTATGATGTCTTGTGTGTAAGCCACTGTACCAGAAACAGGAGAACCTGGTGCGAAAACCTAGCAGCCGAACAATTGAGCAATTAAGCAAGCAAACTTTTTTTTAAATGCTGGCCTCAAAAACACTCAACAGTGATTGCATACACTCTATGAAAAAGTTAAGTACCCACATAAATAAATAAAGCCTTATACAAATATGCAAGGCAAAAAGTGTACAATTGTGGTATTATCCCACCCCCCACCTTGAATGGAAGACTACAAATACCAGAATGCAATTCAACTGAATGCAATAAATGCCTTGTGAATTTTGAAAATGCATTTTGAAGACTTAAAGAACCATAAGAGGTAATATGTGAAAAGGTTACCTGTTTGTGATTTAATATTTGACAAAGGTATGCTTGATATATAATGTGAGGCAAATGCTACATTGACCTAAAATAAACGCTTTTTGGTGTGTTAAATGTGAACATGGGAAAATAAGGCAGATCGTTTTAAACTGTTTTGTGTGATATATGTAATTGTCCTCGAGGAGGGCATAGATTTAGGCAGCTAACTGGTGCTTTGTGTGTGCTTTCAAAATAAAAATGTCCCCTTGCAGTTCTTAACATGGAAACGTTAAGACCGTCCTGTCCAAAACAATGAAGAAAGCAAGTGATAAGCAGCACTTATGGGGCCCTGCAGCGTCTATTGGGCTGCTGATAGTCATTTGGCTCTAGAACATCTCAGTAGGAGGTTGAGAAGTGACACGTTGCCTCACCAGGACAACAAAAAGGGAGCCTTGTACATGGAGGCAGTGCAACCCCTTTGAAAGCAAGATCCCTTTATATGCTGAGGCAAGCAGCTTGTGCAGCGGGGTCCCCTATGACTGTGAGGCCCTGGTCAGCCGTACAGGCTGCCCACGCCTCGTGACGACCTTGGTTGCCGAGATGCCCCAGTGTAAATGGGCACCTCCTGGGACAAAGATAAAGATGGATGTCCAAAGGGCCTCATGCGCACACTTCCCACGTAGTCTCACTCCCATACAGTACCCCGGCACTCCATGCTATAAGAGGTGCTCAATTTCCTTCTGGGATTGCAGCCTCTGGCTACTTGTGAGGGTCTGGATCGCCGGATATGTCACCACAGAGACCGGTTTTGCCAGGGTGTACGTGCTGGCGAAATCGAGGCGCATTCTGAAATCTTCACTGTCAAGATGAATTAGGCTTCGAGCAAGTCATTGGTCGGATCTCTTTTTTCTCGGTTGACTACCACTCGTGGTATAGCGACAGGTGGTAGCCACATGCCCCAAGGGCCTGCCATGACACTGTATGCCATGATAAGAATGGCAATGAGGAAAGGCCTATGCTTAACCCCACTTTCTACAAAAAAATCAGAACATCTTGGATCGAGGAAACTAGCAGCCCACCGATAATGTTCCAACAAGCCACTTTTCTGCATATATCATCACGTGGAATTGTTTATTTTTTTATTGTGTTTTTGGTTTGGTAAACAAACTTCACACATCCATTTTTATAAAAGAAAAAAGAACAGCAAAAATGAGAATAACGAAGAAAATACGTACATATACAATCTGTTGGACATTTCCATCTTATAACATTAACCAAATGATAAAATATAACCAGATAATTTAATCAACTATGTATAGTATGGAATTATAGATGGCTAACTATCAACAATGGGGATATTGCTCCACTGACAGGTTCCCAGGACGAGCGCAAAGCATGAAATTAAAAGCCTTTGATGGGCAAAGCAGACAATTAAATGCCTTTGACGCTGTCCAACGGACACAACTTTGGGAAGTTTTAATAACTCTAAATATCCCTCTAGCTCTGATTAAAGCACCACAGGCACTTTATAATAATAATGGAGCCAAAGGTAAATGGCGCTTTGTAGGGGAGGTAACCCCACCATTCCCTATTCAAAAGGGGGTGCAGCAGGGGTGTGCAGTGGCTCCAACATTATGTTCACTATTTGTTAATGGTGCTGTTGGCAAACCGTTGGCAACTCCCACTGATGCCTCGGTTTTGGTTACGGATGAGATGCAAGCTCTCCTATTTGCTGAGGATGCTGCATTGGCATCCCTCTCGCCAATGGGTTTGAAGACGCAATTAGCTTTCTTTATGGACTTTTATAACATGTACATCTTGGAAAAATAAAATGCATGGCGTCACCAGTGCGTACAAGAAAAAGACCCAAATTGACATTAGTCACTGGAGGAGCAGCCGTTGAGCAGGTTATGTGTTGTGACTACTTGGGATTCAGGTTTATGGATTGTGGTAGATGGGGCCTGCAGCTGGAAAGAGCAAACCTAGCACTTTTGAGATACAGTTCGTCTATTGCAAGGTTTATGAGGGATCATGGGAATGGTGCTGTTTAAACAGCCCTGAAAATCTACGAGATGAAGGTTAGGCAGGCGACTCTTTATGGCGTGGAGATATTGGGCTACCGCTCCCTTTCTGAATCTGGCTGTAGTTGAAAATCATTTTGGGAAAAGAATATTGCACATGCCATAGAGAATACTGACCCTTCCTTTGCAAAGAGAGGTTCATTTGAGATGGTTAGGCCACTTAATTGCTATGAAACCTGTTCTATATTGAATATGCTTACAGTGCTCTTCTGCAGGACCTCCTCAAGCAGGAAGGTGGTGTAGACACGTCCAGCATTCATAACTTAGCCGAAGGCACTGCCTCACTCCCGCACACCTCTGCACTCACATATAACAAAGACACAATTGCACAACACCTCTGGCATAAATATGAAGCTTCCTTTCACACCAATAAATTCGAACTGCAGCTACTCATATAATTTCTATCCACTTAAACACCACCCCCAACTCCCCCCTGCCCCACCTAGTTCATGGTATAACCCCTTTCCACCCAGTCACATGCCCTTCAGACATGGGTGACTAGCAGGGTCTTGACCACCCTCTTAACTTTAATGACCGAAATGCACACAGGCATAATAGCACCTCCCAATTCTCCCACATCTGGACTTTTGTCCTCTGAGGGCGTTCAACCAACAAGCGTGTTGGGACCATAATTATGGTGTAAGGCGCTATACAAATGACAAAAATGAAGGAATGAATGAATTTAGGAAATCACATAGGTCATCTTGGAATATGGTCTGAACCAGCTGCTATGGTCTTGTCTGCAAAACAGATGGCCAAAACAGCCTTCCAAATCCAGGAGGAGGCTCCTACTATATGTCAGTTCTGCAAATCAGCTGCGGCCCTAAGGTACTGGGATTGGAAACTTGTCTTTGGCTATGAGTCTTATCTTGATTTCATTAGACCTCATCGCGCCTGCTCTCTTTCAATTTTAATTAATGCGCGCCTTTTTACCCTTAGAACACTTCACTAAATGATGGAATTCTTCTCAATCGGGGGCTTGCCCCTTTTTGCCTGAATGCAGTTGAAATGGAAATACATGTTGTACTACTCTGCCCTTTATATGCCCTTTGCATGATCTCAATGTCACCTGGCCTAGTAGGATGGTTGTCCCTGGCTACCCTCTGTTTCCCCTCCCTTGCCTCGTTGCGCCTTGAAACACTTGTGTATAGGCGCGTTATAAATGCCATAGCATGTCATATCACATCATATCATACACTGAGGTTGGTTTATTTCAAACCTCCTTCTATTAGCAATGGCATCTTCGAGGTTGCAACAGCCATGGAATTTCGGAAAGGACATGTGTGGACAGTCTGGTGTTCACCGTTGCTAAGTTTATTCACAGGGCATGGTTGAGAAGAGAAGCATTTTTAAATGCCTCAAGCAGATAGATTATTTTCTGTTTTTCTCTCAATCCTCACAGTGTATATTTATATTACGATGAATTATAAGGAATAAGCATTAGGATATATTCTTGTTTTTTTAAGGAATGTGATGGCTTTATGTTCTAAATTATTTGTTGTTGTTCAATGTGCCTAATCCTACTATTTTATTGAATAGCATTTCTGTAAAGATGAACTAACAGGAATAATTTGATATCAAGTCATTTCGATGTTGCTTATGCACGGATTGCGATTTTTTAAAAACTGTTTAATGCTGCCTAATGACATATGGTCGAATGAGGCTAGAACAAATGCAATGAAATGAACCCTGTTGTTGACAGTAGTCCTTCTACAACTGAATGCTGCATATGGTCCTGCGTCCCCTTTGTACCTTCAGCGCGATCACCATGGACCAGAATTGCATATGTGTTTTTTTACCCCATGCAGTACTTTCTATGTAGTCCGTGCCTTAAATATTTCATGCACACCCTGGCTGGGATCAGGTAGTAGTTTGCAGCTTTAATAGATATGCGTTTCAAGATCCACAGTGAAATTGACTCTATTTAGTGAGCCATATCCTATCTAGCACCTTCTTGCAGATAGGTGATCAAGGCAGACAAAGACTGTGTTCTTTATGATCTCCACAGACAGCCCGCCACCATCACAAAGACAAGCACCCCTTACTCCCTTCCAAGTAGATGTACAACAATTTGCCAGCAATTCATGAATGTTGTCAAAAATACCATTTCAGGCAGTTTACAAGTCCTCCAAGGCAAGGTCTATGCCCATTTAGATTTCAAGCGGGAGGTACTGGATCAGGGATAATTAGATAAGGCAGTAGATGTTCATTTATTTTCTTCGTGTATGCACAAGGGTGTCATTTAACCAAAATCCTAGTAGTTGCGAAGAGCTCCTGAATCACAGATTGAAGTACGTTTGTGACAGACTGTTTCTCTGAGGTAATCGGGAAAGGGCTCTCCTCCACCAAGAATCCTTTGAAAAGCTATCCTGAAAAGTAAATTTTAAAGCCCATTTATAGAGTTGGCTCTAAGTTGACACTTTAGAGCCACCACCTGATTAGGCAAAAATATTTGTATGGTGTATACTTGCAGGGTTGTCCAACTCCGGGCCTCATGGGCTGGAATCCTGACTGGTTTTCAGGATATCCCTCATTAATATTAATGAGAACAAATATGCATACATTTAGAATCATTGTATGCAAATGTATTTCATGAATAATAATGAGGGGTATTCTGAAAATCCAACATGTTCCTGGCCCTCGAGGCCTTGAGTTGAACAACCGTGGATAGTGAGCAATGGAATAGATGAGGCAAAAATACCTCGGATGTCCTTAGTGTCGGGATTCAGCAGCTACGACTCAGTAACGCAGCATCCACAATGCCAACCAGTTCACTGCCAACGCCCAAGAGTGATCCCTCAGTTGTCCCAGTGCCATCAGATACAGAAAATGGCCACCCAGTCAATGACCAGCTTGCCACCCTACATAATAGTCCCTGATTTGGGAATGCCTGGATCCAAAATGGTACTGGTGGTCCCTTTAACTTCAATGGGGATCACCTTGTGACTTGCTCCTGAGGCTTTCATGGTCAACGGGAGTGTCTGGCGAGCCTGGTATCATGAAACTACATTTCTCATGATCCCAAGGAGCACATGTGGTGCCATCCTGGACGTGGTTCAGGCAGCAAGCAGTTAAAAGGGGATGTGTTGGTTGAATTGGCTGCCATCTTTGGAGCGAGTCATAGGGTCATGTGTGGTTGGTACTTAAACTCTTACCTTCCCTTCTGTCATCTTACTGCCTGCTGACAGAAGCTCAAGCTCATCAGGCCCTATACTTAAGCTAACACTTCACACGTCAGTGTTCTCCCTCTTCAGAGTTAATTATATCCGTAGAAAGTCATACCACACAGCTCCCTTCCATTACTGCAAAGGAGGGCTTTTTACACTTGAAAGGGCTAAGGGAGAAAATCACAAAATATCTGTAAATAATATACATTTCTCTAATTAGCACCCTGATGGAGGGGGGGTAAGCAAACAGAAAGCGTAAACGCAGGCTGTATTGAATGGTGTAAGCCTGCATTCTGAGCAGCCTCTGCGAAGCTCGTCCTGCACCTTATCCCCGGACTCACTCCCCCCAGCACCTACATAGCTCATACGTGGGTGCTAAGGACTCTTTAGATTTAACCAAAAAAAAACAAAGAAGCAAAACTGTACGCAGCGGTTCCTCAAGCCACGTTGAATGCTCTAACAGCAATAATGCCCCCTCACTTGGCTATTACCAGTTGGTAACATCCCTGGGCTCTCATTAAAGGCCCTTACTTTGCTCAGCATATTAATTTGGGCTGAGGGTTATTACCTCTTGGTAATGCCCTCGGAATATGGTATTATTATGGCAATAACACCCAATCCGGCAGGCTGTATTTGGTAGTAACGGCCCGGGGCCCAAGTTATACTTAACAATGGGCCCCGGTAATCATTGAACTTGGCTGAGAGCACCACACCATTGAGCCTATCCTCAGGAGGAGAGCAAAATCAAGCGAAAGGAGACTAGCAGGTCCTGGAGACAATAGCAGCCTTGAAGATTGCACTAGAATCCAAAATGGATGTCATTAGCCTGTATGGGAATCTGCTGAGACAAGATGTTTGAGCTCTCGCAGGACGCACAGGAACTCTGGAAAAAGAAGTTGCAGTGAACGCAGCCAGCCTGAAAGACACCTTGAGGAACATAACAATATTGCAGCAGAAATCGCAGAATCTTGAGGGTAGAGTTGAAGATGCAGAACAGCGGGCCAGATGCAATAATGTAAGAATCATCAGACTCCCTGAAGGGGAAGAGGGCGTGAAGCCCACCAGCTTTATAGAGAACATGTTGTTACAAGAAATCGGCCTGGGCACCCTCACTCAGGGCTTCACAGCTGAAACGGCACACAGGTTACTGATGAAGAAACCACTGCCAGGAGCCCCTCCACGGCCCATCACAACCCGGATACTAAATTACAAGGATAGGGAAAAGATCCTTGAGTATTTTCGGAGAGATGGCACAATACAGAGAGCGTCGGCCAATTTTTCTGCATACCCGGATTATACCTTGCCGGTGCAGAGACAGAGGATGCACTTCACATCTGTCAAGAGGAGGCTGCAAGGGGCGAACCTTAAGTATATGCTGCTATATCCAGAGAGGCTGAAAATGTTAAATAAAGACAGATCCATCTTCTTTGACACTCCTGAGGACGCACAAACATGGATGGACACGGAAAATGCCAACTGAAGTTGTCCAACAGATGACAGGAGAAGGGGATACACACTGAATGGCATGCGGGCTCCCACGGGAATGTGACCGGACATGAACGGCAGACAGCAAGGAGCAGAGACCCTTTGTGCACAACTCAGCCACCTACACCAACGTATAACAGGAGCCTGCAGAACACACTCCATCCGCAAACACACTGCGGAGAAGTGCCCTTCACCTAATAGTGGATTTGTTTAAGGATACCAGTTGTTGAGTATCTGCCTGCAGCACTCCAGGCACCAGGATAAGCAACTGGGGTAGGGGTGAGAAACAGGGATGCCTGAGCACAAGGTATTGAGCTGGGCAATTGTTGGGGAGGGGGTGGGTAGGGGAGCTGGGGTTGTTAGTGGGAAGTTAGCCTATAGATCCACACAGGGAATGTACAATATATACATCAGACTATTGAGATATATGAGCATGCTTATTCGGGATGGGGGACCATAGAATAGCCTCGTGTAACGTCAACAGTTATATTAAACGCAATAGAATAATGTCATATTTGAAGCGCCAGAAAATCGACATAGCACTCCTTCAAGAGACGCACCTCACAAAGGAAAGACAAACAGCCCTAGCTAGAAAATGGAGAGGCACAACTCTAGGCTCACCATACTCGGCGTTTGCAAGAGGGGTTTTGACATGGGTAGTGCCGTCTGTACCATTTAAAGTCCTTAAGACTTTAGAGATGACAATGGTAGGATGTTTATAATTCAGGGACTTGTGGAACAGAGAGAGCTCTGTATCATCAATACATATGCACCGAACCACAATACAGCCACCTATTTTCATTCGCTATACCCCCAAATTGGCACCTATAGGGATGGTGCAGTAGTGTGGGGAGGAGACTTTAACTGCACGCTGAACCCGGTACTAGACAGGTCAGATAATAAATTTGTACATCCAGGCCCGTCAGCCAAAGCCTTAAATATCTTATTGCGAGCATTCAAATTGTCTGATATATGGAGAACTCTACACCCACATGCCTGGGGATATTCTCATTAGACCGCTCCTAAAGATCTATATACTAAACTATACTATTTATTCACATGGGAAGAGACACTAGGGGAATATAAGGCAGCGGAATATAGAGCACGAGTGCTATCCGATCTTAGTGGTCACATGGCAGAACCAGCCTTCTAGGGCATGCATCCCGACCTGGAACCTTAGAAGCGTGTCCCTCAGAGATGCAGTGTTCCATGAACATTTGAGGGAGGGAGTGAATGACTACTTCATAAACAACACAGAGAGTGTAGACTCAGCGGGCACACTGTGGGAAGCCTTCAAGCTGGTGATTGGGGGAACGGTGATAGCTAAGGCAAAGGGTATGCAAGCTGTGATAGAAAATGATTTATGTAAGGGTGAAACCAAACTGGAAGCGATAGATTGCTCCAGGGACTTGTCCAGAGATAGGGCCCAAGAAGTTGTCTGACTCCTGCAGGAATGTTTGGTACATTGGGAAAGATTAGGCAAGCTAAACTATAAGAAATATGTAGAAAGACAACACGCTGAAGGTGACAAGCTGGGACGCTTGTTGGCCTGTCTATACAAAAGTGAGTCTAAGCGGGATGTGATATGTGAGATTGCAGGAGAAGGTGGGGAGGCTTGTGTGACGCAAGAAAGCATTAACCATTGCCTTTACGATTATTATAAGGATTTATATACAGAAACATCTGCAATACAATCGTCTGAAATGGATGAGGCCCTAGCACAAATAGATCTCCCCAAGCTGGATGCAGAGGCAGTGGATAGGTTAGAGGCTCCCATAAACATAGAGGAGCTAGAAGCCACCATAAGAGGGTTGCCGACCGGAAAAGCCCCAGGGGCAGACGGATTGTCCAGGGATTCATAACAGATGTGGAACCCCTTTTGTTGGCTTTGTTGAATGAAGCACTGGACACAGGCATACTATCAGGGTCGCTAAGAGAGTCTATTATCGTCCCATTATTGAAGCCCAACAAGCCGGACACCGATGTTACGCTCACCTGGCTCCCACAGGGGCGTCGATCGGACCCGGACAGCTGTGGTCTCCTTCAACGTGAAGCGTAGTGCAGAGATGACAGACTGGACTGGCCCACCTAATCTCGTCTGCTTGACCCGTAGAAGTATTCTCCTGCAAGTGGAGAAAGGGATTTAGCCACCCGTGGATTCTAATAATGGCACCCCACTGTTCTCCCCACTAATCACCTCTGATATTCCCTTTCAGTAATCTCACCTTATATTTTTGAATGATAAGCTCTCCATCCTGCGTGGAATGCAGGGGCGCGTCGATACCAGTTACTTCACTGGTTCGAAGGCTTTGGAAGAGTTCCGGATGAATATTGACTCCGAGGTTCCTGGCAAGAACCCGTAAGTATAAAGTCCAAAGAGTTCAATATGTCCTATGTTACCTTTGTCCCATTCCCTTCTTGTGTTGCAGCTGTGTCCAAGAGAAGATTGTCTTGTGGCAGCTGATGGTGTCAGCACCCAATACTGTCCGGTAAAAGATGCGTGTATTTAACTTGTTGTTTTCTCTCTCCTTACAGGTGCGGCGTGAGAAGTTGCGGGATGTTAAAAAATAATGCCTACGGTGGTAAATCAGGTAAGTCTATGGTGGTAAAAAGAGGTTGTATTTGTTGGCCCTCTCGGCTCACCTTATATTTCTTTTGTCCCCTAGATGCTGGAGTTCTGCGAGGAAAATGATGGAGGCAGCGCCGAATCGAAAAATGCTGTGACGACTGGTGAGTATGGCGCGGTGCTGCAGCTGGCGATGCGACGCGTGCAGAAATAATGTCCTTTCCAAGTTCGAAGATGTGATGGATCCGGAATCAGGTAAGGAATTAAAATAATGTCCGTGTTCTAACCTTTCCTTCTTCTTCCTCTTTTTCTAGGAGCTCTGGATTCGAGGCGGGCGTGGCAGAAGACTGGATGCTGACTGCAAGCACGGTGAGCGTTACGCTGCTGGATGCAGAATAACGCAAAGCATGTGCTGTTGTTCGGGCGTGGTTTGAATAGCCTTCAAAGTAGTCCCAGGTAAGAAGTTCCTCCAGAACCACACCCGAGTAAAAAATAGTCCTTGAAGTAAAGTAGTCCCATTCAGGCCTCACGTTGGCTTGACTTCCTTGCAGCATGGTCTGCATGAGGTAAGTAATGTACATGAACCTGGCGCCTATGGTGACAGGGCTGATTTCCTCTATGAGCCTGGTGCCAATCGCGCCAGGACTGTACCCAGACAGCCCCTAGCCGGGGCTGCTGGGATTTTAGTAAGCACCTGGATGCCTGCTCCCAGGGGTGATGGGCTTGGTCCGGATGCCCGGGGGTAGGCATCATGACAACCGACTGCGGATCTTACAGACCCCTGTCATTGCTCAATCAGGACGGGAACATTCTTACAGCCTTAATGGCCAATAGGCTCAAACTAGTAATATCCAAACCTATGCACCCGTACTAGTCGAGATACCTCCCAGACAGAAATGTTACGTGTAACCTGAGGCGGTCACACCATGTAATTGATCATATCCACGCCAGTACGCATCAATATGCTGTGGCCTCTCTTGACACGGTCAAAGCCTTTGACTCGGTCAGATGGCCATGGCTACTAGCGGTGCTGCAGAGTTTCGGTATGGGGCCAACATACATAAGATGGGTACGGCTACTGTATAGGAGCCCAATACCAGGAGTTGAGACAGGTACCCACATTTCAGATCAATGGCAGTTGGGTAGTAACTTGATGTCCCTATATGCTGACAATATGCTCTTATAATTACAACACCCAGAAACCAACATATAGTATATTTTGGACACGCCTGAGCGCTATGAAGACCTATCTGGCATCACACTTAATGCACAGAAATTGTGTTTGTTCTCTTTAGCAGGGTACAGGGGGGAATCTCTGAGCACATTACCTGTGCCACCGATCAAATGGGAGCTGCAAACATTCAGATACCTGGGAGTGGATATTTTCCATGACCCCAAGACAGAACACTCACAGAACACACTAAGGGCCTCATCACGAGTTGGGCGGTATAACACCTGGGATACCGTCCAACTGTATTAGCGTTACCGCCCAACCCTCCGGTGGTATTACTGCTGGATCATGGGTTGGGCGGTAACAGTAATTCCCCATTCCCCATTGGGTCAATTGGACCCAATGGGTAATTTCTGCCACAATTAGCGCACGCTAATAGTGCAGCACTAATTTCTCGCAAAAATGGGAATTTTCCTGTCACATTTACCCCCAGCTTAAGGCTGGGGGTAAATGCAGCCAGACTCAAAATTGGGTTGACCCTTAAATGTGGGGGTAACACTGTTACTGCTGCATTTAAGGGCTACTGCCCAACTCGTGATGAGGCCCTAAAAGAGGTAGAAAAAATAGAAAAGTCCATGGCTTTATTTATTTATTTGTTCATTTGTAAAGTGCACCTAACCCAAGGGTATCTGGGCGCATTCGTTACAGATTACGGTATTGTTACAGTGGGTTCATTATAGTAGTGAATACATTATTACCCAAGGACTCTACTTGCCGTGTTAAACACATGGATAATTAACCATGACATATTGAGCAAATACCAGACGGGCTTTCGAGTAAAGTCACATACAAGTCGTAACATCTTGACCCTAGTATCATCAGTTGAACACTCCTGGATGTGTCGAAAAACCAAGGTTTTTTGCTGCTTATATAGATTTTAGCGCCGCCTTTGACACAGTAGTCAGGAATATTCTGTGGTGCAAATTAGAAAATTGGAATATTCCTTGTGGCCTTCTAAAGATATTGACCCTTCTGCATACTGACACAAGTGTTAAGGTTCAGCTAAATGGTATGGGATTACTCTCTGCATCTATCTCAACCGGTACAGGGATCAAACAAGGCTGCATAGTTGCGGCGACTTTATTCAATCTTTATTTAGCTGATTTGGCATTGTCCTTCAACCAATGGCTATTACATCCGATAAAGGTTGGCACACAGCGTATTAGTTGTCTATGCAGACGACGTTTTATTATTAGACTACACACCTAAAGGACTCCAATGCCTGCTAGATGGCCTAGGCAGCTTTGCGAAAGAGAATAGTTTGCAGATAAATACTGAAAAAAGCTATATAATGATATTTGCAGGAAACTTAAAATCTAAGGTGTCCTTGAGCTGGACTTTAGCCTCGAAGAAATTGGAGTGTGTTAATAGCTATGTCTGTCTGGGGCTGCTTATCAATGGGAATTTTAATTGGAAGGCTCATTGGGAAAGAACCAAGACTAAATGCTGGAATTTGGTTGGTTTAATAAGTGGTTTCATTGGAAGAAACGGGGGACTATCGGTAAAAACTGTTTTGTTGCTCTATACCATGAAAATTGTACCTGTGTTGACATACGGGATAGAGATCTGGGGGCATGGTTTCATTAAGGAGCTAAGAATATTTGAGGCAAAAATGCTTAGGAAGCTGTTTCGCATGCAGCAAGCTGTTTCAGTAGAGTTTTTCTATCTTGAGTTTGAGCTTATATGCAGTCAGTCTATTGTAATCAATAGATCCTTCATGTGCGCTGTCGATCTGATGACTTTGAATAATAATAACATCACTGGTGATTATGCTAAAGCATTTCTAAGTCTTGACATTCATCCAATTTGGTATATGGGGGAAAATATTCACAGTTTTTAATAAATGGAAACAAGGATGTGAACTAAACTTACTCCCTACCAACACTAATCGAATTAGATACTGGTTAAAAAATAAGATCAAATTGTACGACCGTGAAAATAACACGGTCTTTCTTAGCACCAATTCACATAGCGGGTCTTTTATTGAATATATAATGGTAAGAAATTGCCCGCCGAAGTATATTGTGACGTTTCCTGAGGCTTGGGTGGTCAGAGAATACCTATTACTGAAATTTAATCCAAGTAAAGTGTTTAATGGCTTTGGTGCCACAAACCACCGGCCTTGTGATAGGTGTAATTGTAGGCTATGTGGAAAAAACATGTGGGAATCTCTCCAGCATATAATGACTGAATGCACAAGCTTGAACCCAATTAGAAATCAATGTATGAAAGCCTATTGCAACAGTTTTAATTGTGACGATCCCAAACTCCTGTGGAAAATGTTTATGGATCGTAATGATGTAAATTTTATTTTTTATATGGTCAGATTTTATAGGAAATGTATTGAAATATTTGAAATGTATGAACAATGAAGGATATGTTTCTTGGCCCTGTGTCTAGTTCTATATTCAGTATTATTTGAAACCTGAATGTGCATGTCCACATGTAGTATTTTACTCCTTTTAACAAAATTGTTTTTTTAATGGGATGAATTGTTTTAATGTGTATTTGTGTTTGTGTTTATCTTGTTTTTGTTGTATGAACAAAGCTATTTCGCTGTATGTATATTAATAAATTGAAATTGAAATTATAGTAGTGAATACATTATCAGAGCGCCCTTTGACATTTCTGGTACAATTCAGGACATTGCAAGTACATTTCAGGTCAATACAGATACAGTTGTAAGCAGGCAACAAGGATATGTTACAGCTCACATGCAAAGAGCCAGCGTTTCAGTTTTTTTTCTAAAAGTCCAAAAGGACGGTTCTGCTCTTAAGGCTAGTGGCATAGAGTTCCAAAGTTTGGCAGCTAGTACTGGGAAGCTGTTACGCCCTGCTTTTTGAAGTTTAAATCTGGGTATCTTTAGAAGGTGTGCCTGTGTAGAGCGGGTGGGTCGGTTGGTTTGATTTTTTGTGAATTTGTTTACTAGGTATTTAGGAGCTGAGCTTGAAAGACACTTGTGCGTAAGTGATAGTGTTTTGAAGGCAATTCTGTTTTGCACTGGGAGCCAGTGTTCATTTCGTCTAGCAGAGGTTATTTGGTTGGCTCTCGGAATATTGAGTGCAGCGTTCAGCGCATTGTTTTGTAACACCTGCTTTATGGGCCAGATTGCCACTCTCACTGATGGGCAGGCAGCGCTGTTGAAAATGGTGGAGCTCCCGAGGCTTCTCCATTTCTTTATCAATGTTCCGTACAACATCCCTAAAGGCTTTTTTAATAGACTGAACACTATATGTCGCAGCTTCTTAAGGCACAATTCAAGGTGCCGGATGGTACTAACAAAATTGCAGAGGCCGTACGATCAAGGAGCTATAAAGGTGCGCAATTTTGAAGCATATTTTGTGGTAAGCCAGCTGTAATTTGTCACAGACCCAGGACACCTTGATGCTGCAGCCATCACGCACCCCATTTTATTTGAAGCAGGTGATATGGACTGCAGCACTGCGTCCCCTGAAATCCCATTAGTGACACTAAAGTCGGAGGATTCACAATTCAGGTTAAATGTGAGGAAGTATTGGGAACCAATGGGGGTAGCAATGGTTGGAGACTTACTATGTGAAGGCAGAGCGATGGACTTCACCACATTCACCTTGGAAATAGGCATACACTAAGGGTAACACATAATGCACACTTCACTCCTCACTAGATTAAAACAGAAATGGCTGGGTACAGATGGGGAACTACAGGAAGATGACACAATAGATACACTTTACGATGTTTCGGAGGCTGGACACGCGTGTCAAGAATATATGAGCTATTAATGTCACACAAAGGGGACATGCTGGTGCAGATCAGGCAAAGGTGGGAGGCAGACTTGCAAGACCAACTAACAGATGCAGCCTGGGGTAGAGCAGCAGCCTCTCATAAAAAAGTGTAGAGGAACGCGAAGCTCCAGTTTATACAGCTGTATGTAACTCATAGGGCATACCTAACACCGAAGAAGATTGCCAAATTTAGCAAGGCAACAGAACAGACCTGCCAGAAATGTGAATTTAATTGATGTGGACCTGGTGCATATGTTCTGGGCCTGTACGAAGAACCGTCAATATTGGGAAGAGATAGCGCAGGCCTTAGACAAGGTGGTATAACATTGGACACAAGTACCCCTGCGGCCTGTATGCTCGGCATTTTTGCGTGACTGCAACAGGAAGACATGTCAGCAAGCTGAAAGACTTAGCATATATCCTAGTGAAACGTAGAATAGCAATCGGTGGAAAGCACACAAGAGTCCAGAAGTGCATCTGTGGTGGAGTGACCTCCAAAAATGGATCTTGCAGAAACCTCAGTGTGGCGGAAGGTGGCCTGCCGAGGCCTAGGAGAACAAAATATAGACTTAGACTCCTGGAAGCACATGGTGCAGGAACTGATGGCCTTAACGCACAACGATACCCAAATAATAACAAAGGTCCCGCCACAGTCGGCAGACTGATGCAAATGTACATACCTACTACAGGTTGATGTAAGGTGTTAGAGCAACGTATGTGGAATAGGCTGGGCTGGGGGGGGGGAGATGCGGAGTTGGGGGTGCGAGAACACACCGACGCAATTGGCTGGACATTATCATGCAAATGTATATATAAAAGTCTGTAAGTTACATTGTTGTTTAAAAATCAATAAAAACTTTTTAAAAAAAAGAAAAAACGATGGGTCCGGTGCCATTAGAACCTGATGTCCGCTGGATGAGGTGTTATTGCCAATTCAGAAAGCTGGAGTGCTGACAGCAATGTATTTTGTTTGAATGAACGGGACACCTCAAGGCATCCCGTTCATTCAAACAAAATACTGACTTAAGATGGCCACCATGGAGACGGAAGGCGGGGTTCCACAGCGGCCCAGGGTGGAGGCTTGAGCAGCAGTATCGGTTGCGCGCCACCAAAAGAATAAGTTGAGTGAGGTTGTGGGTTGGGGAGGGGAGGAAACCATCACCGGAGGGGAGAGCTCGGGTAAGATGGTTGGTTGCGGAATCAGCCTTCAGGCTGCTCAGAATGCGGTCTTGGATCACGGGATTCAGCCCGAGACCAAGCAACCTGATTGATTGGCTCCCCGGTCATGGGTGCTAATGCTAAAATAATTGTACCGCAATCTATCTCTTGTTGCCATTGTATCCACTAATGTTTCTCGACCATCAGCTGTTCACCTTAACATTACGACTTTCTATCCACTTTTAGTGAAAAGCATCTTTTTGGGATTGCTCTGTTCTGCTAGGCTACTATTGTAAAGTGCTTCTGGTAGAGTCACTCTTCCATCTCCAATGCATATACATATCATCTTCCCTCAAACTATTTAGATCGGTACAATATGTGTTTACATGTGTTGCAATCAATGTTGTATTTCACTGCATTAAGGAAACTCTGAGTAGATCTTATATTTCTTTAATAGCCTTTGCATCGCGGTAACATCATATTTGTGAAGGAAGGACTTTATAGGATACGAAAACGAACAGATGATTTGCCCGAGGTGAGGGGGAGCCATTGTGGCACAGTTTGATTGCACCTTTGCCCCCAGCATATGCAAACCCTTCCTGGATACACTTCATCTGAGCCTGAGTTGTTTTGCATTATGCAAATTAGGTCCACTTGTATTTTCGAAAGGATTGCTATAGCAGTAGCTAGCACAGTCAGATCGCTGTCTACCCGTCAGAAGCAGGTGGCATCGACGTACAGAGACCCATCTGTGCTTACATAAATATTAATCTACAAGGAAGAATCCATCGGGTGGTTCCCAAAGAGACACGAAGGTGAGCCTAATATGGTTTTGTTATGTATTGTTTTAATTAAGTGCTCATTTTGTCTGCCTTGCCTTCCTAGAGCTTATAGGGAATGAATTGAGGGGACATTCAGAGATAGCAACTGCAAGATGGGTGACAACAGAGGTCAGTTAGAGAGGGCATTAGAGAAGCCAGTTAGAGGGGACATCATTAAGATGAGTGACAGCAGAGAGATGCCAGTTAGAGAGGACATACGTTACAAGATGACAGTATACGAAGGTCAGTTAGAAAGTACATGATTTAAAAGATGAGCGGCAGTAGAGAGAGGCCAGTAAAAGAGGACAAAATTCAGAAGATGAGTGACAGTAGAGAGAAGACAGAGAGGACGTCAATTGGAAGAAGAGCGACAGTAGACGCAGGTCAGTTAGAGCGGGCACACATACGTTAGATGAGAGACAATAGAGAGTGGTTAGTTAAAAAACAAAACTGAAGAGTGTAAAATGGAATCTTTTGAATAAATCCTAACATCTGATATTACTCTGCGCAACCCTCCAAACCATCATGTTCAACATGCAATGCCAGTACAGGTGAAAGCCGATATTCAAATCAGGCTAAGACCTGTCCCAACACAAGGGGCAGTCCAGCCCTAACTGCTAGGTCACATCCCTCCTGCAAGAGACCAGAAGAGACAGACAGACATGTTCCGGCCTCCTTAGTCATCATCAGGTGCAGCTAGGCTTTCTAGGCATAGCAGTCTCGGGACCCACGTTTGGGCATACACGTCCCACTTCAGGTGACTAATGCAAAACAGAAGAGTGATAGAGGGAAGGTTTTGAAACGTTCATAACCTCTGGCAGTCCTCTGCACAGTGATAGTATCTGGAGGTGAATTTGTTACAGTAAGAAATACCAGAAACAGTATCCTTCCTTTAACCTGCCACCCTCACCCCACCCAGTCCAGTCCCCCCTTGTTGGTTTTAAGTGTACCCTCTTTCGCCCAATGCATTACGATGTGGATTTTACGCATGCAGGATAAATGATTTCTAACATTGCATGATATAACATAACATAACATAACATATGGTGTCGGAATATATAGTCGTACAGCCCTTTTCAGCTATTCATGAAGTCAGCTCAGCGGCGACGGGCGGTGGGGTGCATTTCAGTAGGATGGCGCCTTGTGAGTGGAGAGGACTTCTTCTGAGTATTTGTGTCTTCCTTGGTGGAGAGAAATGTTTTATTGAATAGTGAAAGTCTTGAGCTATTCATAATTTAGCATATGATATGATATGATTGGTTATTTATAACGCGCTTAACACCCAGAGGTTACTAAGCGCGGACACAGGGATCGAGCCTGTGTTTCTCCGAGTCGTCTTGCTTCCAAGGCGAGCACGTTGCCCCTAAGCTATCCTCTTGAGCATCACCAAATCCCTAGTCTTAGAGGGTCACCAGAGCAGCTCTCACGCCAAATCTTTGAAGACAACTTGCCCCCTGATTATTTCATTTAACAAAACTTGTGAAGAGTGCCCCCTTCATTACCATTGTCAAGTAAACTCAGCATCTCCCTCATTCCCCATGCAGGTTTAACCGAACAGAAGGCAATACCAAAACATCGCATTCATAATGGAGCGAATAGGAGACGTGTGCTCGTGCACAGATCCTTGCACAGATCCTTGAGATCCTTGCACGGATCCTTGCTGTTAGCGTGCTTTGCTCTTTTCAGATACAGACATTCTTCATTCAAAGGGTTGAGTCTCAGCCTGTGCCCGAGGGTGAACTCATCTCTGTCTAACACCCAACAATGAACCATGTATGCAATTAAAATGGCAGTCGTGAAACAACCTCTGGTATATGGAGCTAAATGGAAAAACATGTTTGGAAGGTTAAAGTATAAAACAAAAAGTTAGAAAAGAAACATGCACGGAAGCTAAAAATTAAGGGAAAGGTTGAACCAAAAGATTCAACCAGTAAAAATAATCAGGGTAAAGGTGTCAAGTGACTTCATGGGGAAACATGCAGCGTCCCATCTTTTACCATTCAGGAGAACATTTTTTCATTTAAATGATAAGAAAGAGTTGTTAGGGTGGGAGCTCAAGTGACAAAATCCTCTTCTGGCTCAGAAGAAGTATAATGGGCAGAGTGGATATTCTTCTGTATGCTATTGACAGAGAAATATACCACAACTTGGCCCAAAGGTGTTTCAGTCATAAAGCTTAAACATATAGAAATGGACAGGTGGCCTTGCTTGAGGGTAAGCTACACTCCACAGAGAGGTGGATCAGCAGAGGTGTCATTCAAACAATCACAGACTGCATACACTAAACTAAAAGGAATGTCCAAGTGAGTCTATATAAAACTTGCAGTCTTTTCTAAACACAGTGCACACTAAAACATTAAGATCCATCCCTTACAACAGAAAAGCACAGTCTAGACAAGCTGACTATCTAGGAGAGGCAGACTGGATAGCTGGGAATTGCAATGCAGGTGGCAGAATAAAATCAATAAAAAGTATTTTAAAATCTTTCTTTGGGTCACGTCAATCAACCAGTCATTAGTGTCCAATGTAAGGCCTGGTGGATAGGCCCTCTAGTGCGCCCTCTGAAAGCTGGTGCACTAGTTCACTGCTGTAGACTTTGGTGACTTCATAGCATCAAGCTGGTCATTTCGGTGCTTCACTCAGGTGTTTAGCTCTATTCTGGTGCCCTCAAGTCAGCTAAATGTTACCCTGTTACCACAGTGGTGCCTTTGAGATGGGCGCATTCAGCAGCTCGATGGTGCTAAGAGGGATTCGGTCAGCTTGTTTGAGGGCTGCAAGACCACTCGATGATGCTCTGTCTCAGTGGTGATCTTCTTGAGGTGGAAGGCTAGGCTGGCTCAATCCACAGTTTGGGCCTGGCCATGAGATGGGCGGTATCCCGGAGGTCACCCCTGGGATACCGTCCGAGCAATTAGCGCTCCTGCCACCCGGTCTGACGCTATTAGTGCCAGATCATGCATTGGGTGGTAGTGGTCATTCCCCATTGGCAGCCTCATCACGAGTTGCCCGAGGATAGCGCCGAAAACGGCCCAGAAATTGTCATTTGTACCTCCAGCAAAAACCTGGAGGTAAAAATGCCATTTTCCGCCCAACTCGTGATTTGGGCAGCCCTTAAATGTGGCAGTAATACTGTTACTTCTGCATTTAAGGGTTCAGGCCCAACTCGTGATGAGGCCCAATATTCTACCCAATGGGCTTATTTTCGGCACAATTACTGCACAGTAATATCACTGGTGGTAATTGCGCCACAAATAGGCTACCACCGGCTCGTTTTACCCCCAGCTAATACAACCAGACTCGAGATTGGGAGGACCCTTAAAGTCAGCAGTAATAACGTTACCACTGAATTTAAGGGCTACCGCCCAACTTGTGATGAGGCCCTTTGACTGTGCAAATTGTAGGCTTGGTGGTTCAGTCGGCAATCAGTTAAAAGGCGATATGTTGGTTCAACTGGCAGCCATATTGGTGCTCCACAGCTCAATGATAGCTTGAATGTTGTTGGGGTGTGATGAGAAGCAGCAGCAGCCATAAGGGCTGCTTCTTGGCTTTTGGATGCTGGAGGTTCTTTCCAAGGTTCACAAAAAACGTGTACATGTAAGAACAAAATGTTCTTGGTGTCTATGGTTTAAAGGAGATGTGCCATTAAGTCCTTGTGAGTCAAAGTGAGAGCCCCACACATTATTCTAAGCCCAATGCTACCTCTTTTGGACCAGTCTGATGTGTTTGGGGTGGCAGTCAAAATTCTTGCAAAAGAATTGAGCTCAACCCGAAGGTTAAGGAGAACATCTTTTTGTAGGAGCATCCAAAAAACAAAAATTACAAAAGTCTAGTCTAGACCCAATTATAGCGTTTGCTTCTGCTAGAGTGGTGATGTGTTTTTCTAATAAGAATGGTTCGAATAGGAATGGTCTTTGCTGCCACAATTACATGAAGTAGTGGTTAGTAGGCTTGATAGTGGCTCATGCTTGGATAGCTGTGACCATGTAAAGTGAACTATTATTGAGGATGGTCAGCAGTGAAAATGGGAAGATCTGTGGTGTTAATGTGGGCGTTTTTCCTTTGCTAGGGAGGGAGGGCGTACTCTCTGTGGCGAATAGTAGAATGTCGCCGTGAAGGCTAACTCAGCTAAGCTGCAACTACTGCTCTATGGTGTCAAACAGTCTGAAAGCCTGTTTGCAGTTTTGCTTTGGTTCCTTTGCTTGCCTAAAGATATTCTATGCGTCATCATCATAACTATGGAAATTAAACTCCTTCTCTGTCAGCATACATTGGAGAGGTTTTACATACATATTAAACAGTAAAGGTATCATGGATCTATGATTTTAGGCAAACAGTGGTACGAGGTTTGTAGTCACTGACCTGTTCCAGATGCTACTGTCGAGTGATAGTGAGGATGCCCCTGAAATCCGTGCCCCCTCTGTCCCTGGAAAACGAGATTAGGAGGGACAAGAACACCAGGGAAACCCTCTGGGCGAGAAAACCCTGAAGACTGGATGCCTTCTGTTGGATCAATAAAACTCGCACTTGATCTGGTATGAGAGCCTTCTGATGCGGTGTCCCACGAGGTGAATGTGAATGGATGGCAGCACTGCAGTGGAGAGAAAAACGAGCTAAGTACTGGGTGACGATACTGGGGTCATATACTTTGAGAATAGAAGACTCAATACAGAGGCTGCCTCCAGGTGGGTCTCAGGTGTGCAGAGTCGTGAGGAGTGAAGAAAGATTCTGTGTGCTGTAGAGAAGATGTCTGGTAAGTATGGTTAGGTTGGTAAGGAAAGGTTAGATAGAAGCAGAGGTGAGGAGAACGCACCTGATGAGTATGTATTTGCAGGTGGTAGTGGTTTATGGAGGTCTGGCGCTTCAGTTAGGAATGCCCACACTGTAAAGGAAAAAGGAGAATGTAAGCTGAGGGGGGCGGTGAAATCACTAAAAGCGGGAGGTAAACTACTTACACACCTGTGTCAACTGGAGGGTAATTGCGGCTGACGAGAAGGCCGGGAGACAGTCCGGGAGAACGAGGATAGGCGTCTCCTAAAGAGAGAAGGAAAGTTAGTGTAATTCCTACTGTGGCGAGCGAGCGGTAAGGATAGAAAGACAGCAAAACTCAAGAAGTGTCTGTCATGGAGAGTAGCAACGTGTAGTATACCGGTGCATTGCTGTAGATATTCACAAGGACTGCCGGGGGTAGAGACCAGAAGTGAGCATGTGAATGCTTCCTGACTGAAACGGTACATGGCACAACAGGCGCCATCTTGGAGGAACGGTGCATAAGAGATCTGACTCCTCTCCACCACCTCCACACAGACCACTGCCATACGAGAGATGTGACAATATGCCCCCCCCAAGGGAAGAGAATCCCTGTTTCCCGGGATGGCGGTGGTGAAATTGTCTCACCAAGCAGGGAGTGGGGGGTGTAGAGGCGGTCCCAGACATGGTCTGCACCCCTTTCCCTCATTTCGAGGTACCAGGAGCGTACTCGCCAAGGTATGTGAGGTATGAAGAGCAAATGAACCTACAAAGAGCTGCACTGGGACTCTGCCCAGTATACATCAGAAGATCCATACCGGTTGAAGCACCCATAACCAGACAACCCTGGGCAGCACGGTACCCTATCAGATAGCCATACCAGCCGCTGATACAAAATGAAGAGTATCTACATACGGTCCACGAAGAGACCCCAAAAGCCTTAATGGAAGGCCAGTGGAAATGACACATGGGCCTGAACAGACTTGTGAATGAACAAAAGCTGCTATCGAAGACAAGCACGCCAGTGCGAGTAACTACGAAAATATATGTAATGGACAAAGAGAAGAGGCAATGTAAAACGTAAGGAAACGGTGCTTCGAGACAAGATGGAAGTAACCGACCTGTTAAACATGTGTCAATAGGCTTGAAACGCAAGATGCTAAGAAATCAATAGTGCTTGCAATGCGTAGTAGAAGATAGGGCGGCAAGCGCCAACCATACATCTACCTCAATAAGGCACATTATACCAGTGCAACTCCATTTTGTAAAAGCAGAAATGTATCCAGGCGGCCAGAGGCCTGACAGACCAAGTTTCGTAACCCAGCCAAAGGCACGAGAATGAGCGGAATCAAAACTCAACAAAGAGCAGCTCATGCCTAGGAAATCGAGGTCAACCAGAGAAAGGGGGGAGAGCGTCAGCTAACAAGACTCAAACTTCAGAGCATACCAGCCTGCCTCATGAAGGTCAAGATAAGTGAGGCCCATGCAGGTGGCGAGGCTGAAACAGAATTAAATGCATTAAAAGCTGGAAACTGAAGCAGATTCATGGTGAACTAACACATGACCAGCCAGGCGCGAAGAAGTTTCACCGCCTGATGTCATCCAGGAACCGAGGATGCCATAACTTATCTCGATAAGAGACTACAGTTTTGAGGGCATCCTTAGCCAACTAATTGGCACATCACCCTAAAACACTGATTGATGGAAGGGAGGCAGGGTGAAACTTGGGCCACCAGGCACATGGGTGTCCATTCTGCATGCCGCTAATTAAAACGGGATTTTATGTCTAGGGGTGTAACCTGCCCAATCACAATGGACCAAGTTATCTGGAGTCCTATAGAAAGTAGAACCAATAAGACATTGTAGTTGTAGTGACATCCATCATGCGTGATATAGAGGGATGGGCATAGATGCCCACCCGATAAGAGTTATCCAATCTGCATGCTCTATTATCATACACAGATATAACACCTATACTTAAGTTACCTTTCCTAACCAATTATATTGCATGATGATTTTTTATAGAATTACACGTCAGTGATGACGAGTTTTGCCTGTAACAAAGACTGTTCGACTGAAGTTCGAGGAAGTCGGAGCGAGACAGGTGATCACAATGCTACTGATTTCCATTTGTTTCTCTGATAATGAGGACTCAATAAGTTGGCAAAGGGAAGTCCGTTTAATGGGTTCTATGTTATTTTGCCGTCGTTTTTTTTTTTTGGGGGGGTTTAAAAAAAATAAAATGTGTGGGTGAAAGGGAATAATTAAAAAAAAGGGGGATTTGGGGGGATAACCCCTCCAAAACAAACCAAAAAACAATTCGTTTTTTCGATAAAAAAACGGCGATGAAAAGTCCCGCGATGAAAGATCCTGCAGCAAAATAACGTAGAACCCATTAAACGGACTTCCCTTTGCCAACTTATTGAGTCCTCATTATTGAGTCGTGTTGGAGTATGTGAATCCTGCACCCCCTGTCCTCACATGGTGCAGCTATCTCGTCTTACAAGTTCTAGAGGGTGAGACTGACCTATGGGCCCGTCAGTGAATTCCTCTCCTCCTGAACAGGGTTGAACAAAGCTAGCTGGTTTCCAAGTCCGATCTGCTGGGGAATAGCCCTTCCAGTCCACCAGGTACTTGAGTCGGCCTCGGAAATAGCGAGAATCACAAATACCTGAGACTTTGTATTCCGGTCCCAGCAGTGGACACAGGTGGAGGACGAGGAACGTTACCTCTATGGAATCGATCAGGGACATCCGGTTTGAGTTGAGGGATGTTAAATACAGGATGAATCCAGGACCAGAAAGGAGGATGGAGACCAGAAAGGAGGATGCAGACGAAATGCCATCTGCACTACTTCTTCAACTCCCTTGATTAGGTTTCAGCGGTTGACTTCTGCGAGCATCCGATCTAACAGCACCAAGAGGCCAAAGTCACATTCTTCCAGGATCTGCAGCATGTTCTCTTTTTCATCCAATAATGTTGTCTTAATGCCCCTGGGATTTCTAATCGCAGACTCCAAACACTTTATTTTCTTCAGTAAAGGCCTTTAATCGGTTTGAGGAAGCTTTGTCTAAGAGCTTCAATAGAAAGACATATTCATGTTGGGTCTGTAGCTAGAACAATGCAAGGGGTCTAACAATGTTTTTTTAGATAGTGGAGTTACCAAAATTACATACAAAACTGGATCCTTGAGTGTATGTTCAGGAAAGTATGATTGGCAGAGCCACTGCTCCATACACACCGTAGCCAGCTCAGTCGCCACCTGCCATCAAATGGAACACTCCCCAGCACTCATTCAACCTTCCACACCAAGGGTCATGTGTGCCTAACAGAACTCCAAGCATATGCTGACATTCACAGGCTTTTATGAAAATTATAAACAAACCAATCAAAAAACTTTTTTCAAATCTTATCATCCAACTCACCACCATCAAAGCCCAAAACGACTTCTTTGCAAAAGAGGTCAATGAGGCAGACAAAACTGAAAAATCTCTCTTTTGAATTGAATCGAATTGATAGTTTATTTATATCATGCTCGTACACAAGTGTTTCAGAGCACAAAAGATTTAAGATTTAGGCACCCCAAGAGACGCGTTACACTGCTGTGAAACCAGCTCCATCCTCTGGCATGGTCTCATTACCAGCATGATTATTGCTGCAATGAACTCTGTGATACCAGAGCAGATTGTGACTCTGTTAGGACACGGCGGCCGCTAATGAGCCTGCCATGCTTGCAGGGTAAGACCAAGCTGGGCCTGCTGCATTTACCGCGGACATCTTGGCGAAAGCCGCAGCCATCGCCACCAGGATAGACCGAGGGCACACTCCCACGATGGGCTTGGGATGCTCGGGATACTCCTGGTCATTTCCAGACTCAGTATGGATTACCGTGGTATCTGGGGTATTTGTGATGCCACAGTATCCAATAAATCTCCACATTGCTTGCCGTGCATGACGTCACACCATTCCGGCCTTTCCTCTTTCCAGCCCTTTGTATGCTTCTTTCCCCATTCATCATAAAAGCCAGTTGTTTCAGAAGATCGGTGTCTCGCAACAGTGAAACACTACGTTGCTACAGACCCGTGCATCCTGCTACCTTATAATTAAGTACTTGCAGGTAATTAGGTTAATGTTAGGTTAGGTGAGGCACCAGGATCAATCACAGGTGTTCCATGAAGTCAGGAGGCTCTGCAAGAGGGTAAGGAGTTGCTGAAACTACTGTCAATGATATGTGTATGATTTATATTAAGGACCCTGCTCATATACTGTTTTTTGTCATCACTGTAGCGCCTGTATTTTCAAGTGCCACGAGTTCCTGAGGGGGTCTGTCCACACAGGCTGTTTATCAGACTGTTGGGCTGGATCCTTAGGGGAGGTGCCGTACACAGCGTCTAAGACTTTCGCAGGGTTACGACCATCGCCACGTGATACCTGACAAACTCAGCAATTGGCCTCTGTGAAGCACTACCATATATCTTTTGATAAGGGGCCAGGCAAATCCACTCTTAACAGTGTAATCATATACCCAGTACCTGATGTCAGTTTGCCTTGAACACATTGGCTATTGATCAACCAGTATCGCCATGGGCTACTATTTGTCTGAATTATCCCTGCCCTTCCTTTGAAGTCAGAGAATGTGTGGGAATACATCCCTGTTGATCACAGATATTATAAAACCTTTTCCGCAATGGAATTGTAGGGGAGTGATGGGTAGTTTGTGGGGAGCAAGGGCAGGCCAGCGGAGAACATAGTTCCACTGCTTCTTTTCGTACACTTCGACCACTGGACTTTACAGGACCCCTCCACTTTTTTAAGAGATTTATATGGTAAACCTGTGATTTCAGGTGCCTATCGGGTGGAGAGACTGAGTAATTACATGGCCCGGGCTGTTCTAAAATCTCATAAGGGCTGTGTTAACGGGACAGCATTTTATGTTCTGATGTGGGAAGGAGGACAAGAACCTTTGCCCGATGGAAAAAGAATGAGTGGTTATTTTCTTTTCATATTTGTTCTTTTGATTTTCTTTGGCTTTGGCCAAATTGGAATTTACTATGTCCTTAACCAGCGCCATATGCTCCTAAATACTCTGCAAGGTTTGGAATAGGGATAATATAGCTTCTTTCCTCTCTTCTCAGGTTTCCTACGCATGTCTAACACATCTCGCCCATAAAGAAGTTCAAAGGGAGGGAACCTTTGAACCTCTGGGTATTAAGTGCGTTATAAATAACCTATCATATCATAACCCCAGTGAGGTTTGTGGGGCTTTTCTTATAGCAAATAGGGCCCAGGGTATTATCATGTCCCAATTTCTCTCATCTGCCTCGACTAATTTATTAACTATTCTTTTTTAGGTTTTGGTTAAACCATTCAACAAGGACGTCCATCTATGGGTGATATATAGATGTTCTCAGCGTTTTGATTTTAAGGATTTCCTTCACCTCAGCCATGATCTTGCTCATGAACGTCGGACCTTGATTAGTAAGAATTTCTCTAGCAAAGCCTACCCATGATAAAAATGGGATGAGATATTTTCATAGCTGCTGCAAGGTGTTGCTTTGCATTGGGGATAACGGGTGGCATAGTCTAATATGAAAAGCATATATCAATTTCCATGTTTGGAAGGCTCCAAGGGCCCTACAATATCCATACATATTCTAGAAAAAGTGATGTCTATAATGGGTAGGGGTTGCAAGGGTGTTGGCAGAGTTTTTCATGGGTCAGTCTTCTCACATAATGGGCATGTCACAACACAATGTTTGATGTCTGCAAAAATGCTGGGTCAATAAACTATCGGCGGAGTGGCGGAGAGCGGCAGTCCTGCAGTCTACTTTCTGTTGGTCTGTTTTCCCTGGCCACCCTTACCTGAAGGAGGAGTCAAACCTTCCCTGCTCACCATAAAGACTCAGACCTACCGCGGAGCGGACACGGAGCGGCGGAGAGTGGCAGTCCTGCAGTCATGGCTTGCATGACTGGTCTGATTGCCCCCCAAACACTCCTCTAGAAGAAGATAACGAGCGCTTAAAAACTTTGCGACCCCGTCCACCCCTCGAAAAACTCCGTCTAGAAGACCCCCAAAACTCACCAAATACTTCAGCACCAACCACCAAACTTTCCAAAACTGCAGGAAACAAAGTGGGAAAAAAAGTATTCAAACTACCCACAAGGACTCTAACCAAAACCCTGTGGCCGACGCCAAATGATTCCCAACTTTCAACTGAGCCTCTCTTGAAACCACCAGAGGAGCTCGAGGAGCGTGAGACATCTATTATCCAATGTCAACATTCAAATTCTGACATCGCTTCAAGTTCACCAAACACGATCCCTCCCACCATGCCTCCCCTCGCTCGCTTACCGGCTTGCCCCGGAGGGGGTGCTGTGTCTGCAGTCGAGGGGAGGACCTCTGGTGGGTCCGGATCCGTGTGCTGGTCCGCGCGGGTGGCGGTGGAGAATCTGGAGGCCCGCCCGACCTCGCAGGGCCCCCCGCCTTCCAGGACGCGGAGGCGCCGTTCGATCCAGCAAGGAAAGCGATTGGGAGCTCTGATGTTTCCCTGGCCGCCGCTGACTCTGCGGACGACGATGCTCCCGCGGCCTCGCATTCGACTCTTGCACTCGTCCATGCTGAAGGCGGGAGCCGGGCGCTGCGAGAACGCCGTGATGGAGACGCGGAGGCAGCTGGACTTGGCCCCGCTGCGGCTGCAAGCCGCCGACTGCACGCCCTGACAGCAACGTCATCAGAGCAGGAGCTCTGTGAGACCTATGACGATCTTGAGCCACACCCCCCAGAGACTCAGCCTACTGAGAAAAACAAAACAAGCCCAACCAACCCAAGAAAACGTCCGCGCCAAGCGCGAACGACGACGAAAAGAAACGGAAATCGGCAATACAAAGCCATATCGACTCGTGAAAACAATACAACAACACAAAAAGACATCATTAAAACGAAAGCGGAGAAAGTAATAACTAAAATCCTAAACACAAGACCAAAACTTTCGCCATTGTCAACATTGACAAAGTTCTTTCAAAAAAAAAAGAAAAAATGGGAGAAATCACACAGACACGCGTTATGAGCTCACAGATGCTGAATTACTGGATGCAGTGCACGACCTACAACCTCTCAACAAGCACAGAAAAATTGAAGGAAGCGAAAAGGATACACCAATTCCTCCAAAAGCAAAGTCACTCCACACAGGACAAAAAGATATTCAACCTGTCAATCCAGAAGGCAATTCTACGCCAGACAAAACAATCACCATAGTGATTCCTGACGATTTCACCTTTGGTCAAACCCCGCTCATACCACAAACCTCAGCCTCTTCATCTTCTCCAGTGATCATTCCTTCAAGCCCAATACCAAATGAACTTCAAGCGGATACAGACTCTGAGATCGTCCCAGTTGCCGCCGTAAACAAGAAACAAACAACTATCCCTCCATCTCCTCCAATGTCAACACTCCTCTTCCCAGTCTTACAGGATATAACTACCCCCTTATCCTTGCTACCAATTGAACAAAAAGACTCAAGTCATCAAGAACCAGAAGACCAAAATGAACTCAAACAAATCGACCACACAAACCGACCACCTCAGGAACCCAGAGACAAAAGGAAATCACATTGCGAGTATGACCCTCGCCCGGACAGGACAAGCTTCTATACGCCATCCACTCCCACACATGGACCAGGTAGAAAATCGTCTGCTTTGACAAATGAAACACCCTCAAAGAAACCGGACCTACTATCATATATGTCGGCATTATCAATTGCCCTTATTCCCTTCACCAAACTCTATGAATCGCTAAATGAAACACTAAAAGATTAAACAGTACTTCAAGCCATGATCCACACGAAACTCACCTTCCTCGAAGGTCACGTCACAGCTCAAAAAGACATAAAGAATACTCCCTGGACAAACCTGGCAGAAATCAACGCACGCCTACAGACAATAGAATCGACTCTGAATCTCCTAGAAAAACGATCAACACCAGATACAACAGCAAATCAACTTAAAACACCTGCCTTACCTATTGATCTCACAGCTGAAAACTTACACAAAAATATGGCAGCTAATCAAACAAATCCGATCTCCAAAAAAACGCTACAACATCCCCCCATTTCCACAAATGGATCTATCACCAACATCGTCCTAGTTATCGACGACGAAGAAAACAGAAGCAAAGCGGCCAAAGACCAAATGGAGCAACCCTATTCAATCTTTCACGCAACCAGATCCAAAAACTCAAATAACCCTACAGCCTCAGACGCTACTAACAAAATGCCTCTTCCAACAAAAAAAATCACAAATCAATGATCCAACCCCGGCACACCACCCAGGAGGCAGCAGTCTTCCCAAAAAAACGCATCCCACCAATCGAACAACTCACTGAGCTCTCAGCCCTCTCTTACTACTCAACTTACTAGGGGCTCATCGACAACAACGGACAACTTCCTACAAAACTCAGACCTAATGAATCTTTCAGAACACCTAGATCCAACACGCGATACGAGCAATACACCTCACCAACAAGAAGAAAATATCAACCCTTCCAAACCGAACAAGGAAATAATACTCCCAGGATCAACAACAATCGTGAAGAACAAGAAAGCCCACTGACCTTTCTAACCCTAGAAGAACGTCGACAAAAGATAGAACGGTCGGCAGAAATCAAACAAATAACAAATTCAAACAAAACGAATACGCACCTAAGATTCGTCAGCACGAAGGTGGATCAAAAAAAAGAAAAAACACGTGCTGAAAAAGATAATAACACCCAGCCAAAAAATCTAAACGAACCCGACCGATCGTCTGCCCCAAAATATTCACCCAAATCATCGCGAAGAAATCGAGAACGAAGCAATAGTCAAAAACAAAATGCTGTCTATTCGACTCAACAACAAAACTCCAAAACAAACACACAATATAATTCCAACCACTCCGAACGTCAGACGGAAAAGTGGATCCTGAAAGTTGAACAAACGAAAGACAACAGAGACGAAGTCACACTAAACAGAAGAGGAGTCTTGACGCTGATACATCTTGTTCCAAAATTGTCCCAAATAACGTCAGACGATCTAAGAATTGTTGAACCAAGTCACTGTCACGGAAGAGCTACATGCTACCTTCACATCATCTCGAGAAGAATCAAAAACAAACTGCTAGACCGAGAAAGGGACTTCCGCAGTTTGGGATATCATCTCTCTCAACAACAAAGCAACTACGAGAACCCAAACTCCAAACACACAATACCCTCAGCAAAGAAATCACGTAACAGCGAAAACGCCTATGATCCAAGACCCAAACATAACATAAATGGTAGCGCACATGAACGGAGACCTTCATACCGAAACACCACTACGACCGCTCAACAAAACTCAGATAAGCTACCACCAACTCAGTCTCAACCTCCATCTCAAACTGCCCGAACTCCATCCATATCAGACGCTGCTACTAAAGACAACCAAAAAGCGAAAATAGCCTTCCGAAAGGAACGACACGACCAACACAAGAACCTTACCAAAACCATCCACTTACCACAAAACTTGCCCTCTACACCAAAAACCAAAAATTCGACTTCATCTAGCTTCTGGGCTTGGCTCCCAAAAGCACTGGCAACGCATCGATCGAAATAGCAACTCATGGACAGATCCAGCCTACAAGAACCAACAACTACTCAAGAAAGACTCCCCCGTGACTTGAAACTACAATCATGGAACACCAGAGGATTCAAACACCTCACCTCACCTAGCGACGTCAACCTAGGATCAGCAGATCTGTGGTGCCTCCAGGAAACCTGGTTGACCAAAACTCCATTACTCGACGGCTTTGACCTTCGTTTGGCACCAGCGTCAAAACGATCACTTGGCTGACCATCCTCAGGCCTCATAACTGCATGCCGAATCAACAGTGGCCTGGCAATAACAGCCATTATCGTCTCAAACTATTCACTGCAGGCATTACTGCTAACATGGGAACTCCCTCCTAACGCGGAAGCGCTCCACCAGACGATCCCGTTGGCAATACTAAACGTCTACTGGAATCCCGCGGCAATTGATGAAGAAAACTTTTTGGCCTTAATTGAATCCACTGTGGACGAGGTACGCACCACCTACAACACATACCACATTATAATATGTGGCGACCTAAACGCCCAATGCAAACAAACTTCCACTAAATCCAACACACAGAGTGAACGACAAGGCGAAGCTTGGACCAAACTGATGAATTCTAGACACCTTCACAATTTGGATACAGTGTATAAAAGCAACACCCGTCATCCAACATGGACAAACAACAACTCGACATCCACCATTGACTATACTTTTGTATCTGAACCCATGCTATCCTTAGGAACTTCTTTCGATGTCCAGCTAACGTCATCCAGTGACCACAACATCCTGGTAACCACATGGAAACCACCACTCATCACCCGAGATAAAATGGAGTATGGACTTGAACAAAATAATCAAAAAAATAGACTGCGTCTCACAGCTCAAAGCATAAGAGACTTGACAAATCGTTACTCAAAAACTAACGATACACCTGAACACGAAACCATGGATTATGCTCCCCTGCTTATCTCATACATGACACAGCGAACCAACCCAAGCATAACCACTCAAACACCCATCCATACATACGACAAACTCTTGGTTCTCAGACGCCGTGCCTACAGGAAAGCAAAAAGATCAGCAGCAACACTTCCCCCGTCCAACAGAGAACTAACCATCAAAGAACTAACGAGAGAATATAAATCTTGGGTGAGAAGACACAGATGGACATTGCATCAACAAGATGCCGAAACCATGCTAAAAGCCATCTGCACCAATAACGCAAAAGAATTCTGGTCTCTACTCAATAAAACATCTTTGTTTACCGGACCAGAAATTACCAATTCAATCGATGAAGCAACTTGGGCCACCCACTTTAGGTCACTCTTCGAGCTGCCAAACACTCTATCCAAATACGAGCGTCCGAAACCATTGTCGACTGACCTGAATCGCCTAAACCAAACTAACATCTGGACAAAGCTGGACAATTTAGATGACATTTGTAACATCATTTAAAAATTGAATAAATCCAGAGCTCCAGGACCTGACGGTATCACCAACTTTGACCTGAAATCACATCCAATCCAATGGGCCAAATTCATAAGATCCGTGTTCACACGATGCGTGGCTGCACAATCGATACCTCCTACATGGCTGTCCGCAATAGTGGTCCCGATTTATAAGAAAGGCGACAAGCAAGACCCTACAAACTACCACCCTATCGCGCTACTAGACCCTATAGGGAAAGTTTTTGGGTCCCTTCTCCTAAAAAAATTCCAATCTTGGGCCACAGAAGCTCCGTGCAATGACAACTTCCAAGCCGTATTCAAAAAAACACTGGGAACCATGATCAACATCTTCCTCCTAACCATCTTGAAAAGCAAAATAAAAGACGGCCACCCAAAAGTGTACTCAGCCTTTATAGACTTCTCCAAAGCCTTTGATAGAGGCGATCGCAACAGACTCTGGCAGAAACTATCTTTCTGGGGCTGCCCAAGCGACATTCTAAATCCGATTAAGGCACTCCACACGGATACCAACATTAAAGTACGACTAAATAAGCAAGGCAACTTATCCACTCAGATCAACACGCATAGGGGAGTCAAACAGGGCTGCCCTTTGGCCCCGGCCCTCTTTATCGCTTACATGGGAGATTATCAACATTCCGAAACCTCAATCAGATCCTTCCCACCAAAAATAGCACAAACACCCATCAGTAGACTGCTCTACGCGGATGACCTTATTTTGCTGGATTTAACGCCCATAGGCCTCCAACGCCAACTCACCAATCTACAACTATTTTGTAACGAGAACAATTTGGAAATCAACACCGACAAAACCAAAATCATGGTGTTGGAGCGCAAAACCAGAGAGCGGGACAAATACAACTGGTTCCTGGAAAAAACGAAAATTGAAAGAGTAAACAGCTTCAAATATCTTGGAGTAACTCTGGACAATTCAGCAAAAGAAACGTCTATGCAAGAATCCCTGTTCGATAAGATCCGAAGCCTGGCAACAAAAGGCAAAGCAATAGACAGAAAATTTGGTAAATTTTCCACCATCCCGCTACTGAACTTCTACAAGCAAAAAGTGGTCCCCATGGTTACATATGGATCAGAAGCGTTGCCGTGCTTACTCAAGACTCTTTGGCCCAAATTGGAAGCCTATTTCTGGAGGACGACCCTTGCCCTTCCGGACTCAACGCCAATCACACTGATCCGGCGAGAACTCAGTCTGCTTTCTCTTCAAGGCACTGTAGACTGCAACACTCTGATGCTATATAGGAAATGCATTCTACCAAACGGTTCCTTTCTCCACGGCCTGGTGTCCAAAGAAATTCTAGAGGGAAGCTGCATCATGCTAAGTCAATGGAAAAACGAAAACCAAGCTCTACTGAAAATCATCGAATGTACAGAAGAAGATCTGATTAACAATCCTACAAGAATAATAAAAAAAACTAAAGACATGGACTGGATTCGCACTTTAGATGCAGCCTCAGAATACAAGCTTGTCTCTCACTTACCACCGCTATGGAAAAAACGTGACGATCTACAGAACTACATCAAAAGATTCCCCAGCCGAGCGGCACGCAATCTTATAATCAGAGCAAGACTGAATCTTGTGGACACCAACGAAATCCGCCACATAAGGAAGCAATCGCTGACTAGTACCTGCAGATTCTGTGGAAACGAGAAAGAGACCATTCGCCACCTTATACTGTCCTGCCCAAGCTTGACAAATATCCGCCGCCCCTATATGAAATATATCTGCCAAAACTCCACAGTAACTGATGAAGATACATGGTGGAAAAGGATGATAAGTGGTGACCGGACATCGTGGCAACTAGCGACATACAAAATCCTTGACGCTTTAACAGAAAAACTCACTGCGAAACGAAATGAAAACTAAGACTCTCCTTGCAAAGTGACCAGAAATTCTAACCTACAGAATCAAATGATTAAGATGTCCAAATTCGGACAAAAGACAGAAAAAAGAAACAATGTTGTAAAAATCAAATTTTTGATTAAATACGAAAAAAAAAAAAAATAAATAAACTATCTTGACTATTTGATTTTGGGTTTTAGAGGCCCCTAAGTGTCCAGATGTAAGGCGGTCATTGGCAATCTCTTGAACCACCCTGTACTGACTTTTCGGACTGCTATTTGGGACCAGGGTACTGCTTCATTAGTGCTGTCTCCTCTGCATAATAACCCTTGTTTGATAAAGATGAAGGGACCCTCTTTCTTCCTGTCTTCCTCCTCAGATAATATCAGAATCGTTCCGCTGAGCGAAAGCTAAGTCTGGGATTATTTCTATTTCATCATGCTGGATCCTAGCATTTGGGGCTTCTGGGATTGGAATTTAGTCAGCCTCACTAATCCCTTTTGCTCCCCTCTTAGTATGATCTTGGTCTGAGACTTCTAAAATCCGTTGGGCCACTTATCGCAGATTTTAGCAAGATAAGAGTGTTTCCCATTATTCTCTAAAATAATGTTCACATCACCCCTTTAGTCGGGGTCAAAAACTCCAGCTAGAACATCCAGTCCATATCTCCTGGCTAACCCCAACTTGGATGTTAGCCGGATATATGAACCTGGAGGGGGAGTTTATATTAGGCCAGTAGGTATTATATGTCTTTCTCCCAGAGCTATAGTCAACTCTTGGCTACTACACAGGTCGAACCTAATGGATTCCCGGATGGCTACTGTTGGTGCAGTTGCTTTGTCTGTAGGTTTGGTGCACTTTAAGGTTCCCCAGTTTGTGCCAACCAGGCCAGATCCCCCTCTGACACCATATGTAAGGGTGCAGTAGTAAGACTCTGACACGGAGGGGTCATAGAGGTTGGCATAAACTTTTAGTACATAAGTACAGTGAAAGTATGCATCTCATTTTCCAAGGCATGTACCGAATCACCCTCTTGAGGAATAGAAGATACAGGGGAGTGAGGTACATTCGGATCATGTGGAGTGTCTCCAGATATGGACTTGGGAGGTGAGTGGAGACTGTCGTGGTCCTGCAATTGTGAGTTCTTTGGGCTGAATAATTCCCTTACAGGTGAACTGACAAGTTTATTAGCACCAAAAAAAGAATTAGAATTTGAAGGCTTCGTACATTTAGCTTGTAACTTAGGCAAAGAAAACAAAGGAATAGGTGTGCGATGGAAATGCGAAGTGCGCTTGAGGAGGATACCGGAGCCGAAGGGCCAAGAGAAAGACTAATTAATCATTCAACTGTGGCAATTACCCCTGGAACAAGCATAGAGGTGTCCGATGGAGGTGCAAATGAGATGTCATATGGGATTTCATCCGACTGCAGATTATCATTTATAACCCCTGATGCCGTTGCTTTAAAGTTCAGGGCAGAATCATTACCAGCCTTTAAAGTAAAAGGTATATTTATTTGTGCTGGTGGAGTCTCTTTCAGTAACTCTGGTTCCATAACTTGGGAAATAAGGGAAGCAGTACGGGCATTCTGTTTAGGTACAACACATACATCTTCTTGAACAGATAGAGAAAGAAACGACTTTTGACCAGTTCCAAGGGATTGTCTGCTTACATCATTTTTTAAAGACATTTTGTTGTCAAGTATCTTTTTTGAGGAGTCGCAAATGTGCTTCCCATTCCTCAAAGTGGATTCCATGAGGAACTGAATGAAAACAATGTTTAACAATGGCTATGGGAGCCACCCATAAGATCTTCCCACCTGCAAAAGTGTGAATACTTTATAAATTACTTTGTGTTCACATATATACACCCATATGAGGCAACTAGACTGGTGACTAATAAAGAGTACACCAATAAATAGTGCAAACAAATATTCATCGATTCAGAGTTATCAGCTCCCGCCTCCTGCCTCACGGCAAACAGCCCAACAGCCACTTTAGAGCCCACTTCGGATGCGCGAGCGCGGATGCGCGTGGACCAGATAGATATAGGAAGTGATGCAGGGGTGGGTGGGGGGTGGAGACAAGAGGCGGAGGCAGGAGGCGCTGGGAGGGAAGAGAGACAAAGGTTGACATCAGTAAGTGCCAAGAGGTACTTCAAGAACACAGTGCGCCGCGGTGAAGCCGCGGCTCACAGTAATACAAGAAATAGTAGAAACACTGTTTCAATGCTTCAAAGTCAATACGCATACATAAAGCCAATTACATCGTTCAGGTCCAAGTAGTTGCGCTCTCACGTTACGGCCGTGCAGTGATTCCTCTTGCAGACTGCGCTTGTAGAAGCACAGGATTAGAGCTGGAGGAGCTGGTTGCAAGTCTTCTCAGCCCAACAGCCACTTTAGAGCCCACTTCAGATGCACGTGCACGGATGCGCGTGCACCAGATAGATATAGGAAGTGATGCAGGGGTGGGCGTGCGGGGGGTGGAGACAAGAGGCGGAGGCAGGCGGCACTGGGAGAGAAGAGAGACAAAGGTTGATGTCAGTAAAGGCACTTCAAGAACACAGTGCGCCGCGGTGAAGCCGCGGCTCACAGTAATACAAGAAATAGTAGAAACACTGTTTCAATGCTTCAAAGTCAATACGCATACATAAAGTCAATTACTTTGTTCAGGTCCAAGTAGTTGTGCTCTCACGTTATAGCCGTGCATTGATTCCTCTTGCAGACGGCGCATGTAGGAGCACAGGATTAGAGCTGGAGGAGCTGGTTCCAAGTCTGCTCAGCCCAACAGCCATTTTAGAGCCCACTTCGGATGCGCCCGCGTGGATGCGTGTGCACCAGATAGATATAGGAAGTGATGCAGGGGTGGGCGGGTGGGGGGTTTAAACAAGAGGCGGAGGCAGGAGGCGATAAAGTCAATTACTTTGCTCAGGTCCAAGTAGTTGCGCTCTCACGTTACGGCCGTGCAGTGATTCCTCTTGCAGACGGCGCATGTAGGAGCACAGGATTAGAGCTGGAGGAGCTGGTTCCAAGTCTGCTCAGCCCAACAGCCACTTTAGAGCCCACTTCAGATGCGAGCCCACTTCGAAAAGACTATCTTACCGCAACTCTAAGAGGAATTTCCCTGCCTCAACCAAAATAACTAATGTCACTGTCAGGATATCCAAAGCAAAAAGTCTCAATGTCCAATGTCAGAATCCTAACTATGTACTTCATACTCTAAATTAAACTAAAATGAAAGGGAGGTATTCCTGTCCCAGAGGAATTACTCTCTTCCCCTGGACAAAAAGACAATTTGAGGTTTATTAGTCCCTTAAAATGGTGGGGGAATGTCTCCCTTGTGCAGCTGTCTTCAGGCTTGCAACGCAGTTCAACTTCTTCTCTGTATCTGGGGTCCCCAACCCTTGGATTAGCAAGCCTGGTTTTCTTCTCACAAGGCACTATGACAAAGAAGAGCAGTTTAGATACATCTCCAAACTGCTGTCGGTCCCTGACCCCGTTTGGCAGACCTGTCTTCCTTTGACCAAGTACTGTGATGAAGAAGAGTGGCTTGGATGCTCGTCCAAGCTGTGGTGGGTCCCTGACCCTGATTGGCAGACCTGGTTTCCGCTTACCAGTCATTGCGATGAGGATGCATGGCTTGGATGCTCCTTTAAACTGTGGAGGGTCCCTGACCCTGGTTGGCAGACCTGGTTTCCTCTTACAAGGTACTGCAATGAAGAGGAGTGTCTTGGAGGCTCCTCCAAGCTGTGGTGGGTCCCTGACCCTGATTGGTAGACCTAGTTTCCTCCTAGGAGGTACTGAGACAAGCAAGAGTAACTTGGGTGCTCCTCCAAGGTTTGGTGAGTCCCTGACCCTGATTGGCAGACCTACTTTCCTCCTTCCTCAGGTCTCCTATTTTCAAATACAGACTTGGTTCACTTGCCTCCCAAGCCCTGTGTTCCTTTGTATTGCTCTCGCAGTACTTTTTGTGGTCTCTTACTTCCCTGCCAAGTACTGTGTTCACATGTATCATGCTCACAGTTTTCTCTATGATTTCTTGATTTCATACACAGGCTTGATTTACTCCCCTGCCAAGTACTGTCTTGAGATATATTCAGGCCTTGCCAAATTCTTAGAAATCGCACTGGACCGGCAGGGCGAGTTCCTTTGTTTACATACTCAGCCTAAGCGAAATGCACTTGGCCAATGGTGACTGGAGACAAAATATTTACCAGTGTTTTCTGAAAAATAGTGCCTGTCACAATAAGCACACTTCATATTTTGCACGATGCTGTCACTGAAAGGCCAGCCATGTACACAAACTTTTATTTGCCATTTACTGCAAATAAAGTTTGCTTGCAGTAAATGTCAAATACTTGCCAGCAAGGTCTAGTGCCAATAAGAGTGGGCTAGTAGAGTAGAGCCCTGTTATTGCTCTAATAGTTCTCTTGTTGGTTTCTCTTATTTGACAGTCTTGGGTCACCTTCCCTCCAAGTACTGCCATGAGGAATATGATGCCTTCTTATCACTTGATGTGTCCTTTTGTCAGAAGGATCGCAGACCCTGTTTTCCTTGTTACCACGTCATGGTAAACTGTCCTTTGGGATTGCATAGGGGCTGTTCTATTTCTCCCACTTTTCATTAATTATGGTTTTTAGGATTTTTTTCACCCTCTGGGGACCCTCAATCACAGGCTCAGTCGCCAAGTTACCTCCAGGGTCTTGGCTGCAGCCCTCCAGTTGGTTGCGGCTTTCCCTGTGATCTTTTCTGCTTTGATGGTACTATGGCACTCTTTTTTTTGTGTGTTTATTTTAAACAGGCAGGTTATAACAATACTGAGTTTGATCATACGTGACATGTATCATGAAAACAATACAATTTGTCGCCCTTCCCTCCCTTCCTCTGGATATTAAGTTCCTTCTTCCCGTCCCCGCTGGAGATCACCATCTTGTAAAGTTCTCCTGGCCAATTGGGGCTTGTATGTCAGGGCTGGAAAGTTTTGGTCAAAGTCTAAGACCGGGCCCCAAATGTTATGAAAGCGGTGTAGGAGGCCTGCCCCGGCAGCTGTCACCCTTTCAGCGATTAGGATGTCCCAGACTTTCACCCACCAGAAAGGCATAAGAGGGCCCTCAGCCATTTTCCAAGTGCGGGCTACCACATTTATGCCCGCCAGTAGGCATTGAGATAGTAGTTTAGCTTTGGGTCCAGACCTTGGATAGATTCCGGGAATCGGAGCTCTAAGAAGAATGGGTTCAGTTTCTAGGGGCAGCCTCATCTGAGTAATGTCTGCAATAGTCGCTAGGCATTGTTTCCAAAAGGTTTGAGCCTTAGGGCAGGACCACCACATATGAAAGAAGGACCCAATTTGGCCACATTGTCTTCATCATTTTTGGTCGAGCATAGGATTCATATGGTGGAATCTTAGGGGAGGGTAATACCAACAGAAGAGGATCTTGTAAGCGCATTCTCTATTCGTGATGCATGATGAGGAGGTGTGGGCCCGGGACCAAATATCGACCCATAGTTGGTCCTCGATAGGGTAGCCCAGGTCCGCTTCCCATTGGGCCATATACCGGGTCTTGGATATTAAGAAGTCCTTTTGAATCTTTTATATAGGGTAGAGATTCTCCCCCTGACTGGGAGCTCATTAAGGGTTAGTTCAATAGCTGTGGGGTGGCGGGTGGATGCTTGGCGGGTCTGTGGGTGAGAGCACCAGTGGTGCAGCTGGATATATGTGAATCTGTCCGGTTCCTGAAGCTTAAAGAGTTCTTTACATCGCTCAAAGGTACAGGGTTGTCCCCCTTCGAAGAGTTGTCCCAGGGTCTCCAGGCCTCCCGCAATCCAGGACCTGAAGCTTCAGGTGGACAGCCCCGGTAAGAAAGTTGGGTTCATGAACACCGGGGAGAAGGGGCTGAGTCCCACCGGGATCCTCTCTTGTTGCAGTGCTTTGTCCCAGCCAGAGATGGTATGTTTAGTGGTCACCAGAAGTTCCCGCCACCGTCGCCGTTCTGGAGGAGGGATGTGTGGGAGAAAGCGTAGTGGGAGAGGTAGCTGCACCTGTTCGAGATCCACCCATCTGGGGCGGTTAGTGAACTATGACACTCTTGTCGGCTTGCTGCAGCGCCGCCAGACCCGCTTCACCATCTCCCTCTTCTCCAGACTGCATGTTCCTGTTGGGCTGTGCTGCTCGCACTTCCCACAGCCAGCCTCTCGGTTTGTTCAGCGGTACCAGGTGAGATCGCCTCTTTGGCGTCTCTGCGCCTGGATCTGCTTTTGCCAGACTTCTCTGTGACATTTGGTCCCTCACACAGTTCCTCTCTGGAGCACCTGCCAATTGATTGTTCTCAGTCTTTATGCTCCCAACCAGTAAGTCTGAAGACTAGACCGTTCAGATAGATTTCTCTGAATGATCCGCTTGGCTCAGTGCCTCTTCCTCATCACATTTTCTTGCTTCAGATCTTCATTGTATTCTTCCCTATTCTTCCTCACGTCAGTCCTTCCTACTTCTTCCAGACTACAGAAATGTATAGGATAGGAGGGTCGGTGTGAGGAGAGTGGGGGTGAAGGAGAGGTGGAGTTACAAGGTAGATACTGCGTTCTCCCACTAAAGTTGTCATTGTTCCCATAGGGGTTTTCCCCTCCCATGAGATCCACCAGCTGAGTACCACCGCAACGGGGACTATCAGGTAGTGGCCTTACCTCCCTGGCCTCATGGGAAGGGGCTCCCCCTACGGAAGCAGTGATGACATCCTGTAATTTGTCACAGTATGCATTTAGCTTTGTTTGTATGTATGTGTTTGAATGGGTGTATATGTGTGCTAATGCATGTATATACGTGTTTGAATGTATGTATGTGTGTTCCATGTATGTATGTGGTTTGAATGTAATGCACTGTGTGTGTGTGCAGGACTAGTTGAGTGGGTCTGTAGCTGTGCTTGTGTGTATGTATGCATGCATGTTTATGTCAGGATTAGACTGTGACTTGTTATGTGTGTGTGTGTGTGTGTATGTGTGTATGTGTTTGTATCATCTCTGTACGGGATCTACAGTGACCCTATAAATTGTATGGTTCATCACTGTAAATCCTGTGCAGAGTTCTGGCATAGATAGGTTCTGTGTTAGCATCCTCATGCATGTATTTTACAGGGACCATTACTGGCAAAGATAGCTTGGGGGCCATAACCTATCTGTGCCAGTAATGGTCACTTTAAATTACATGCATGAAACGGCTTCCACAATCTGTCTATGCCAGCAAGGGGCACTTTAAATTATATGCATGAAGCGTTATCGCCTTAATTCATGGGATTTAAAGTGGCCATTACTGGCATGGATAGGTTGTGGCAGCAGCTTCATGCATGTGATTACAAGTGACCATTACTGGCATAGATAGTTTGTTCTATTTATGCCAGTAATGGACACTTGAAATCACATGCATGATGCTGTTGCTATAACCGATCCATGCCAGTAACAGTCACTTTAAATTATATGTATGTAGTGCTTAATGCATGTGATTTATACGGGTGGCTTGTCCATAATGGAAGAGGGGTATCAAACCTTCTGATCCTTTGCCCATCATGGAGGAGCCACGCCAGCCCAGGAGCACTCCCTCAGCTGCCTTTTGCAGCAGAGGGAGTGCGCGTGGGCTGGCTTGAACTGTCAAAGGGAAACTCAGTTTGTCTTTGACAGTTCCTACCATACCGGTTTATGTCTAATGGGCCATGCAAGGCCAGGGATGTTTTGCTTCCCCAGCCTTGAATGGCACGGTATGTGTGAGGGAGCGCTCTTGCGCCTCTCTGCACATACAAACGGGTTGGGGCACCGGGTCTGTAGCGCTATGACTCCTCCACGCATGGGCAGGAACCACAAAGTGCTTTGCTTTCTGGTTCCTGTTTGTGCTGCACAGTATCCAGGGGGCTTTCTGAAGACCGTGGGGGAGCTGTATGAGGATCGGTCCGGGTTGCGTGAAAGTATGATTTGTTTTGTTTTTAGGTATTATATGTGTGTGAATCAGTGACTGTGTAATATATGGATGCTTGTGCGAATGAGTGAGTGAATGCTGTGTGTAAATGAGCGAGTGAATGTGTTGTGTTGATATGTGCATGCGTGTGTATTTTGCTGGGCCGGGGAGTGGGTGGGGATGAGGCAATAACACATTTTTTACTGGCCATCTATCATAGATGTACAGTTAAAAAAACATCCTTTCTTTCATCAACCACAGGTTGATGAAAGAAATGATAATGTGTTACTATGTTGCTAGACTGACATTTTGGGCCAGCCAGTTTAACCATTTCTTACTGTAGCATGACATTTTTTACTTGTTATCTATGATAAGCCATGCATGTTAAGTGTTATTACTTGGCTAGACAGGCATTTTGGGGGCCCTTTAATTTTATGTCATGAAGTTTGTTCATCGGGCATCTATGCTGAACCAAGCGTGATATTCATTAGTACATGACAAGACTGGAATTTTGGGTTAGCCAGTCTCGACCTTTCTTACTGTGCACATGACATTCTTTACTGGGCATCTATGATACACCAGGCATGGTATGTGTTAATATTTGGCTAGAATGCCATTTTGGAGAGGCTAGTTTAGCTTTTTTTTACTGTGGGATGGCATTTTATTCTGTTCATCTATGAGAAAGTAAGCATATTTAGGGTTATTATATTGATAAACTGGCATTTTGGTGCTGCCAGTCTAGTTATTTCTTACTGCTACATGTCATTGTTTAAATTAGTCATCAAGGATAAAGCAAACATCATGATATGATATGATATGATATGATATGATATGGTATTTATAACGCGCCTATACACAAGTGTTTCAAGGCGCGACGAGGCAAGGGAGGGGAAACAAGGTGGACATACAACGATCCTACTAGGCCAGGTGTCAATCAGATCGCGCAGGTGAGTTGGAAGGGAGGAAGGAAAGTGCAGTACATGGGAATAGATAATAGCAATAAGTAAAATGGCGGCCAGCATGTGGCAAGTGCATGAGTAAGTGCAGATATAAGCTATCGAGGTCTGGTGGGGGACTGTAGGGATACAGGACAGTCTCCAGTTGCGGGGGTTGACAGGAGGGTAGTGCAGGTGTGTGATGCTGGCTGGAGAGGGACCTGGGCCTGGAATCAGAGGGTGTCCAGGTAGCCAGTGCAGTGCCAGTATTAGCCAGGAGGTCAGCAGAGGAGAGGAGGAGAGAAAGCAGAGGCAAAGAGAAAGGTTTTGAGGTGTTTCCAGAACCGGAGATGTTCTCCTCAAGTTTAAGGGAGGCAGGGAGGCTGTTCCAGAGGGAGGCACCAGCCGAGGAAAGAGATCTACCACCAACTCGTTGCTTGGAGAAGCGACTGACCCTGAGGGAGTTGGAGGCAGATGAGCGAAGAACTTGAGAAGGAAGATATTTAGGAAGAGCGAGTTGAAGGTATTGAGGCCCCAGAACCCAGAAGGCCTTGTGGATGATGCAGAGGGTTTTGAACTTAATCCTCACAGACACTGGGAGCCAGTGTAGAGATTTCAGTCCTGGAGAGATATGATCCCTGGGCTTGAGGCCAAGAACAAGTCTCGCAGTCCTGTTCTGGATGAGTTTCATAGGGCGGAGAGTAGAAGCAGGCAGATTTAGAAAGAGGCTGTTGCAATAGTCCAGCCTAGAGAGACCCAGAGCTCTGGAGACAGTGAGCTTCTGGGGGGAGGAAAGGAAAGGCAGAATACCTCTGAGGAGGTGCAGCTGGTAGTGTGACTTCTTAGAGACGTCAGAGATGTGAGGAGAGAAGGATAGTGTTGAGTCAAAGATGACCCCAAGGTTTTTGGCTTTGCAGGTGGGAACGGGAAGAGGACCAAGAGAGACTGGCCAGAGAGCAATGGGAAAGGAGGTAGCGGGTGTGCCAATGAGGAGAATCTCAGTCTTACTGGCATTAAGGCAGAGGTCATTGGCGGCACACAACTGCTGGATAGCAGACAGACAGTCAGAGATGAGGGAAGGAGAGGAGGAGGCAGAGGGTGGTCTGAAAATGAGCTTGATGTCATCTGCATAGCATTGTAAGTTGAAGCACAGATGCGGTGGGCAAGGAGTGCCAGGTATAGGTTGAACAGCCAGGGAGAGAGGTTAGACCCCTGGGGGACACCACAGGTAGAGAAAAGGGTAGCGGAGAGGAAGGACCCAAGTTGGACCTGGGAGGGTCGGTCAGAGAGGAAAGGTGTCAGCCATGCCTGAGCCTAACCAGTGATGCCCAGGTTATCATGGAGGCGGTTGAGCAGGATGGCATGGTGGGCAGATGAGTGATCAAGCAGGATGAGGACACAAGGGGTGTTAGAGTCAATGTTGGAGAGCAGATCTTTACGGATGTTACGGAGAGCAGTTTCCGTGCTTCTGGCAGCTCTGAAGCCAGACTGATGGTCATGAAGACAACCAACAGATTCAGTATGGAGATTAAGCTGGAAGATGGCCAGTTTCTTCAGGAGTTTACCCAGGAAGGGAGTGATGGAGATTGGGCGATAATTAGCCGGGCATGTGGGGTCGGCAGAGGGTTTCTTAAGAAGGGGGTGAACAAGGGAGGGCTTCAGGGGGGATGGGAAGACTCCTGTGGCAAAGGAGTGATTGCAGAAATCAGCCAGGGCAGGAGCCAGGGAGTCGATGTGGTCCTTGATAGTTTTGGAGGAACAGGGGTGAACCTGTTTCGATGAGACTTTCATAGATCGGACTTGTCTAGAAACATTGTCTGTGGAGAAAAGGAGGGAGGGGGTGGCTGCAGAAGGGCCAGAGGAGGAGCAGGGAGTAGGGGGACAGAGGGGATAGGAGGAGAGTGAGGACAGGATGTCCTGAATTTTAGAGACGAAATGAGAGGCCAGTGCTGCACAGAGGGCCTGGAAAGGGATGGGAGAGGTAGAGACTGCGGCAAGATTGGCCAGTTCCTTGCAGATTTTAAAGCATTCAGCCGAGTTGTTAGATGCCGCAGAGACGCGTGCTTGGTTTACATGTCTAGACTGGACTATATTGTGCAGCCAATTCGGACAGGTTTTCCTACTGTGGCATGACATTTTTAAAGGCAAAGTCAACAGGAGTATTTTGTTATGTGGGGATACTGGCATGTATTGGCAGAGCCAGTGTGGACATCTTTTCATATAGTATGATTACTGGCATTATGTGCAAAGCAAACATGAGTATGTTCTTACATAGAAATTCTGGGATATATTGTGCATCCATACATGAAATGTATGGGCACAGCCAGTGTGAAAATGTTTTTATACTGGCATATATTGTTGGCGAAGGCATTGTGAAAAGGCATTGGGAAATGCTCCTGTGCACTGTTGGCGACTTGCATCTATTGAATTTTTGGATTGGAGTTACCCTGCAAAACCCCTTGCAAACTGTCTGGCTTTTTACCCAGTTTGTCACAGAAAGTGCTGTATAATGCACTATTTGAACTCAATATTGAAAAATAATTCTCAGTTGGAGCCTCCCCCCCAGAATACCCATGGTTGGTCTAGGCTCCTTCGCTATGCTAGGTCACTCTGACATATTTGGGGTTAATATTTACACACCCTCATTTAAACAACAGCCACCACTGGATTTAAAGTGACCATTACTGACAAAGATAGCACAATCTATCCATGTCAGTAATGGTAATTTTAAATCATATTAGCACCCTGGTGGGGGAGCCAGCCAATAAGGTGGCTAGGACCGCAGGCTTCAACCCCCGGTGCAAGCCTGCGTTCCACCTCACCTGACGGTCGGCTCCCCTGCTGCCATCTTCACCCACCCTCTGTGCCGTTTTTCCCCTTCCCATCTCCCACTCACTTTATTTCTGCAACAGCATCACTCCCCGCCACCACTCCTTCCTCTCCGCTGCTGCAGGCCGCCAGCCTTGTGCAGCCCCTCTTCCCTTTCCATGGTGGCCATCTTGGATAAGTATTTTCCTTCCATCAACGGGCTGACGCGCGGGTCCCCTTGAAGGAAGGCAAATACTTTTTTTAGCACCCCAAGTAACTACTTTGGTAGCCCGAGGTCCTAATGGCCTTAAGCCCCCATTCCAAGTGCTGGAGTTAACTTGGGCTGCCCAGCAGTTACCACTGTTCAGGCCTTTGAAACGCGGGCTTAACGACCTATGAATGAAGCGCTTCACCCTTCATGCGTTTGATTTACAGTGACCATTACTGGCATAGATATGCATGCCAGTAATGGTCACTTCAAATCACATGCATGAAGCTGCTGCCACCACCTATATATACCAGTAATGGTCACTTTAAATCATATGTATGAAGGCTGAAGTGCTTACCGTCACTGCCATAGATAGATTGTGGCAGCAGCCTCATGCATGCAATTCACACTTACCATTACTGGCATACATAGGTTGTGGCTACAGCCTCATGCCAATGGTATAACGTGCTCCTGTGTAGTGTACTGCTGGTGACATGGCATTTGCTGGATTTTTTTTATGTATTACCCTAGAGACCCAAGTGTAAATTGGTTCGTTTTTTAACCTCATTTTTTCAAAAATGGTCCTACAAAATGCATAATTACATCACATTATTTTATTAATTCTCGCAGTGGAAACCCCCATGAACCCCACTATTATTTTTTTGAATAACGCGCTTAATACCTCCGTTTAATTTCTACACGCAGATCAGGGATTCGAATCTCTGTTGCTCTGCGTGGGCTTGCTTCCAAGACCAGCACGTTGCCCCTGTGCCTTCTCGCTATGCTCAGTCGCTTGCCCTAATTTGAGAAAAAATGTGTGACCCTCCACTGAACATTCACCACCCTGTGAGGGCTTCCCCATGCATCTTTTAGAAATCTCGGTACCCCTTCAGGAGCTATCAGCCCCCACCCCCGCAGAAAGAGCTGGCTCCGCTACTGCAGCCCCCAGCATCTTTTTGAACACAAATACCACAGTTGGTGGTCCTTTAAGATAGTGCCTTAAAGGCCTTATTCTTGTTGTAAAATATTTCTGCCAACTTGTCTCCACCTACATAACGTCTGTCAATCTGAATTTTTAAAGACACTGTATTTAAAACATACGCTGAACCTTTCATCGTATTTCTTTTTAAATTCAAGCGTGTGCCGAAAGCAGCCTTTTTCTTCAATTCTAGTTGCTGAAGCAAAGGTTTGAATATATGCTTCTAAAGGGAGCATAGGCAAACCTTTTAAAACCTCTAATATCTTCCTCTGCATGAGGTCAGATTTAACCACTATAAAACCTTATTAAAGTTCGACCGTTTCCAGGAAATAGCTGAAAATGCATGCTCTCGGGCTGGAAAGAAATGACTGCACTGTGGTGCAATGGCACACATCGCTGTCGAAGAATACTGCGTGTATTATGTGATTTTGTTAGAGTTAATTATACAGTGCGACACAGTAGGTGATATTGGTGGTTTCTGCCAAAAGGAGCCCTACTTGCTTCTACACCGCCGTGGTCATTTGCATTCTGGGGAGGCTACAGCTAGGACATGACACTGCATTTTCAAGGGAAAATCAAGTGTTGTTAAAGCGAACTGCGCAAAGAGAGGGAATGCGAGGTTTACGTTTGTCCTATTTTCATTGCTCTTTCTGTTACTGCATGCAACCAGGACTTAGGCTTTGGTTGTGTTAGGTCACGAGCGCAGTGTGGCGAAGGCAGGGGCCAGATGGTGCAGCTGCGAGCTATTTAGCAGTTTGTTCGGTCGTTAAAGCCCGGAAGACAGAGTTAATGGCCCGCATGAAGCGAGACCAGGGCTCAGTGCTACTATGGGCCTCATTACAGGGACGGCGGTAAGGGTTAACGGTCACCGTTAATGGTACCGGTGACCGCTAACCCTTACCGCCTTACTATGAGGTCCCTTTGCGGGTTGGAGACTTTAACGCCTGCTTTTTGCAGGCGTTAAAAACCAACCCGCAAAGGGACCAGGGAGCTAATTATGGTACCGCAATTTGTGGTGCCGTAATTAGCACCTTCCCCATTCCCATTATGCCCTATGGAGCAATGGGGGAAGTGGGAATTACCGCCCCACCATCCTTGGAATAGGGCGGTAATTCCCCTTTCCTCCAAGGCGGTGCCGGTATTTTGCTAATAGCACCTTGGTCCACCGCCGTCCGTGTAATGAGGCCCATCTCACTACTACGTCTATAAGGCTACTGCCGACTGGGTTCTAGGATTTCACAGAGGGAAACACGTTTGCACTCCGAAGAGAGAGTACATCATTACCTCTGAGAAAAATCCAGGGGTCATGGCAGATCTGATGATGCCCTCGAGGCACATCTAGGGTGCGGCCAGTGCATTGTAGGCACAGCCCTTGCGCCGAAACTCACGCACGCAAAGAAGCCCTGAAGCCAGTGGAAGATTTAAGGCAAAGGGCCCCGGGCACAAATGACAGAGGGCCCCAGGTGGGCGGGTCATGGAGGCAAATCCTATAGGGCGCAGAGTTGAACAATGATGAACTTTGGGACGAATGCTTCATTTATTTTTAAAGTTGTGATTTAGTATTTTTTTACAGTTTTCTTTTTGGGGGCCTGACTCTAGCTGGAGGCAGCTGGGCCTCGTCGATAGGTTTTGCTGTCAAGCCTGAAGCTAATGTGGAAATTATAGGGTTCAAGGAAATAGGCAATACCATGGGCAATGAGAGGGGACATTACAGAATTTGATATCAAGGGATAATTCCTACAGCATGCAGAACCATTTTGTAAATGTCCCTGGTGTTCTTACCCCACACACTTGAAATGTCATTGAACATAACAGATTTAAAGGAGTTCAGCTTTTAATCTCAAAACATACATGGGGTTATCTTTCTTGTGGGTGCTGCTTGTGGCACTCGAAAGACCCCTTAACTCCACCCGACCACATTCATATCTCCTCCAGCTCGACAGGGCCCTGCTGCAGTGAATGTAAATGGAGAGGGGAGGATAGCGAGGGAGAAAAGTAGAGAAGGAGCAGGTAACATGAACACTGATTGGACAGGAGAGTGGAGAATGAAGGAGGGCAGAGGCGTGAGGGAGACTGAGAGTGAGGGAAGTCAGGGAAATAAGGTGAGTGAAGAGAGCCAGGTGGGGGTAAAAGGGTTAATGGGTACAGAAAATGAATGAGGGCAGGAGAATGGATCAATAGTTAATAAGGCACAAGCGTGAGGGGAAATGCAGGGCAAAGAGGATTAAAGGGAGAGGAAATTGAGAGCAGGGGGTTAAGGAGTGTAAGGGGAATGGGGAATAATGGAGGTCTAAAGAGTGAGGGACAAATTAAGGGTAAGGGAGGGTAGGATAAAGGGAGAGAAGGGAGGCAAGTAAGTGAGGAATGGGCAGTGCAGGGGCAGCAATTTAAAAGTTAAAGGCAAATGCTGTGTGACGTGGGTAAACGAGAGAGGGAAAGATTGAGTGAAGGAAGGAAGATGAGTATGTGAATAGTAGCAAACTGGGGAAGAGAACAGTATCTGTACAAACAAGAACCTTTGGCAGAAATGGAGAAAGAAAAAGGCGGGATGGTTAAGGGAATGAGGCAAGAATAGGGGATGACAAAGTGTTAAAAAAAGCAGGAAAGAGTCCGATAGTAGAGGGGAAATTGTAGGTGAGGAAAAAAAAGGGGGAGCAAAAAGAACACTATATAGGCGAAAAAGGAAGCAGGAGGGAAAGGAGTAAAATGAGAGCATAATTGTGATACGAGGGGAGCAGGTGCTTGCCCTAGCTGCCCACCTAGACACAGTCACAGCTTCAATAGATAAATGAACAGGGAAACAATTAAAATGCAGTCACTCAGATGAGGTTATATTGAAATGGGCCAAAAAGATCCACATGGAAGACGAAAATCCACTTTGCGCGAGTTCTCTGTATTCACCTTATACCAAGTTGCCAGATGAAAACCAAGGTCGGGGTGTGTCTGTAGGTTGGCCAACAAGCCCGCATTTTGCGGTACTGTCCCAATTTCATGGGCCGGGTCCTGTGCCTCGCACACAGACAGCTCGGGACAGGAATAAGGATTGACTTTTCTCCTCTGAAGCAGGATCAGCTGTCCAAAGTCTTCCCATCTTTTCGTGTTACAGTTAAACGCGCAGGGAAGCACAGCACCTTTCCCACTTCTACCCCAGGTTTAGCTTTGTGTCAGCCTCATTTCAATAAACCGAGTAGAGGTTGATCAACCAGACATATGGGTGCCTGAGTAAGGACTGATATCCCTTTAAAGGTGCAATTGGTGGGTGATAATAAATGGGAGGGCAGTATAACGCTGCATTCTGTGTTAAATAATGGTTAAAGCAGATTACCTTCTATTGAATTCTCTTTCACTGTAAATACCTTTTTTTAAACCAAATGATACTGTTTTTAGGTCCACATTCCTTTGTAAGCTGCTACTGCAATCGTGCATTCAGGGTGGTGGAAATAAAGCCATGCAAGTCTATTTGTTTGCCCTATTTCTATATCATTGTATATAATGTCAGGTTTATTTCCTATATGATTTGTATACTTTTCAAGGAATTGACAGAAAAATTACATTATTTTGTTTTTGGAAACCCAACCTTAAAAAATATTTGTAACCCATCACTGGGAAGATATGTAAATAAGTGCTTAAATCACAGCATGCGTCCAAATACTGATTTGACTACTTTAACGAAATGTGTGATCCTAGGCAAATCATATAATCTCACTGTTTCTGATCAGTTGACATTGGGTGTTGCTAGAAGTGATTTAATTTTCAATTTATCCTATGAAGCAAGCTGTCGGAAGCGGCTGCTCTAGTAGTGTGCCTTGATCGCAATAGGTGCTTTCCTTTAGTGATTTCGAAAGCAGGAGCAGTGAAAGGGTCGCGTACGGCTGCGCTGCTGTACTGCTGTGGCAGGTGAGCTGCCCATGAGAGACTGGCCGACTCTGCAGCCCAGGTACCCAGGTAACTGGCTCTGCAGTCCAGATGACAGAGCAGGTACCACTTACTCACGCTTCAAGCTTCCCCTGATATGGCTTGGTCGCACACTCGTATCTAGCAGTGAGTGTGTTTCCACACCCTGCATTAGGATACAGGATGCCGTGTGGGGCTGCCAGAGCTTTGTGTCATTGTTTGGGGAGAGTGGGGTGGTTACTTACATCTTTTCTTTTATCTGAATTAACACTGTGCCCGCTAAACAGCGCAGAAGCGCAGACAGTGAAATGGAGGCAGTCTGAGCAATATCCCCGAAGGAATTGAATAGTCTGGGAGCTCGGGAGCCTTCCTTGAGACAATCCACTGGTACTGTGAGATCTTGAGAGCGCCTTTGCATTTGTTCGGGAATGGACTTGGCAAACATTGATATAAAGATGGATTTCAGAAAAGTTGGAGTGAACTTAAGACTTGAGTTAGAAACGCAGTGCAGTGCGTTTGTTTCAATTTGTGTGACCATCACAGGGCATGTGTTTTCTGGGTTCCTTCTGCATTCGCCATGTACGCGCTAAGAAGCAAGGTCGCATTTGACCTAAAGAATTTCCCAGATACTCACCTGTGAGCAAGATTGGCCCAAGCCCTGAATATTCCTGGGCAAACTAGGGCGGACGCTATTGCCGGAGGAGGAGCAGGGAAGTGCGCCACCGCCCTATTCAATATACCTGTTTTTAAAACCAGTGGCAGCATTTACAAATCCTAAACGAGAGTGTCTAGACAAGGAACGAACACATAAAAAGCAATACAGGAGCAATACAAGCATCATCAGCAAGCAAGGACGAAAAAGGGAAGAGGAAATATTTAAATGACATAAAAAGAGTGTGCAGCTTAACAGTGTGTTCAAGGAGGCAGAAAAAGGCATAGAAAGGGAAATAGAGGAGAAAGGAAAGAAACACGAGAAGGGAACAAATGAACAGGGGTGGACAGCAGGACGTATCAAATTTAAGATAGACAAGTGGGGACGGGGCTCGGACCATAGTGAAACTGACACGGCAGACAAAGGGCAAACCATATCAGACTGGGAAGACAGCGCTGGCAGTGATAAGGGGGATGATGAAACAGACACCAACCCTTTAACAGATAGGAGACGGGAAAGGAGAAGGGATAAAAGAGAAGAGGAGGAAAGGAAAGAATCAGTGGGTGACTGGGGAAACAGGCTTTGCAGCAGGAAAACTAATGCAGGGTGCACACACAAATGCCACTTTTACAGAGAGCAAGGGGCGAGGTTCATAACATACCATGGCAGACAATGGACAGGGATAATCTAGTTTACAGTTTACCTTTGTTGATGGCAGGGGCGAGCAAGTGGATTTATGTTTTTGAGAAAGAGACAGCAGGAATCCCCTTGGCCATAGGAGATATAAAAGGTTTTTTGCAGCATTGATCGGGGAGAGAAGTGACAAAATATCGCTGCAGGCCGGATATTCCGGGGTAAAATTAAGCTCTAATATACATGATGGAGTGCCCTTCAACAATGATTGAGCACATGTTTGGAAGGCTGTGAGGAAGCTCTACCCGGACACGTCAGACATGGGATCTATATTGGCTCACAAAATGGAGCCTGAGGAGGACCCCGCAAGAAGAAATACGAGCCATACAGGAAATGTGAACACAGGAAAATTAAGTAGTCATGGGATGAAAAAAGACCTTTGTTGTACCATATCCTAGTGCGGGAGCTCCCCGCGGATGTACAGGTCTCTTTAGAAAAATTTTTGGGAATTGAGGCAAAGGTGTGGTTTGAGGTACAGGTGACAATTGCACACTTTTGCAAGAAAAAACGAGACTAATAAAGAGATAGAGGATAATGCAAGGAAGGCAGAAAACAAATTGGTTCAGAAAAAAACTAGTGAAAATACACATGGAGGGAGCAGTACTCACAGGGCCAGTTGTGGTTCCTCATGCACAGCAGAGGGGGCTTCCCATGGCTGTGATGATGCCACAAGGAGGCTACACACAGGTGCCGCCCAACCAGCAGTAGGGGATGGTACTGATGCCACAGCAACCCACATTCACAAACATGCAGCTGCCTGGGGTTATGCAGGCAGGCAGTGGAGGTGCCTATATGGGACAGTATCAGACAGGGTGAGGGTACTAAACACGTGGGAGGGGAATGGGATACAGGATATGACTCCACGTTATAGAGTACAATGTTACGCATGCAGGAATTTTGGACATGCTGTATGAACATGCCCACTAGTTGCACAGGGAGGGCAACAACAGCAGACATACATGCAGCAGACACCTCAACAGATGCAGGTCATACCGCAACAACAGCAGACATACATGCTGCAGACTACACAGCAAGTACAGGTAAGTCCACAGCAGCAACAAGTGCAGATACTGCCTGCACAAATCCAGGCACAAAATGGGGAAACGGCAGGAACACAAGGTACAGTGAGTGTGTTCAGACACTAGCACAGGCACAGATACCCAAAGAGGTGACAATATTGGAGCAGAACACCATACTTCAATATACTGGAGTGACAATGGTAGGTGGTAACCCATTTGCATCATCTGCAAACACCTTTCCCCAAATTAGATGCCCACGTGGAGTGCGAGTGTGTCCTGTTCTAGCAGTAAGAGAAGACCTTGAGGAGGAACCATAGGTAGCAGTTCAGATAGGTCAAAGGGGTTTTCCTTTCTTATAGATCTTGGGGCAACCACATCATGCATGAAGGAAGAAGGATTTCCATTATCTAACAAAAGTTTGGACACACAAGGCATTTCAGGGACAATTCTGAACGATAGGGACACAGCATATTGTAGAACCCTTGCTGTATGACACTCCCATCAATATTCTGGGAAGGGATTTACTTAGCAAGTTGAACAACACAGTTTCAAATTCAGGAAAAGGGATGGTGTGCTCCACACAAGGAATGTTCCCAGCCCGGGTGGCAGTACTGATTGAGGCATACTATGCACACAGTGTGATGAGAGGGATACCCACACACACATTGAGGTGTTTGTATATGGAGTGCACATGTTGCTGGGATGGTTGCAAGGGATTGAGGGGAAGGTGTTATGCTGTCTAATGAGTTTTTGTTCAGGCCTCAGTGTCCCTCCTCAGTTAGGTCAGGCACACACACACTCAACTGTACTTGGAGGAAGTAGTAGTACGGAAAGACAAGATTATACTGGCTGTTACTGATTAGAACAACATGGTATGGCGATCATGTATTGATCCTACACTGACATTGAAAGGAGTAAGTGACACAGAGTTGTTTGCAATAAAAGAGAAAGAAGAAGGAGAGGTAGTGTTTGAGCTTAGCCTACCTTGCCCAGCTCGTGTCACAAACAGAGCAGTGCCCCAAATGATACATATAGCAAAACAGAAAGCCCACTATTTAGAAGAAGATTTGGAAAAAGTGCTGAAGAGCTTGTGGACAACAGGACCTCATGATGTAGGAATACTTAAAGAGGCAGGGGCAGTACACATTAAGGTAAAAGAAGGGGTACTATTTCCACGAGTAAAACAGTACCCCTTATCAAGAGAAACAGATGAGGACATATATGAGATATTGCATGCCCTATGGCAGCAAGGCATAATAAAGGTGAGTTTATCACCTTGCAATACTGCTATCTATCTGATTAAGAAAACAAAGGGAGGGGCGTGCCATTTTGTACAGGATTCATGCCATCTGAAGGACATTATTGCGGCAGAATATCTGTTGGTTCCAAACCCTGCGACTATTTTCTGCAGCATTCCTGCAGAGGCACATTTTGTCACAGTGGTCGACTTAAAGAATGCTTTTTACTCCATCAAACTTACACCCAGACTCCAGGTACCTCACCATCTTTACATTTTGCTGGATGTAGTTCCAACATACTAGAAGGCTCAGGGGTACTGCGAAGGGCCAATCATCTTTAACAGAGTGATACAACTGAGCGTGAGCAACCTACAGGTTGCGAGCACAGTGATACAATACGATGATGACTTATTAGTGTGCAGCAGAACAGAAGAAGAGTGTAGAAAGGACTCAGTGCCACTACTGACATTGCTAGCTGACAAAGGATACAAGGGGGACAGGGAGAAGTTGCAATACTGTCAAAAAGAAGGGGTGTACTTGGGTCAGATTGTTTCAGCAGATGGGAGAAAAATAACACCAGAAAGAGTAGAGGTCATACACAAGACTCCACAACTAAAACAGTGAAAGAGATGCAACAAGTTTTGGGCTTGTGTAACTTTAGCAGAACATGGGTTTTTGATTACTCCACATACGCCAGGCCATTGTTGCAAGCACTAAAAGAAGCACAGAAAAACAAAACACACATAAAATGGACGGCCAGGATGGGTGAGAATTTTGATGAGTTGAAAAATGAACTAGTACTTGCACCAGTGTTAGAAACTCCCATTTGCAAGGAAACATTTCACCTGTGTTCACATTCAGATGGAAGAGTAATGACAGCAGTACAGACACAGAAATAGTGTCAGGGACACAAGCAACTCACATATTACAGTGGGTCATTGGATGCAGTCATGCAGGGACACTTCCCATGTGAGCAGGCACTTGCGGCTGCTGCATTTGCTATTGAAAAAGCTTCCACAATAACCACAAGGTGCCCAGCAGTTCTGTACATGGAACATGCATTATTTGCAATACTGGAGAAAACAAAATCAACATTGACTACCCAAAGGCCTTCAGGGTATGAGGTAATACTAACCAACCCAGCAATAGAAGTGGTTGAACCCAGCAGAGTTCATTGCAGAAGAAATAGAAGAAGGAGACTATGTGCATGACTGTGTAGCATACATTGACAGGAACAAAGGTAACCCCCTAGTTAAGGAAGATGTGATCGAAGGGGGGCACATGATCTTCATTGATGAGTGCTCCAGCATTGATCAAACCACGGGACAGAGGCAATCAGGGTGTGCAGTAGTGGGGTATGGAAGGAGAGTACATAAGAGGGAGGAGTTAATAGTGTACTCACAAACACGATTACCAAATCATTTCTCTGCACAAGCAGCTGAATTAGTGGCTCTAATTGAAGCACTAAACATGTCCGAAGGCCAAGCAGTAAACACCTTCTCAGACTCAGCTTGTATCACCTCCACAGAACACTCAGGACTAGCAAGATGGGAAAGGAAAGGGTTTAAAAGAAGTGATGGTGCTCCTGTTCAACATGCAGCATTGTTGAGAGAACTATTGGAAATGTTACCACTCCCAATAGAATGAGCGTTAATCTAATGCAAAGCCCATACAGGAGGGCAAGAATTTATCTCACTAGGAAATGAAAGAGCAGACAGAGAAGTAAAAGAAGCAGAATATCTACCAGAAGGATCACATGTGCTGTACCCTGGTGAGGAAGAAAAATACCTCTAATGGCAGTACTGAAAGTGAGTAAACAGAAGGATTAATTGCCAGAGAGTTTTAATGCAATTCTGATGTTATAAATAATTGAGCTGCAAGGCGAAGCATCAGATGCTGAAAAAGATCTGTGGAAGAGGAGAGGGTGCTCTCTGTCTCCGACTGATCTGGTTTGGCGACATGGTAGTACAGGAAAGGTTGTTATGCCAAGGAAATTGTTACAATTGTCATTGGAACAGCTTCACTATCCTTCCCATGGGCCTCATTACAACCCTGGCATTAAGGGGTTTACGGCGCCGTAAAAGGCTGCGGCGCCGTTAAACCCTTAACGCCCGATTCACACTTTAATGCCTGCTTTTTGCAGGCGTTAAAGTCCAACCCGCTAAGGGACCTTGGTGCTAATTACGGCACTGTAATTTACGGTGCTGTAATTAGCGCCCTCCCCATTCCCATTGAGCCCTATGGGCCAAAAATGGGAATGGGGAAGGGGCCATGGTGAATGGGGATTTACCGCCCCACCAATCTTGGAATGGGGGCGGTAAATCCGCCATCCACCATGGCGGAATCCGGCATGGACCATGGTGCTAATAGCACCATGGCCCAACGCCAGGGTTGTAATGAGGCCCCATGTATCGAAAGAGCATGGGGCTCCTGGCACTTGCATATTGATTAGCTAGACATGCAAGTACCTGCTAGTACTGGTGTGTCCATTCTCACGTTGGCTTGAGGCAGTGTCACGATCCATGCCCCTGACCCCCTCAGGTATAACAGCCACCTGGCAGCAGTGGGGCTAAAGCCCTTCACACTGGCCCCAAGGGCCTTAAAACTCCATCAGAAACATGCATGGAGTCAGTCATCGCGCCTTTGGCGCCAGGCTCATTATCAGGAATAAAGCAATACCAGTTTAGAACCTTAATCCAAAATGGATGCCTATTACACAGCTCAGTTCTTTAGAACCAAGCCATGCGGTCTAGTGTTTTGGGTGTGGCTGGGCCTGCAACTACTTGGCCTGGAACTACTTTACCTGGGCTATTTAAACCACACCCAAACAGCAGAACACGCTTTGCGTTATTCTGCACTCCTGCAGCGTAACACTCGCCGTGTCCAGCTCCTGCTCATCTGCTTCTCCGGCAGCCCGATCCTGAAGCCCTAGATCCGGATTCCATTAATAACCTGGAAGAACAAGAACAGCATTAGCAAGCAAGAACATTTACCTGTGAAGTAAACAGTCTTGAATCCATCCTGCGCTTCGCTTACCTCACCCATCTCCGGGGTTCGCTGCAACCTGCAAAGGCAAAGAAACAAGGACAGCATTAATAACAATTCTTACCTGGGCAAGCAGCGAGTCCTGGCAGCACCCTGTGCTTCTCTTACCTCGCCCATCTCCGGGTTTCGCCGCAACCTGCAAGGGAGAAGGAACAAGGTCAGCATTAACAAAGCACTTACCTGGGCAAGCAGCGCTTCGATCGCTCATCACTCCGGAACATCACCGAAACCTGTATAAAGAAGAGAATAGAACACAGGTTAGCAATTAACACCAATAAACAGCGCAGTGCTCTGCTCATCAATAACTCACTGTGGTCTTCGCCATCGGAGCGGCAACTCCGAGATCGCAACCATCCCTGTGAAAACAAAAAGAGACATTGTTTGGGAACAGCGTAGTGGAGCAAGATGCTGAGAAGACAGAGAAAATGGAGGGATAGAAAGAGACAGAATAAAGACGGAAAAGACATTATAACTCACCTAGAAGACAGCAAGCAGAGTTGGAGTCATAGCCGGTCTGGACCCGACACAAGGGCACACGGACCAGTGAAGCAACTAGATCCACGGAACGCCCGCACCAACCATGCGCCCCTACTCAGAGACGCAGGACGGAGAGTTCAACGCACAAAAACATAAGGTGAGCAATAACCCCAAGCGAGGGAATTTGGACCAGAGGGAGGTGGGACTCCACCCATCACAGAACCAGTATCTTAACCCTCCATTCTCCTGTTATAGGTGCTACCCAATGTCTGGCACATAACCAAGCAGAGAGGGGTCCAGGATAGCGCTTAGATCTCCATCAAGTATCGTGTGGCGCCCCCGTGGATACCAGGTGAGCGTAACAGGCAGGTCTCTGTGCCATAATGATGCCCGCTCAGCAGCAAAATTCTTGGTGAGGGAAGTGTTCCTGAAGTGGGGAATTCCAGATGAAATCCGCTCTGACAATGGGCAGTACTTCTCTAACTAATGAATTAAGGAAATTACAACTATCCTGTGGATAAAACATAAACTATGTACGGTTTACCATCCTCAAGTCAATGGTTTGGTAGAGAAGATGAATGGACTGCTGAAAATGTGAGTGGCAAAGCTTTGGCAAATGCTTGAAAAATCATAGGTGCACTGCCGCTTACTTTATTTGCCTTACAGAATATGCCTGGAGGAAATCATCACTTGACCCCTCATGAGATTGTTACATGGCGGAGAATGCATGCGCCAAATCCGCCGTTGCATACAATCTCTGATGCTCATTCTATTTCTGCTATTCTGGGAGGGGAATTTGATCGAAATCTCAAAAAAATTACCAAATTCCTTAAGTACATATAATTACAGAAAAGGCCAAATCATGGCCGATAGGTTTTTCCGGACCATGGGAACAAAGGTAGGACAAACGTGTTCCCATTGCAATGACGGAACGCAAGTAAATACAGGGGACCAACGTCCATCTCTGTGAACGACGCGGGACGTGAGAAAGATACTACATTTAGGTGAGCCCTAGTGGGCAATGGAAGCCCAGCCACGACTTCTACCAATTAGGTGAGGGTCTATGCTGCACACGGGGCCACACGCAACGTCCACTACTTAGTATTTGTAATGACATGGAATTGCACAGCGGCACGTTTAAGATTCAACATGAAGCTGCGCATTCCTGGTTTTTGAAGTTATTTCAAATGCGCGGTATCTGTTACCGTACACCCACCATCCTCACCAGTGAATGTGCAAGAAAAATATAACACCGACTAGCAGCCAGCCCTATAATTCAAAATAATGATACCAATTTAGTGCCAGTATACTCATACTAACACTCATTCAACAACAAGACAAGGGGATAGAACCACCATTTTTTGACTAACTGTTCCTAGTGATACGGACCTAGGGGAAGGGCAATGCTTCAAACCAACTTAATTTAGCATTACCAGCTCACACGGTCCTTTCGCCTTTTTTTGTCTTAGACGTGATTTAGCCCGGTACTACTTCAAACCCTCAGCTATCATGCATATATGAACTATGGGAAAGGGTAAGGACAAACCCATTGATATCCATATATCAAAAGTATATCCGTACTTTAACCAAACTATTTCATGTTCAATTCTTTTTTCTCTCTCTTCTCAATACCTAACTCACCCTCCTGACTGCCCATCCGCATTTTCGATCTCATTTGACTGTTTGGACATTGTTTTGTACTTCATTTGATACCACATTTTTGTATTTTTTTTAATCTTCTCCATATGTGTTGGTCATACGTGTCTATATTATGCCATCTCTGTTTCATCATGGAATTCTGATGATTACTCTGCACAACTGGACACACATTGGGCCTCATTACACGGACGGCGGTAAGGTTTAACGGTCACCATTAATGGTACCGGTGACCGTTAACCCTTACCGCCTTACTACGAGGTCCCTTTGCGTGTTGGAGACTTTAACGCCTGCTTTTTGCAGGCGTTAAAAACCAACCCGCAAAGGGACCAGGGAGCTAATTAAGGTACCACAATTTGCGGTGCCGTAATTAGCACCTTCCCCATTTCCATTATGCCCTATGGGGCAAAAATGGGAATGGGGAAGGGCAATGGGGGAAGGGGGAATTACCGCCCCACCAACCTTGGAATAGGGCGGTAATTCCCCTTTCCTCCAAGGCGGTGCTGGTATTTTAGCACCTTGGTCCACCGCCGTCCGTGTAATGAGGCCCATTATGTATGATTTACCTTCAAACCACATGTTCTCATGTTTTCTCTTCCGTTGCCATTTTGATCATATGATGTTAACATGACGTTTTTTATTTTTTTATTTGCTTTTCAATTTTTATTTTTATTTGTGTATCATCCAATTATGTACATATATGGTTTGGCTACTTTTTTATTGATCACTTCAGATATAGAGATATGCCCTGATTTGAAAAAGGCATTTATAATGCCGAAACACGTGTTATCATAAAGGGCCAACAATAAAATTCATTAACAAAACACGAATCAGTACTCTGGAACCTTTCTTCTACTATGGCGCAGTAATTAGGTGTGCGCAAAACATACACTTTTAAAAATCAATGTGAACCAGCAAGTGATGCGAATGGACAATTTCCAACTAGAGAACCTCTTTTTCCGGGAGACAAAGTGCTCCTCAAGAACCATATATGGAAGTGGAAAGAGGAGCGTTTCACTGGCCCGCATACCGTCATCTACTCAACACCAACTGCAGTAAATCTAGAGGGACGGTGTGGATGGGTCAATATTACAGACATTCGCAGAGACAAACGGACTGTCTTCCAGAGCACAACATGATGGGAAGTATCACAGAGTTCTCCTTTTATTTTCTAACTGCATTGAGATTTTTTCAGAAACCAGCAAAAGAGGGAGCAGAAGAGGGTTGTACTGTAAAAATGATGACCAAGAAAAAGACATTTTCAAGTATTTGGAGTATTATAATGTTAATATGTTTTAGTATAGCATTGTTGTTTTTATTTTATGTTTTTCAAGGAAAAAAACGAAACACAGTTGAATGAAAAAGAAAAATGGGAAGGAGGAGTATGATGAATGGGGAGGGCATCCACCACGACACAGAGGAAGAACATAGTTTATTAATAGGCAATGTTTGGTACGATGAGATGATACGTGTGGGAAGGGAGAGAGTAAATGGCACATGCTATGTGTGCTCTCTCATTCCACACATGGTAGGGATGTCCAAGGTTCTTCTGCCACAGGCTATGTCCTATGAGGAGGCTGGGTGTCTGATGCACCTATCTCTTTGTAGAAATCGAAGTTTGTTCTAGAGAAACAATGTAGTAGTCCACTGGGTGGATAAAGGGAAAACATTTTATGAAGATAATTATGTGCAATTAACACGAATGCTCCAAAATCAGAATACAAAGCACAAAGCTATAGAACATCAAGAGGGAGAATTAGAAATAAAGGATCATAATAGAATACAATGCCCAACTAAAGAAGGAAAAAGTGTCCCCTGGTGTCATACTAGCCCGCTGATGCGGATAGAGGGAGCAGTGTGGTATGGGGACAAATGGGAGGGGGAATAATGAAATGTCGTGCTGAAGGACTCGTGGTGTTTGAGCAAAATGTTGTAGCCATGGTTAATGGAAACTGTCGAATTATCTGTGGAAAGTATGTTCCTTCACTTGGTTACATGAAAAACATCAACCAGTTTAAATAAGGATCTTTACATGATTTCCTTTGTGTTTCAAGTCAAATGGGTCAATTTTCCTGGGGCCAATTCAGGCTTCGCCAAGGTTTTGCAGAACGCGGGGCTGGCGCGGGGGACAGCAGCACTTATGGATCCAGAGCCTACCCAGCTTCTGCCAGATTGGAGAGGAGTGTGTGCCCCTGTCACTTTTCACAGCCATACACTTGTGGTACCTCGAAATAGCACTGCCATGAAGATTGCACTGCAGGGGAATACAGCACATCAGGATGAGCAAAGAAAATCAATGAGAATGAAAAGAGAGAGGAATTACTTTTTCAGGAAAGGTTATGACAATGTGGCTGCTATCCTGGATGACTACTGCCTGTTTTCTTCGGCAGCTACATTCCTTACCTCTTTGCTACTTCAAGGAGTGCAGGCTGCAGCCTTTGCAAAATGGCTGCAGGTCAATCACTACGAGCTGTTGACTAATTCAACTGAGAAGGGACTGAATGCAATCAAAGAAGAGATGAGAGCATTGTGCCTGGTGGCCTTTCAGAATTGCTTCGTCCTTGACCTACTAAGAGCCATAGAAGGAGGTCTGAGCGCCGCATTTAGGTCAAACTGTTGTCCAGCAATCCCTGACGGGGAGGCATCAAATGGAATCTGAAGTGCAACTATACAAGAGATAAGGACACTCCAGGAAAAGATGACAAGTGAGGTTAATGGACTGCAAGCAAAAGACAGGTTGGACAGAGTATTTACATGGGTGCCCACCTGGCTTTCTGGACTATTTAGGGTGACTGTCCCTGTGCTGGTGCTGCTTCTCATCACCTTTTGTGTTATTAAGAACACTCTTAAAATATTTTTTAATAGACAAAAAGAAAATTTGATGTGACCCTTCACTACTGATATAAAATAGCACTGAAATGAAAAGCAGGAAGAAAGTAATGGGGGAAATAAAGGGGAGGATCCTGATGGATGGGTGTTTACACAGCCTGCTGATATCGAAAATGATAACCAGTATCGGATCCAATGCCTAGAAGATAGGACAAGGTGTGGCTGGGCTGGAGAAGACCTGAATGGCTTGGAAGAGACTGGGGGAGACATGACCCAGTTAGAAAAGATGGGGATCGATAAAGATGAAGTGGCTAAAAAAGAATGAGTGGCCCAAACAGATTATGTTATTAATACATAAATAAAAGGAGGGAATAATGTAATAAAAATGCAAGTCCAGCGCAGTATAGACGAACACACTTATCAGCTGAGAGAGTAGCACTCCAAAAGGGGAGGGGGCTCTTTCTCATATATGCAAAATTAAAAGCTTAATAAGACTAATCCATACATTCTGAGGCACAGGTAAGTATAATTAAACTTAGTAGTGAATGAATGAAGCGTGGTAAATAGGCCCCAAAAGCCTCCTTTGTTTTAAAAATTTTAGAGCATTTTGTTTGCGGCAAAGGCCACTGCAGACAGTTCATTAGCACAGAGCATGCAATCCCTGACCAAGTGCACTGAGAAGCACACAGAGGTTGTCATTTTTCAAGGTGAACTGATTAGAGCACACAGGGTGTGCCAGTGAAAGAGGAATATATGACCATTTTATAATTCAAAATCATTTATGAAATGTGATTTTCTTGTGAAGCTGGCAAGACCCACCGCAGTTTCAAATCACTCGCAGACCATTTTCCCTGGGAAGAGGGTTAGAATGTTCCCAATATGCAAGAATCATTCAAATGTATGTCCGTAGGTCAAGACTCTGATGGTGTCGTGATGGGTAGCCATTCCCATTGGAGACAGGAAGAGGTGACTAGGGCAGAATAATAACGTTCCGCTGGTCATCTCAAATATTTAATTCCTATAGTTTTGTGGTGTGGGAATTGGGGGTGGATTGTGACATCACATTATTGTAATTGAGGGCGGTATGGGAAGGATCATGGACCCAATGATCCAGAGCAATGTACACAGTTCCATATGAGTCCAAAGTGCAAGAACCAATAATTTCTGTGCGGGGAGATATTTTCTATATCACACGATTGCAAAAAGCTCATGCTTTTATTGTCTATAAAAGATTTTGCGTCGAGGGCGGTTCTATGACAGACCGTTTTCATGCAGTTCTGTTCCATGTTCTGTTTGAATTTGCTATCCCAGCTGCGCTGAGGGCCCTGAATAAAATTGCATTACTTCTTGCACTGGCGTAAACTCCTTTTTGACAACTTTTGTAATTTTGGGTGAGTGCTACGAGGCAACCCCCGGTACAATATAATTGTTGTGCAAGATAAATTGTTGTCCCCAATTATACACCCCTTAGAATCAGGGAATACGGAAAGTGAGGTGGCGGATGTTGAGAGCATGGTCGTGGCTGATTCACCGTTTACTGCCAAGCAAAGTATTCAGTATGAATGATTTGAATCCGTGTGGGTGGGAGGTTTCAAAAAAAGTCAAAAAATGTGAAGAACTTTACTAAAAATAAGAATAAGGGATCGAGGAAATTCCTTAGGAAACTTTGTATTTATCTCAGTGATGTGACCCCTGCAGATTGTGTGGTGCCGCTCCAGCGAGATTATACGACCAGTAGTGCAGCGATTGTTATTGAAAGCTCATCCACTGAGGCAGGTTTGAATACCATTGAAATAAACCCAGTTAAGAAAGTGGCAAAACCTAGTAAAAAGAAGGAAAATAAGAAATGCTCCAGTCCACTTAGGGGTAAACATGTGATTACTCACTTTTTGAAATCCAAGGACACTCTGAAACTTCAATCGGATGCCCCATTTGATCTCAGTATACTAACAGTTCACATGGAGACAGAATCAGACCATGCAGAGAATGAAGAGCAGTGTGTCATTGACCTTTTAACGATGCTTTCTCCAATTCAAAATATGTGTGTTACTGGAAATTGTGAACGAATGCCATGTATTCTCCTTAGCCAGAATGATGTGGTTTCTTTTTTATCACTCCCAATGGTTTTTTGGGTAATAATCGAATGGGTCCAACAACAAGGACACAGGGTGAGGTTAATGCGGTGACCAGTCTGAAAACGGCCCAAGTAATAAAGCCACCAACCATAGAAGCATTGGAGTTTGAGCCCACTTTACAAGCCTCTTGCTGGAAGTGTGTACACCCGGGCAAGATTGCTCAAATACCGGTACTTAAGGTAATTTGGTAGAAAGCTAGGAAGGAGGTTTCCAGATCAACAGAAGGGGCTGTGATTACTGTTGTTAATTTGGAGGAGGATAGTGTGAGTAATAATGAGGGTGCCCATCATCGCCTCCTTTCTTTACTTTGGAAGAAAGGATAAGGAAGATAGTTGGGCCATCTATTGCTGATAAACCTGCCCCAAGCTTGATAACTCTGTCATTGGGGGCAGCTCATAATTTTTTAGTGCAGGACGGAACACCCCCTTAGGCTAAACATTGTGGTTTGGAGAGGTGCTTGGTTAGTGAAGCTGCTGGCACCCAGAGGCTAACTGGTTGTTGCCCTACTACGCTCTTATCACATGGTAGAGTCAGTGACTGCAAGCCGACAGTTAATCGGAACAATGGGTACACCCTCTTTGTGGAATGTGTTTTTAATTACGATGTGTGTCCCCCTTTAAACAGACTTCATATCCTATCTATAATTAGGGAAATACCGATATTTAGAATGATCGCCTCATCAGATATTGTCCGTGTAGAATTACAAAATGTAAATAGGGTCGACCTGGTGCAGTTACATTTTTGTTCTAATATGGTGAAATTTGCAGTACTGGATGAAATGTATTATTAGCAATGGGATATGATGTGTTTGCATCCTTTGGGTCATTCCGTGGTAGAGGGTTGTTGCAATGTAGTGGTAAAATGGGAATTCAGATGGACAGTGGTAAGGATCAATGTCCCCTTAGTTAAAAATGCTATTTGTATGGTGTCCAACTGTGAGGGATTTACAGGCAACTATCAAAGTATGCCAAAAAACTGGTTTAAATCTGTATATCCTGTATATGGGAATGTCTCCCAGCGGTCTAATCGGCAATGAAAGAAAACATTGAAATTGGCCAGCTGGAATACCGTGGACATTGGCATTTATGGTTCATGACTTTAGGCAACTTTGGTGGTGATGAAGCTCAAATAAAATGTTTTTAAGAGACATGGCTCGATAAAAGCCCCAATTATAGATGGATTTATCATCTATGTATCCACTGCGGAGAAAGGTCCCAAAGCTTGTCGTTTTGGCAGCCTGTTTGTTCTATTTGAAATAGTCTGGGCATCTCGTCCGAGTAAATCGAGTCGGGTTGTCCAGACATTTTGGAAGCGAAGATGACCTGGCCCGTAGACAGTATTTAAGTTTTTAATACTTGTGTGTTGATAAATGTGTATTTTAACTCGAGAAGCAAACTGTTGTAACCTTTTATGACCATTTCTGAACTTTGTTCTTTTTGGTCAGGTGAATGTTATGTGCTCATTTTATTTTATTAGGTGATTTTAATAGTGAATGTCTGGACTCTGAATGGTATGTCCAAGCTCCGCCAAAAAATCACCCCAAGAGAGAACGTGATTGTGTAATTCGTGAAGAGCTGGATTTATGGGGCATGCATATTTTAAATGGGAACATTGACGGTGACCAGCCTCCAAATTTCACATGGAAAAACGTTTATTTTAAAGCAAGAATTGATTATAGTTTTGCAACTAGAGAAATGTTTTGTCATTGTGTCAAACTGATTATATCAACTTCTGATACAAGTGATCATAACTTGCCTTTTTTGGAAGTTATATATACAACTCCCAAGTGTAACACTACCGTTAATTCACTTGTAGTTGAAGTGAAAGAGATCAATAACGCTCTTGTATGGCACCCACGCTATGGCTTACATTTCAACCCGCGAATTAGTCTTTTATTGAAAAATAATAACCCCAATCTTACGGATCCATACTGTTACCCAAGACAGATTCAGTACTTGTTATCTTGTTTCATTGGGAAACTAGATCCCACTAAGGACTCATGTATGATAAACCACACCCACACCTTTGATTCTGAGGTGCAAGTGAAAAAGAGAGAACTACTGGTTAATTAAAAAAGGTTGTTATATACTAAAAATGGTGATTACTCATCAAGGGCCCGGAAGTGTAAACAGGGCTTTAAGAACTGCTGCAAAATCATAAGGCTTGTATGTTGCAAAAAGATTCAGAATCTATGCAGAAAGCTGTCTCTGGGAAAGATCTGAGTATGTTTTGGTCTTAACAAGCAGTTACTATTAATGAGTCGGTTTGGACCAAACATTTTGGGCCTCATTACACGTTGTGCGGTAAAAATCGACATTTACCGGCATGGCGCTATTAACGTGTCCGCCTTGGCAAGAGGGCACTAATAGCGTAACATTACGAGCACCATGCCGGTAATGACCCTACCGCCATGCCACAAAAGATCCCAAAAAGTCCCTTACCGGAACGACGAAAGTGCTGCTAGCACTTCCGCCCTCACTCTACACGCAAATAGCAGTCACTGCAATTAGCTGTCACTGCAATTAGCGGTCACCGTTAAATAGCGGAACCGGAAATAGCGTCATCGCACAGGAACGGGAAAGAGCACAGCGGCCATCTTTAAAAACACAATCCATTGCCATCCTCTGCCCCCTGGACCTGTTTTGTGTACTTCGCCATTGGAAAGCCACAAGGACACCCTCGCCATGCCGAAGGCTATCAAAAAAACAACCGACCGCCAGTGGAAGGAGAAGTTTTCCACAGAGGAGCTAACAATGCTCACAGGGACCTTAGCAGCAAATGCCGACGTGGTATTTGCGTGCGACATGCGTCGGGAGACCCTTATCCTCAAGAAGGCAATCTGGGTAGAGGTTGCCCTGAAAGTGAGTGCAGTGGGCACCACTACCCGCACTGTCTGGGAGTGCCGAAAGCGGTGGGATGATCTCCGCCTCCGGGTCAGAAGCATCCTGTCTGCAAACCACAACATAGCAACTGCAGGTGGATCTGAATCGCCGATGAAATTAAAAGAGTGGGAGGAGACCTGCGCCAACATGATTGGAGTAGAATCGATTGAGGGAGTCGGGACCATGGAGCATAGTGTGGCAACTACATCTGATGGAGGTGAGTGTACACATGAAAGTATGCACTGTGAATGCTGAGTTCCCCCCCAAATGTGATCCCAGATTCATCTCATGTATGCGCAAACATCCATACATGCATACAACCCTGGCCATGTCAATGCCAAACCCAAAAACACACACATGCACGCATCACCAGAGACAACTGCCACACAGAACCATGCATGGATGACCCACTCAACAATCACATCACCTGCATCTCTACCAATGAAGTCCCAATGCTCACAACTGCTAGAAAAATGTATTGTGCATGAAGTGCATTGAACCTTCACCAATGCCACCCCCCTCTTTGTCCCGACAGGCTCAGATACAGACAGTGATGAAACTGGCACTGCAACTCTGGCACCCCCTGCCACTAAAAAAGCAAGGCCACAGGACACAAGGGTCAAATCCCACATCATCAAGGGGCAAAGGGAGAAGATTTCCCATGCCGAGTGCCAAAAATCAGCGGAGCACCACTGCTGCCATACCGCTGTGCACACCAGCAACAACTGGCCCACCTTCTGAAGTGAACCCCCACCACAGAATCCAGCCACAGAGGGCCCACCCTCTGCTGCAACAAGTTCCACAGGAGAGGCGGCAGCCACAGCGCCGCTCTCGGATGTGGATGAGCCGATAGATTTGCCCATGGGCATGCACGCCCCAACCCCCCCCCGGAGCCCCTGGGCAAATCCACTGCAGACACCTGGGTCCAGTGTCAATGGCCAGTTCAGCGAGGACAACATGGGAGGGTTCAGTAGCCCACCGGTGGCTTCACCAGATGCCCAGCTTGCTGAGGAAGGCGCAGCAGCCACACCACGGGAATGCCACAGTGACCATGACCTGGCCAGCATCAGGCAGCGCCAACAGGAGATAACTGTGTTGGTTGGGCAACATGTCGAAGAGGCTACCCGTCTCAGGGGGGAGATGGCAGAGACTGCCAGGCAATCAAGGGAGGCAATTGAAGCCTGCACAAACAGGCTGTGTGGGGAGATGTGCCAACTCAGGCAGGTCCTCACGCGGATTGCGGACGCAATGGACTGCCAATTTCCACCACCACCACCGGGACTGCCAGCCACATCATCTTCATCCACCAGTGCGAGGCAGACAAGCCCCCTCCGCCACTCCACGTGCACCACCAGGCGCATGCCAAGCCAGCCTCCTTATGCTGGTGGTGGCAATGGGGAATAGGGACTGCAGGGTCAACCCACCACATCTGCAGCTGCACAACAACATCGTGCAAGACACATAAGGGACTGTTGTGGGGGGAGGGGGGAAGGGTGTTATGGGACTGTTGTGGGGGTAGGGGGAAGGGTGTTATGGGACTGTTGTGGGGGAAGGGGGGAATGGTGGTGGGATGTTGGGGACATGCACATATACTTCTTTAAAATCCTTAATACACTGGTGAATAATCAAAAGACAGGCTTGGACTTCTTCATTGTGTATGTGTACTTTATTGGTGTCAGGGTCCATTGTGCGCTTCAACACGGACACCAGTGCATTACTACCCATATCCATCGTACAGGGTGAAACCATGTAACTCAGAATATCTGGTTGATCAGGTGCTGTCTCACATCACGTCCCTCCTGGCCATCGCCTCTTGCACGACCTGCATCCCCGTCACCTCCATCCTCATCACCATCATCATCCTCATCAGGTGGTTGCATTTGAACGTCAGGGGGCAGTGGCACATTCCGTCTGATACACATATTGTGCAGCATGACACATGCCATGGTGATCTTGGCCACCTTTTCATGGCCATACAGGAGAGCGCCACCCGACCTGCTTATGCACCTAAACCTGTGTCTTCAAAAGGCCAAATGTCTGCTCAATGATGACACGGGTACGGGTATGTGCACGATTGTAGTCCTCTTTGTGCCGGTTCTGTGGGTTCCGTACATGGGTAAGGAGCCACCTGTACAGGGGATAGCCGGCATCGCCTGTATGGGGGGAAGAATGGAGACCTGTCACTGTTCACCTCTGGACCGGCATGTACATGTCACACAATTATAGTTTGCATTCAGATTGAAATCCACGACTACCAGCATGCATGCAGACGATCTGTGTGACTGCAATTGGACATGCACCATTCATGCCTTCGACAGCAGTTGACATGTCCTGGGTGAGGCCATGTCTTGGGTGTCCCTGAGCCCAGGCATATTTGGTACCACACTGCTAGTGTCCTGCCATTCCAACATTGATGTTGCCATGCTGTGTAGCTTCAATTCCATGGTGCAATAGGTGTGTGGTTCAATGCTATGGCTAGGGGGATCCCTTTGCATGCATTCAAGGGCACATTTGGTATTAATGTTGTGCTGCGCTAATACTGTATTACCAACTTGACTACATGTTGCTGATTTGTGTATTTAGTGGTGTGGCATGATGTGCAATGTGGATGTGGATGGATGTGGATGGATGTGTGATATTCATAGACCTGGATTGTTCTCAATGTTGTGGAGCTTATACCTGCATGTCGGTTCTTCTCAAGTACATTGCGGCCTTCCCTGATGGACATTGGCATACACCTGTATGTCCATTTCTCCTATGGACGACAGCCTACACCCAGTTGGAGTATGTATCTCTCCCCCCCAATCACACCCAGTTGGAGTATATATCTGTCCCCCCCATTCACACTGCCATGTGCTTGCCCTGCTACTCACCAAGTAGCCACGAACGTTGTCCGGCTTGTCGCTCCATGTAGCGTGGTATGGTTGAGTTCCGCAGGACCATGGAATCATGGGTTGATCCGGGAAATCGGGCACAACAATGTGTGATTATCTTGTTAGCGTCACATACCATTTGGACATTGATGGAGTGGAATTGCTTCCTGTTTCGGTAGACTACTTCATTGTGATGTGGGCCAACCAATTCAACATGGGTACAGTAGATGGCCCCAATGCAACTTGGGATGCCTACCAGTGAATAGAAGCCAACTTTTGTGTTTGCAATCTTCTGGCCAGTCCGTGGCATGGATATGTGTGCAGGTGCATGCTTCAGGAGGGCATCGAGTACCTGGTTCAGCATGCGTGAGAATACTGGTTGTGATTTGCCATGCATCTGCCCCACTGTATGCTGGTAGGTGCCTGTGGCCAGGAAGTGGGGCACAGTCACCACCTTCAGTAGTGGGGGGATGGCAGTACGGATGTCTATGTGGCTCACTATGTCGTTGTGATCCATGTCAACAATGGTGGGGATGGTATCTCGGTCTAGGCAGTACAGGGTGTGTATCTGCTCAGGGGTTACATTGAATGGACTGGCTCGAATCCTGCGCCTGTCTTGCCCTCCTCTTCCTCCTCCTCCTGCGTCTCCTCTGTGCTGCCTGTTGTTGTTGGTGCTGCACTGCATTCATGTCCTCCAGCCCATGTAATGCTGCTAGTATTGGAACCATCTAGGTGTGGGAAGGGGTGTGTGAATGGGTGTGGTGTGCTCCTTTTGTGCTGCCACAGTGTCCATTTCCTCCACCTGTGCTGATTGTGTCCACCTGTGGCCGGTGGGAACACTGCTCATTTCTTTTAACGGGTGGTTTGCGATGCCGGTATTAGCGCCATGCCGGTAAGGGGTTTTGGGGGCTTTTCCATGCCGCTATTAGCACGTCTGCATGGCTTGTGATGGTGTGCTATTTGCGGCATGGCGCTATTTACGGGATGGGGGGTCGCGCCCGTGGACTAGCCGCTATTAGTGGTACCGTACTTAGCGGTGCCGCTAATAGCGCTAAGCAGGGTCGTAATTAGCACTGGGATTTACCGTTACCGGTATTCCCTTACCGGTAAGGTTATTTCCCTACCGCACAACGTGTAATGAGGCCCCTTGTCTTTCTTTACAGTAGGGAAGGCCTGCCAGTCCCCAGTAGCAATTGCGCTACTGATACTTGGTATTTAAATTTAGAGTTGGAGAGAGTTGGAGGACATTTATCAATTGATCCTCAGATGTAAACCGTCTAGGGCTCCCAGCCCAGATGGCTTATTGAACTGGACATTTAAATCAGATCTGTGGGTATGGGCCGCATTTCTGCAAAGATTATTCTATAACATAGGGAGCACATATTGCATGCCCCCCTCTTGGAGGGGTGCACATATTGTGGTTAGCTTTAAAAAAAGTGACTCCAAATCCAAGAAACTATTGACCAATCTCACGATTAGATGCCGGGAGCAAAACAATTGCGACCATTTTGTTATGGGAGTTGCAGCATTGGGCTGCTTCGGAAGGTGTGGTTTATAAATTCCAAGCAGGCTTTAAAAAGGGGGTGGGCACCTCTCACATTTTTTTTATTTAACAACATTTAATTAGCCAGGACAGACTCCAAAACAAACTGTTATTTTTAGCTTTTTTGGACCTGACTCAGGCCTTCGACTGTGTCGACAGAAACAAGCTTTGGGATAAAATAAAAAGAAGATATTGCCCGCCTCATTTGCTAAATATTTTATGGGCTGTTCATAAAGACATGTGGATATTTATTAGGCTGGAAAATAAGGATTCTTATAGTAATTGGATCAGTACCAGCCGTGGTCTGAGGCAAGATGGGTTTTTGCACCATTTCTTTTTAACTTTTATTTTTCTGATGTTGAATAAGTTTTTAACCATTGTAAAAGGTATCCGTCCATGTGTAGGGAATTCACTCCTTCTGTACCTGGTCTATGCAGAATATCTTGTGATTGGCCACCCAACAGCAATTGGGCTCCAAAGAAGTCTTGTGGTAACAAGCAATTTTTTAAGCGAGTTAGATTTGTCTATTAATCCAGCAAAGACCAATGTGATGACAGTGAGAGCCTGTAACATAATGACACACAGAAGTTTGAAGTTACATTTTTCTTTGAATGGTCTCAAATTGGGATTTGTAGATGAATTTATGCAGTTAGGAACCAACGTAAGGAGTTCAGCAGCCTAATGAATCAGGCGAGAATTGCAGCAGCCTAAATGCGATCCCTTGACAAGAAATTCAGAAAATTCTCATTTACGCCTTTGCTTCTATTCTACACACAAAAAAGATAATTCCAAGAATTACCTATGGTGGCCAAACTCTTGAGTCTGACTTGGAGCGTGATAAAATTGAGGCGGCAATTTGTGGGAAATCCCTAAATTTGCTGCAGGGCATACCTATCATGAGCTAGGTTTGATTTCTTTAGGTGCCTGCGCGAATTGGCAAAAACTGCAATTTTTTGCCAACATTCATTCATATGCCCTCAAATCTTTCAGTGTTTTATGAAATACATTCCAGAGTTGATATGTAAAGTGTTCATGAAATGGGTTACCAAATGTAAAAGTCTATTAATGAAATTGGAGATGTCCAATGAGGACCTAACCTTAACCCCCACTAAGTTGAAACAGACGTTTTTTTTAACTTGATTGGTTGGAACATCGTTCTAAATTGTTGGGTTATCGGGTGGCGAATCATTTTACTTTTGATATCAGAGGCTTAAGTATGTTGCTGGTGTATCTTTTTAAACATCCTTCTAGTTTTTTTAGAGCAGACTTTTTAAGATTAAGATTTAACCTGTTTTTAACAAATGAAGTTGTTGGGGCATGTCTAGGGTACCCAGGTTTGAGAGACTTCATAGATATTGTGAAGACAGCATTGAAAGCCTAAGACATTTAAAATTGAGTGCACCTCTTTAGCACCACTGAGACATGATTTCTTTTCTAAACATATTAATTATGAAATGAACGGGGACTTGGATTATTCTTGGCACTGTGTACTGCAGCTTTGATGTTGATGAGTTTGTATTTAATGTATTTCATGTTTTATTTGTAAAAGGCTTAAGTTGAGCCATACTGCACTAAAATAAATTAGAAGAAAATATGAAGAAAAAGCCTCATGGTTTACTAAACTATTGAGTTGTTGCATATTAATAATAGTGAACATTTATATATTGCAAAGCGCATCATTCTCTTGGCTTACATGTGAAAACTTATTTGAATGTCTTTACCAATGGTGTCCTACAGTACTGAAGACTGATGCCACTGCTTGTAATGGTATTTACAGTGATGCTGCTTCTGATCATGTCAATCCATATTGTGCACATTAGACTTCTCATATCTTTTTCTGGACAGGTCCAGAAGACAAATTAGAACATATCAGTGACTTGTATGCCTGACAGTCCCACAGTGTTGTGATTTTGTTGTTCTGTGTATGTTTCAAGAGCCTCGGGGAAGGGAGGGGGCAAGCAGCAGTCCCTGTTTGGTCTATTACACAGCATTATATTTCTTACTTTCATGACATTAAATGTGGACTTTGCTTGTGTACATGTTTGCTTTGACTGACATCATCTTAATTTAAGAGTTTAAATGTGTGCTTTGCAGCAGGTTATAGACTGCCTTTGAAGGCACACAGTATCCAGAAGTGTTTACACCTCGTTTCCTTATACTCTTGTTTCATCTGCATTAGTACCTTGCTGACAGAGAAATTACTAACTTTTCAGTGGCAGTTTAGTGTTTCAACCCTCCTGTGGCTGCCTGCCCGTGAGATTAAGAGAAATCCTTTGTATCCATTCTTATTTAAGCAACCCAAATCTGCCACAGACTGTGTCCACCTCCCCTAACTGTAAGCACGGGGGGGGGGGATCAAATTGAAATGGGCCCCCACGAGTCCTGACAAATGATTAGCCAGGCCCTGTGAGCGAGCGCTAAGACTACTCTTTCTTATTCTAATGTGCTTGACTGCCAGCAAGGAGGGACGAGGGCGTGTGTATTGTGGCTGATGTTAAGAGATTGGGAAGGTGCCAGACCAGGACACAGCAGGGCTCGATCTCCCTTTGTCTGCATCCGAGTGCTAAATCTGCCTATACCTGAAGCGCTGGATGTGCTAATAAAAGTAGACCCTTGAAAAAGCATGCGGTCAATCCAGAAAAAGTAGTACCACAGGTCCTTATTGCTGCAGCATCGGGAGCTGCACAGTGTGTGTGCAAGTGATTCCAGGCAGCGAGGAAGGTCCCTCTAGACATCCACCTCTACACTATAGGTGGGACACAACAACTGGTGGTGAAGGTGGGATGGGGACTCAGAGGAAGAACCCCACCACCCACGCCCAGGACCACAGGATGAACCATTCCCACCTCAATAGATGTAGCAAAATGTGAAACTCTAGATACCCCCTTATCACTGGCCGACAAAAGGACATTATGGGAAGAACGCTTAGAGCTATACTTTGTTTAGAGAATCCCCTCAAATCTCACACCACAGAATATATGACCTACTAAAGAAAAAGGTTCAGCACACCTCTTGCAGGAAGAACAAGTCTTAATTCTCATAAAAAGTCAAATATGCGATAGCAAAGAACTCTGCTGCCATGGAGCAGTCTAACGAAACCAACATGGATGGCAGCTTATAAGGTGCAAAGCGTCATAACTGACGTACATCACATAAGGTAAAAATCCACATAGCTGGTTGGTTTGACCCTATACATAGGTGGTCTGCTCCATATGGGATGCCAAGTCATTGGTCCCAGCTCCGCCTGTCCATCTACTTCCATGTGGGGCTCTTCTCACTGCGTCATCAGGTGCCGGGCTTGATAATTAGCAATTAAGTGTGCAACTCGTAACATTCCCTATCAGAGGCCTGATGTGCACCTGATAATGCAGACTTGAGCGCAGACGCTACATTCAAGGCCATCTGATTTTAGAAAACCCCAACTCGATCCCAGACGTGTTGGCTCCATTCCAGGCCTTCCCACCCTGAATGCTAAATGTGTTACTTTCCCTCCCAGGCACCTCGCAGCACAAATCACAGGGACCTTCAATATTCTGTTTGTGATCTTTATAGGGAATGGATGCACGAGCAGCTTTCTGTCTGGGGTCTTGGGTTGGCTAATGCTCTGGAATGTTGGGGTCTTGGGATGGGGCAGCTGGTCACTATAACTTAGGTTTCGGGCCGTACTTGGTCAGGATCTCGTACCCTCCTTCTTGTGGGATAAATGTTCGCGGGGAGTTCTCTGCCCCCTCATGGCGTTGTAGGGAGAATTATTTCTGGGTGACATGTGTTAACAATATGAGACAATGAGAGGTTTATGGATCTGTGTGAGCGTATCCTGTCCCACTCCCACCCCATTCTGTGTCCTGTGCCCAGGCCTACTGTCGTGGCTGCAGGGTAGTACCAGACCTTGATTTAAAGATGGCTGCCATTTTCTAAGATGGTGTTTTGTGTCTAGTGCAATCTACATCTATTCTTACTACATCCCATTCCCAAATACAGATCTTACTGACACCCCCAAACCCCCTATGTGCTCCACAGGTATTTACAACACCGTATTGGGCCTTTTGCCACATTTGATACCTCTTAGGAGCCCGGAATGCTCGCCCCCACTTCCCAACATTTGCAACCCACAAAAAAAGTATGGTGCAAAAATAATTAGAGATGTTATTTTATGCAGGGATGAATGTCCACAGAATATTTGAAAACTCTCATACCTGCAGATGCTTCGTATGCATCAGCAAAAACGTATTTGGTAGAATACTTCAACCCACAAGCGAATGCCAACTTTGAACGGTTACAGCTCTGCGAAACATGACATGCTGTGCACAAAGCCCTGATGCTTTTAATACCAGATTGCGACATCTAGCTGCCATTTGTAACCTACTAGATGAAACTGGCAAAGTTCACTGCCAGTTTATCCAGGGCTGCTACTCTGACAAACTCAGGAAAAACATACTAGGTCTGGCCTACTTCTGCAAGGAATCCCGTTGTTGGGCTGATCCCATTAGTTGAAGGAAGTCTGGGAAGAAAAGATGGAAGCCACATTCTAGAACATAGCCATAGCAGAAGTGCAAGAAGTGGGTAACATGCATGAAAGAAGTGTGAACACAGCCATGACAGATCCCAGAAAGGGAAGGCTGCACTCATGATGGTGAAAAATTCCCAGAACATGCAATTACTGCAGAGGCAATCTACCCACAATGGCCGCTGCCCGGCAAGAGGAGCAGAATCCTCGAACTGTGGCCCAAGCAATCACTTTGCAAAGGTATGACAAGATATAGCAGACAAATGCGTTGCAATATTCGCTAAGTAGAAAAATTGCTTGAAGAAGACCCCCGAAGATGCAATATTCATAATCTTCACTATGGGGCACAAACCAAACTGGCGCCACAAGCCCTGGTGTCGCATACCGATTTCAAGGATGCCCACCCTCATTGACAGTGGAGCCTAGGTGAACGTAATGCGCAGTTCCCAGTTTTCCCGGTTGGTGTTGAGGCCTACTAAAGTAAACATATTTGCATATGGGGGCAAATAATTGATTCCCCTGAATGGAGTGGTCAAGACCACATTTTAGCATGACAACATTCAAGTCTCTGCAAAACTCTTAATCACACCAGCAGACACAGCAACCCTTTTCAGCTGCGACACAGCAGAAGATCCAGAACTGGCAACGTTTTGCCTATGGAGTCCACGAAGAAGAGATGGAACCTCTCTTGTCACGGCTTCCATCTATACATGCAGGCCAATCAATGTGCTAATGCACCACAACGCCCTCATACCCAACTTCAGTGGGTCATCCCTAAGCCCTCTTCTAGGAATTGAAAAGTGGATTATGCAATTTCAAGAGTTTGACTTCTCCACATAATTTAGGCCAGGTGTGGGAAACCCAGCTGAATTTCGCTCTTGCCACCCAAGAGAAGAAACTGCCCATGAGGCCCTAGCAGCCCACTGCCTCAAACCACATCTGAACATGTTGACAACAGGTAGCATACCCAAAGCCCTGTCAATGGATGACCTGAAGGAGACTACCACTGGCGAAAAGTGCTTCGGCGCTGTGAAAGATGCACTATCCAGAAGAAAGTGAAATGGATTTTTGCGGGCAGAGCATCATCAAACAGAAGCAGTTCAGCCCCACCTCAAAAGCCTCTTCCCCCGAAAGGACGAGCTATCTATGTCTGATGATGGCCTGATGATACATGGGACATGCACAGAAGCTCCTCCATCACTGACCAAAGCGCATCTGTGGTTCCCCAGGCTCGAACAAACTGTCAAAATAATCAATGCCAGATTCATCCTATGCCAGGCAACCAGCACTTCCCCAACCATGGCACCGATTTGATCCATGTCAAGCCGAGAAAAACCCTGGGAGAACTTCATTAACGATTTTGGTTCACGTCCATTGGGTAATAATTGATGAGATTTCACGCTACCTAGAGGTAGAAATCTTACACTATAGCTGCAGGCGAACGGATTCCAAAGCTGGGGAAATGATTTGCCACACCTGGACTACCGATGTCCCTGAAAGCAGACCACGGACTCTTGTTCCAACAAAGAGGAATCAAATAATTTTGGATAGATCTCAACATTTGCTACCAGCGAATCACTGCTTGCTAGCTGCAGGCCAATGGAGATGCAGAGTTCTTCATGCGCACAGTTAAGAAGATGGTAAGAGGTTATGTGTGTACTGTTTGATGATCTCCGTCTCTCCAAAGAGGCGCCGTGGTGTGTTTAAATATATTGATGCCTTCCTTTTATGATGGGGTGGTATTAGGGATGAGGATTGGTTATGCTTGTGGAAAATTGTAGCATTTTTAATATATAGTTGGAGACATGAGGGTGTAGGGTTATTGGAAATATATGTATATATTTTTTTTAATTGAGTCACCTGAGACAGGGAGGTTGTCTCATCGGACTGGTACATTGTGTTTGATTTTAGAGTTACCACAAGATTATTTCCACTAGTACATTCAATGCCAGGTGTATGGATGCTGGATTTTAGGTGTGCACTTGATGGTAGTGAATTAGGATTTGTTGCTCAGGTTGTTGGATTAACTTGAATACTTGAATAAATATGAGCCACAGTGTGCAATGTATGGCGCTTCAGTCACCATATGTGTACTTCTGATCGTATATCCAATGCTAGTGAATATAATGCGTTATTAAAGGTAGGAACTTTGAATTTTGAATTTGGACAACAGATTAGTATAGCTTTCATAGTTAGATATATTTTGGGCTGATGAGATGATATTTTAATGGTGTGTGTAAGATCCTATTTTTTGATGCATTCAATGACTATGTTTATTGACTGTAAATAGGGAGGGGGCAGGAGAGTCCTTTTCTACGTAATTGTGGAAGGGAGGTTCCAGAGGTTTGGGTTGGTCAAATCCAAGAAGGTTTTTATATTTTCTGTTAGTTTTTACCTACTTTATCTATTGTTATATGTGTTAGTTTTTTTTGTAATACTTAGATTCATCACAAGAGTTGTAATTACAAGAGGAATTTAAGGGTGATATCCTGGAATGTTAATGGTGCCAATAGCGCGAACAAAAGGAAGGTGATTTTACAAAAATTGGAAGAGATGGGGGCAGATGTGGCACTACCTCATGAGACTCACCTGTTGGAGATAGATTTGGATAAATGGAAACGGGATGGGTCAGTGATGCTTATTGTTCATCCTTCACTTCTAATTCAAGAGGTGTGTGCATTCTGATTAAGGAAAATCTACTGATTACATTAATGAATTGTGCGAAAAATAAGGATGGGAGAATTATTTGTGTTACTGCGAAAATTCAAGATGTCTCCTACTGTTTTTGGAATATATATGCTCCTAATGGGGCAGATGGAAGCTTCTTCATTTCCCTTGCACAGTTTTTACAGAATGTAGATATGTGTAATTTTATTGTTGGGGGGGATTTCAATGTTGCTCTTAATCCTACAATGGATAAAAGTGGGGACAATGTGGACACTACTAATAATTTGAAAAGAATGGCCTTAAAGAAACTTATGGATGAATGGAATCTCTCGGATGTGTGGATATTGCAGAATCCTTCAGCCAAACAATATACCTTTTTCTCAGCCAGACATAAAGTATATTCATGGATTGACCTTCTTCTGACTTCTGGTCTTTGCACGCAGTCATTCAAAGAGGGAGACATTAAGTCAATAATAATCTCAGACCATGCACCGATCTCAATGGAAATGAGACTAATCTTCCCTTTACCAAAATCTAATACGTGGCGAATGAATGTAACACTCCTTGATGACAATGAAATTGTGGATAAAATAGTGCAAGAGGCAAAGTTCTTTGTGATGACAAATTGGACTGGTGAAGTTAAAGTGGAATATGTGTGGAAAGCCTTTAAGTCCTACATGAGAGGAATGTTGATCGGTTTATCAAGCAAAAAGAAAAGGTAGAGGGATGGTGAGATGAAGAAACTGACCGAGGAAATTGGGATTCTTGAAAAGGAAAATATGAAGAGTTTCTCTATGGATTCATTGAATAGTCTGCAACTGAAAAAAGAAAAATTAGAGGATCTGCTTACCACAAGAGCTGAAAGACTTCTTTTCAGAACAAGAAGCAAGTACTATGAAAAGGGAGAGAAATGTGATCGGCCTCTTGCTCATCGTTTAAAGATCATGAATAATGAAATGACAATTAATGCTATAGAAAAGCGGGATGGGGTTGTGACTTTTGAACCTGCTGAAATTAATGATGCATTCAAGCAATATTACAAGTACTATACTCTTCTGAAGTTCGTTTATCTGAAGAAGAAGTGTGTCAATTTGTCAATGGGTGCCATTTGCGAAATATAAACTCGACACTGAGGGAAACCATGGAGAGTGAGCTGAGTGTGGAGGAGCTCAGCACAGCTGCATGTGCTTTGAAATCAGGGAAATGTCCTGCAATGTGGCGCGCATCTCTGCTTGATGGATGTCTCCCGGTATCTATGAGACATGCTGTGATATCTGTTTTCTTGAAGGAGGGGAAGTCTCTGATTAAAACAAGTAGTAATCGGCCAATTAGTTTGCTGAACATTGACAATAAAATGTTTGCAAAAGCATTGGCCTTGAGAATAGAGTCTTCTCTGACGGATATCATAGACCAGAGCCAGACAGGTTTTGTGAAAGGGAGACATGCATCGGATAATATGAGGAGACTTTTGTTGACTTTATTTGAAAGCAGAGAACATTGTAATGATGTGGTGGTGTTGTCTTTGGATGCGGAAAAAGCATTCAATCGAATTGAGTGGAAGTACCTCCTGACAGCATTAGAAGGATTCGGATTTGGTAAAAACATGATTGAATGGATAAGACTATTATATTCCCTACCTACAGCATATGTGAACTCAAATAGTATGGTCTCTGGCACATTTGGACTTGAAAGAGGGACAAGGCAGGGATGTCCATTGTCGCCCATATTGTTTGTTATTGCTATGGAATTCCTCGCTGTGAAAATAAGAGAAGATGGAAGAATTGAAGGGATTCATTATGGTGAAGCATGTCAGAAGGTCTGCCTATATGCGGATGATATGTTGCTAGTTATTCAAAATGTTGAGTATTCTATTCCTGTACTAATTGAACAAATTGACCTGTTTCACAGAGTATTGGGTACAAGATTAATTGTTCAAAATCCGAACCTCTGCCAGCGTCTGGTTCATGCTCTATTCTGAAAATGAGGAACTTTACTTTCAATTGGTGTCCAGACAAGATGCGATATCTTGGAATTTGGTTAACTAATGATGTGTATAATATGATGGATGTCAATCTGACTCAGGTAGTCCAATCCTTGGAGTTGGATTTTAAAAGGTGGAATGAGCTGCGTTTGAGACTGTGGGGGAGAGTACATGCAATTAAAATGACGACAACACCACGCATTAATTATGTGCTCAGCATGATCCCTTCATGTATAAAGAAGTTCTTTCTGAAGAAAATTGAGAATCTGATCCAGTCCTTTATATGGGAGAATAAACAGCCACGTCTGAAACTTTGGAAATTGCAATTGTCCCAGGATTTGGGTGGTCTAGGGGTTCCAGACTTTGAAAATTATCACTTGGCATTTGGAGCTAGACATTTGGTTCCTTTCATTGAAAACTCAACAGATGTCTGGACATTGGCAGAGTCAAGTCGATCATCTCCACTCTCACCCAGAGCAATTTTGTCTACAGTAGATGGCTCTGGATATAAGTCATTTCCGCCAACTGAATTTTTAAGATTGTGTTGGAAAGACCTTTGGAAGAAGTCTAAAAAAGTGATTTCTGACAATAGTTTTATCCCAATCTGGTTGAATCCGGATATAAAGTTGAATGGGAAGCCTCTTTTTTGGCCAAACTGGTTGCTGGGTGGAGTACAGTGGTTGGAGGATCTTGTTGAAGATGGAAAATGGATTAGTTTCAAAAGGCCTGCACAAATGAAAGACCTCAAAGATTGCAGTATGGAAGAGTATAGGAAGCTGAAGAAAGTTCCACAAAATTAATCTGCAGATGAAGGCAAAGGTTGGCAGGTCTGGTTATCAGAGTACAAATCTGAAGGAGGCATGGCATCTAAAGTGTATAAAAATCTAAACCAACACTGTGAACCTAATAAAGACTTGTTATCAAAATGGTCTGAGATAATTGGATCAGAGATGTCTGAGGACAGATGGAGGAATATATGCAAAAAAGTGGCTCTGACATCATTAAATCTCTGGGAACAAAGTCGTCAAATTAAAATTCTAAACACAGTTTTTTGGACACCCCAGAGACTTCATGCAAGAGGCATGACGGATTTGGATGCATGTTGGAGGTGTAAACATGCAGTTGGATCTTTTGAGCATATGATCTGGAAGTGTTACGAATTGAAGTTGTTCTGGAAGAAGGTCACTATTAGGATTAATGAGATCCTACTGTTGTATGATGATTTTGACTTCAATACCATTATCTTGGGTGAGGATGACATGGTGGAAAAACTTACTTAGCCACAGAGGTGCTGGTTTTTCAGGGCAGCAAATTCCGCAAAAAATGAGGAAATGGAAATGTGTAGAGAGACTGACGTTTTCTGAATGGTTGGAGGATTTGAAACAAGTGTCCAGATTTGAGAGAATAATTCTTCATAGAGATAAGAAGATGAATCTGTTTGATCAAATGTGGGGTCAGTTTTTAGACTTGTGATATTGAAGTCTCTTTATTGTTTTGGTAAGTTTCACCTTTGAAAGGGGGTGGTGGTTGAGATACTGATTGTGATGAATTTAATTGTATTGCTGTTATGTTGTTGTTTTCTTTCAATGTGTGTACAATTAATAAACATGTTAATTAAAAGAAAAAAGAAGATGCTTCGAACAGCCACTGAAGTGGTGATCCTCTGGAGAACACTATCTTCCGCTTCCTCAGAGAATACTACATGACGCCTCACATGTCCGTAGGAATAGATCCCCCCACCGAACTGCTCATGAGGAGGGCTCAGAGAACCACGATTCCTACCATACCAAATATTAGACCCAGAGAGCTGGATGCTCCTTTATACAGAGCCTTGCGCCTGGGGTGCAGCCATGTTGAAAATATTAACAGAAGAGTCAAGGAACCTAATCTGAGGATAGGGAACACCGCAATGCTGAGAAATCTGAGGCCTCAGTACATGTTCCACCTTCTGTTTGACCCCTAACCACTCATAGTTATAGTCAAAGATGGAAGGATGACCACTGCCTGTCGATGTTCTTTACAAGTAACGGGAAAACCATTGCAAACTTTAAAGCAGTGTCAAGCAAGGAAGGAAGCAAGGCACAATTGAGTGAGGAAGGATGCCACAAACAAAATTGTGGAGGTTAGAATGATATAGGGAGCAGCCAGATACATTAGGAGGAGTGCGACTCAATGCCCTTCAAGGTACTGGATGGAGAAGATGAACAGATGGATCCCATGAGCCCAACCCCTCCACAGGGACCCTGACAGCACACAAGGAAGCAAAGGCTTCCACAGGGCAATTTCAGGGACTTTGTAATGGGGTGAGATCAGAGAACAAGAAACGTTCTAATCTGCAGAAAAACCTTATTGAAGAGGGTGGGATGTGGTTGTGCCCTTGGGGCACAGCAAGGGTGTTGTTAGCACATTCTAACACATTTCACAATTAGAAAGGGACTGTTTGCAAGCGGTTCAAACACAACTTCCATAACTGATCCCTTTTTCAAGTTGGGTGTTTTAGCTTCCACAATGGCAAGACAACACTCACAAACAATAGTAAGTGTATATAACTCTAAGCTCACCATGGTATGTCACTAAGTGTCTACTGTACAGGACAGTAGGTAGTGCAAAATGTGGGGCATTGTTAGAATCGAGTGCATTGGTTTGCATCGCGCACCATACTGTGGAGATAGTGGAGCAGTGCAGATTGTTTGTCTTTGGGCCAATCGATGATTGATTATAAATAAATGTGTGAGAGGCTGCACACCGATAAGCAGGGTCTTGTATTGCAGTGAATTGTATGTACATCGTGTGATGGTCAATATTTTAAAGTTTAATGTCTAATACTGTACCAGTGCTCATGAATGACGCAAAACATTTTCTTTAAACAAGTACGGGACATGTGACGTTGCCAGACACATGCAGCGGAAATGCATGGTTCTCCTTCATTCAGCCAATATGAAAATATGCTATAGCTACAGGTTTCATGCTGTCCTGCTTCCGAAAAGGCAGTGAGGGGCACCACAACCTGCCACTAGGTTTGTGGTGTCCTTCACATCTTGAATATCTATTAGTTATGCCACTTTATTGTCCATTTAAAATACTAATAGGCAATTAGCATGGTGCCACCACCTCTGTGCTGCAATCTATGATCTAAGCCTGACCCATACACCATTCTATTTATACAGATGTCTTGAAGATTTCAGGATAGGTCAACAGTCAAGAAACTTGGAGTAAAATGTATTTACTCATTTGAAGAAAAAACAAAAATCCAAAAGATTTCAATTCCCGTGGGAGATACCACCTGTTTCTGCAGTGCGGTAATTCGTGTATGTAGGGCCAATGTAATGAATGGCAACACACTATGATGCATGCAGCTCTAACAAAGACTTTGAAGTGCATCTGATATTGTAAATTGAGGAGATTAATGAGGTACTTTTCGGCCAAAGGGCAGTACATAAGAGGTGATTCTGCTTGAAGAATGAAAAAAGCAGCTTTTTGAGAGTCATTATGGTAACAGTATTAAGGAATTTAATATGATATGGTCAGAGCAAACGTTTCACACTGATCTGACTATTATAAACGTTCTATTCACTGAGTCTATACACAGGAGAGCTCCTGCATTATTAATGTATACGCATACATATACTGGTTTTGCCAGAAAACATTTGCACTAAAAGATACACATTAATTTAATGTGAATTATTTCAGGAATTGATGAAATAGCTGCAGATTTTAAGGTGCTACAATATGAACAAATTTCACATTCTGCATATTTACCCATTTATATTAGAATAATAAAGAAATTAATAGGTACCATTAATCCTTCAATATCCGTGGGAATTGTAGCTGGAATAACCATTGGATGAGTTTAAAGTGTTGTTTTGTCCCCCTGTTGGGGAATAGTGAAATGTCGGGGCTTCTGCCAAACTGCAGCACAAGTGCTGCGTTTTCAATCTACGGCTGGTTCTAATATACAAATGTACACAAATATGCAACACTTGTTGAGTCTTTGGGTTTATTAAAATGGGTTCTCAGTGTAACATGTTCTCTAGCACCAAAATAAATGTCCACCCATACCTGTCTCAACCGGTTTATAGTCATTGCATCGAATGCCTTACCATAGAAAAAAAAACATCGAAAAAAAGCATTGATTGCATTTTTTTTCATTTTGTTCAATGGGGAGGGGGGTCCACCCGAGTCTCCTTTTTTTTAACCCTTAAACCCCATTATAATTAAAATAAACCCTTTACCTTTGAAAAAAATGCATTCAATGCATTTTTTTCAATGCATTTTTTCTATGCTAAGGCATTCAATGCTCTTGCATTCGATGCTATGACTAGATACCCCCAACCTCCATTTCAGTACCTGCCTACATTGTTTAGGGATGCTACTTTCTAATAGTAGTGCCAGTCGTGCAGAATCATAAATATGCATTTATACTAAACAAACAGCAATCATCGGCTTCCCCCGAGGTCTGCTTAGCATTTTCCACTGTGGAAGAAAAATAAGAATGTAGATGAGAACGCTAGTCGACATAATGTGATTATGAGAAATGTTATTCATTTGAAATAATAGGTCCAGTTAAGGCCAAAAATAGAAACAATTCTGGCTGATGCACGTAACAAGGTATTTACTGACACGGTTGAATTTGCTGTAACAGCACTATTATTTTCGAAAATGTTTTCACTGAAAAACTGTATGAAGTTGCCTCCTCCATATCACTGCTAAAAGAGTTTTCAATCTTTAATTGTATTAATTGCTTGCACAGATGAAGGGATCGGCCTATGGCAGGGGTGGGATGGTCTGGCTCCATAGTATTAGTTATTGTGCTAATTAAAGAAGACCTGCCCACTTTATGACATGAAGGTAATAGTCCACGTGCCTGTATTCTAACTTATGGAGTGCAAAGGGTATAAGGAGGCGCTGTTTCAGGAGGCTGGGGAACGGGGGGGACAGAAGAGACTGTATGGGGACATGTATGCCTCTGTGTTCTTTCTTTATTGTGTCTTCTACAGCTGTGTGAATTAAAGATTTCTCAAAATAACCTCAACCCAAATTGATCTCTGCATTTGATTTCACCAACAGTTTGGTGATGTGAGGGGTATGGATCCCTTGATCGAGACAGGAAGTTCAGAGGGATCTCAGACAAGTTCTTAAGCGACAGCCCTGAAGCCCCATCAGACCAGGTAAGACAAATTTGTCTTAATGGGCAAAACGCTGAAGGGAGTGTCCATGGATTGGGGATCCTTTGTTCATCTCGCAGACGTACCATTTTATTCAGAGATTAGTTCAGAAAACATTTAAAATTATAACTTGTTTTATTGTATTGGTTTACGTTGACGGTAATTCTGGTTCTGTCAAGAAGAGTGCTCTTAATACCCCATCTGGTCAAGGAAGAGCTGGTTGTTACACCAATCACTTTCATCCATACACTACACTAAGTGGGGTATCAGTGTGTGATGGATTACCATCTGGCGACAGTGTGGAGGCCCTACTTTATTTTTTATTTTTTATGAAATTAATAAATTATACAGGTAATTCCATCTCAGGAAAGGAAATTTGGGAATCAGATCTCCCTTTCCTAAGCTCCATGCCCTGCTGAATCAGTATCCGGATCTGCAGCGCCTGCTCTCCAGTGGCACAGAACTGGTTGAGGAGTCACACGTGCCCATCTGACAGCTGTACTGACAGCCAAGTCATTAAAGCACAGAGACAGCATTTAAGATATGCACCCCTGTTCCCAACATCCAATAAGTATGAGAGTAACTATGCTGGTGGAATTTGCAAACTTTAAATATAAGCCATACCTGACTTTAAGGTATGGAGGCTTATATTTCTCATCATTATTGCAGCCACTTCAAATTGATTTGACACACGTGCCAGCCCTGTGACCCCCAGCTCAGATGTGGGTTATGTGTATTTCCCCCCAGCCGGGTTGTCTCTTCTGCTCCCAGCAAAACTGTAGACCTGGGGGTTGCCTGTCTTTGATCCATTGTGAGGAAGGGTAACACTTCTTTCTAGTGAGGCAGTCTCTCAGCAGGAGCTGGCTTGGGAAACAGGACTCAAAGGATACGCCCATCCCAAAATGTCTAGTCTGGCACCAGGGTGCTGCATACAAAAAGGGCCTTTGATGGTATTGGCAAGGGAAAGGGTGGTGTAAGTGTAGACAGGGTGAGCACAGAACAGCTGGAAGAAGATTTTACCATTTTGTTTCTCTCTATGTCTGACCTTCCTTCCTGTCCACTCCACATCCTGTAACACAAAGCACTTTGGGTGTGAAATCAGAAAGTAAAGACCACTTGTCTCATGAACAGGGAATGGACCGCTTAAAGCAGGCTTGTTTTAGCGTCTGTGGACATTTGCCGTTAAAAGACACTCCTTCTTGAATTCACTTTGGAACAAACATCTAAGGAAGAACTTGTTGAATCTCTGTTGGGAGAGTTGACTTTCCAAAGCACCCGACTGAGGAGAAGACTGAGCGGCCAAGGCAGAGAGAGGCTCTGCTCCCTAAACATCCCCAGGGCACATTGGGTTTGACCTGCTGTTAGAGAAAGAGATACCTCTCTGCAAGCCACAATGCTACCGAGGACCTCACAGCGCAGAAGGACCTCTGAGGGTGTGTGTCAGCTTCCCCCATTTCGGGAGCCTGAGAAGAAACACTAATCTTATCTTTGATTCCCTTGATTGGGACTCACAGCTACCTGACGGTCAAGACAGTCAGGATGCCCGTATTTTCACTGTCGAACCACTTCGAACTGTGATTTGAGCTTCTTTGACCCAGTTGAACCAACAGGACCCTGTGGTGCTGCCTTTGGCACTCAACCGACCTACAAACTGCTGTGTTACGTCTTCGATCCAGTTCACCGTCACAGTGCGCGAGCAAGTGTGCCATTGCTCTGGCTCAAACAAGAAGTTCATTGCTGAACCAGCATCATTCAAACCGCCTTTTGAACCACAAGCATTTTTGTTGCTGATCTTCATCGACAGCTGACCAGACCTTGAGGGATCAATTGAGTTGCGTCCTACAAACCCTGCATTGAACTACCAGATTCGAAGGGTGCATCCAATTATCAGCATCTTCGCCATCAAACCAACTGTCAAACAAACCTTGGTGGCACTCACAATCTGCATTCTGTTGGGCTCCTCTTCAAATGGCAGCACATCTCATCTCAACACTGTGGTAGCCCTAGCAGAGCCGACCACCTGCACAGCACCAAGAAGCCTGGTTCAACGCTGTTGAACCACCAAGAATCACAGAAAGGTATTATTGACTAATGTGAGAAACCAAAAGGTGTGTCACCCACTAGTAGTTCCTGGGATCTGTCTTCCAGGTGGCCAGGACACGGCCATTGCTTTTGGATCCAATTCCTGGGGGTGGACCAGTGCAGGAGGATCACCTGGATGAGGAGTCTTTGGGGTGTGGGAGTGGGACTCCGGAGGGTGAGACATGGTATCCCCTTCCCTGTAAAACCTTTACCCCATTCTACCAGTTAGCATATTTAGGAACTCAACCCCCACCCCCGTTAAGAACACAAAAACTTTCTCACAGACAGCCCGCTATGAGAGAACCTGACGTGTCCCAATACAATGGTCAGGCAATGTCAGGCAATTATTGCCCATTTCACACACCTGACTTTCATTACACTTCCCCACACAGATAAAAGGCGGAGCACGAGTGCAATTGGAGCGCGGCAAAGCTCACGAGGAAACAGCAGTTCCAAGATGGCAGTTTAACAAGAGGAGAAAGACGGCAAAATAGAAGGCGATCGCAAGGAGGGAAGTTCCCATGACCTTTCCGACAAGGAACTGCTACTTTCACGAAGGCTCGAGAATAGAAAGAGTAAAACCAGGAAACCAAGTTGAGGAATCCTGCATTGTGTGTCGGAGGTGCCCGGGGCCCTCCTGTGTCGATAATCAAGGTGGGGAGAATCACCATCTGCCGTGGTACTGTCCTTGGCTCCAACAACAAAGCAGCATCAGTGAAATCAACACAGCGAGTAATTTGGGGAGACCGATACAAGACAGGACTGTGTTATAGCCAAGGTTGCAAGCAGTAAAATTGTATGGCGAGCGCTGGAACTAACAGTGTATGAAACGCGTGTGAGAACCAACGTGAGTAAAGTTGAACTACAGATGAGTGATTTAACTTTGAAACCAATATACGATACTTTGATAGAGTGGTACAGCACCGCGTGTGTGCGCAATTTAATGTCTGTGTAAGGAATGCAGCTGAGAGTTGACAAAAGTGAAAGAGTTGCAAAGGATTGTGAATCAAAGTGATCCTGTGACACGTCAAGCAAAATCCTGCACACAATCGAAAGTCTTCGATGTTGATACAGTAAAGAAAGTTTATAACAAAGGAGATAAAGTTGGTCCGAGCCTGGCAGAGGGAGATCAATTGCAAGATTTGTGTCAAAGCGGATGTGAGCCCGGCGGAGGGGGATCCGTGGTGAACAGTGTTAGGAAAGATTACTCTTTACTGAACCTTTCCTTCCTTCTTTATGGAACCCCCAAACATTCAGCTTTTTTTTAAATCTGACCTGTACTTTTCACAGTGCAGTGAAGCCTTAGGCCTTAGGCTTCACTGCACTGCCCTTTGCTCATATGATATGGGGAAACTGATATCTCCTTCAGGCTGTCAGTACTGGGAAACCGTGTCTCCCTTAGTCGTGTTACTATGTTCCTACCTTTGGTTACTTTTGTATCACTTGTGGTAACATTTTATCATTGTACAATGCAGCTTAAACTGCAGTACAACGCAGTACATTTTTGTTTTGCCCTAGACAAACACTCAGAGGATTTCTAGTTACTCTAGGTGTGCTAAAAGGATAGGCTGGTGGTAGCAGTGACTTTTCCCCACTTTTGGGGATTTTTGTTTTAGCATTCCCGCGTTTACTGCGTTTGGCTACTAACTGTGGTTACTGGTCAAACATGGCTGTGCCAGGAGATTTTCCACCTGTTCTTTTACCATCTTGTCCTTTAGCCTTCTTCCTGGCCTGAGAGGCCAGGAAAATCCTTATAAGGACTTCAAATGCCTGAGAAAGCAGGAGCTTTTGGTGGGCTACTGGAGGGCGGTTTGTGTTTGCTGGCAGGATGTGGGCTGGGTCTGTCTGACCCCAATCCACAAACTGGTTTCAGTGTGTCTGAGTGGTGTGCATGAATGTTCCCACCAGTGGTCCTGATTGGACCACTGCTGGTGTGTGTGTGTGTGTGTGTGCTAGCCCTGCTATTGGTTAGTGGGAGTTTCAGCTCTTACCTGGCTTTTGGGTTAACGAGAGGACCTCTGCACACATTCTTCAGAGATCCTGGAGAAACCTGAGGGAGCCAAGTATCCTATCCAGCTGTGAGACCAGCACCGAAACCTGAGACCTGAGTGAAGGAAGCCTGGCAACAAACCTCTGCTGCTGTCCTGGAGGAGTCCTGTCTTGCTTGTGATCTTTAGTAGTCCTGCGAAGTAGCTACAACCTTTGGAATGGAAGGACCATCCATTCCTGATGTCTGCTCAGTGTCCTGCCAAAGGAAGCCTTTGGAAGTACCCTGGAACCGTCCAGTGGCTGACCAGCTTTGCTTTTGGGCTACTGTGCTGCAGCGTATCCATACCGGGTTTCGGCCGGGAACTTGGGGGATCCTCAGCTGGCCCCACAAGACTACCTCCTGCGTAATGTCGGCGTCCTAGCATCAATGGGGCCCGAGATAGGAGGGAAAGTCAGACTGTGGCCGCTGAGTCCTTTTGCATCACCGTCCGTGGTGACCACCGTCCGAAAATTGCTTACCTGACCCGAGTGCAGTCCTGAGAGGGGTTCTACATGGAGTTTTTCTGCATTCTTTGACCGATAGTCCTTGCAACAGTAAAAGACCCCAACCGGAGATCAGCATGAACCTGCAACCACGGTGAATTGATGGCTGTGATGTTTGGTGAGAAAAGCAACATCAGACCCTCTTCCTTTGTTCTGCCAAGTCTGGGGAAGAAACCATAGTACGGGGGCGGGGTACATTACAGAGTTTCCAATCTACCCCTTTACTCCCATTATAAGGCAATAAGCTTATAATAAAGCTTATTTCTAACACTTTTGGCTTTGACATTGCTTGCTTGCTCAAGACATCTGACTGTTGGGGCTACTTTTGGGCATTAGTCTAACTTGAACCCTGACCCTAAGAACCCTTCACTGGACCCCAGAGACATTAACTGCATTTTTCCCTGCATCCTAAGTTCTGTGGAACTGTAATCTGAACTATTGGGCGAAAGGCCCCAGGCAATTTAGGGCAGGACAATGTTAGTTAGGGATCATCTCTGTGGACATTTTTGTGCATAATACTTGTCTAACCTTTCTTTTGCAGGAGTTTCTGAGATGTATGATGCCCTATAACAAAGTGATTGCATATATGTATTTAGTCCTTTAGTGTTGTGTGATACGTCTACCTGCTAGTAGTTATTTTTCTATAGTGTGTTTTGGCCGAAAATAAATAACTGTATTTTTATACATCCTGTCTGTGATTTCCATTGTGTGACCTCATTGTGGACCTTTAACAAGATCACCCCCTCTGAAGAAATTAGCCTAGACTGCCTGTCACTGCTACGTAAACTGGTTTGGCTACAGCTTCCCAGAGTTGTTCCTGTCACAATATAGGTTGGCCTTCTATACATCTGTCCACCAGGCCAGAGTATAGAAAATCAATCCTAACAAACAGTGAATCACTCTAGAAATTGGATACGTAAAAATCCTGAGAACATTGTGCTAAAGTGGATCTGAGCCTGGCGGAGGAGAATCCGAGATGAATAGTAAGTCACCTAAGAAAATAGTATATACGTGAAATACAAAAAGGAAAGGAACCTTATTGTTTGTTTGTTGCACCAGGCCCTCTGAAAGAAGAGACTTTGAATGGCAAAGAGACTTTGGCACAGAAGGCCATGATGTTGAAGTTTTGAACTGCACCCTCATGCTAGAGAAGCCAGAGACTGCGCTAAGCTTGAGTGTGCCGCCTTGTCCCGTGCTGAAAACGCTGGGAAGGGAAGCCAACGGCTTGAATATACTGATATATCATTTCATTCCCACTTTTTCTTTTCAATAACATTGTTTCCCACACTATTTGTATTTAGAGGCAAGGATTGACAATAGGTGTATTGATATAGGCCCTTTTATTTTGAGAAGACACCACTAGGACTGAGTTATTATTATTTGATGGTCGTAGCATACTCCCATCTTTAGATTTAGGATTAGATAGGTGTTTTTCAAACACAATTGAAATTCAATAAACACCCTTGAACTGTGGTCTCTTGTGTCTGTCTTACTGTTGATACCATAACTTCCTTACTTCCTCACACTAACAACTGTCCCTTTTCCTCCTTTGAGCCCTAAAGACTGGTTAGGTCACCTTAATCCCATTTTGCAAACAAGAACATATCCTTTTGAAGAGAATTGTGGTTTTTACTTGCCTTTCACGCCTAATTCATTACCCAGAGTAATGCATCTGTACATCCATGCATATTCTGTGTTCTTTCCTCAGGGGTGGATTTTGTATAGTGTTTTTTTCCACTTAGTTCTTTTTGTAGATGGTTTGTTTAATTAAAGTATATTTTTTATATATAACCTTGTTGGACTGTTATGTTTTGTTGTTTGGGTTGCTACTGGATCACATTCACACCCCTCTTGAAAGTGTAGCCTTCCCTCTGACCTTGGTACCGCAATGGGGGAAGGAGGTATATCTCAACTGTGCCTGTGTTACCTTTATGATTGGGACCCCTCTTGGTTTGTAGGCGTGTGAGGGCTGAATAGGCACTTTAGTCTTTACTCATCCTTGTACTCCGCGGGGCATAAGTCAGTTCGTCACACAGTGTGTCTTTATTTTAATGCATTTGTTATTTTATGTTTTTCTGTTGTTTTTTGTTTACCATGTATCTGGTCCTTACACAAATCAAAACCATCGGACAACCTTCATATCACACTGAATAAAGGCTATGTTCTTTTGCAGGGCTGGCGGCAAAGAATACAGCAATGGTGCCAAATGCGGACCATTTGCAAGTGTTAATGTTTTCTGTCACCGCTTGCCCAATCTGACTAATTTGTGTAGCCATAACTCATGATGTCATGGCATATGAGTCTTTGGTAAAGATTCAATTCCTGATTTTTTGAGTCACCACAGTTCATCTGTTTTCTGTTGGAAGACACCAGTGACAGGGCTCTCATTTGAGTGGCTTCAGTTCCAGTGACTTTTGTACTCTGTAAAGCGATGCAAGTGACACAGATAGTCATCTAGTTCTCTTTCTATGGGCTTCATTACGAGTCCGGCGGTAACCCTGTCGGGGCTTACGACGGGTTGCCTCCGGACTCTTAAGATTTTACCGGCACCTGACTTCCCGGTCCCGACGGGACATTATAAGTCTGGTGGCACGGGAAGTCAGGCGCCGGGAAAATGTTAGTCCCTATTCCCGTTGAGTCCCATAGGACTCCATGGGAGTGGGGACTCGGAAGCGCCGGCACTGTTGAGAATGGTGCCGGTGCTTCCGTGAAGAGTTTGTCTACCATGGCCGCTGCGCCCAGCAGGGTCAGACCTGTTGTGCGCAGCGGCCCCGGCAGGCAAACTCGTAGTTTGCCGGTCCGGAAACAAGGGTGCTGGTGAGCTTACCGGCACCCTTGTTTCTGGACCGTCAAACATGTGATGAGGCCCTATATTTATATTTCTCCTCCAGCAATGGGATTTGATCAGGCTTGTCTGTTGTTTACCATAGTGTGTGTGTAACACCGTCCTTTTCCCTACCCTATCTCTGAATACTGACAGTCTCTCAATGAAGCTCAGTGTTGTATGGTAACTGAGTGGGAGCCATGAGCCATTGTCCCTCATTACAAGTCTGGCGGTTTTTCACCTGTGATTCCATGGGGGCGCTGGCACCATTTCTGGCAACCGCAACCACGTAATCACCGGCAACCACATTATCTCGGGAGGTAACAGTGCGACTGGCATGACAGAAACACCATCATTGTCTATCAAAATCAGTGGCACAGCTGATGGCACCGTCACAGGCGTGTCTTTCACAGAAACACTGGTAATGGAAACACTGGTACCACAAAGAACATCATCGCCAGAACTGAAGCTCACCAGCGGCCATTTTGGGAAAACACAATCCACCTAAAATCACCTCGATCCAGTTGCCATCTGGACAAGTACACACAGCATCTCATCAGCAAGCATGTCATCTCGGGTCCCTGAAGTGCAGCAGCGGAAACAAGGCTTCTCAGAGCAAGAACTGAACATACTAACTGACACCATAGTGGAACATCCTGCTGAGCTCTTTGCCACAGACCACAGGCACAGCACACAAATGTGCAAAAATGCTATTTGAGAGGAGGTGCCACAGAAGGTGTCAACCGTGGGAGCAGTGCCACGCACAGAACGTGACTACCATAAGTGGTGGGATGACCTCCGCCTGAGGGTCTGTAACCTTCTGTCGGCCCACAGGAAGGAATGCCTGGCCACTGGCGGTGGGACGGCCTCCCCAAAAAAGCTCATGCCATGGGAGGAGAAATGCAGCAATGTGCTTGCACCTTGAAGGGATCGAGGGAGTGGGAGCTGCGGAGGCCGGTGCCGGGACACATGAAGAGGGCGGTCAGTACAACTTACCACACCAATACAACAATACAGATTGGGCAGGAAAATGCAGCGTACACTACATAGAGACATGTCCAGCTGTATGCCACCAAATCATATCCAACCCATTGAGTGGCCAACGAACCAAAGGGTACCCGGGCATTGCCCCCCCCAAACATCCAAACACACATGATATGATATGATACAATATTTATAACGTGCTTCATACCCAGAGGTTTCTAAGCGCGGACGTGGGAATCGAAACTGTGGTGCTCCGTGTCATACACATACACGAGGCACACACCCTCCAATGTAGCGTACATGCACCACAAGCAATGTTCCCCCGCAACACACTCACATGCATGCATGCATTATAGCTGTCCTGACGGACTGGGCCATGGCATGGTCAACCACCTTCCTGTCAGACTGACCCTCCCAAGTGCAATTGTGCCCTTCCACCTCACACACCACCGGTGGTGACCCTCAGGGCACCATCCTATCGCCATGGCTCCTCAACATCCACCTTGCCCCTCTGCCCAACTCCGTCTCCACTTACCCTCCTCACTTTCAGTGTCATACTGACGACACACACCTCACCCTCAAGCACACATCCGCTACCTCAACTTCTTCCACTCCCATGCATGATAGCCTGACTGCTATTCATGCATTGTGCACTGCCAACAATCACTGCCTTAATGCCAGTATGAGAGAGAAGCTTCTCATTGTGACATCTGCGCCCTGTATCCCACCCACTCACTGGCCATCTTCCACGGGCCTCCTCCCCTCACCCTCCTGTGTGGCTAAATACCTTGGGATCATCTTCGACTCCACCCTCTCATCCTCGCTGCATATCACAGACCTTGCCAAGAGGTCTAATTTACAGCTCCACCCCCTCAGAGGCACCCTCCGTTTCCGCACCTTCCCCCAGAAGCCCATTGCCTGCAGAGCTCTGGTTCACTAAAGGCAACACTGCTGCAACAGTCTCTTCCTCAATCTACACCTTTCCTCCCTCCCCCCCCTCAAACCAACACAGAATGGGGCTGCGAGACACATCCTAGGCCACAAGCCCTGTGACCGCATCTCTCTCAACTGCCTCCCGATGACCACAAGGATCCAAGACCAGACCCTTTGCATCATCTACAAGGATGTCTGGGGCCTGGTCCCCCATGAGTCTCACTGGGGCCAGCCCATCCTCTGCCATTCTCACCCAGCATGCCTTATCAGCACTTGCCCTTGGGCACCCCTCCCAGGACTAGCCTGATTTTGGTCCACACCATCCATGCACCTCCCCCTGTGGCTCCCATCAGCACTAGCTCAGCCCCTTGGACCCCCCCTTGCACTTCACCCCACTCTCCCCAGCAATTGTCAGTACTCTGCACTTGCATAGTAGGAATGTCACATGGCCCAGTACGACCGTAGTATCTGGATTTGACACCTATGTATCACTCCCTTCTGTCTTGTGGCACCTGGATACAAATCTGCAGAGGCCCCATCAAATTGCCCAATGGATGAACTGAAAAACTCCATGTACAGGCATCATGTCACACAATGTATGAACTGCATGATGCAAGGCCATAGGATGCCATAGAAGTGAATAACGGCATGCCCATATCACCCCACTCACCTAATCTGACAGCGGTCAAGGTGGATCAAGCACCTCACAGCAACCCACACAGAGGAGAGCCATGCCCCGCAGGACCACTGCCAAGGCCACACCAGCACAGCCCTCACAAACCATGGGCCCATGGGATCATGCCACCTATCCCTGCAGCAACACCTGCTACCCCAACGGGGTAACAGCCAGCTGTCCCAGCAGAAACATCACAGCCAGCTGCCCCAGCAGCAACACCTGCTCTGCCCACAGATGCACTGTCAGCTGCCTCTGACACACAGCAGTGTGTGCCAGCAAGACAGCCATCCCCTCGCCCCCGCGCCACCCATGTATGTCTCCGCCTCGACAGACGATGATGACACCACTGAGGGGTTGCCAGAACACACCCCCTACCACTGTGAATCATTCAGGTCCTCCTGTCAGGATCACCACATAAGTGCAGTTCAGTTCCGGTGTGAAGAGGCCATGGAAGTGAGCCAGTTCCATACTTTCTGTGACACTTATGCAACCTAGGGTGGGTTCTCAGAGGGTTAGTTTGGGAGGGTGTGTTTGGGAGGGTACTTTGGGGAGGGTTAGTTGGGGACAGGGTGGCGGGGGAGGGTTAGTTAGGAACAGGGTGTTTGGGAGGGTTAGGTGGGGTGGGTGTGTTTGGGAGGGTTAGTTGGGGATGGGGTGGCGGTGGAGGGCTCGTTGGTGAGGGGCCACACGTTTATTGATGTTTGTTCAATCTGCAATACACATGGTGATGCAAATGATTTCACACCTGGACATCAATTTGTGAAGTGGTGTGCTTTATTTTTTGCACTGCATCACATGCAGTGTGGGCCATGGGTCGTGTGCTGGTGCGGTGTGCTCAGAAGTAGTTATTCATGAGTTCCTGGTGGGCTGCACGCCCATCCCTAACATCCCTCTGATGGTGTTGTCGCATGTCTGCTGCTGCATCCACGTCACCATCATCATCATCATCGTTCCCCAGAGGCATGTGCATGTCCGGGGGCAGGGGAATGTTCTGCCTGATGCACATATTGTGCAACATGGCACAGGCAAGGACTATCTTCCCCAATTTCACTGACCTGTACATGTGAATGCACCAAATACGTACCTTCAACAGTCCTCCAAAGGTCTGCTCAATTGCCGTCCTTGTTCTGATGTGAGCACGGTTGTAGGCTATTTCCTGGTGGTTCAGTGGATCTCTCACTGGGGTCATGAGCCATGGTAGTAAGGGATAAGGTTGGGTAAGTTCTACTACCACACTTATTTGATGCGATTACACAGGATGGTGATAAATCTATTGGGGTGCTGGCTCGACGTTGGTAGAGGAGGATAAAACCTTTCACGTATAAAACAGCTGGTGAGTAGGGATTTGGTGTTTGGATAGACGAGCAGAAATAGCGAATTTCTACATTTCTATAGGGCATTGCATAGTCAGGATCTGGTGCTGGGTGTAGAATAAATGGATGAATACACATCGGTTTTGGGGGGGTGCCCTGCTGAAATCAGATGCACTATTGACTATAACGAAACGCAAGGTTCAGGGCAGGGATGGTATTCCCTGGCAATGTTTGTAAGCTATAGAGTGATATACTGGTTTCGATTGCAAGCAAGGTGTATACAGTGGTGGTTCCTTGTTTTTTACAGCTACGTGCAGTGTGCAGTAAGCTTTGGCTGGCCTGAAAGACTGCCCAAAGGAAATACCTAATCTGTAAGTATGGACATTGCTGGAGATGCAAGAAGACCTAGCCGGTAGGGAACGATCAGCGAATCAGGAATGGACCTGGGCTTGCACGTTTACTAAGACCGTGTCCTCGAACTGTAGTTCTGAACTAATGAATTCCCACATTTTACGTCGGAGTAACCAGGCTGCGCAACACCCCGGGCATTACTTTCCTAATTGACAGGTCCCAGGGGTGAGAATAGGGAGTTTGGACTCCTGCATCTGATGTGGTCCTGCTTGAAGGTATTGCCATAGTGGAGGCTGGCTACAGAATACTCGCAAGTGGTAAATGGCTGCTACCGGCTGCATACTCCCAAGCACAAAAGGTCCACATGATGACAAGGAGATTGGTATCTCTTGAACGGGTGCTATATACACGTCCACTAGTGAGATATTCCACTTGGGGGCACCTGCTACCCATAGATTCCTCCCACTGTGAACCCATTAAATAGACCACAGGGGAGGATCCTTTACACCAAGCTAGGGAAGTGCATGGCAGCAAGAGGCCGGAGGCTGGCGTGTGGGCAGAGTTTTTAAGTTCACTAGACAAGCGATGAGTGGAGGAGCGAGGCTCACAATTGTGGGTGGCAGGGAGCCTGGGAGTAGACAAGGATATTATGGAAAGAGATGCCCCTTGGAGGGGTAGCAAGAACATAGGTGTTGCTTGAGGCCGCTTTAGTGTGGAGGAAGAGAAACAGGCACAGTTAGGGTACTTTTTATTCACATGGGACTGAAATGTTTTGCTCGTGTAGGGAGGAAGGTGAAAACTTGAATTGATCCTTCCTTTGTGTCGTCCTTACTTTGTGCCTTTTTTTGGGTCTGGTATGTTCACGATAGAACTTTGCTGATTATGTATACTGCAATACATTATGTTGCTTAATATGGTGAAGTGGCGGTTGTCACGGTTTTCATGTATATGTTTAAAATAATTAAAAAGGAGAACAAGAAGATCTTATTAAAAAAAAATATATTTAGGCATTTGTCTTGTTTTCTGCTAATTGTGGGCTCTTTCCTACGATTCAGTTAGTAAGATAATACTGCACACGTCCCAATCACAAGGGAACATTACAACTGATACGGAGATGTTTTCCCTCTCTGTCTCCCACAGCTATTGAACTCTACAGGCAGACAGCCGCGACTCTACCGTAGTATACACACTTTGGAAAGAGTGCGCGTAGATTCAAAAGCCAAGGCACTCGGCTGCTTTCTTTACAGACAAGCCATAAGAGCACGTGAGTGACATCATTCACGCAAATACTGGCATACGATTTATGCTGTCCATTACATTTTTGACATTTGACCCATTCGTACTTCCCACCGGTATGAACAACAAACGTGGAATCCAATTTACAATACAGAGACGTAATAGGAATTGCATCTAAGGAACCAATTTGCCAATAAACGAATTACATGCCTACTTTAGTTGTTTACTGTAGATGTGAGTGACATCCCCTATTTTTTATTCTAGTTGCCATTTGCACCTATCAAGATGATGCAAGAGAGTTGATGAGACTCAGACAAGATGACTGGCAAAAAGATTCTATTTGCTTAAGTTAGCGGGTGAGTTGGAAAGGGATACCAATTTACAAATAACCACAAACTACTACCAACGGCCGTGACTTTGGAGCAGGACCCATTGCTTTTTTTCGAGCGACTGGTCCCGTGACAGGTCGCCACCAACAGGTAGACAGAATAAAAATCACAAACTGGTTTAACAGCGACTATTTCCTTTAATTGTAGGATCTGAATCCCCCTTACCAAGCAAATTGCGAATATTGGCTATCTGATGGATTGCGTCAACAGGTTTGTGAAGTGACCCACTAATCGAGTTCTCTTTCAGTTAATAACCCATTCGAGATTTATTGCTAATTTAATAATGTTATTTCATATTAATTTTAAAGAAAGAATTAATCCATTGATATCAATACCTGAAGAAGGGCACAGGAAGCCCGAAACGCGTAGTATGACATAGGAGGCAAGATACAGAATATGCTTTTGAAGCAATGCCTTGTCTAGGTATCAGGTTACAACTTGCGACCAAACAAACATATTTAATTGATTTAATGTATTGTCATTATGTTTGATTACCTGTTTCAACTAAATGAAGTTTATATTTGTGCTACTTTTCTACTGTTTCTGATACAAATGTACAAGAATGTGTTTACTATTTTGATTCATGTTATTATGAATGGATTGAAGCAAAATATTCAGAAAGTTTTCTTTCGTTGTTAACCACTATCAATAACAATTACTTTTTACAATCTACACTGTGTTGAAGAATTCCTTTACCTGAAGCTGATGAATGAATATGGAGAGCACATGAATGTAGAAAACGGTTGAGTGTAATGAGGGGAAGAACATGGACCGCGGAGGAGCTTAGGGAACGGCTGAGTACAGCTATCGGCTGAATCTGGCGAGCGACGGAATGTAGCGAGCGGCTGAGTATGGCAAGCAGCTGAGTATGTCGGGCGACCGAGTGTAGTAAGCGGCTGAGTATGGCGAGAGAACGGGTATGCGTCGAACGAACGAGAAATAAGAGCGAGAAAACGAGTGTACACAAAACAGATAAGTACATTGTACGGAAGAGTGAACGGAGCTGATGAATGCAGAACTGACAAGTGGCGGATGAGCATCTGATGCGAATGAGTGCGTAACAGATGAGCCTGGGGAGCGGGTGAACGCACGAAACAAATGAATGAATGGACCAGAGGGCATGATTATGCTAGATGGAGGAGTACGCTATACGGATGAATTTGCTGACCCGATGAATAGTGCATAAGAGCAGATGAGAAACAAAACACATCGCACGGACCGGACCGGACCCCTCTGAATTGCGTGATGTGCAGACTTTGATGTGGAACGCAAGGAACCGTTGTAAGAGCATACTTCATTTCACACCCCACGCTTACTCTCTCCTTACACCACCACTCAAGTAGAACACAGAGATACTATGACACCATTCGGTATAACTGTTCTCATATCAACATCCGCCGCTCACTCCCCATCACTCTAAGTAAACATTGCTGGTTTCTCACCCCCAGCCAAGCGTTCTCGTCAAGCCTAACGCTGCCTCACTCGGACTGGATAACTCCTGCCAGACCGAACACATACTCCTGATTCCTCAACCACCACACCTATCGCTAGGAAGCAGCTACCACAGAAATTCCGCACCAGCTGCACACATACCTGGTGCGCACACGCACCTTTGACCCTCTCTAATCTCTCCACTGACCCGAACCTCGGTTCCCAAGGGCGTTCAACCTACCAGCGCCTTCAGGCCATACCAATGGTATATAAGGCGCTATATAAATGCAAAATAACAATAACAATAACAATACCTAAGAAAACGTTATTGAACAAAGTCTTGCAACCTTTTGGCTGTTCTAAGTTGTGCCCCTGTTTGTACCCCGAGTTTTCTCGAGGTGCCATTCCCCTCTCCTCATTACTTTTCGATCTAGTAGCATAGATCCTAACAGGGAGCAGCAGTAAGTTGATCGACATCTATCGTGAGTTATTTACTCTAATTTAAGAAACAAGTAACAGTAGTGTGCACCTCTACAACCAAACTATTTTTCTTTCCTTCCACCAACATGTATGGCTGGTCAACTGTGTGTCTTGCATAAGGATATGCAAGCCCAAGTTTAGTTAGGGCCACCGTTTGGTCAGTAACATTAGGCTATTTTCAACTGCCAGCGTATATAGGCATCTGCTTCTTTACAGTTGATGGTTGACTCTCTGAAAACAGTACAGTTTTTCCAGAATGTATGTGCATAGGTCCTTTTTATGTCTTGGAATCTATCCCAGCTGGGTATCTGGCTTGGGTTGGGTCAGCATGTTGTTCCAGGGATGTTGAGGACCAGATGTCTATTTGAGGGCATTGGAGTTAGTGCGAAGCCATGGTGCGGAGTTCACACAGGCATCATAACCAGCATGACAGTGGGGTCATCTCTAAACCTTTAGGGGTAAAGGTAGTTAGTGTTTTGAGGTTACACTTCGGGTTAACCTTTAGAAAGAGAACTTGATGTTTAGTACACCAAATACGTCTGTCATTTTTCAGATTCTCGTTTTTGGATGGCTGAACAGCAGTGAAAGTTTGAGGGTTACCAATCGCAGTATGGTTGCATTATTTGGCAAACCCTTCGGTATCATCTGCTGGTGCAATCTAGCTGGTCCTTTGGATTGGGAGTGATCAGTGATAGAGTTTGGAAGAGTTGCAGCCTTTGTAGTTCCAGAAGCGTTTCTGGTCACTAGGCTGGTTGCACCTCAATGTATGGCATTTCTGCTTGCTGCATCCAGAGTAAGTGACAGTGGTTTGGATATACCTCCAGAAACTACAGGTCTGTGTCCAAAAATGCTATATGTTATTCCTTTGCCTTTCTTGGGGTTTTCGAGCGGTTGTTGCGGACGCATGTCAATGGGCCGAGCAAGGCTTAGGCGGGCAAATAGGCACTGCGATTGCCCTGTGCGAAATGACCCCTCAATAGCAAAGCTGAACATGCTTTACCTGATTGTCACCTTTCCCAACCTCTTACCTGATACATATGGACCCCGCCAATCCCTGAAATGGAAATAGCCAGAGGGTTTGCCAATGGGAAGTAAAGGAGGAAGGGCGCAGTGGTAAACAAAGGGGACACATCCTGATACCCTAAACATAAAGGAATTAATGGCATGAATATGAAACCTAGACGGTAAGATCTGGTATACTTTACTATAGTGTTTTTTATTATTATAGGCAGTCGCAAGTGAAGGAGCAAACAAGGCAAGATCATTGGTACACCGAAATAATTTTGGTTCTTTCACGTAAAATCTAACAAGTGCATTAACAGATGGCTGGACATTCTTAGGAGCCCAACACTGGGCTTAGCCTTAGCCTCAGAATTGAACCCTCATTGGACCTTCAGAGCCAAAGTAAAGAGTTGGCTCTTCAGTAAGAAACAGGAGTGATCAGCTACCTCCCCCTGTGTACCCTTATGCCTGTTGTAACATTACCTGCTTGGTATTGTAACTCAGTCTCTCATCTTCGACCTGCACTTATTTCTGCTGTTGTTTTCTTGTCTGTTGCTCTCTAAACTGTCTGTAACTCTTGTATAAGCTTTAACTGCCCAGTTATCTGAGGGTTTGGTTCGCGGTACAAATAAAGAAACTAAACTAAACGGGACTGCTGCCACAGCCTGTGCAGAACGGCCTGAACAGAATGGTAAACTCATAAAAAACAATCCCAATTATATGCACAGTAGCCCCACTAATGTTGACAGGGCATGTAAACTATTATCTATGCAGCGAGTATAAGCAGATATGGCCTTGGTGCCTTAAAGAGAACAATGTGTCCCAGGGTGCCACTGAATAGAGGACACAATACTTTCTAGCAATCAAGGGGTCTCTCCCACTCCAACAAAAATTAAAGGACCTCATTACGAGTTCTCTGTGCAGTAACAAAGTGGCAGTAATTCCGTTACCATCACTTTCTTTGGCAGTAACAAAATGACTGCTGCTTTTACTGCACCGCTTTAGTCCAAATTTGACCAGGAAATCGAATATTTACCGCCAGTACAATGCTGGAGGTAAATCATGCACTTTAAGATCGGCAGATTTAGTGCATGGAATCACCAATCACGTTAAATCCCAATGGAGTTCCTTCATTCCTTCAATTCTGGCAGTAAATAGGCAGATTTAAAGCTGATTATAAACTGCCAGTGAAGCCTCTAGCGTTCTTACAGTATAGTTGCAGTGTGCCTGTAGATGAAGAAATCTAGAAACAGGCCAGCGACACTCATTCAACTTTGAATTGGAAAAAATAGGTACTTTGCCTCTAATTCATCCGAATGTGATACAAGTTTATGCATACACAATGTTGCCTGGTACAGGCTTACCGAGTCTGTCCATTATCCGTTGCTTATAGATACGAGGCAGCCAAGCGTGAATTAAACTCTATGGCGATCAACAAGATTCTGAAATGCACAAGATTAGACAAGAGTACACAGTATGTGTTTCATTTATGTATTCAAAGAAACTTGGGATATATTGAATATAATGAAACAAATGTGGATAGATCTAGTTTTAAATCGCATATTTATTATTTATTTGTATCTTAGATTTTTGTAGCACGAGAATCCACATGGGGAGAAGAAATAGTTATCTCTGTCCTGATGAAGGCCGTTTAAAGCCAGAGCTTTTTTCAGCAGCTCATAAGGCCGAAACACATCTGTCTCAACAAGCTTTTGAACATAACAGTGTAACACACAGACAATGTTCATTAAGTCGAGTGAGAAGGCAGACAGATTTAGATAACCCTGAGTGTAATAGAAGGAGTTGCACTTTGGTGATGAGTAACAACTAAAGACTACACAACAATAATTACATGTCATGTTTTTGTACTTGGAAAACAAAAGATACAAATGAATAGGTCCAAGGATGCTAGGCTCAGAACAACACCTCCACATGTATTATCAAACTCTGCATTGCTAAGGAAGTAATCACTCTTCAATAGTATGTTGTAGAGATAAATCTCATTTTTTTATATTAAAGTTGTGTGCAAAAAGACATACATCCAACATTTAGAGAAATTAAGACATCAAAATGGTTTGCTAAAACAGAACAATCAGACAAAAAAATATATTTACAACACACAGTGCCAAAAAAACATTTTTTGGGACAATCTCCAAATTGTGTGTGTGTAACAAACCCGACTCCTATTAGGATTTGCCAAGAAATTCACATATTGCAGTGTACATATTCAAGTCAACATTTGTGGAAAACACATAGAACAATGGTAGGTACACAAAATTATTTTTCTTGCGTAAACAGCATTAATGTGCTGTAGTTTTGGGGGGAGTAGTGCGTCTACACCAGGTGTTTCAGCCGTTTCTAGGTGGGCTAGGTGTGCCTCATCTTTAACACGGCCTTCATCAGGACGGAGTTCTGTGTAGATTGACGTCTGTGCTATGGGTTAATAGATTTCACAGGCGCTAAATTTGCAGTCAGGCCCCTGCAGTCTCAACTGTGACACAGCAGCCTGAGGAGCTCCAGCTCGTACTTTTTTGGCAGACAGGCTGCCCATGCTGCAACCCTCACAGCTGTGCAAGCCGTGTCTGTTTCCCACTGATACCACCCTGGATCAGCATTTTTCGACCTCCAGCGAGAGGACCATACAGAGACCAGCCCATGCGGCTAGCAGATCTCAAATTTAGCGCCTGTGAATTAATTTTATTAATGCTGTTTATGCAAGAAAAATAATTTTGTGTACCTATTGTTCTATGTGTTTTCCACAAATGTTGACTTGAATATGTACACTGCAATATGTGAATTTTTTGGCAAATCCTAATAGGAGTCGGGTTTGTTACACACACACAATTTGGAGATTGTCCCAAAAAATGTTTTTTTGGCACTGTGTGTTGTAAATATATTTTTTTGTCTGATTGTTCTGTTTTAGCAAACCATTTTGATGTCTTAATTTCTCTAAATGTTGGATTTATGTCTTTTTGCACACAACTTTAATATAAAAAAATGAGATTTATCTCTACAACATACTATTGAAGAGTGATTCCTTCCTTAGCAATGCAGAGTTTGATAATACATGTGGAGGTGTTGTTCCGAGCCTTGCATCCTTGGACCTATTCATTTGTATCTTTTGTTTTCCTAGTTAACCCTCCTGGGTAGAATAGGTTCCACACCAGGAGCCCTATTTTTTTATTCATGTTTTTGTACTTTACTCCTGTGTTTATGTGAACACCCAGAATATTGTACTGTATATCGTTTTGTATGAATGTTTTAAATGATTTTGTGATACATGAAGTTGTAAAATAAAAAGATGTATGTATAGAGAGAAGCCAGTGGTCGTAGGTTGATCCAAAACCGCCCAGATCAGTGTGTTGTTTTGACATATGTTAATGCCTGAGTAGATCAGGGAATAGCCAGGGGTAATTCAGGGTGGATGGCATGTCACAACTCTTACTGTTTTTTCATCTCCATGGTAGATGTATCATGGTACCTTGCATGATTTATGGTGAATCAGTACTGTCTTTGTGGAGCAAGGATCTTCTACAAAACGCAGGCCTTTTCTGTTTTGTGCTTTTGTTTTAGTTCGAAGTCTTGCCCATTGGTCATTCTTCCTACCTCTGTTTTAGGTCCAGAGTTATTTCAGGAACGCCAGCAATGGGTTGCCCATTTCTACATGCCAAGAAGGAACAAGCAGCAGGCAGGCCCCTTGATCCTTATAATGCTGTTTTGTATCTGGGTGATCTTTGATGGAATGGAGTTTCATTTCTGACTCTTGCCAGCAGACTCAAGATCACCTTTTATGCCGCTGGGATTTTTCTCACTGTTAAATAGTAATTCCAGGGAGCATCCAGACGTTCTCAGTGCATTGCTGTAGAGTGGCACGCGAGACTATAAAGTAACCATGGGTGCCGATCCAATCTCCCTAATCACTGAACCCCATTTCCTTTAATAGAGTCTTTTGAAGCACACCCATTGTGCCAGCAGTGTGAAACTGCCTCTGTGCACGGTCTTCCTTCTCACAGGGGATACTCTCAGTTTCGCTCTGAGTTCAGATCCCTCCCACAAGCAAGTTACAGAAGCAGATAATATCATATCGCTTCACAGCCATTAGCAAAGAAAGAAAGAAAGGTGGCCAGCCTGCAGAAGGGGTAGCCAAGAACCTGAAGACATGGACTCTGCACAAGGACAGTTTGGAGGATCCGCCTTTCATCTCAGCCTCAAAGTCGCAGAGTTTTGTTCTGCTACTGAACACAACAGAAGAAGAAGCTTTTATTTGTGTTGTCAGGGAATTGGTGTAAATTGTGCTAGTAAAGTGGATGGCCTGAGTGTATGGGGCTGGGCTATGCCACCTAGAAGTGTTCACACACATAGTGCCCTTCCTCTGCCCACTGCTAGTTCATGGTCTTCAAATGTCACAGGCTTAGCTCACTTCTCCTTCTCTGGAACTCGCACTCACCAGTGGCGTGTCAAAACTCTTTAGACTGGGGTTCCCCAAGTGGGGCACTGACTTATGCAGGGCTGGCATGAAATACGAGCGCACACTCACATAATGATCATAGTTTAGGATAATGGGGTGGCACCTGAGGTGGCCAATCAGATTCCAGGTGTAGCATGTGCCACACCAGGCCACTCTCTGGACGTGCCACTGCTGCTCACAGTTCCAGAGCCCATTGCTTGCTTTTATGGTTCACTGTGTGAGTGTAATGTAATGGGCATTAGTCCTGTGTCAGTTACCACTCTAGTGACCTCCCAGTGCTGAAGCTTGTCTAGAGAATCATTCATTGTGCCCACATTTGTCTTCACCTCACCCCCCTTCTCCCCCATGGTGACGTCTGATGCGGCTTTCCCCAGCCCTATCTGCCCCCTCATCTTTTCCCTTTGCCTTCTGCTTATGTGGCATGAATGAATGTAGCATTTATGTGGTATGAATACATATCAAGAGATATGTTGATAAGCACTTGCCTATATCACAGATATTACACGTCATTTGGGTACCCTCTTGAAACAGGGCGGTAGGGCCCAGCTCGAGTAAGTTCTTGGTTGGTGTTGATGGATGGATGGTGGCTGTTCTCAGTTGTGCCTCAGCTCTGGCAGTAAGCTTGGAGGTGGGCTTGAGGAGTGAACCGAAAGCTTGAGAGCTGTCCATCACATACGTTGCACCTATAACCCTCTCCACTGCTTGAAACAGAAATGCAGAAGTGCAGGTACTCACTAACCCTGAGCACCTGCTTACTGTTGACAAGTGCAGGTTCTCCTCCATTGAAGGTATTGTCCTCCTTCTGAGAAGTGCCGGTCCTATGTCTTTCAAATAAAAGAAGTGCAGGTACTCAGGGCTGGAAAGTGCCCGCCCATTGAAAGCACTGCAGCCTCTTCTACAGTGCCTCTGAATGTGGCCTGCCAGTTGGAAGGGCCCAGGGACCACTAGTCTGTTCAGAGTGCCAGCCAGACAAACGTTGCATCAAGTCAATAACACTGCATGTTCTTTGTGCATAAATTAAAACGTTCACAGTTCATGGCTTTCATTTAAGCCATAACAGGTGAATGCACACGCAAAGGTCATTGCAGAGGGTCAATATAAGATTTGTGATATTCCCAGGAATAGTACAAGCAGTAATCACTGTTGTTGTATGTGGTGTTCTGAAGCGCCTGACAGCCATTATGATTTAATGCTGCGAGGGCAGTAAAGTCGTACTAAAAATGTGGTTTATGAAATACCGCATGTATTATTTCAGAAATAACAAAGGTTTCTTTTGCAAAGTGTAAAAACGCATCTTGATCTTCTTTGAGATATGGACAATGCAAGTAGGAGAGCAGCGTTTCACAGCCAGTGAGAAACACACAGAAGGGTCGGTGACGATTCTTCTGAGCACTGTGCAGCGAGGTGGTGGGAATCAGGGAATATCAGGGAACATGGAATGCTACCATTAGTAGCCTCCTTGAGGGTCCATTCATCTTTTGGTCTCTTAACTGGATGGGATCCAGTAGCACGTGGCTGAATTTACAGGACAAAAGGTTTGGTAGCCAACAGACATATTTTTACCGTAGTCATTTGAGTTTTAGCTGGTCCTAAAAATAAGGTTTTCTTTTTTAGGTAGGCCACTTCATAACCAGGATTCCTGAACTACCACAGGAGGTAAAAACCTCATCACTCATAACTGTTGTGGTCGATAAAAATATGGGCTCTGACAAATACCGCCTGTTTTTACTGTTATCACGACACTGGTAATGATCACCTAAGTTGTCTGTTGCTGCTGTTCCAGCGTGACCACTCACCGGCTTCAGAAACACGAACTGGGCCCACTCCGAGACCTGCAGCGGTGGCGGAGAGCTGAGCGCCTTTGCTCTGCTGCTGCTTCCCGCCTGCGACAATATCCTACCTCATCTGACGCAACTATCAGCAGAGAACTGTCCACCCTCCTTTCCGCCCGAGTCCATGATTACAATGATCAGCCCTGGCGCGGCTTCTGAGAGAAACAGCACAGCTTGATCTTCCTTCCAGAGGCCTCAGCACTTCCGGTGCACGGTACCTTTGTTTTACATTCGGGAATGCTCGCCCCTTCTGGAAGAAGGATTCTTTTTATAGATACAATTTAGCACCGCGTAACGAGTTGAGGGCCAGGGTTTGGATTAGGCCACTTCAGGCAAAGTGCCAATTTTGACCACTCAACCCCTTACAGTGGGGCCAGATATGATAATTTCTTGCAGGAACGACGGACGACCCCCTACAGTCCCACTTCTGATGGCGCCCTAGGCAGTGGCCTCACTGTAGCACTGATCCTACCTGGCTTCTAAAATCTCATGTTTCAATTTTTGGAGGTTCAACAGCGCCTTTGAGTCACTGCATGAAAGGCTCTGCAATGACAAGAGAAAAGGAGGTTCATGTGAACAGTTTACCTGTACAACACATAACCAGAGTTCAGACACTGGAAAACTAACAGCCTCTTGGTTGTCCCCAAGTTCTTGAGTGGTGTAACTCAGGCGGCAGGGAATCCGTGGCCTTTTATAATTTGCACGCAGGGAAGGAGACACTGGTATTCTGGGTATATGTGTAGACACATTTTTTTTAAAAAAAAATATTTCTGAGGTGGTTAGAGGTAAGGCCGAGGCACATGGACCACTTAGGGTAAGCAAAGGCTAGGCTCCTCCTGGGGTGCCAACAGTAGGTGAGGCACTAGTTTCCTCTACAATCAGAATAGCTGTCTCTGTGCAGGACATAAAAAAGGGACATGCAATGCAACTCAATTGCAGGTTGATACCAAAAATCAGTAAATAATTCAGATTTTCAACACTAGCGTTTCAGAAAGTCATAATTCTATTAAAGACACGGAGGCAAAGGATTATGCGTTCTCTCTTCTTTACTTTCTCGAGAGGCAAACTTTAACAATAAACAATATAGTAACAATGTATAAACAACTACAGTCCCCAAAGTAGTTTGAGTCTTTGGTAGTTCATATTGTTATTGGTCCTTTAAAACATGTGACCGGTTCCAACCAATAGTCCATAACCAGCCTTATAAACACAGTCCACCATCTTAATTCATCCTCTTTCGCTGGTTTTCTAAAACATTTGCGCCCCAACCAGTAAACGCTAACAAATTCAACCTCCAATCCAATATTCGTGTCCCTGTCGGTTTGTTGTTTGCAATGGCACCTGCAACATAAACCATATCTCAGACATATGTTCTATTCGGGTGGGTAATTGTGACACATTATCCTCTGCATAGCAGAAGTACATCATAAATCATCATCGCATCATTTATCATTGTTCAAAATAATTAGGGTGGGATAATCCTTTGCTTCTGTGTCTTTAATAGAATTATGACTTTCTGAAACGTAAATCTGTGTTGAAAATCTGAATTCTATGTCAAGACCGGAGGCCCCGGATTATGCTTGTTCAAAGCTTACCTACCACCAACGTTGCCATCTTTTCCACCGGCTTGAAATAAAATGTCTTGAATGTCGATTCATTCGACCAGTTAGCTGCCTTCGTAATGTCCTCCATTTGAGTCTCAACATTAAAAGCCTTAAACTTCAATCTGGATTCTGTCCCAACCATGGGACAGAGTCCGCACTCTTGGCAGTACATGAGGATCTACTGGAGGCTGCGGACAATGAAGGGTCCACAGCTTTATTGATGTTAGACCTGTCCGCGGCCTTTGATACAGTGGATCACCGTATCATGATACATTGCATTAGGAATTAAGGGAAGGCATCGGATCTAGTAATAAAATGGTTCAGTCCCTTCCTAAAAGATAGGAAGCGAAGAGTGGTGCTTGGAGGTTTTTCCTCAGAATGGAAATGCTTGGACTGTGGGGTTCCTCAAGATTCATCCTTGTCCCCGTTAATTTTTAATTTATACTTTCGTCCAGTGTGTGATATATTTCGGAAACATGGTTTATGGTACCATTCTTATGCAGATGATACACAGGTCTACATTGAGATAAACAATATGGAGGAAGTGTTTGAGAAAATGAACCTGTGTATGAATGAGATCAATGGTTGGATGGCAGATAATCAATTACAGATGAATGCTGCTAAGACCGAACTGATATTTTTCAGTTCAAAAGGGAAAATGCTATTGGAGAGACAGAGCCCACCCCCACTGATTCTGGGGGATCAACTTCAATATGTGAATAAAATCAGGAACTTAGGCTGTATATGGCATGCAAATCTTGGGAGTGAAGCCCAGGTGGGGGCGCAATTCAAAGCAGTCTTCTATGCTCTTCGAGTGTTGAGGGACGTGCTTCCTTTTATCCCAACGGAAGACCATGCAGTAGTGGTGGGAGCCATGACCAACCCCCACCTGGACTACTGTAATAGTTGTTGGCAGGAGTCCCAGCCAAACAGATTGCCAGATTGCAGAGAGCTCCAAATGCCGCAATCAGGCTAATTGGACACCTTGGCAAAAGGGACCATGTATCTGCCCTACGAAGATCTTTACATTGGCTCAAGGTAGAGGACAGAATAAAATTCAAAGTGGCGTGTCTGTTCTCTAAGTGTTTGTATGGACTTGCCCCTGAATATCTGGTGGACAAGATCATACGATACTGTCCACGTAGAGATCTCCGCTCAGAGGATCAATTTTTGATCTGCGTGCCAAGGTCCAATCTGGTCTCTAAGGGAGATAGAAGATTCAGAGTGTTTCACCCAAAATTATGGAACCAACTACCGTTAGAGACCAGCTCCTGCAAATCTCTAATACTGTTCAGAAAGAGTTTGAAAACCTTTTTATTTCAATAGTCTGCCCCCTTTACAAAATACATAATGAATCTACACTCTGAAATTCCATCTAATAGTTGACACTTGTGTCGTATATAGTTTATTCTGTTTGGTGCGCTATAGAAATATTCAAAATCAAAATCAAAATCTTAGAAGCCATTGCTTCCCTTGCTGAATGGGCGCCATAGCACTTTATATCAATGCCTGCTTGACTCATCACCTATCTCACCCAGCTTGCCACGGTTGCGGGAACCCTTGCCCCGAAGGTTCTCCTTAGCGCAATGAGCAGCTGAGACACCCCTGCGGGTTGCGGGTCCTTCGTCATGTTTTCATATGCCTGTACTTATATTCTACAAAAAGAAGTTTAGTCACAACAGTGCCTATATAAATGGATATCCTGACTAGCAGTTTAACGTACCATTTCATGTTTTCATTCTCAAAAAGCTAATTTTATTAATCACACAAAATAGAAATCTTAATAAAAACAATCATAAAAATGATCATATCACATAAAACATATACAATGGTTAAAAAAACAAACAAACAAAAGTAAATCAATATAAGTGGTTCCTAATAGTATGGTGTATCAAAGGTCAAATGTGTGGCTCATTCACACTGTGATCCTTTAACCGTGACAATTCCGGCTATTCCATATTATTTTTCTACTCTATAATTTCCCAACTTGTACGAGTTTCTGTCCATTGCACACAAAAATGTAGGACATTCTTCAGGAGTATGTAATGTCTTGTGTCGGTTCTATTCAAAACAATTCTGAACTCAGTTAAAAGATCTTCTATCAAAGATGAGATACCCTGTTAATCAAAAGAAGGCACTACATTAGTACTCAGTCTAACACTACAGGTCTCTTAGCTAGACCATTTATAATCACCCTCATCCCCATAAGGGTGTAAAGCATGTTATCAATCACATACCTCTTGGAGTCATGAGATAAATGTCACCTGAGTCTGTAAGAACCTTGAATGGTTATAATAGGCGGGTTCCAATTGATTAGGAAGTTCTTGCCTTATTTTCCTCTATCGCCCATCCTAATAAACAACGCAAAGTCAGAGTTAGACTATTTGGAAAGTGTAAACGTCTGAAGTGCACTACCATACTGCACTACTGTAATAAAAATCTTACCAACTAATCACAGGGTCTAAGACTCTCCAATCAGCGTGGGTGTAGTAACTGGATGTAAGGTGTAAAGGCCCACTAGTTGGTTATTGGTATAGTGTAGAGACTGCCCTCCTCTTAATAGATCTCACTATTACCTGAAAAACAACAGACAATCTACAATCAGATATCAAAAGGTAGATGTCATTAAGGACAACTTGAATGTATAGTTACCAGAATTGACTCCACTTACTTGTCAACCGGTAATAATAACTGGTCATTGGTACCAGATTTGCTCAATCAGTATTACAGGAATCAAAGAGGCTCAGTCTACACGGATCAACCTCAATATTTCTTGTGGTTTGTCAAAAAATTGGGATAAAACATCAAATCAGAAACAACAAGTGCCTATTCACCAGTAGTTTCTGTGAATCTATCATTAATCTCCAAGTACTTACTCACATGTCTCTTGACTTTCCTTGTACCCACAACAGTAATGCTGCTCTACGCCCAAAGAACTATTTGAAAATATCCGCGATTGAATCTGCGGTTGCTGACGTCATGACGTCACCACGAAGCAACGCAATGACATCATCGCGCACTCGTGAATGCGTTATCAACCATGCTTTTCATAGGAATTGTAGTTTAAGGATGTACGTCCGTGGTCAGAACACCATCTGGCCCCAGGATGAGCATTTATCCCAATAGTGACATAGAAAAGGGAAGATGCATGGGAACATACACTGTGGTACAGTGTTAGGGAGTGGTGCTCATACAACACCAGTATATGCCTTGTATATGTTTACCGAAAAAAAATTGTTCCAAAAAAAGGGGTTGCAAAAAAGGTTTTGCAATAAAAGGTAATCAAATGACCCATGAGGTTTGCAAATAAATTCAAGGTGTCATGGGCCTTTAGCTGTCCTACAACATATTTATACCCTCATCATTCCATATTTCATATTCTTAACTACCTTATATAGAGCCCATATGAGAATGTACTTATTTCTTTTTAGGTGCACAGCAGCACAATGCATGTAACAAACTCACGTAGCTCCCATTTTTTGATGTTATCTATTGGTACCCACTTAAAATGTTTATGGGAAAATATCCCTTAGTTCACATCGCTAGACAAAAAATGTCTGTACAATATTAGTCACTTTGTGTAACCCCAATAAGGATTTAAAATGTGTGTAATAGATTTCATTTCTTGGTGTCCTACATTGGTATTGACTTAACATTTATAGTGGAATTAGCCACTTTGTAGACATCCTAGGCATGAAGATGGTTGTACAATATTAGTCACTTCGTATAGCACAAATCGGGATTTTCAATGTGGTATAGTGCTGCGGGAGGTTTATAAGTGGATTCAAGACAGTCATGCGTCCTTTGCTATACAGAGATGGTCAAGCTGGCACAAATTTGTTCATGCATTATGTCAACAGTTGTACAGTATTTGTCGCTTCATGTAATGTGAATAGATATTTTAAATGTGATGCAATACTGTAACAGCTTTACAACCAAATTTGAAAACAGTAATGGCCCTTTTGATGTACCAGGATGAGCGAGCACCCAGAAATAGTTTAGGCATTATGCCACTCCACACCCTCATTATGAATCAGATACACACCCACTTCTGTAATCCTTTATGAACACTTTAGAAGTTTCCAAGAATTCGACAACGGATGTCGACAGCTCTCCACTTTTACAGTTAGCCAACTTTTAGTTTAGTTTTCTGTAGTGTCAACGTTCTCTGCTTGGCCACTTTCTATTGCTTTATACTCTATGTATGCCATATTTGCATTTTATTTTATTCAAAAAGTCTACACCATTATCAACCGCCCAATGCATTGTTATCTCTGTAAGTAGCAAATAACATTACAGAGTATTGTTTCCAAATGTAATCTCTCATAGTGAATGTTTTTATAGCATGTTTGCTTTGGGTGGCATATTTTAAAAAGTACTTTTTTATTATCAAAGGAATATGATGTTTGATTTACTCACTGTGATACTTTTTTAATAGTAATATTTATGTATATTTCTTTAACAGATCATAGTGACAATACAACAATGCCTTCTTGTATTATTTTGGGTTGCCTTAATAGCAGCCATGCCAAAAGGCCAAGTACAGTCCTGCATGTGTTCCCAAAGGATTTAAATTTAATACAGAAATTGCTTTTGAGCTGCAGACTTCCAGTGTCTGAAATTGAAAGCAGAGCCAAGGATGTTTTGGATGACGCGAGGGGCAATCGATTCCACATCTGCAGCATGCACTTCTCAGAAGATATGTACCAACAATCATAGTACACTATAAAGAAATGCCCCAGACTCCTTTGCAAATTACTTCCAAATGCAGTTCCAACTGAATTTCAGCACACGCTAACCCCGCTGAGTAGTGGGCGCAGAATATGGAAATGTATTTTAACATTTTCTAAATTGGCCAGTGTAATATGTCTTATAAGTGACCACTCAATATGATGAAATACTCTGTGAACAGGTAACATAATGAACGGTTTTCAGTTTTTTAAAATATTTCCAATTATATTTTATTACACAAGTTTCCTTCGTGATACGATGTACTGTGGTTTGTACGATTTGAACTTTAGATTAAGTTGTGTACCCTTACTTTAGTGCTAATCGAATAGTTCAGTGGAATGGGAGCCTTTCCAAACATACACTCACTTTGCATTCCTTTAAAAATAAGTTCATTTTTTAAAAATGACCATGTCTGTCTTTACGCAGACTACACTGATGGAATTACAGACTGTTACCATGGAGGAAACCACAGACACATTTAACATCCCAATGGTGAGGCCAAGCGACTTGCAGACAAACTTTTTATCTTTTTTGTTGTGGTCTAAATTATAACACTAATGTCCATTTTCTATTGAACGATGCTATGAATATATGCTACAATTAAAGGACCATGATGCTTCATCGACAACTATTCCAGAATCAACAGCATCCTCACTTACCTTTCAAGTAATTGTTTTAGAATATTCCTTCAGATGCTACTATATAAAATATGTATTTGTTCAAGTTCAACTTAAAAAATATATTTGTTATGTATAATATTTGCTTTTGATACAAACAGGCTTGTAGGCTTCTTTGTAAATATCAACCATCTTTTACAAGCATTCTTTTTATGTTACATATTTATTATTACAATTACTGTTATATAGCCGGAGCCTGGAACTTCAACAATGTGCTATTCTTGTACTGCAACCGGCCTGGAGAAAGAGGTATGAGAAGTGATATCCTTTTTACATGTAAGATAACTTATTTTTTTAAATAGTTTGCAATACTGTCAGCAAATTGCAAAGCATTAGATCAAGAACCTTGATGTATTTATCGCAAAAACACATGCAACAATAAAAGTAAACCTTCTGAAAAATGTAATTTGTCACGGAATAACATAGAGCTGTTCAATGTATGAATGGTGTATGTTTTTGTTTATAAACTTTAACTGCTTAGCGAAAAGTGGAATCGGTTAAACAAAATAACATTACAATGCATTTAAGGGGCCACAATGTAATCAATATGTTTTGCAGGATGATCTCGAACAAACTCCCTGCGACATCTCTGAAAGTTATCAGGTACAGTTTTCAAATATGCCTTTTGGAAATGTTACATGTACAAAGTGTTAGACCTTTCACATAGTTCTTCTGATATTGTAAGGGTCGACAATCATTAAATCAACTTTCTCAAGATGTACTTTGTGAGATCAAAGATTTAAACATTTAACAATTTAATCAATGTTCTTTGAATTTGTGATGTTCAATGAATGTACTACTGAAGCGGTCGAAATTGAAGGGGCACACGGACAAGAGGTATTTTGACCGTGATGTAATATTTAATGTTTGCCATAGTGACATTTTGCTATATATGTATATATGTATGTATGATTGTTTAAGTGAAATATCACATTTCAAGGTTTATAAAATAATAAAATACTTTTTTTCAGCCTGGTGTGGCGGTCAGCAAATCCAATTTGACTGTTTCAATGGAAAATTCGGAAAACAAGGGTACATAAAGTTTTTTAAAAGTTGTTTATTAGTTATTTAATTGATATTAAATCTTAATGTAGTAATTCCTATCGTATTTATGTGTGCTATAAATTAAGCTTTCTTTGCTCTTCAATTAGCGGCCTAGGAAGAAGAGCAGCATAAAGAGTCAGGCAACCACACAAACTAATGATGTGGCTTGCCAAACCGTTGCCACTTGGGAGCAGCTAAATTTTGAGGCTCAACATGGTCCTTGCAAGATTGAGTGTCGTGAGGCAGATGTCCAATGGTTGGAATTTGAATTGAAGGTGAACAGCGAACCATGCACAGTGACCGTGGATCATTGTTACAGCAACCAACTTCACCCAGAAGAAACAGAGAATACAGAGGATGTTTCAGAATTGCTTGCAGAACCGCTCACACAATCCACACCCTCTAAAAAAAATGCTATAGAAGAAACAGACAATGTTCCCTGTTTCCCACATACATGTGGACCAATCGGAAATATCACACACAGAAATAACTGAAGCATCCTTGCTACTGATTGATGATTGTGCTCGTCATGTGGACTTCACTCTTCTGAGTTTTGAGGACTTATTCACCACCATGGAATCGCAAACCACTGAACCTCTGGACAACTGGCTAGTAAAGGAACCAAAATACATTGTGTTTGACTGCTGCCTGATCGAGATTATGAAAATGATTACATGTAATACTAAATTGCATAGGATGATTTGTGGGGAGTCATTGGTGGAGTTTACCTGTGTGGTCAAAGGCACCAACGTGAAGATCAAGAGTAGCTGTGTACACCACCATAACTCATTTTTGTGGTCTGCTCAATCTATACTTGGAAAAGTGTCTGCTGGAAATGTACTTTGTTCAACTACTTTGTTGTTTAGCGGATCAACGTCCAGTACAATTTCAAGTTTTTCTAAGTTTGTGGGACTCGAGTTCCTTTTTAAAATCATGGTCAATTGAACAGATGTCAGATGTCAAGGGACAATGCTCTCGCTGGCAAAGGGCTCTGGCCTGCTGGTGATGGACAGTGTGACAGTCCAGGTTTTGCTACTAAATACTGCACTTACCACTTCCAAGACATGCAAACTAAAATAATTGTGAGTTCAATCGTTGTGCAAGTATCTGAATATACATCTTCTGCTGCCATGGAAAAATATGATTTCATTAAATAAATTGAACTTCTGCAATCCAGAGGAATGCAAATAGACCTGATAGTCACTCACAGGCACGTTTCAATAGGCAAGGCCATGTGGCATCAGTTCCCAGAAATAAGGCATCAATATGATGTATGGCACGTTGCAAAATCAATAAAAAGAAATAGCAGCTGCTGGAAAAAAGGCATCAGAAAACATTTTAAATTGGTCATCGTCTTTCAGCAACCATCTTTGGTGGAGCTCATTGATGAACCACTGTTTTAACATACACTCTTGGAAAGAAAACACACATTTCCACAAATATACACATGGACCATTGAGCAAGGCGCAGGAGCATAAGAAAAGGTGGTTGGTTCCAGGCTCCCCTCATCACACACCACTTGAGATGATTGTGTACGACAAAACACTTTCAAGAGACATAGGGGACTCACAAGTTCTGCCACACTGGAGATTTGGAGGTGTTACATAACATGTGATTAAAGTACAAGCCAAAAAGGAAGCATTTTGGCATAGACGGTATGGAGACCAGAACAAGACTGGCTGTACTTGCACACAACGAGATTGTTGGAAGGGAACAGGCAAAAACTGCAGGAATTTTCAGGATGCCTCATTACAACAAGGAGTTCACCAAAAGAAGCAAACAGTGGTTGGCAAAGCCAATCTTCCAGCAGATGGATTTTGAATTTGTGAAAATCTGAAATTGAATGTGCTGGCCATGAAAACACATGGAATTCATCCAGATCATGTTACCAAGGCCCAGTCTATGCCACGGAACATTGCAAAAGAGGTTTGCCCTCCCAAATTTGAACTTGTTGAAAGGTTGACTTTCAAGATTCAAATGATGTGTGGCTCTCTTCACAATGTTTAATAAAGACAGTTTCAAGCTTTTGCCCAGTGTTTGGAAACTTTTTTCATTGTACAATAAATGGAATAGTATGTCGCTTGAGATGTAATTGTTAAATAATGTATTTTCTAATTAATTACTGTTTGTGAAGTAGTGTCACTAGATAGGCCTTAACATTTCTATTTTTCTTTGACTTTTGCATTTATTGCCATCAATATAATTGATTTATATTACAACAATAAATGTAAGTCAGATTATTTCAAGTATGTGACTCAAATCAAATGTAGAAGAGACTGGTGAGCTTAAAACCAACAGTTACATGGGGCTAATTTTGACTCCAAAGACAAACTATTGTAACGATATAAACTAGCACCTTGTTCCCTAGTGGTAACTCCTGGTGACTGGTTACTTCTGGATACCCGAGCACTGCTTGTAATTCCTGCTTATTCAATCGCATTTTCGAGCCTTGAATGTGCTCACAATACTTGAAAAATATAAGCAGAAAATTGGAGCAGCAGCCATACAGAAACTCAATGTCTCCAGATCTCTAGTCCTCTGCAGGCAGGACTACTGCAACAGCCTCTTCCTCAATCTGCCTAAATCCTCCCTTCGCTCCTTCAACTAATCCAGAATATGACTGCAAGACTTATCCTTGGCCTCAAGCCCAGGGATTGCATCTCTTAAGGCCAAAAATATCACCACTGGCTCCCGGGGGCTGCAAGGATCAAGTTCAGGACCGTCTGCATCATCCACAAGGCTTTCTGGGGCCCAGAACCCCACTTCATCCGACTCTTTCCCTAAATACCTCCCGCTTAGAGACCTTCGGCCATCTAGCTGCAATTCTTTGCAGATCAGACAATATTCCAAGCAGAGAGTGTGGGGTACATCTCTTTCCTTGGCAGCAGCCTCCCTCTGTAATGGACTCCTTGCCTCTCTCAGGCTTCTTCCGGATCTCCTAATGTTCAGGAAGCTTTTCATGACCCACCTTTCTCCCCCCCCATATGTCGCATTGACTGGCTGCCTTGTCCCTTCTGAACTCCACAAGGCACTAGGCCCACATCGCCCAGTATATACCCCTGCACACTTTCTTCCTGTTCCCACCCACCAGAACCTGCACTTTCCATTCAGCGCCCCTTTAATCTGACAAGCCTGGTGGGGTGTGAATACCTACCAACCCTGGTCCACCCCATCCTCATGCTTATAACATTGTCCTCACTCCCTGCTTCCCCTGGCACTTGCCCACATGACCTCCCCATAGCACTTGCGTAGCCCCATTGGTCCTCTTCTTCCCCTCCTCCTCCACCCCTACATTAGTATACCTTCTCTTGCCCCACACTTCAGTTCCACCCAAGCATTTTCCCCTCTGCCCTGATCTACACCCCCGTCCCAACTCCCTTCCCCCTCCACGTCTTGTTACCGAATTCACACAATCTATATAAATATCATGTAATGTAATCTGAATGATACCAGGCCTAGTAGGACCGTTATTGTTGTTTTCTTCCCTGCCCCTCCCCCTTTTTTCTGTCAAGCGGCACCTTGAAACATCATTTGTTGTATAGGCGCTTTACAAAAGATCAATAAATAATTAAAATAAATGAAGTCTAACCTCACTGGAAAGTTGGAATCATAATAAGGGCTGCAGATTGCAATAGACCAAAGGTTTATGTGCCACAGTGCAAGCCAACATTTAAATAATGGGCAAAGGAATATGTCTTTCCAATGTACATTATCAACATGCGCCTGTGGCCTTTGCACATTTACATCTTACTGTGGAGGCCCACATGTGGAGGACAACCAGGCGCGCCTGCATCAATGCAGAAATCAATGTGACTGCTGGAATATATGTACACAGAAGCTGGTAAACCTTTAAAAACTGCACTCATTCGAGGCATGCTGGAAATGTACTGATTTTTTTGTTGCTCATTACACTTGTTGCCCTAGGTGCAAGAGTCCGCCCACCCTGGTGCAAAACCACCTCTTGTGGTACCAGGCGCGTTGATACCGTTAAAATGGAAGTCAATATTTCCTCATGTGTGATATCTGAAAAATATCGTTGTTTTTCACTACACTGATTATTGTGCATTTTTGTAGCACGTGTTCCCAAAAATGAAACTGTGGCACACAGTGAATGCTGGATGAAGGGTCCCATTGCTACTTGTGAATAACTTGTCCTTGGAGACCAAAGCACTAACTATTTGAAGGACAAAATGTGTTGAATATTGTAAGGGAGGCATGCTATCACAAGTATGACACTGACACAAAAGGTACAATTTGTAAAACCTTTATTTAATTTTTGAGGCTTTGAAAAACTCCTACTTTGCACTATTCTCAACCATAAAATAATAAATAAAATAGTCCTAGTTGAGTCTGTCAAATCAAAATGGCCCACATTAACAAAACCTAATGCCTGCCCTACCTCTTATACAAAAAGTGTGTAAAGGAAAATATGTATGCAAAGGAAAATCAGTGTTAGAATTTAAAGAATAAGTGTGCTGAGTCAACTCTCCTCCCCACGTTGGACAGCACAGAGTAAGGTGGTCCCCGTAGACAGGAAGACACACTCTGGCTCACATTCTCAAAACAAGGCAGTTCAAAACATGGATTGAGGCCCGTCTGCTGTTCAACAAAAAGTTCATATAGGTTTCCCTCAGTCGGGCTCAGACCTTTCAAACACAACACTTGCAGGGGTTCCCTTCCCCAAGCATGATTCAGATCCTTTAGGGGTTGCCTTCCCCTAACTTATCCCACTTCTGGTATCCCTCAGTCAGGCTCTGACCTTATCTTGATGTCGAAAACTTTTGAATGTGCGTGGCCTTTACTATAGACCTCTGCAGGACCACTTCAACTTTCAGCTCGCACACATGTGTTATTTGCCCCAGTGTCTCTTGGTCTGGCTAGTTGGATGTCATAAGCACAAAAGTTCAATGTTCACCTTTTACTCCTCTCCTTTTCTCCAAGGGTTAACTTTGCTCACTTCGCTCTGTATAGTTCATTCACTTTATCACTTCATAACCAAAAATATTTCACCTTTCACAGAGACTTTCGAATTGGCTACTTCCTTTCGTCAGACCACTCTGCTACTCAGTATCGCTGGTTTCACAGCTATCAGTAGTTCAAAGTTCATCAGAGGTCTGCCTTCCTTTGTGTCTCAACCACCCGCGTGCAACCTTCAGTTGTGCGATTTACTGTTGCAACTTCAATCTTTCCTTAACACACACTGGTCTTTCCTGTCGCTTGCCAACTCACCGGCTGTGTGCCTTTGTTTCTTGTCTTTGCAGTAAATTCACAAGTCAAGGTTACTACCACAGGCTTGGCCTTGCCTCCCCAACTCTGCCTTTCACCTGGGTGGGTCGCTGGCATCCTTGAAACACAATGCAGTCTTCTTATCAGGGATTTGGCCTTCTCCATGTATTTTTCATGGCTTTCTGGAGGCAACGACCTGCTGCAGGGAACTCCTTGGGTTTTCTATCCTTTTCTCTCGTTCCTCGGTCCGTCTCTCTGCTCCAGTAGGTTTGCCTTTTCCCTGGAAGTTCTGCTCTTGCTCGTGCTCCACCTTGGTCAGAGTGTATCTCTATGTCCCGCCTTTTATCTGTGTGGGGAGAGCTAATTGGTATGAGATGTAAGCACTTAAAATCAAGTGCCTGATTTTGCCTGACCCGATTAGTGGGACATGTCCAATGAGATATGTAAGGGCTAGCCTCTTTACTCTCAGTCGCCTTCTTCCTCGGCCCAGTGTTTGTGTAAAAAGGGGGAGTTGGGACATCAGAGACTCCTATAAAATAGGATGGGTTATGTGTATAGGAAAAGCGGGAATACCGTGCCTCACTCCCACTCCCCGAATGCCCCTCACCCAGGTGATCCTCCTGCACTGGTCCACCCCTAGGGTCTGGATCCAAAGGCAATGTCCATGGCCACCTAAGAGAGAGATCCCCGGGGACTAGTAGGTGAGACACTGTTACACTCACCTGGTATCCACAGGGACGCCACCCAGCCGGGTTACTCGCTGGTATGCTTCTCAGCTTTGCCCTGATGTGGTCTGCGGGGAAGGTTCTGCCTGAAAAGGCCCCTCCCATGGTGTTCCTTCTGTCTGGCCCAGGTTTGGTTGAGAAGTTCCGATGGAATTTTCTGATTAGACGTGGTGCGTGGATATTCTCACTGGGCTCCCAGGATCTATCTTGTGGTCCAAATCCTTTCCAATCGATGAGATAATATAGCTTGGTCCCAGAGTATTTAGAGTCCAAGATATCTTTGACTTTGAATTCTGGTTCTCCGTCAACAAGTATGGGCTTAGGTGGTGCCCCAATCCGTGTGCCGGGTTGCATTGGTTTCAGGAGGGACACATGGAATACTGGGTGGATGTGTAGATTAGGTGGTAAATCCAGTTTCACGGCTGCTGGGTTGATAATTGCCTTAATGGTATAGGGTCCTAAGAATCTGGGATGAAAGGTCCGGGTTCCCTTGATGGGTACGAATTTAGCGGCTAACCAACCTTTGTCTCCTACTTGATAATCAGAGGCCTTTTTCCAGTGTTGGTCAGCAAATCTCTTTTGTTTTTCTTTGGCATGAATAAGGTGTTCCTTTGCCCTTTTGAAAGCCTGATTAATGGTTGTGTGTAGAGTCTTTACCGCTGGCATTTCCAAGCTGGCTAGAAGGTCTAGTTCAGAGGTACATGGATGTCTGCCATAAAGGGTATAGAAGGGTGTTTGTCCCATGCTTGAATGCAAAGAATTGTTATATGCATATTCGGCTATCCATAATAGGTCTTTCCAATTCCTTAGTTCGTGGTGCAGCATGCGCTGTAAATATTGCTCGAGTGTCTGATTGGTTCTCTCGGTTTGGCCGTCCGTTTGGGGATGGTGACTGGTAGATAGCCGAACGTCGATCTGCGCCATTGCACAACATTTTTTCCAGAAGTTTGAAACAAACTGGCTGCCCCGATCAGAGACCAGAACCGAAGGGAAGCCATGTAGCTTAACCATGCCCTCCAGGTACACTTTTGATAAAGTGGCTGCGACTGGGAGGCATTTGAGAGGAATAAAATGGGCCATCTTTGAGAATAAGTCCACAACTACAAGGATGGTGTTGAACCCTTGGCTTGGAGGTAGATCAGTGATGAAGTCAAGGGAAAGAGTGTGCCATGGAACTGGAGGAATGTCCAATGGTTGTAGGAGACCAGATGGTTTTTGTTTCTGTGATTTATTTTGTGCACAAACACCACAGGACTGAATATACTGAATGATGTCCTTACGCCAGGTAGGCCACTAAAAGTTCTCTTTCACCTTAGCTAGGGTTTTCGCGATCCCAGGATGCCATTCGATCAGTGAATCGTGATTGTTTGAAATAATATGCTGTTGTAATTACTTTTTGGGTACATATAGGCGATCCCTAAAAAAGGGTACATGGTCCTTGATGGTATATTGTTCTCCTTGAGTTTGCCATGTGAGGTAGGCATCAGGATTCATTGTCCGTTGGATTTCTTTTCGTAGTTCTGCTTGTGTTAAGGCTGTCGTGATACTCAAGAGTTTGTCTTCAGGTATAATAGGTACTGGGTCTGGAGTTGTATATACTATTTCATCTAAGCCCATGCGAGTTAAGGCATCCGCATTTCTGTTTCTGACTTCTGGTCGAAATGTGATGACATAATCATATTCCACCGTAGTTGGCACGAGGACTTGGTCTTGGCTGTTTTGAGATATTGCAGGTTTCGGTGGTCTGTGATTACTGTAATGGTGTGTCTGGACCCCAGAAGGTAGTGCCTCCAGGCTTTAAAGGCGGATTTGATAGCCTGGGGTTCCTTGTCCGTGATGGCATAATTAATCTCTGGAGGTGAGAACTTTTTCGACCAGAAGGCCACAGGATGTAGCTGGCTGGTTTCCGGGTCACTCTGTGAAAGAACAGCCCCCATTGCGAGACTGGACACATCAGTTTCAACGACATAAGGGAGGTCTGGACGAGGATGTCGCAGGATTGGAGCGGAGGTAAACCTTCGTTTAAGTTCCTGAAAGGCTTCTTCTGCTTCTTCGGTCCAAGCAAACTTTTTATTGTTTTTTCGTAATAGTACTGTGATTGGTTGCACAACCTGAGAGAAGTTTGGGATGAACCGGCGGTAGAAGTTCGCAAAGCCCAGCATGCTTTGTACCCCTTTCAGAGATGTCGGTGAAGGCCATTTCAGAATGGCATCTACCTTGTGCACGTCCATTCTGATGCCTCCTGGAGTAAGGATAAAACCAAGAAATTCTACTTCGGTGACGTGAAAAAAGCATTTTTCAAGCTTTGCAAACAAGCAATGTTGACGGAGCTTGGTGAGGACTGAACGAACGTGGCTGACATGATCTTGTTCCGAGGCTGAGTATACTAAAATGTCGTCTATGTACACTAAGGTGCACACATCAATTAACTCCCTTAAGACGTCATTCATGAAATACTGGAATGCCGCAGGAGCGTTGCATAATCCGAAGGGCATGACTTGATATTCAAACAAGCCGTACTTAGTACGGAAGGTGGTTTTCCAGTCATCTCCTTTTCTGACTGGGACCAGGTGCTACGGTCCTCGAAGGTCCAATTTGGTATAAATCTGGGCATCTTTAACTTGGTCTAGCATCTCAGGGATAAGTAGCAAGGGGTAGCGGTTCTTCACGGTGATCTGGTTCAATGCGCGGTAGTCAAACAGGTTCTCAAGTCTCCTTCCTTTTTTGGTATGAAGAACAAAGGACTGGCTGCGGGGGACTTCGAAGGACGGATAAATCCGTTTGCAAGGTACTGGTCTAAATAGGATTTCAAATGAAGGTTTTCTGGTTCTGTGATAGCGGAGATCCTGCCACAAGGGATTTGTGCACAAGGAGCAAGGTCGATCTGACAGTCATAGGGCCTGTGCGGTGGCAATGTATTGGCTTGGTCCTTTCGGAAAACATCCTGGAAATCATGGTATTCACTTGGCAAGGTATTAGTTGCTCCCAGGGTTGATAGTGTCGCTCCGGGAGTCATGGGGATACAAACGTCAGGTTTCTCCTCTTGGTAATAGCAGGCAGGGGAGCAGTCACCAGGGAAGGTTAATTTTCGTGCCCGCCAGTCTATCAAAGGGTTGTGAGCAACCAACCATGCCATCCCTAGTATTAGCCTGAACTGAGGTGCCTTGATGAGATCGAATGAAATAGACTTCTGATGTCCGTCGTGGCACAGCAAGGTTACCCTGGCTGTGCACTGGGTTACTGGTCTGGAAGCAATTTCTGTACCATCCATGGTGGTTACCTTGTCCATAGTTGGCTTAGAACAAAAAAGGAAGCCCCATCTCTGCTGCCAGTTCTTGATCAATATAATTTCCAACTGCTCCGCTATCGATGTATGCTTCGACGGCATGCATTCTTGACGACTGTTGGTGGTTAATTAAGATCACTGGTATTGCAAAGTGCGAGGTCAGCAACTCTTTCTTCTCACTCGACAAACTGACCTCTACATTTGTCGAGCTTGGTAGTTTTCCGATTCCTTAGCTTCATCCTTCTCTGTGGCCCCAAATGTTATTCTTGGGTGTTTTACTGGACAGTCCATCAGGAAATGTCCTGGTTTCCCACAATACAAACAAAGCTGTTGTTGTCTTCTTTTGTCCCGCTCTTGTTTTGTTAATGGAAGCCATATCCCTCCAATCTGCATGGGTTCTACAGCATTTTCAGGTACACGGGGTGTGTTTTCCCTTGGTCAAACATACATGGTCCGAGGGTCCGTCTTTCGGTCCTGCAACCGGTGGTCTAGCTGCACGACCAGATTTATGAATTCTGCACAGTCTCTGGGTGGATCAACCACCTGGGCTAAGATGTCCTTTAATTCGCCTCGTAAGCCTCGATGGAATAATGTGGTTCTTTTGTTTTCTGGCCACCTAGCTTCGGCAACCAGTCTGTTGAAGGTAGCAATGTACGTTAACAAGTCCTGATTCCCCTGTCGGAGGAACAAGAGTTCATTGTCTACTGCTTGTTCCTGGGTATGGCGAGCAAAAAGTTTTTCCATTTCTCTCTGGAAACCCCCAAAGTCATGTAATAGAGGATCGTCATGGGTTACCAATGGCACCGACCAATCTGCTGCACTACCACTCAGGTATGATAAGACAAAATCTACCCGAGCTTGGTCATTTGGAAATGGTCCAGGCCTACAAAGAAAATGAAGGCGGCACTGATTGATGAATGCTGCATACTTCCGTGGGTCGCCTGAGAACCTTTCTGGTGGTGCCAGGGGCACTGTTCCAGGTAACGTGATCTGTACCGGAGTGGGTGGTATGGCAGGGTTTTGCATCGTTAGATTGCTTCCAGGTAGAGGCGTCTGTCCTGCCTGTGATTGCCTGCTAATCTCTTCAGTGCGTTCTTTGGTCACTATTAGGTCTCTCCGGAGGGCATTAGTCTCTTGTCGGGCAGAATGAACCTCGGCATGAAGCTCTCCTAGTAAGTGGGCTAATTGGTCCATTTCTGATGTCTCCATGGCGCCCAGGTGGATTTGTTATGGTAGGCTTTGCGTTCTGTTACGCTCACCTGGTATCCACAGGGACGCCACCCAGCCGGGTTACTCGCTGGTATGCTTCTCAGCTTTGCCCTGATGTGGTCTGCGGGGAAGGTTCTGCCTGAAAATACAGGAGGACTGTGTTCAAGACTGACTGACTGGGGTAAGCATCCTCCCTCCACCACCATATGATTTCAGTCCCTCTGGCGCCCTCTCCTCGCCTTGTGGTAGAATTAGGCATGCTCTCCGCCCTGCCTTCTTTGCAGGGGCGCGTTGTCTTACATGGGTGAGTTTGGTGCCGTTACTTCACTGACGCCAGCCCATTTGATATTGTCAGGTAGGCCTTATTGCTGTTTTTTAGTTTTGTTGCTATCCTGCATGCCTTTCTTTGTTTAAAACGTCTCTTTTTTCTCCCTTAGGTATGCGGAGCTTCAGCGCGGCGAACTGGCTTGGTTGAGCCCCGCTGGTAAATGATGGCGCATTAAGAGCGCTATGATGCGTTAAGTAAGCGCTATGCGCAGCGCTGCGAAGTCTTGCCTTTGCTAACCTGTGTTTTCCTTCCTTGTGGGTCGCAGTGTTCTTCAGCACGAGTGGAATGTTCGGAGTGGTGCCAGCCGAGAGGCGCAAAGCCAGGTAAGCCTTTTGAGCAGTTCGTAATTTTTAAATGTCTCTACTGCTTTCTTTAATGTTGCCTCTATCTTCCTCTTTCAGGTCGTTCTGTCCGGGAGCCGTGCAGATTCGAGGAAGCTGTTCTCAGTAGCTGGGAGTGTTTAAAGATGAAGACTGCAGGTAAGATGCTGCTGCTAATGATGTTCCTTTTGTCTCCTTGCAGGTTCTGCTTCTCCGAGGTTCGAGGGAATAGCTGGACACGGTGAGCGCCACGTTGCAAGCTGCAAAGTAACGGGAAGCGTGTTGTCTTGCTCGGGTGTGGTTTAAATAGCCCCAACAAAATAGTCCAGGTAAAGTAGTCCCTAGGCTACCACACCCAAAACACTAGACCGCATAGCTTGGTTCTTAGAAACCAAGCTATGTGGATGCCTCCATGTTGGCTGACAACACAATAAAGTAGTTCCCAAGCACATTGTTTTTCATGGTGTATGAACCTGGCGTCATAGGCGCCAGGACTGGCCCCATGAGGGCTTTTGAAGAGGATGCCAGGCCCAGAGGCCCGAGTCCAGACTCCACCTGGCCAATGGGTTTGCTAGAGGGGGTCGTGACAGACACCCTTTGGTTTCTCACAATATACACAAAGAATTGATAAGATTAACGATATTGAAAGCTAACGTAGGAATTTTGAGTTTCAATTACCGACATCTGTCTTTAGAAGCGGTTGGTCATCCGTCACATATGGAGAATGGAAACACAACAAACCATGTAAGGCAAGATTTAAATAATATTTATGCAAGTGTGGATGGCAAGTGGGCTGTATGCTACATGATTAACGTTGTGACGGATGAATGTTCAATTTGACGCAAAGAATAGTCATTGTACGTGTTAATTGTATTTTAATTTGATAGTTCACATAAATATGTACTGTGTTTATTCAATTATGAACTGGGTACTAAAAAGGTTTTTTTGCAATCTCGTTTTTACACAGCTATTTTGTACCGGCCTGCGCCTGTCATGGCTATAGTCTACCGCTCGACTGGTTCTTCAACCGTATTTTGACAATAATCATCAACAATTTATCAGTTATAACCATTATCTGGGACGATCGCCAGACAGCAAGATGTCCTTTTGCGGTTTCAACGACAAGGAGCACCATGGCAGCCTATTAATTCTGAAAACGTGTCTATGTGAAAGTGTTGCATTCGGAATTGAAACCACTCATTTGTTCTCTGTAATGGAACACCATGTGCGACGAATGAAAGTCACTGATGGAACATAATAACTTTCTCTGAAGAATTGAAAGAGTGTGATATATCGATCGATGAACGGAATCGGCATTATAAGATAGCGAATCATGCGACATTCGTTAGCTAAAACCACTATTGGAAAACGTTACCCATGTTTCGGTGGACTTAATTACCCCTTTTTCAGGGTCATGTAAAAAATAAAATTACTTGATACGATCACAACTATTGCTGCTTTCTTCAAAATAAACAGTTTTTATCATTTTTCGAGAAAAGAAACAAACATTTAGTGTCTGTTGTGGATGTGTGTGTTTATGTTCCTGGTTCTGTGTTAGATAATGTTATGACGTTGGTGATGACAGGATACATTTGGCTACGCTGCCCACTAAGGTCATTATAAAAGGTGGAGCTCATTGTGAGCGTCTACTGATGTCAGCGTTCTGGGCAGGTGATCTGAATTAGTGCCGCAAGGGAACTTGAATTTAGGGCGATGGATCAATGGATAAAATTAGCACAAGAAGGAGGTACCCAACCCGCCGTTTTTGCATTAAAGTGCCGATCGATTGGGCCAGTAAAATTTCTGATCAAACTACCCCTTTTAAGAATGTCCTATACATTGATGACCGCCGGATAGACACGTGTTGTGCAAGAGATGCTTATAAGAATAGATATGTCTTAGAAATGGACAATGTTATTATCTGTAAAATATTTAAAAATTAATTAAATGGAAGTGCGTGAAATGCAGATGTAAACAAAAAGAAAGGGGGGCATAGTTGATTTAGGTTCTCCATTAAGGTGTATGGAATTAAGTGTATCATTAGAATAATTATGACTAATGTGCATAGCTATGTCTTTTATTTCTATTTCTTGTAAAAGTAACACAAGCTTTATTTTGTGATAATTGGCTTGAGTAAAAGGTGGTGTCAGTTACATATCATCTATGTCACCTAGCAAACAAAATGCCGGATACAGTAGTACATGAATATTTAGCAATCCCAGGAAGTCCTGACATTTTTTAGGCGTTAATCGTCCACAGCGTGAACGCATTACAGCCGGCCCACTTCCTCTTATTTCAGGCTCAATGGGCCTGGTTCTAATTGTAGCTCATCATGATGCCACTCAGTGTGCCTGACATCACTCTAGGAGTTTGAAGCAAGACAACATGTTGCTTTAACCACCATTGGATAGAAATAAAACGCAGGTACCCAACAGTTATGGCTGGGATTGTCGATCGAGTGAATACCAAGATCCAGTCGTTTTTTCCAATGACTCACAAATGCGTCATATGCAGAGGTTTCTTATATCTCTACATGGCGTATCGCCCGAAACACTGCCTGGATTGTGAATGTGAGTGGGACAAATCCAGGCTGCCAGCCCAGACCAAAGAAATGCTGCAAGCCAGACATTCATACAGCGGTGTGCTCACTGATGGAACATTGCAATGGTCCCTAAGACATTGGCGGTCATTCCGTCCTGCACTCTCCAGTGACAGGGTTAATTACTTTGGAAGATTTCTGACTCAGGCGACTAAACTGAGCTCTGATTGGTTTTGGAATTAACTGTTGGGGGGTGGAGGGGTGGGGGAGGGAATCCTTAATTAACTCTTGCTCTCATGATTAAAACAAATATTCATGTTGCATTAGGGGAAAATGTTTATCTATAGTTATATATCATTGAATTTTGAAAAAAAGCACCAGAAGAAACGTTCGTTTGATGAAGTATTCATTTTAATGCATTGTTGAACAATGTGTTTTCTAATATGTTAAGGTTTTATAAACTAATGACACAATAAAAAAAAAAATTACAAAATGGTCCTACCATGCAGGAAGAGTCTTGTTCGATGGATTGTGGCCTTAGCCCTGGGCTGCAGACAAGCACCACAACAGGTCTTCGATGGGGCACTTTCACTGAGATGTCCTAGGAAATCCCTGATAAGTAGGTTGGTGAAATCACTTACCTTTGGCGGCGCTAGGTAACGAGTTAAGGAAAGAGCAGGAATCCGGGGAAAATAGCAACTATGAGGGTGCCCCTTGTTTTCAGGGTACAATATTCACCACACACGTTTCATAGCAGAATAGTAATTGTCAAGAAATGTACTTATAAAATAGATTTTCAAAAAGGTATAGATTGTAAGTGTGGGAAAAGGTATAATTTATTTTAGGGGTGAGTGGTGGGGTTGGGACCTTTTGAGGGAGCAAGCAGGAGATTTCCCCTGTCTCTTTTGCTGCTTCTCTGAAATGACGAAAGGTGAAAATTAAAAATGGAAACATTTGGAGATGAAAGAATGAGTGGTATAAAAACACGTGGAACCAACTGGGGGAGCTGCTATTTAGAGGGGGTGTCTCCATATGCCATTTAGGGAAACATCAGCTGCTTAATTCAAAGCAGTTTGCGTGGTTACCATTTAGGGCAAATCTCTTTATATTATATTCGATGGATTTGTGTAAATATCAGAAAACACAGATCAATGATATTGCAGAGCAATGGTGTTCTGAAATGGGGACATTGTATCTTGATCGATGCCCCGAAGAAACATGGCAGAGGCAAGCGTGGGATTCTAGTTATTACCTTTAATTAAGATGTTTACTTGTTTCTCTGTTCTCCGAGATCTTGAGACATGCCTCCTTATTTTTATCTCCTCGTGTCACACAGTAACAGATGTGTGGCTGAGCTAGGAATGAGGGCTTGTCTTTTGAGCTGGATTTCAGGAGCTCACAGAGGATTTAAACCTACTGCCAATTAAAATCCTTGCTTCTACCTTCAGCTCCCACCCTGTCCCCCTGTGTACAAAAGTTGGCAGTGTTTATGCCAGCCTGTCGAATGGAATATAGAAAGAGCTATATCTCGTTTGTGTCCTATTTCTGTGAGATACTCATAAAAAAAGAGAGGCTATGTAATTATCTGGCATTAGCTGGCAGTGCACCTAATCTTCTTAACCCTATGATATGCGTGTGGCACGCTCGCTGCGCGCGGTGGCTTTCAGGGCTGCCTTCCTTTTTATGTATCTCTTTGCTTTTTAGTGTGAACGCTTCTCTGCTTTAGTTCTTTTATATAACTGCTGCAGTTATAGCAGGGAAAGGTAGAAACGTTTCTGCTGTAAACCCCCCCCCCCCCCATGCATTCTTAATCACTAGGGAGGGAAGGATACAGTTTGAAAGAAAGGAATTGATATTCTGCCACAGTTATGTTATTTTATTTGGCATTTATATAGCGCTCTATATATCATTCGTATGATCTCAAAGTGCTGGTAGGTTGAACGCCCTCGGGGACCGCAGTCCAGGTCAGTAGTGAGAGAAAGCATTGTAGGGTGTGTGTGTGCACCATTTATATGTGCAGTTGATGTGATTGCCAGATGGTAGCTGCATCCTAGTGTTAGGTGGGGAAGATATCAGTTGAATGTGTGCAGTCTGGTGGGTGGACACCCAGACTGTGTTCTGGTGGCGTTAGGCCTGTAGGACGCTTATGTGAGCAGCTAGGCCGGAATGTCATGGGATAGCTGTGTTTTATTAGAGTGTTGAGGTGTTCATGGGGTAATGTTCGTATGTGAACAGCAAGGCAGAATTGATCAGGGGTATAGCTGCCTTCTAATTGAGTGATGGTGTAAAGTAAGAGAGAGTAAGGGTACAGATATGGGATGGGAGTGTTTGCGTGGGTTTATGAGCCAATGCTGAAGGAGCAATTTCTAGGTTCAAGTTACTGATAATATTTTTCTTCTATCTAATTGTGGCACTTTCCGAGATTTTACCATCCAGTTTAGAAGAGATGCAGGCTAATGTTCACAACTCTAACTAAGAGTTGCATTTGCTGACATTCATGATTCTATCAGGTCCGGCACAGGCTAATGTTCGTGGTTCTATCGAAATGTGATATTAGTTTATATTCGATAAATGTATCTAAGTGTGGTAATTCTTAACATTCATGTCGCATCTAGATCGTATCTGGCACAGGCTAATGTTCACAACTCTAACTAAGAGTTGCATTTTCTAACATTCATGATTGTATCAGGTCCGGCTCAGGCTAATGTTCGTGGTTCTATCGAAATGTGATATTAGTTTATATTCGATAAATGTATCTAAGTGTGGTAATTCTTAACATTCATGTCGCCTCTAGATCGTATCTGGCACAGGCTAATGTTCACAACTCTAACTAAGAGTTGCATTTGCTGACATTCATGATTGTATCAGGTCCGGCTCAGGCTAATGTTCGTGGTTCTATCGAAATGTGATATTAGTTTATATTCGATAAATGTATCTAAGTGTGGCAATTGTTCACATTCATGTCGCATCTAGATCGTATCTGGCACAGGCTAATGTTCACAACTCTAATTAAGAGTGGCATTTGCTGACATTCATGATTCTATCAGGTCCGGCACAGGCTAATGTTCGTGGTTCTATCAAAATGTGGTATTTGTTAATATTTGACAAATGTATCTAAGTGTGGCAATTGTTAACATTTATGTTGCATGTAGATCCTATCTGGCACAGGCTAATGTTCACAATTCTATCTAGGTGTGGCGTTGCTAATATTCACAATTCTGTCCGGGTCCAGCGCAGGCCGATGTTCACAATTCTCTCTAATGTTGGACTACTTAACATTCACAGTCCTATCAAGATGTGATGCAGGCTAATGTACACAATTCTAACTAGGTGTGGCATTGCTAACATTCAAAATTCCATCAGGTCTGGTGAAGGTTAATGTTCCCAATTCTAACTAGGTGTGGCATGCCAGCATTCACATGTCCATCTGGGAGTGGCGCAGGCTAATGTTCGCAGTTTCAACCAGGTGTAGCATTGCCAACATTCACAATTCAGCCAGGGTCTGGCGCAGGTAAATGTTCACAATTCCAACCAAGTGTGACACTGCCAACATTCACAATCCTATCTAGATGTGACGCAGGCCAACGTTCAGGATTCTAACCAAGTGTGGCACTTGTCAACATTCACAATCCCACCTTGGTGCAATGCAAGCTAAAGTTCACAATCCTAACCAAATGAGGCATTCGCTATCATGTACAATTCTATCTAGGTCCGGTGCAGGCTAATGTTCACAATTCTCTCTAGATGTTGGACTACTTAACATTCACAATCCTATCTAGATGTGACGCAGGGCTATGTTCACAATTCTAACTAGGTGTAGCATTGCTATCATTCGTAATTCAGTCTGGGTCTGGCGCAGGCAAGTGTTCGCAATTCTCTCTAAATGTTGGACTGTTTAACACTCACAATCCTATCTAGATGTGATGCAGGCTAATGTTCACGATTCTCTCTAGCTGTTGGACTAGTTAGCATTCACAATTCTGTCTGGGTCTGGTGCAGGCTAATGTTCACAGTTCTCTCTAAATGATGGACAACGTAACATTCACAATCCTTAGTTAGGACATCACAATCGTGGCTAGCATTCACAATCCTGTCTGGGTCTGGTGCAGGCTAATGTTCACAATTCTCTCTAGATGTTGGACTAGTTAACATTCACAATCCTGTCTGAGTCTGGTGCAGGCTAATGTTCACAGTTCTCTCTAAATGATGGACAACTTTAACATTCACAATCCTTAGTTAGGACATCACAATCCTGGCTAACATTCGCAATCTCGTCGGGTCCGGTGCAGGCTAATGTTCACAATTCTAGTTAAGTGCGGCATTGCTAACATTCACAGTTCTGAGGTAAGGCAATGTTGAGTGGCAGGGTTTTCCGGAGTAGAGTAATTGCTCTACCCCGCACCTATGCCACACTTACTTTGGTGGATGCTGCTGGTTGACGGCTGGTCGCTGGCTTCACTGTCTTCCCCTACGGACACCTGCAGACACTCTCTGGAGCCGCCTCTGTTGGAACTGCCCTTTGCCTTGGGGCCCTTAGCCTTGGGGCTGTACGGGCAGAGGGCTGCCCAGGGAGGGTCAGTGAAGACCAACAGGTGAGCCAATCAGGAGGGGGAGCAGGCTGGGAGTTGAGAGGAGGGAGCTAAGGAAGGAGGAAATGGGAGCGGGGAAGCGGGAAGAAAGGTTGGGGCTGGGGCACCAAAAGGCCCGCAAGTTTTGAAAATGTAATCCCAGGAGGGACAGCACAACGCCACATTCGCCTGCTGACGCCAAGATGGAAAAGGCGTGCAGGGTGCAGTGTTGGCACAACAGCCAGGCAATGGGGAACTGCTGGCCAATCAGGAGGGGGAGCGGGCTGGGAGGCAGGAGGAGGGAGCCAAGGAAGGAGGAAATGGGAGCGTGGAAGCGGGAAGAAAGTTTGGGGCTGGGGCACCAGATGGACACAAGTTTTGAAAATCAAGTCCCAGGAGGGACAATACAATGCTACACTCACCTGCTGATGCCATGATGTAAATGGCGTGCAGGGTGCAGTGTCGGCACAACAGCCAGGCAACAGGGAACTGCTGGCCAAATTAGGAGGGAGGGAGCGGGCTGGGAGGTGGGAGGAAGGAGCCAAAAAATGAGGAAATGGGAGCAAGGAAGCGGGAAGAAAGGTCGGGGCCGGCGGCACCAGAAGGCCCGCAAGTTTTGAAAATCGAATCCTAGAAGGGACAATACAACTCCACACTCACCTGCTGACGCCAAGATGGAAAAGGCGTGCAAGGTGCAGTGTCGGCACAACAGCCAGGCAACAAGGAAATACTGGCCTGATATTATTCGTGCTCTACCTCACGAATGAGGAAAACTCGCCATCAAATGTGGCATTACAGAGCAGGGGGAGAGGGCTATAAGAGGTGTTATTGGCCAAACCAGATTTATGGGTCTGAGAGGAATGCAAGGGTGCATAAAAAGGATAAGAGCGATGACATCCGCCAGAGCTTGCCCCAAGGAATGCAATGCCATTATATTATGACAAAATCAACAAAAACAGTTTTAAACCAAGGAAATCAGTTGGAAGCTTGCTTGGAATTTTGGAGTGAGCATTGTTAAGGTGGGACATTAGCTATGAGAGACACTAAACATTGATGCGCCACTTTGGGAAAGAAACAGCAGGTATTCTGACGGGGAGGAAAGCCCCCTACTTACCCATTCATCTCAATAACCCACCAACATTTCAGTGTTATGATTAAGCATACACCCCAAGTGGTAATGCTTTGGAATGCTTCATGGGGCAGTATATGCAGTGTGGACATGGATGTTATAGTTAAACTATATCCCTCAAGTTTGGGGGCTTCACTGGGCGGTAACAGCCTGGAGACCAATGTAAAGGCTGGAGTGAAGCAAAAACCTTTAACAAGGTACCTGATGCTGTTATCACCTGGTAAAGGATATAGCTATTAGTATCTTGGCTTGACATCTCCGGTATTATTAGGGCTGTTTTTTAACATGAGAATGAGAGCACACAGAGGGAACCACCATTCCTCATGTTAGAAAACTCTAAATATAAATGGCCACCATGGAAACGGAGATGGGAACTACACTGAACCCTTTTCCATGTCCATGGCTGCAGGGGTGGACAGGAAACCAATAGAGGCCCTGGAAATAATTTTCAAAGCGGCCCCAGATTACACATTTCCAGCAAGTCCAACCATTTTCCTATGGGAACATTTGGAAATAACACACAAAAGAGGCCCAGGGTGCAGAGGCCTACCGGGAAATTGCCAGAGTTGCACTCTGGGGCTGTTTCTGTATCCCCATAGCCCCCTACCAGCACTTGACACCTGATGTCTGCACGTACCTCTGCACCTGCCACCAGCTGGCCACACTTCTTATTTATTGTTCTTATTTATTGTTTTTATTATTTACTGTTTATCCTATCCTATCCTATGGAAGAATGTTTTTTTTTATTAATTATTACAACTGCTAGGGGAAAGAGATTGAATAACAGGGAATTTGCTTGCTTATTTTTATGAAAACAGGCAAGGATTTTATGGAATACTAATCAGCACAAAGGAGAAAATCGATTTTTTAGAATATGCAACACATGGGAAATGGAAAGGGAATGCAAATGGGGAAAGAGGCACAGAAGAGGAAAATAGTTTTTGGGATGTTAAGCTCAATTTCAATGAAAAAGATATTGCAAATGGCATTTTTTTTTTACTGAGGCTGTAAATGACATGTAGGCTCTGGGTAAGGGGTTAACTCACCACAGGGAAATTGGTTTTGGGTTAGGATAGCATATGTAAAGGGAAAATACAGTGGCAAATGGAATTTCGGTTATCAGGGCCCAAGTTAAACACAGTGACAAAGTCGTTTTCCAGATCACAATGGGATTAATTATTTTGGGCAACATTTCATAACTATAGCAATTAACAAAAACACTGGGAAAAAGATTGCTGGTTTCGAATTCCACCAATCCTGATCCTCTGAAATTCAATGGGGGAATGAATTGATTAACTTACAAAAATACTAAGCATTTACACATTCAAATGAGCGTTTTATCAATGGGAATTTGCTAACATGCACAGGCAAACAAGATATTCTTCAATGGGGAGATGACTGAAATACACAGGCAATGGGGGTTTTCAATGGGGAATTTTCAGTGGGGGAATATTGGATGCAGTGCTACAAGAATGAGGGCTAATGCAAATTAGGTCTGGGGTTATTGCTGCTTAAATAGCAAACCTTTGTTTAAGGTTCAGGAAAGCCAGCTGCATCTCAGGACACTCAGGAAAGATAGGGCTGGGGTCTGGTCCACTTTTTGATCTGAACGAGATCTTGTGATGCAGTGGAGGTCTCATCTTCCACAGTTGACACCCGACCTTCGACCTTGTGTAGCCTTTCTCCATGCTTATCTAAACACACCTGCATGTGCTCCACTTTGCAAGTTATGGTGTCCAGCTTCCCATCTAATGATTGTATGCCGGCCTGAAGTTAGTGAATCATGGCATTTTGTCATTGAACGTGCCACGGAAGATGACTGAGAACACCCACTTGGAGATTCTGCCATTCCTTCGTTGTTCTTAACCTAGCTGGGGGTTTCAAATTGCAGTTTGGACTGCTACTTCCCTCCTTTGTGCGATTTGGACATGCTGTTGTGGTTTCAGTCACTTTACTGAGTGACCACCCTACCACTCATAGAGCACACAACCACCCGGGCACCAGAATATATGCACACCAACCACAGCAGCTGTATTCCTGTAATTTAGCATCCTGTGCAGTCCTCTGCTCAAACTCAATGGGGCCTCCCGCTGACAGAGAGGAGCTAATCAGGTGGCCCCCACCCAGCAACATTCAGTCCATCAAGTTACCAGGGCTGTGTCATAACTTATCGCCACCTGCACCCTAGGCATCTACAGCCTTAAGCGCTCTCCTTCTCTCAGGGTGCAGCAGTCGCCCCCTCTCCACTCAGCTTCCAGGGAGTGCCTCCGTTATCCCCTACTGTTTCCAGCACCCTATGGACACATAGGCAGCGTGCCCGCCCTTTCCTCTTATGCCCCATTATACCAGCCACCGGTGGTTCTATTCGCTCACCTGAGGCACCAGATGGCAACAGGATATACTGTGCTTTCTACAACCCAGCAGTACAGGTAAGTTATCTCCTCTTTCAGTGCTGCAGGGTGTGGATCTCCCTGTGCTCTCTCCAATATTTTACTGGGGTTTCTGGGCAACCGTCCTTACAGTATCCAGGGATCAGAGACTATGGATATGCAGTCCATTCACCCTCCGGTATACTGCCCAGCAGTCTCACGTGCAACAGTCTTTCACTCCAGGGTGCGCCTCCACTCCACTGGCCCGAAGACTTCACCGGATAGATGGTGTTTCCTGGAAGACTGGTTTTGCTTACTTCCAACACTGTTATCTGCAGACAGCACTGTTCACCCAGGGGTCCAGGCATCGTCTTGCCAGACATGCAGCTCCGCTTCACAGTGTCTGGGCTGCAGCTGGGCCCTCTGGGTCGATCTTCAAAATACAGTGTGGCTCTCCTGCGCACTCACCGGGGTCTCACAAGTGGTTCTGCTGTGGCACCTGCAGCCGCGCTCACTGCGCAAATTCTCACCTTTCGGGGAGCGATCCAAGCCCAAAGTCGTCCAGCACCCTGGACACTGCTCTCCCCGGGGTGTGATGGCTCCCACCACTCCGCTCTATCCAGGCAGTGCACCTCAGTCCGGAGGCGCCGGCACAAGCCCTCCCCTCCTCAGCAGCAAATCCACCGGCGGATCGAGTTATAGTCCTCGGCTGCGAGTGCGGGTCTTTGACAGAGGGCTTTCGATCTGTGTGCGGTTTTCTGCAGACTCTGCTCCGGCAAGGCCCAATCTGCACACCAATGCCACGGCAGGAGCTGTACACGTCGCTGCACCACAAAACGTCCTCAAAATGTTCACTGCAACATTAGGTCGCCATTACCCTGTAGGATGCAGTGGTCGAAGTGTACGAAAAAAAGTAGTGGAACTATGTTCCCTGCTGGCCTGCACCCACTCCCCACAAATCCCATCACCACGTCCCCTCCCACACACAATACACACACCCAGACACTTGCACTTGCTGTTTAAGGGAACGTTCAGTGCATTGCACTGAAAGTGTAAGTTTCAACTTCTTCCTATACTTTTATTTTAAAACGAAACCATTCCGGAACGGTTTCTTTTTAAAATAAAAGTATAGGAGCTGTAAAAGGTAATTTAAAAAAAGTAGAGGAGCACCGCTCCCGACCGCTCCCGCTCACTTCGACCACTGGCAGGATGCCATGTGGATGTGGCGGGCAGGACCGGATTACAGCCGGATTTATGTTGGTGTCAGGGAGCTCACAGGTTCATGGCCATTTTGGCTGGGCTCGACAGCACCCTCCAGGGTAAAATGCCAGATCAACTTCTCTTCATTGCTCCTCTTTACCAAAATCTTCATAGCTTTCAGGTAGAGGTACCCCAGTTCCAGTCTTGAAATTTAGACAGTGAGCGTATATATGTCAACCTTCTTAACAGCAGCAGGCTACAGCCATCTCTTCTCCATAATAAAGATTCCCCTCTTCTGCCTTCAATAAGGGCCATGTCTACACTGAGCACCATAGCCACAGTACACTACTAGTTTGCGTCCTACCGAGCAGACCCATCCGACTATGTGACCTCATGCTACTGTAACCCTGTGCACACACCCACACCCTAAGAGCACGCTGTCCGCCAAGGCTCCGTTTGGGACCATCTGCTTTGTTTATTGCCAAACTAACGTCTTATTACATTTCATGACACAATTCGGCTCCTTTTGCTTTTTCTCCTCCATGGATCCTTATTTCTAAGAGCAGTGGGCAGTCAGCCCCATCTCAATATAGCACGGGATGGCTCTGAACTGCACAAGAATGAACATGGTCAAAAAACAGAAATGGTCTAATGCCCTCCATCCCCTACTCTCAGCACCCCTCTTTCTCCCATCCTTTTCATTCACGACCATTTCCTCCTGCCTCCCTCACTAAGAAACTATCCGTCTACTTAGAGAGATTAGGCCAGATTCTCAAAGGTTTATTTTTGGAACACGTGATCAGATCTGCGAGCGCATCTAATCGCGTGTGCCAAAAAAAGACGTGCCACATGCACAAAGGGTATCTGACTGTGCACATCATGCACGTGCCCTGGCCCACCTCCTTTGTGCATTTGCAAAAATGAGGTTGTATCCGTGCATTTCAATGCACATTCCAATTCCTTAAATGGGCTGTGCATTGAAATGCGGAGCAAATAAACACATGCCCCTCTGCTGCACACACCTGTTAAGACCAGGTGCAGGGGGATGTGGGTCATTTCTTACCATGTCATGTATGTTTTTCAAGTGTGGCAACAGCAGTTTGAACTGCTGCTTGCTGTCACGCTTGCATATCTAGCGCCCAAAGGGAGAGACATTTTTTTTTTCACATTGTCCCTGTGAAATGGCTCCCAACAAGAGCTAGACATACTTTAGTGTTGGGAGCACGCTGCTTGCATTAATATTTGCAATGGGGTTGGACAGTATGTTTCTACAAAATTTGTGTTGGGAGAACATGAGGTACCTGTGTCCAGAGGGGAGATTTATATGCCCGCAGTGCAAGGATATCTTTGTCAGGACTGTGGGTTATGAGTTGATTGTAGAGGTTTAGCTTTCTGATGTTTGATGTCTGCTGAGAGGGTTATTCATTTGCCACTTGTGGGTGACTTCGTTGGAATGCGTATTGTGTGTTGGACTGTAGAAATCGAGTGAAGGAAGCAATTAGTGGAGACCTCAATTGTCATTTGGGGCATCCATTCAGTGTGGACATAACAACGTCCTGGTAGTGGAGCTCCTCGGGTGGGGTCACTGTGAGAAGTCCTGAGGAACCTTTTACTGGGCAGGTGTTCCTAGCTCCTAGCAGCAGACAGCATGCAGCGCTGGGTCCTAAATCACATTGGGGTAAGACATATGGGAACGGCAAGCAATGGGTATCAAGTCAACAGTGGAGTGAAATCACTCAAAGGGAGAATCCCCATTGGGAAACCAAAGAGCAGAATCTCAATGGATAGCTGTATGCAAAATCACATCTGCGAAAAATGACGGTGGGATACCTAGGAACAAAACTGCAGAGGGGCAAAATGACAGTAGGACACTCAGAAGCAAAACCACAGCTGGGAACATTTACAGTGGGACACACAGATTCCAAATTACAGTGAAACACGTGGAAATAAATCCTTCGGGACATAACTAAAGTAGGCCATCTAGACGTGAAAAGCCCCATTTTCCGGTCCTCAACTGGGCCAGGGAGGGCCCCTTTCCTGCCAAGATCAGGGGCAGTCCCCATGGGAAAGGCCACCTCCACCTCAGGCCAGCTAGATGGGAAAAGGCGCTGACCTGTAAAATAAAAAAATGATATTAACTGGAGATGGGCTAAACTCTAGTTCTTACCACACTAAACTGGACACAGACACCAAGGTGGATTTCATAGGGATTCCAACAGGGACCCCCCCTTTTTTCAATAAAACACTTAAATGCTGATTCCCTTTCTAAAATCCTCCTGACATGAGAACCATCTAAATGTGGAGTGTGGCGCAAGCCCACCCTTCCTTGCAGCGGTCTCAGGGACCCATTGGATGAGTCTGAAACAACAGATCCCTTTCCTAAATCCAGGGATCACCCACTAATAGTGACACATGGAGGCAGCGCAGCCTAAGGTAGAAAGTAGAATGGTGAGCAGGATAGTGTGGATGCACACATGAGATACACATAATAAGGCATAATATGGCATAGCAAGTCCTTACAAATACCTCACAAGACATGAACGGCATAAGTCATAGGAAATGATAAAAAGACCTGAGAGCAAAATAGCCTCGTCCCTCCACACACTCACACCACTGTCCCCTACAGCGGCCTCTCGTTTCACGTTCTCACTCCGCCAATGTTGAACCACCTCTCTCTCTCTTTCTATTTCTCAAATAGATGCATTGTACACCATGTGCAACAAGGACTGGGAAATGGCAGATGATCGGGTGGCCAGACTGGGGCTTGACTTATTACCATAAACAAAAAAGTAAGAGTTTTGGGAGGCATGAACATTTTGTTTTCCGAGAAAGAACTGCCTAAAGTAAAGAGACTCCAGGTGCTCATGTCAACTTCCGTAGTATGATAGATGGCAGGCTGAGAACCCTTACACACTTGCTTAGATACTGCACTTAGTACGTCCAGCAGGGGCATTCAGCCATCAGGCAATGAACAACATTGATCAAGCATTCACCAATCAGGGCAGTTATCTCCAAAGTAACCCAACCCTCACTTCCACAGGCCACACAGTCACAGGGTAAACTTGTTGAACCTCCCTTGACCCACAGGCACCGTGCAGGTGGCCATGGAGGGTTCTCAGTGCTCAAGAGGGCCTTGTAGATAATCCTCACCCTAGTTTTCAAATCTGCCTATGACCATGCCCACCCCTAACTAACTCAAATTGTCGTCAGTTATGCCCCTAGTTGCCATCTCCTTACTCTCAAACACACCACAGCCAATCCACCGCTAATTCTCCCTGCACCACCTCAGGGTTCAGGTTGTTTAACCTCTTAGCATTTCTTCACAGGAATGGCATGTCCATAAACTTGAGACCAATTGCTATATGAAACCTCTTGTTAACATGCACTCTTTCAACACCCCTTCTTCACCCTACTTTATACACTGCTCCACAATCACTTCTATCCTCCCTCTACTATTTCTCCCTCCTCCTTGCTCCCACCTCCTTTCTCGTGTTCTTCTCAGCCTCCTCCTTCTTTATCTGCATCTCTTCCACCCCCTTTCTTGTCATCCTCTTTTCTTCCTCCTCTCGACTGCTCCTTCCAGCTGTCTCCCTCCACATGTGTTACCCCAACACTCTCTTCGCCCAACAACTTCAGCACCTCGCTCACCAAACCCTTGATCCCACACCTTTATCAGACTCCCAGCTCCACTTGTTGGGCCTAGACCCTCCCATTGGATCATCCTATTCGGGAGTAGCGACAGCTGCGTATACTTGTGATGGCCATTACAGGACTGGGTCTGCCATGTCTCTAGATTGATTTCACCTGCTGGTAATGTGTCTCTGGTTGATGCGCAGTGACGTGGCCCAAACCGACTTCAGGCTCAGCTGCCCTTCTGGATCTCAAGCGCACATATAGGATGTCACCAAGAAACCTGCCCTTGTGCATTCTCTCTCGGTCGGACAACCTCCAAGTTAGCTGGGCACTTTTGACATGTCACTATTGGGTTCAACAGTATCAACTCTTCTTTTCCATTTTGGCTGCAACATGGGGGACTATCACCATTTGTCTCGGGAAGATAGCTCAGTGGCAACGTGCTCTCCTTGGAATCAAAGCAACATGTAGCAGCGCAGGTTCGATCCCCGGGTCTGCGCTTAGAAACCTCTGGGTATTAAGTGCATTATAAATAACCTACCATATCATATATATCATATCATATTACCAGGATATTAGTGTCTCATGCAACAATTGGCTATCCCTTAAATGTGCAGCGAGAGAATTAGCTGGAGGTACATGTGACAGATCCTTGCCATAGTCCTGTAGTAAGGTGGGCTGGTTTGGGTGATCCCCAATGTAACTCCTTAATCTCCAGCATCATATGGCGGGTGCTGGGACCCCACCCGGGTGATAACCATATCCACTAGCACCAGGTACAAGGAGGGGACTTCTTTAGAGCACTCAGGGGCCAAAGGGCCTTTACAATACTGCATTGCCACAATCCCCAACCCCAGATGAAGGGCAGCTCAGTAAGTGCCAAGCCCTGTGCAACAGGGATTGAAGTGTGTGCTTAATCAACAGTGTCAGAGCGCCAAGGCATATATATAGTGGAAGCATTAAAACATCACAACACGCAAGGCTTGTATGTGTTGGGAAGAAGCACAGTTGAATTATATATCTATGTGACCACTGTTAAATGTTTTTTTCCCACAGTGCATTTGAGAAAGGGGCCATTGCTCTGAAACGTCACATAAAATGTTTCCAAAAAGCATATTTTTGTTTTAGAGAATCACACATTTCAGTCGTTACACAAATGTCATGGAATCAAACTAATTTACACATAGCAGGTGGTAGGGCTATGTTCCCTGAGTCAGCTCCATGCATACTTTAAGAGCCAAGCAAGGCATATCATCACACCCCCTTTAGATGGGGAGCAGAAATCGGAGTCAAATGTACACGTTCTTTATACATAATTAAATCTGGTAAGGTGGCAGAAACCAAGCCCCAAAACAAATAGAAATCTTAAGAAAGCTGAGGGAAGCATTCTATTAATTTGGAGGCCCAGACAATAACTATCAAAATAGAGATGCATACCTCAAAGGAGAGAATGATTGGAAACTCAGTGGACCAAACAGATCGTGGAATCTTCAGGTTGAGAAGGAGTTGCCGCCCTTGAAATACATAAGCAGATTCAAATTCATGGAGCCTGGCGGAGAATTGCAATCGGCCTATCGTGTGGCTGTGAAACCTTTGTAAACCCTGCCAAAGCCAAGAGGCAGGCGAAGCCACTGTCAAGCCTTTGGGGAATCCTGGCGAATCCAGGAGGCAGGAGAAACTTTCGTCAAAACGTGGCCAATCCGGAGAAGGAACTTAGACGCTTACAAGCAGCATCTGGGAAATTGAAACTAAATATTTAATAAATACTAAATACTAAAAATTTAACTAATGTCATCCTTTCCAAACATTTTAGTAGATTCGTTTTATTGCGGTCTATTTGCCACAGTACATCGTTACTAGTTATTACTGTGATTGGTATTTTATTCATGCCGTTTTCGTTTATTGCTGAGGTACCAATTCCATAGTGTGCCTTTTGCAGGCATCTTTCCCTGCATACTGCTTCGTCACCTCAGGCACAAAGTTTAGGACTGTCTCTACAGAGCAGATGAGGCACACTCCCCCACAAGATCGACACCTTTGAGGGGTTCTTCGTATATCCCACTGGGGGTGATTTACACTCTTAATGCTCACCTCGGGGAACACAGTTACACACCCTTGTTTAATTCAATTCTTAGTAGGAAAAGCAGGAACAAAGGCTGGTACTTGGAATGTTCGACTCTAATGCTTATCCGTAAGATGTCGTCATATCCGGTGAAGTATCCCCAGCCTCTTATCCTCTGCCACATAATCCTTAGGCCGTCTTGTTTTAACTCCACAGTCACAGCCCGACCTGCAAGCCCTGTCCTAATTGCATGCATGGCTAGCTCTCTGTAACGGGGAACCTACACAAGTAAATCAGGGTCTGACATTATAATGGGCTAGGGAGTCACATTCTAATTTTGGACCCTACCAACCACATCCATTGAAAGGGCGCCATTTAGACTCCTAGCCACCTCCTCTCCACTGACTTTCTAGCTCTAGGGTCGCCAAGCAGCTTGACACCCCTCTTAACGTCGGATATTGGCGGTGGTATGTGCCACCCACTTTCTGCGAGAATAAAGAAGAATGAATAAATGAATGAAATGTTTGTATAGTGTGACTCTGATATCTAAATCATGTTGAAGTGCATCCTGGTTGTGAGGAGAGGGTGCATTCACGACCGAGTAAAGCTTGGTCTTTAGCTTGTTCCTGAAATTGAGGTCTTTGACTTCATTATGTGAGGTCATCAGGAGTATGACCTTATGGTGCATGGATGCGTCAACGTCCCGTGCGACTCTTCAGCATGCAGTCTGTGCTATAAAAGGTCTCCCCAGAATCTCAGCTAGAATAAAGTTCATACAGAGCACTGGCAATGAGCAGAGTAGTAGCTGTTTAAGGGTTCGAGGGACACAGATGGTGGACAGGCGAAACGTTGTGTGTGTCCGAATACAAAGCGGATGAATAAAAAGTCATGAAGCATCTGAATACTACTTCAGAACTTATTTCAGCTCTGGGGGTGCTCTTTTATATTGATAATGTAAGAGCAGTGAATCTGCCAGTCTTCTGCCATATGGATGCAGGCAGGGGACCGGCAGCTAAAGTAAACAGGTGACGCCGCACGGCAGAGCAAGAAGCCACAGGAAAACACACAGTACAGCAGAGCAGGCGCCAGCACAGGAACACTTGGAACCAAATTCAGGAGAAGACGTGGAGCGTACGATCTGCGGCATTGGAGCAGCGTGTTCACGCCCACGCACGGAGGCACACGAGACCCAGAAGGCTATTTGCATGTCTACTGCCATTGGCTGGCGGCTGGCGGCAACCGCAGCTCCGCCAAATGTCTCTGTGGCAACCAGTTCACTACTGCTCCACAGAGAAATGGAGCCGGCGAAGGAGACCTGAGGACAGAGGTTAGCTCTACTGCTGCAGCTTCCAAGCTACACACACGACCAGCACAGTCAATACACACTGCTTTGAAGAACAAATCAAGCTGCCGAAGAGCGTGCTTATTAATAGACCATCACAAAATGCAGTGCCAGCTGGCAGCATTGCACATTGAAAAAGGCAATATCAGCCTTAACAGGGAATACAAAACGCCAGCCAAAATGAGGATTCCAGCAAAATAGCGGGGTGATCCCCCATTGACCCCCCCCTCTTGTGGACACAGTATGTCATAATTACATCACGCAATAACAACAGACAACCTTGTAAAGTATTTGGAAAACAAGGTCACAGTTTTATTTGGAGCAACATAAAAATGGGATGGTGCCAGCCACATACTGAAGAATTACATATTTGGGATGACCCATGTCCCCTGTCTGCCGAGAGGCATAAGCGGGTATACGCTTCTGGTTGTGACTGCCAGTTAGTAAACATTCTCGGGACCACTGACATGAGATGCTGTAGCCCAGGGGTGCACAACTGATTTTGACAGAGGGCCGAAAGTACCCTACATGATGGCTATAGTGGGCCGAAAAGTAAATGTGGGTGGGGCGGTAGGCGTGGCGTGACAGGAGGCTTTTTCTACCCCTAATTTTTATTAAACACTATGCCCCATAGCCCCCACCCCTCAAGCAAACACTATGCCCCATGGCTCCCACCCCTCATGCAAACACTATGCCCCAAGGCCCCCACCCCTCAAGCAAACACTATGCCCCATGGCCCCCACTCCCCAACCAAACACTATGCCCCATGGCCCCCACCCCTCATGCAAACACTATGCCCCAAGACACCCCCTCTCAAGCAAACACTATGCCCCATGACACCCCCCCTCATGCAAACACCATGCCCTCAGGCCCCCACCCCTCAAGCAAACAATATGCCCCATGGCCCCCACTCCCCAACCAAACACTATGCCCCATGGCCCCCACACCTCATGCAAACACTATGCCCCAAGACACCACCCCCCAAGCAAACACTATGCCCCATGACACCCCCCCTCATGCAAACACTATGCCCCAAGGCCCCCAGCCCTCAAGCAAACACTATGCCCCATGGCCCCCACTCCCCAACCAAACACTATGCCCCATGGCCCCCACCCCTCATGCAAACACTAGGCCCCAAGACACCCACCCCTCAAGCAAACACTATGCCCCATAGCCCCCCACTCCCAGACCAAACACTAGGCCCCAAGGAACCCACCCCTCAAGCAAACACTATGCCCCGTAGCCCCACTCCCTGACCAAACACCATGCCCCATGACACCCACCCCTCATGCAAACACTATGCCCCAAGACACCCACCCCTCATGCAAACACTATGCCCCATGACACCCAGCCCTCATGCACACACTATGCCCCATCACACCCACCCCTCATGCAAACACTATGCCCCAAGACACCCACCCCTCATGCAAACACTATGCCCCAAGACACCCACCCCTCATGCAAACACTATGCCCCATAGCCCCCACTCCCAGACCAAACACTATGCCCCATGACACCCACCCCTCATGCAAACACTATGCCCCAAGACACCCACCCCTCGTGCAAACACTATGCCCCATAGCCCCCACTCCCCAAACAAACACTATGCCCCATGACACCCACCCCTCATGCAAACACTATGCCCCAAGACACCCACCCCTCATGCAAACACTATGCCCCAAGACACCCACCCCTCATGCAAACACTATGCCCCATAGCCCCCACTCCCAGACCAAACACTATGCCCCATGACACCCACCCCTCATGCAAACACTATGCCCCAAGACACCCACCCCTCATGCAAACACTATGCCCCATAGCCCCCACTCCCCAAACAAACACTATGCCCCATGACACCCACCCCTCATGCAAACACTATGCCCCAAGACACCCACCCCTCATGCAAACACTATGCCCCATAGCCCCCACTCCCAGACCAAACACTATGCCCCATGACACCCACCCCTTATGCAAACACTATGCCCCAAGACACCCACCCCTCATGCAAACACTATGCCCCAAGACACCCACCCTCAAGCAAACACTATGCCCCATAGCCCCCACTCCCAGACCAAACACTATGCCCCATGACACCCACCCCTCATGCAAACACTATGCCCCAAGACACCAACCCCTCATGCAAACACTATGTCCCATGGCCCCCACTCCCCAAACAAACACTATGCCCCATGATACCCACCCCTCAAGCAAACACTATGCCCCATAGCCCCCATTCCCAGACCAAACACTATGCCCATGACACCCACCCCTCATGCAAACACTATGCCCCAAGACACCAACCCCTCATGCAAACACTATGTCCCATGGCCCCCACTCCCCAAACAAACACTATGCCCCATGACACCCACCCCTCAAGCAAACACTATGCCCCATAGCCCCCACTCCCAGACCAAACACTATGCCCCATGACACCCACCCCTCAAGCAAACACTATGCCCCATAGCCCCCACTCCCAGACCAAACACTATGCCCCATGACACCCACCCCTCATGCAAACACTATGCCCCATGACACCCACCCCTCATGCAAACACTATGTCCCATGGCCCCCACTCCCCAAACAAACACTATGCCCCATGATACCCACCCCTCAAGCAAACACTATGCCCCATAGCCCCCATTCCCAGACCAAACACTATGCCCATGACACCCACCCCTCATGCAAACACGATGCCCCAAGACACCCACCCCTCATGCAAACACTATGTCCCATGGCCCCCACTCCCCAAACAAACACTATGCCCCATGACACCCACCCCTCAAGCAAACACTATGCCCCATATCCCCCACTCCCAGACCAAACACTATGCCCCATGACACCCACCCCACATGCAAACACTATGCCCCAAAACACCCACCCCTCATGCAAACACTATGCCTCAAGACACCCACCCCTCAAGCAAACACTATGCCCCATGCCACCAAGCATGCACCATGCATACATACTCATACAGACCCCAACCCCCCCACCCCTGCATACAAACTAACAAGCATACATCATGCACCCATACAGACCCGAACCACCCCACCCCCAACTCACCATACAAACTCACAAGTATACACCATGCACCCATACAGACCCGAACCCCCCTCACCCCCAACTCAGCACACAAACTCACAAGCATACACCATGCACCCATACAGACTCCACCCCCAACTCACCATACAAACTCACAAGTATACACCATGCACCCATACAGACCCAACCCCCCCATCCCCAACTCAGCACACAAACCCACAAGCATACACCATGCATCCATACAGACCCGAACCCCCACCCCAACTCAGCACACAAACCCACAAGCATACACCATGCACCCATACAGACCCAAACCCCCCACCCACAACTCAGCACACAAACTCACAAGCATACACCATGCACCCATACAGACCCCACCCCCAACTCACCATACAAACTCACATGCATACACCATGCATCCATACAGACCTGAACCCCCACCCCCAACTCAGCACACAAACCCACAAGCATACACCATGCACCCATACAGACCCAAACCCCCCACCCCCAACTCAGCACACAAACCCACAAGCATACACCATGCATCCATACAGACCCGAACCCCCACCCCCAACTCAGCACACAAACCCACAAGCATACACCATGCACCCATACAGACCCAAAACCCCCACCCCCAACTCAGCACACAAACCCACAAGCATACACCCTGCACCCATACAGACCCAAACCCCCCACCCCCAACTCAGCACACAAACCCACAAGCATACACCATGCACCCATACGGACCCGAACCCCCCACCCCCAACTCAGCACACAAACCCACAAGCATACATCATGCACCCATACAGACCCGAACCCCCACCCCCAACTCAGCACACAAACCCACAAGCATTCACCATGCACCCATACAGACCCTAACCCCCGCACCCCCAACTCAGCACACAAACTCACAAGTATACACCATGCACCCATACAGTCCCCACCCCCAACTCACCATACAAACTCACATGCATACACCATGCATCCATACAGACCTGAACCCCCCACCCCCCAACTCACCAAACAAACTCACAAGCATGCACGCATACAGACCCGGACCCCCCACCCCCACATCTCAACATACACTTCATTTGCATGCAAACACATTCAGGCAGACCCGACACACACCCCACTCCCGCATCTCAACACACACTGCACTTGCACACCAACACATTCAAGCAGACCCGACACAAACCCCACCCCCGCTTCTCAACATACACTGAACTTGCACACAAACACATTCAGGCAGACCCGACCCCCACACCCCCTCCGCATCTCAACACACACTGCACTTGCACACAAACACATTCAAGCAGACCCGACACACACCCCACCCCCGCATCTCAACATACACTGCACATGCACACAAACACATTCAGGCAGACCCGACACACACACCCCTCTGCATCTCAACACACACTGCACTTGCACACAAACACATTCAAGCAGACCCGACACACACCCCACCCCTGCATCTCAACATACACTGAACTTGCACACAAACACATTCAGGCAGACCCGACACACACACCCCCTCCGCATCTCAACACACACTGCACTTGCACACAAACACATTCAAGCAGACCCGACACACCCCCCACCCCCGCATCTCAACATACACTGCAGACATACAAATACAAACACACCCATACACCCCCCCCCACCTCCGCATCTCAACATACATACAAAAACAAAAAACACAGTCAGGACGGACCCGAGACAGACACACACACACAAACATACAGCCCAGCTCTTCCCCCCTCCCCTTCCCCTTCCCCCTCCTGTACTTACCCACACGTGCTGGAACGCTGGCGAGGCTTCTGGCACTACGGCTGGCGTGGCAAGCAAGGCTGAAATGCCTTCCGACATCAAGCCTTACTGGCCACGCCAGCCGTAATGCTGGCACTCCATTGGTGCAGCACACACGCACTACGTGGCTCATAGGAGCTACGTGGTTCGTGTGCACTGAACCAATGAGGGCCAGTGTTTTGTCTGGCCCGAAAGACAACAAAGACTTTCCTAATGGAGGGCGGCCGATGCTGCTTGCGGGCCGCCCTGCATTAGGAAAGGCTTTGTGCCTCGCGGGCCGGACAAAACGGCATGGCGGGCCGCAACTGCCCCGCGGGCCGCATGTTGTGCACCCATGCTGTAGCCTAAAGTGCCCTGGAGGGGAGTCAGCGCCCATCACTTGGATTTGGCTTGAGCCCGGCCATTCCTGAAGCATTCACAGCCGAAGCCGCAGCGTCAAAAACCCTCACTGGCTAGGACCGCCCGATACTCCGCCTGCGACAGAAAAATATAATTAGAAACATAATAAAACAACACAATGCAATATACACATGGACAATTTGTTCCAATTATTAACACTGTTCAACTGCACTCCTATTGGTAATGCGAACACCTCACCAAGACTGCTACCTCCTAATCTAGATCGCACCAATTTAACCTGCAAATTTCATCAATTTTCTCTTTATTTAACACTATGCTCCCAACATAGGGTGAGGGTGGGGGGATCAAAAGGCAGGGGGCTGCTGGAAAAGAGACTGACCCGCACCAGCCCCCCGCCTTATAAGTGTCCCCCAAGGGCCTGACACCGGAAGTCAGGCCCTGTGGGGTGCCTCTTCCGCCTCACAGGGGAGGAAGAGTAGAGGGTGAGCAGCCCCAGAAGGAGGCGGTCAGAGGGGACAGTCCGCTATGTAGGCTGTCCCTCTAGCATCCCCTGTGGGGGCCGGTCAGCCTCTGTACCTAAGCAGGGGTAGGTGAGGTTGGCGGTTGCATGTCTTTCTATCGCTGCACTTACATCTATATGCCTTTGCATCGGTGCACTACACTGCTTGCGTCCTGAAAAAAGAGCAATACCAAAGAAAGCGAACCAATGTAAGTTGATGCACCAATGAACAAACATGGAGATGTAAGTACAGCTATGTAAAGGTATGTCACTATCGATTAACTTGTAGAGGTCAACACAGTTATACAGTACTTCATCTTTCTGCGTGAAGGAGGTTTCAGCGCCCAATGAGAATGTATTGCTGTCTCTTGAAATATAATTCTTCATTTGACCTTACTTTGCATCTTTCAAGTATCGAAGGAGCTCATTCCCCCAACCGTCATTCCCTGATCCCTGCTGCACAGAGTGCACATGATGGAGAGAGAGAGAGAGAGAGAGAGAGAGAGAGAGGTAGCTGTCTGGTTAGGTTTACATGTCGGGTAGCAAGTGAGGAGGGAAGAGTGCGGGAACTTAGTGTCCCTGCTGCTCACTCCACAACCCTGACAGAACCATTGACACAACAATTACATCTATGTCGCAGTCTTTTATCCTAACAGATGCCGAACGTCCTCTAAATTAGCACCTAATAGGGACATTTAATTCCTTTCAGACATCATCTGCCTCACACTAATGTTCCCCTGAAGTATAGCACGCATCCACTCAAACCAAACTTTATCCTATAACTTGCCTGTAACAGGGCCTTGATGCCTCTGGGTTTAATGTGCTTTATAAATGTTCAAACAAAATAAAATAAATAAATAAAATCAACACCTCTTTAAACTTCTCACCACACACTTACCAACACAGAATTCCAATTCCTCTGGATGTAACCAGCAAAAAGCAACTGGACTGCCCTGATGATGCACTCCGGAGAACACATCACCTCCGGTTTCTTAGTATGTAGATGCTTACCCGGATCAGTGGGTAGTTTCTCTTATCTAGCTCTCATCACTGTATTACAGTGGTATTCAAACTTTTTTTTAATACTGTTCCCCTCTTGAGTACACATATTGTTTCCGCCTACGCCACCGAACAAGCTATAACTGCTTATATTTTCTATTAAGATCAGTGCCCGTAATCACTTTTTAAAGAGGCCCTTGGCCCGTCTGGACATTCTTTGTGCCCTCCTATGGGGGCCAGTTCCACAGTTTGAATTCCACTGCCACCTGCTGACCGCACTTCTTGTTTTTCAATGTTTTGTTCCTATGTCCTGCACTTGCTCCTCCTCCCCTTCCCCTGTCACTTTTCCCGTTTCCTCTCCCCCTCACTTGCATGATCTCAGTGTCACTGGGCCTAGTAAGAATGTTGTCTTGTCCCCCCTTGCTCCCCTCCCCTGCCTCGTCCCGCCAGGAAACACCTCTGTATAGGCACGCTATGAATAAAATATCATATCATATTGTCACTTAAACAAGTTCTTCCCGTCAGTAACCTCACTAACAAAACAAAACCCTTCTGGTGCAGGGTCCAGTGTGCAAGAGGACATGTAAATGGAATATACTATCATGTTCCAACAACATAACCAGAGACAATGGGCCTCGTTACGACCCTGGTGGTAGCCGTGCCGGTAAAAAAGGCACGGCTGCTGCCTGAGTTGTTTTTTTTCCGGCGCATTACAGCCCCGGCGGTCCCGGCAATTCCCCATAGCCACACACCAGAAAAAATGATTCCTCATCCCCATTCGTGTCCTATAGGACTCAATGGGAATGGGGAGAACGGATGCACCCGCACCATTAATAATGGTGCCGGTGCATCCGTCAAGGTCTGCAGGCGGGGGCTGTTCCGCCCTCCAGGTCAGACCTGGCCAGCGGGAGGGCACCCGCCCGCAGAACTCGGAGTGTGCTGGTCCGGTAACAACGGTGCCGGTAGCTTACTGGCACCGTTGTTACTGGACCGGCATACTCGTAATGAGGCCCAATATAACATTGTCCCCTGCTTTCAAAATGCATGCTTACCTGAAATCTGTGGGATGTACTGACTCACTAGCTCTGCCCTGCAACATCACTGTGTGCAGGTGGCACCAGAACCAGCAAAATAGCTGCAAAAAGCCCTATGTGCAGTAAACCTAGGAAAATTGCGCTGTGAAACCGGAAAATATGGCTGCCAATCTACATTGCCTGTGTCAGTGGTGGAACAGGAGACCACACTGCTGAAACCTGTTATTGGACGGCCCACAGAGTGCAAATAGAAACTTAATGAAAGGCAGTGCTTCGTGGCAAGGAAACCCAAAGGTGCTCTGAAATCCCTTTTTCCTTGGCTGCTGAAATTGCTAAATAATGGTTCAAAACATCAGGGAATAGCCAACATCCTTGCTGGGTGTTACCCATCACCTTATTTAAGGAATCCACATGAGCACACAATGTCAGGAGAAGCAGAATCCATTATAAGAATATCCACATTAAAAAGCGTGCTTGTCTGTAAAAATCTGTCAGGATATGGGCGCAGTACCGTCGGCCGCCTGTGTGACAGCTGTCATTTAATCACATTGGAAGCTTAAACTTGTGCAGTTAAAATCAAAAGGTTGGAATTAAGTGACTTGCCATCAAAAGCAATATAGGTTGCAACTATTTAATCTCTATGGTTAAAAGACTGGAATTAGAGATGTGTTTGCCTGTTGTGAAAATGTAAGTTTATTTTTCAACTAAGAAAAATGTAACAATTGACTTTAAAGTAAATCTGATGCAAGCCAAAGAACTTCAAAGCAAATTCCACAGTTGCCCCAACAAAAGGCATCTCTCCTGCTTCTCATCAAAGCCCAGGAACTCCCAGTCAGGTGTTAATGAAGAGGGGAGGGGATTTTGCTCTGCTGCTCCTGGGAGAGACTAAGGGTTTCCTTGGCTGAAAAGAATATGCAGATGCAAGGGTCAACAGAAACTCCTGCCAGAGGAAAGAGGCGGGGATTGCTCTTGAGCCACCAAAACTTGGGGGGCGGGACAGACAGTGTTGTATATTCTGAAAGCACAGAAAAGTATATTTTGAAAAAGAATGACACAGAACTGTGCGAAATTGTAAAAATTGTAAAGTTACAGCATTGTTAATATGAAAATTCTGGTCACGTTTTAAAAGTACTCAGAACTCTGTGCTATGTTCAGGGTCATGACTACAGAATTTGTGGTTTTGTAACAATTGTGGTGATGCCATAAACATGAAACTTTACATGATTATGCCCAGATATCATGCACACATATGTGTAAAAGTGGGGATAAATCTGACATTGTGTACCAGACCAAAAGTGCAAACAATTGCCAAATCTGGGCCCAAGCTCTCACTGCGACGGGGCTCGGATGAATACTTGCTCCAACAAATATCTGATATAAATATGCTGTTGGTATCAAGTTTGCAACATTGTAAATATGTCGTGTATGAAAAATAGATTTCATGTGCTGAAACAGAGGGGAGGTTCTCCCTGGATCATAAAACACACCGTCATGATGACACCCTTTTTTCTTCTCAAATCAGGGGAGAGGAAAGACCCTAACTAATAGAATACCAGGGGGTGTTCCTAGTAGAATTCAGCATACCCACCCCTTTAGAAAATACATAAATAGAGATAGCTTAGGACCTAGAGACAGGCACACATTCACCCACCAACAGATTGCTGGCGGAGCACTTTGCAAGAGAAATCCATATTCCAGACTCCAGACTCCAGAACTTTGAAAGCAGAAAGGCTTATTTCCAAAGCTGAACCCTTCCCAGCTTGGCCTTTAAAAATCCTGAAACCAGATTTTACCCCAGATCTCTAAGGGGAACCCAAGAAAAGCCTGGCTGTGCTGTGCTGCTTTCTTGCTCAACATTATTGCCAGAACCCGTGAGATCCAGTCCAGTCCCACCGAGCAGTGTACAGAGTGCCTTGCTGATTTCAGAACCAGAGCGCCTTGAGTCCATTCCGGTGTCATAGCAGAATTCCATTCCAGAAAATCTCTGACCAGATCTCTGACGGGTCCATTCCAAACATTGATAGTGAGTATCCATGGCATAGGATTGTCACTTCACTGGCATATGTATTATCCATAAATCATCCTAAACCAAACCATTCTCTTATTTCCCGAACTGCATTGTTAGAATCTTTGTCTTACCTAACCTCTTTCTCTCATCCCTATAGTCCTTTGGTAATAGTAGTGTTAAAATCATCTTTGCGCTAATATATTTTCTGAAGGAAGGCGAGCGTCTCGGCAGGCCAAATCAACCAGTGATATCCTGGGCTGGTGGCTGCACTGTTGTGTAGTTTGCGGCTTCATAGTCTACCCCTAGTGTAAAGAAATCTTGTTTATCATTTTAAAAAGCGCATCTTTCTTTTGCAAATTTAAATGTCTACTTGAAGCTAACATCCTCAGCTTTCCAATAAATCCAAAACCGCATCCCAACTCCTTATAGTGATTCCGCAATTGTGCTTACCGTGCACGGAAAACTTTGCCGCAAACTTTTCGTTTGGCTCAAATCCATCACGTGTGAAATAGCTGTTCATTGCATCCGACATCAGAATTAAGTTTTGAACTTGCTAGTTATTCTATAATCATTGCTAGTGTTTGTCTGCAACCATACAAAGTGGCTCCCACTAGTATTGAAGCCATTTTAGTGAATTAAATCCATTTCAGTGTTTTTACCATTCCATTCCAAGCCGAATTCAAAACCATTTTGACAAGTTTGCAATCATTCCTGTTTTTCTCTATGTTTGCTGGGGGAAATTGGGATTGATATTATTTTGTTGAATTCTGTATTCCTGAAACCTGTTTTCTCTCCTTCCATCTCTTTATATTGCATATTGGGGGGATTTAGTAGTGTGCAGGGGGAAAGAGTAATCACATTGCATTTTTGATTGAACCCACACAAAGTATTATTCTATGCTACATTATTTTCCCTATCATTACTCCTGAAATCCATAAAATAAATATTTTTAACTTTGCAAAACAGCCTGCTTCCTGGTGTTCAGTGTGACCTGGGGGTGGGGGGGGGGGGAATTCAAAGAGCGGGGCATGATATAAGGGTACATCATTCAGAAATAAAAGAACTTATAGACATAAAAAAAATAATTAAGGGTTCCAGCTGAGCATCACAGGCTAGGCATTGACTTAGGTGGAGTGCCGGGTTGAAATCACTTACAAGATTGGGGGCTTGTGCGCCGGGATTTCTGAATTAGACATACCACTAAGACAGTCTAATACAGTGTGCTAACTGACGGGGTACATAAACCCTGTTGGGCTACCACGCTGTGCTACACTATGAAAAGCACCCCTCTATAGGAACGCCCTAAGGAATTGGTCTGTTTTGCAAAAATAAAATAAACTCCTGTAAGTCAGAAAGGAAGTTAATACTCCCGGAATGGCGACCCTGGTAGAAATCAATATGGCTAAAGAACACCCACTGCACAAACTATTTGTCAGGGGTGAATAGACAGAGCAGGATCAGAATGTGTGGTTGCAGGCAATCCCAGAGCAGACCTCTGCAACAGGATTAGACATATGGCCACATCAGATTCCATTACATATGGCACTGAGTGAACTGTATATGGCCCCTAAGGTAAAAGAAGAGCAAAGTAAGATTGCCAAAATAGCGGGATATCTGTATCTCCATATTGGAGCAATACAGGACAAATATGCCATAGGCCAAGATCTGGCAAACAAGCAACTGCAAGCATTAGAAAAAGCCCAAACTGATCATGAATCAGAAAATGAAATCAGGCAGTACCTGACCAAAATAAAGGAAGAGAGGGGTATCCTGCAGCAAGAGTACCAAGAAAGTTTGGACTCTCTACTACAGAGCCAGAAAAAGCTGGAACAGCAAATACATTTTAACAGGGCATGCACAGAGCAGGTAGTCACCCTGCAAAGCTGCCTGGACAAAGGAAAAGAAAAGAATAATAAACAAATCCTGAAAGATCTGGAGACCCAGGCATAATTTGATGAAGAGCGCCAGAAAGCTGGTGCACTCCAAAGACAGAGGGATGACCTGGCTGCACAGAGGCATACTCTTGCTCAGGAATGGGACACCTTAGGCCAAGAAGTCTGTTATTTAAAAGAGAAGATAGGAGGAAATCACCTGGCCCTTCAGGGACTGGGTGACCTCCAAAAAGACCATGAAAAATTGTTAGAGCACACCAGGAGGGTGGAAGAGGCTCTAGCAAGGAAGGACCAGGCCAGTATGGACAGGACTCAGGAGGTAACCCTCCTGCAGCAAAGACTGGCCCAGTACTCTAAAACAACACAGGAAGCACAGAGAGAAAATGAGGCTCTCTGTGAGAACAATGACAAGCTCCACAGACAGGTAGCCATGCAAGAGAGATTGATAGAAACGAGCAAGGCCTTGACAGAGGAACAGAAAGCTCAGATTCTTGCATGGCAACAGGGAGCAGGGGCTGACAGAGTTGAGGTCTGCTGGGAAAGGGAAACACCTGAGCATAACCTCAGGAACCCTAGTACCAGAGGCCTTCCTCTCTTCCAATCCCTGGACTCTGCCACCCCCATGTCCACTGGCGCACCTGAGCCAAGGGCCATGGGGGTGGCAGATTTCAATCCAATCAGAAATATGGGGCTCATAGACCAGCACCTCCCAGGAATGGATGGGCGGGCATCTGGGTATGGGTTCCCAAGTACTGTCAAATTCAGTGGGGAACTCCATGAGAGTAGGCCCACTAAGGGCATCCTGAAAACCTCTGCCCAGCTAGGACAGTGAGGGGTGGGGGTGTGGGTATTCATCAAATCCTGGGAGCAAGGAGGAATCAGAAGACTCCTCTGAGCGCCCCAGGGCACAGGAGACTCGGTCCCCACATTCTGCCAGCCAGTCCCAGGCTCGCAGAATCCAGGAGAGCCTAGAAGACCAGACGGGCACCTCTGGAAGCAGTGCCTCTGAGTCAGAGGAGGAGTGGACCAGGGTCACCCGAACCAAAAAAGCAAACAAGGTCAGAAGGGCCTTGATCAAGGATCCCCTAAAGCAAATCAAAGCGATAAGGAGCGTTATCACGCCCTATCATAAGAACGCAAAGTATTCAGTTTGGGAGCACCTAGAGCTCTTTGAACAGATGATGGAAACTTTCCATTTGAAGGACAGCCAAAGCTGTATTCAATATGTGAAATGGACCTTCTCTCCAGAGTACTCCAGCTTCTTTGCGGGGCTGGAGGACCAGAATCATTCTAGATGGTCCGCCTATTGGGCGGCCATCTTGAAACATTTTTCTGTGCACAGGAACCCTCAGGAGGCTCGCAAGGCAGCCTACAACTTGCAATGTGGGGAAGATCAGGCCCCACAGGAATTTGTTCAAGAATTAAAGCGTGCCTTTGCGCAGACCACAGAAGGGTGCGCACTGACAGCAAAGAGTTTGTGAATACTTTCTTCCACGCTCTCCCCAAGTACATCATGACCCAGCTAGTGAGAGACTTTCACGAGAAAAGATCACTAGACTGGGTCATCGAACAAGCCACACACATTTATGAGGTGCAAAAGCCAGTAGAAAACAAAAATAATCCAAAAAGCCCCAAACCAACAAACACCCCTGCTGCTGCTAAGGTGGCGGTGAAGGTTGCCCCCATTTTAGATTTAGAGATGTGGGGGGCTAAACACCTGCCTGCACAGAATCAGTACAACCCAAGCCCAGAAGGCCCTCGGGCCAACCACAGTCAGGGAGCCAGGGAGTCAATCCCACAAATGGGACCCCTAACTCCCCTGACTACATCAGCCCCCGCTACAAGGGGAATAGACCCATCCTGGGGTATGTGTGGACTCCTCCAGCTCAAGGGGGGGGATCCAACCAAACAGCAGCTAACCCAGGGAACGTCCCTCCCCACTTCCCCCAGGAGGGCAGTAATCCCCCAAATACTGGACAGAATTTCTTCCTGAGGTACCCGCAAAACTTTCAACCCCAAAACGATCCATCCTTCGTTCCCCAATTTCCTGAGCCCAGACAACCTAATCCGGGAGTGGGGAAGCCAAGGGTGGAGGGGTACCCACATTTTCTAAACCCAGGGTATTTTGGGAGAAGGGATAGCTACCCTTCCCGGGATCAGCCCAGGGGGGACATGAGAACCCCGTATCAGCTTGAGCGGGTGTCACAACTAGAGCGCCAGGTCCAAAACATGGCACAGGATCTGGGTCGCATGCTGAGGGCTCAACAGAACCCTCAGATGAGCATGCCGGTGCAGAATGCCTCAAACCCAGAACCTGGTGCTCCAGAGCAATGACGAGGGAAGAACCTGACAACCCACTGATTCCCAGGGAGGAGGCACAAGGGGAAGGGGGTGTAAAGCCTTGGAGGAAGCTTCCTTCCCCACTTGTAAAAAGCCCCTGGAGACCCAGGAACCAGAACCAAAATCTCCTGCCCCTGAAAGTCTGCCACCCAAGGAGAAAACAAAGAGCCCAAAAGGACCCATTTTGAGGAGGAGGCACAAATCTTCCAATTTGAAGGGGAGGGATCCTCAGAGGGATCCTGGGAAAAGGATCTTCTCCTTCAGAGATGGGGGAACTCCTCCCAAAGAAAAATGGGTCCCAGAGGATCCAAATCCAGACTGGGTAGATGTGGGGACTGAGTTAGCAACGCCCATCAATCCCCAGAATACTCAGCATGAAAATCCCCTGGTTCAAACCCATCCTGGTGACTGCCTCCAAAAAGGGGGGGGCAGCTCAGAATCAGAACCAGGGGAACCCAAAACTTCCCATATATCTAGCTGTTACTTTTTCTTTTCAGATTCCCAAGACTCCAAACAGAATTATGCCCAAATCACCGCTCCATCAGTGTCCAAAACCAAGAAACTAACCCACCAGTTGTCCAAAAATGTACATTATCTGTGCCCCCTTGTGGAGAAGGAGGGAAGATTCTATGCCCCGGTCCAGATACAGGGGCAGTGTACAATTTTGGCACTGGTGGACACTGGATCCCAAGCTACCCTTCTGTCAAAAAGAGGGGAAGGGGGGAGAAATACCAAATTCCTCTTACCCCTCTTCCTGGACAACTTCAGAACTTCAACGGGGAGGAAATTCCCGTTGAGGGGACTGCGGATTTGGACATAAAAATTGGGCGACCAAGGTGAAGCACCCGGTCATAGTTGTAGCTCCAGAGGACACCCCTTGTTTGTTAGGGAATGACAGCCTGCAAAGGTTGTCACCCCTAATAGATTGTGTAAACAAAGTCCTCTGGACCCAGACTAGCCGGCCAATAAAATTAAAACAGAGTGTCAACCATGTTAGTTTAAACGGCACATGCCACATGGTTGAACATAAATCTGACCAAGTAGAATTTCACTTCCAGAACAACCAAATCCCAGACGTGACAGTAATAGCAGTAGGACAACAGACTGGTGAAGGGGGGTCCTCTCTATTTCTGAAAATCAACCTTCCTTCCATTCTAAGGTGGCATTCTACACTGGAAGGAAACACTATGAAATTCTTTACAAATTCACAATCAGAAAGTCCCACTCCTATAGTCCAGAAAGATGAGAAATCAGCTCAAAGCCTGGCTGATATTCAGAAAATTGGGGAGCTGTTGTTCATCCTTATTCAGTTAAATGAAGGGAAGGACTCTGTTCTCGCCCGAGTATGTGTGAACAACGGTAAGAGCTTCATCAGCGTGGCCATGTTTCGCAAACTCCCAAAAGATCCAGCCATTCCCACATTTAAACTGATAGACAAATGGGAAATTGATCTGGAAATACCCAATTCCAAACATCTCCTGCCAAGCAGGTGTATGCTCAAAATCTCCATAGGCAACAAGAGCATAGTCCATAATTGCTGGGTCGTGCGAGATGTCACGGCCGCCTTTTACTTAGGCAGTGACATTCTCAATCGCTTTGCCATTAGTTTGGACCTAATAAACGTCAAAGCTTGGTCCAAATTAGCGGATAATCCCATGGGCTTTGATGACCCAGAGAAAGCATTTAGGTCAGCCCAACTGCTGCCTTATGCAGTTGAAATTCAGATTGGAGAGGAAGTCACCATCCCAGAAAGGACCCGACAATTCTCCCTGGAAATGAAAGTTAAAAGAGGACAGAAATTGAAAAACCCTGATGCCTATATTCATCTGAATGCTCATGTCCAACAGCAAGGGTTGGGGGTGAACCTAACACCACAAATCAACATAGAATATGACACCATTCCAATAGAAATGGATAACAGTGACTTAAAGAGTATCACTCTAGCCACAGGCACCATTATTGGAATGGCGGTTGATGACCAACATTTTTCCATAGATTTAGGCAATGAACTGTTAGGACCAATCCCCAATGACTGTTTTGACAGTGATAGTGATGACAACACAACACCAGACAAGATCTTCACCCGGCATGGGGGGAATTTCTTGGTGTACACTTCCTGCCCTTATGGTATGGACGATGTGACCTGTGACTTCAGGAGGGATGAGGTGATATTCCAGGTCCATGAGGGCTGCCTTCGCCATCTGAAGCCACCAATCCAAATCAGCACTTTGACCAGGGACTTCTCCACCCAGCTGAAGGAGGCCGCTGAGATAGCAAAACCGGAGGTCTTTCCAGGCTTCATGCAGATGGTTGAAGAGAGAGTCAACCTAGCTGATGTCTGTGAGACTCTGGAACAGAAGCAAAAATTGAAACAAGTTTTCTTAGATTTTCAAGATCTCTTTGCGGTGGACTCATATGACTGTGGTCGCACCGACATCCACACAACAACAATTCCCACGGACCCTGGCATGACTCCAGTGTTTGTGAAGCAATATCGCTTGCCTCTCGCATCAATGGAGCCCCTTACTGAAATAATTAAGAACCTTGAGTCCCGTGGGATAATCCGTCCAGTCCACAGCACCTTCTGTGCCGACACTGTGCCGACCTAAGGGAGCTCAACAAATGGGTCCATACTTCCCAATGGCCTCTTCCCTACATTGACCAAGGGCTGGTCTAGATCCAGGGGTCACAGGTATTCACTGCAATAGACCTGACCAATGGGTACTGGACTGTACCTGTCAGTAGGGAGGACCAATACGAGCTGGCTTTCACCTTCGGGGGGCAGTAGTACACATGGACCCGGACTCCCTTCGGATACATCAACTCCGGCAATGAATTCAACATTTTTCTACATAAGGCCATGCCGACCTGGGTGAAAGGGGTAACCTGGCCTATGTAGATAATGTTCTAGTCAAAAGCTCAACTGTGGAGGAACACATAGCAGAGATACATTATGTTCTGACACAGTTGAGGGCTGCCGGAGCAAAACTCTCCTTTCAAAAGCCACAGTAGTGCAGAACCCGTGTCAATTTCTTGGGGCATGAGATTACTCCTCAGGATCTCTGTCCCCAGGAAAAGACAGTGCAAGCACTCCAGAAATTAAAAGACCCCACAACTCTGCGGGAACTAAGGAGCCTCCTTGGACTGACTAATTAAAGCAGAAAGTTCATTGAGGACTACGCAGAGATCACAAGACCCCTGATCCATCTTTTGAAGGGGGGGTCAAGTGGGAGTGGGTCCAGAACAAGCCGAGGCAGTAAGACAACTCAAAAGAAACCTCTCACAAGTGCCTTGCGTAGCTTACCCTGTCAAAAACAAGGAGTTCTTCTTGGAGACAGGGTTCTCAAATACATGCTTGACTGCAGTATTATACCAAAAGCATGACAAGGTCAATAAAGTAATCTCCTACACGAGTAAAACTTTATCCTCAATGGAGGAAAAATTCAACGATTGTGAGAAGGCACTCCTGGCAATGGTGTGGGCATTGAAGAATTACCGGCCGTTTATCCAGGGGGAAAACATCATAGTGGAGACTCTACACCAGCCTCTGCAATATCTCCAAAGTGACAGAATACGGGCCGGAAATGTGAGTAATTCCCGAATTACCTCCGGGATTCTGTCAATGCAAGGCTTTCCTGTGGAGGTCAGATATGGCCAAAACAAGAAGAGTCCCCTCACGCAAGGTCTGGCTGACTTGCATGATTGTGCCAGAGAAAACTGTCTCGAGGACGAAAGTCTTATAATCAAGGACACCATGGAGGCATACCTTAATTTCCCACACAAAGTCTTTGAAGAAGACAAGTGTGAGGGAATGCCCCCTGTCTATGTGGATGGATGCTCCTACCATGTTTACAACAACGGGGAAAAAGAACTTATGGCCGGCTTAGGGAATGCATGGGTGAATGAGACCCCAGAACCCTCCGCTGGGTACAAAATCGGTCCCCAAAGTAGTCAAGTGGCAGAGTTGATGGCTGGGCATCAACCCATCCTCACTGCTGTCCAACAGCAACTCCATGAACTGGTCAGAATCACTGATTCGGATTATGTACGGAACAGGTTCGTGGAGCACCTGGTTAACTGGAACATCAGAGGCATGCTATGTGCTAATACAAACCATTGAAACATGGGAAATTAATTCAAAATATTGATGATCTGGTCACCCCGAATGAGATGACCATCTACTGGAAAAAGATCAAGGGCCATTCTAAAGTAGAGGGAGCAGACAAAACTGGAAACGACCTACCTGATCAGCTGGCCAAAACCGGAGCCATCCAAGGGGATCTACTTGAGATTGAGGCCCTGTTGCGGGAAATCCAGGTCACTGCTATCACTAGGTCCCAGACAAATGCTCACAATGAACTCTCAACTGCACAATGGAGTAAGGAGACCCCAGGTGCGGATTTGATTACAGCTCAAAAAGGGGATCCAATAGTTGGTAAGTGTTATCAACACATTGAGGACCCTGAGAACTTTCCCCTGACGGATAACGATTACATAGGGAAAGAGGACTTCAGAGGGTTGATGAAATGTCCAAAAATGTTCCGAATCTAAAACGGTTTGTTGGTGAGGAAATCCCTAGCTGGCCATGATCAGTGGGTGGTCTCTACCTCATTCCGAAGCCTGATGTTAAGTCACACCCATGATGCGGCCACAGCCGATCATAGGGGTTTCATACAACACTTGAAATCTTAAGAGAGGTTGCATACTGGCCACACATGCGGCAGGACCTCGACCAATACTTGAAGGGGTGTCTTGTGTGTGCACAATTTCTGCCAACATCCCTCACACACCGTGCGCCTCTCCAAAAGAGAGGGATGACACTGCCATGGTCAGATTTACAAGTCGATTTTACCGGGCCCGTGATTCACTCCTCTAGGGGGAACAAGTACATGTTGACCCTGACATGCTTGTTTACTAAATGGGTGGAATGTCTCCCGGCCCCAAATTGCAAGGCAGAAACAGCAGCTGCCCTGATGATCAACCACATCTTCTTGTGTTTTGGACTACCCCAAAGGATTGAGTCAGACCGAGGTAGCCACTTCACTAGCGAAGTAGTGACAAAGATGTAGGAGATACTTGGGGTCAAAAGGTAACTACACATTGCCTACCGACTAGCCTCTAGCGGTGTAGTGGAGAGATACAACAAGACAATTGTGAGCATATTAAAAAATGTTGTGACAGATTCTGGGCCAAGTTGGGATATTTGATAACCTCTTGTCCTGATGGCCATCAGATCTACCCCTTCGTCTGCAACTAAAATGTCACAGTTTGAGCTGATGACTGAACGCAGGATGGTGCTTCCCCAGCATCTGCTCTACAGAACCCAAGAGCAGACATTGATCAATGCCTCCACAACTCATGAGTATGTTGGAAATCTGAGAAAACACCTTCAACATGCTTTTGCCTATGCTCAGCGAAATCTAGAAAGATCTGCAGACAGCATGAAGACCCACTATGACTTAAAGACTACTAGAAAAGAATAACATGTAGGAGATCGGGTCTACTTATACAATTTCCAAAGGAACCAGGCCAAACAGAGCACATTTTTGCCTAGCTGGAGGGGTCCTTTTGAAATTGTAGACACCAGTTACCTACAAAATCCGTATCCCCAAAGGCAGTTTGGCAGAGGGGGAAGATAAGTGGGTCCATATCAACCAACTGAAGTCTTGCCATCCTAGGCACACTCTGCAGCAACTAGAGGATTCTCATGGGACCCCAGAGGGGGTCACTCCAGCTCCCTAGAATTCCAACTATAAAAAACGATTCCATCTGTATAATCAATAAATGGCAAATATAAAAAATTGTCCTTATATGTCAAAATGTATGTATCTGCCTACATGAATAGTGGTGGGGAAATGTCTACAAATATGCTTTGCTTTGTCATCCTAGAATTGGAAATCATGGAGACTAAAACCAAGGAGGACCACCCAGGGACTGGAAAGAAAGATCCAAGGAGCCCGGGGTATCGCTCCATACTCTCATCAGGAATCGGCGAGGAGAACTGGTCGATCCACCACTGATGGGAGAAGCAGATGAATTTTGCCATTTGGACCAGAAAGAAAAGAAACTGATCATCCCAATCTCGCGACTTACCCTTGACGGGCAGTCAAAGCCAAATCACGAGGGGGGACTTGTGGGATGTACTGACCCACTAGCTCTGCCCTGCGACATCACTGTTTGCCGGTCGCACCAGAACCAGCAAAATAGCCGCAAAAAGCCCTATGCGCGCTAAACCTAGGGCTGTGAAACCGGAAAAGATGGCTGCCAATCTACATTGCCTGTGTCAGTGGTGGAACAGGAGAAAACACTGCTGAAGCCTGTCATTGGGTTGCCCACAGAGTGCAAATAGAAACTTCATGAAAGGCAGTGCTTTATGGCAAGGAAACCCAAAGGTGCTCTGAAATCCTTTTTTCCTTGGCAGCTGAAATTGCAAAAAATTGGTTCAAATCATCAGGGAATATCCAACATCCTTGCTGGGTGTTACCTTTCACCTTATTTAAGGAATCCACATAAGCACACAATGTCAGGAGAAGCAGAATCCATCATAAGAATATCCACATTAAAAAGTGTGCTTGTCTGTAAAAATCTGTCAGGATATGGGCGCAGTACCGTCGGCCGCCTGTGTGACAGCTGTCATTTAATCACATTGGAAGCTTAAACTTGTGCAGTTAAAATCAAAAGGTTGGAATTAAGTGACTTGTCATCAAAAGCAATATAGGTTGCAACTATTTAATCTCTATGGTTAAAAGACTGGAATTAGAGATTTGTTTGCCTGTTGTGAAAATGTAAGTTTATTTTTCAACTAAGAAAAATGTAACAATTCACTTTAAAGTAAATCTGATGCAAGCCAAAGAACTTCAAAGCAAATTCCACAGTTGCCCCAACAAAAGGCATATCTCCTGCTTCTCATCAAAGTCCAGGAACTCCCAGTCAGGTGTTAATGAAGAGGGGAGGGGATTTTGCTTTGCTGCTCCTGGGAGAGACAAAGGGTTTCCTTGGCTGAAAAGAATATGCAGATGCAAGTGTCAACAGAAACTCCTGCCAGAGGAAAGAGGCGGGGATTGCTCTTGAGCCACCAAAACGTTGGGGGCGGGACAGACAGTGTTGTATATTCTGAAAGAACTGAAAAGTATATTTTTGAAAAGGACTGACACAGAACTGTGAGTAATTGTAAAAATTGTAAAGTTACAGCATTGTTAATATGAAAATTCTGGCCACGTTTTAAAAGTACTCAGAACTCTGTGCTATGTTCAGGGACATGACTACAGAATTTGTGGTTTTGTAGCAATTGTGCCAGAAACATGAAACTTCACATGATTATGCCCAGATATCATGCACACATATGTGTAAAAGTGGGGATGAATCTGACATTGGGTACCAGACCAAAAGTGCGAAAAATGGCCAAATCTATGACCCAAGCTCTCACTGCGACGGGGCTCGGGTGAATACTTGCTCCAACAAATATCTGATATAAATATGCTATTGGTATCAAGTTTGCAAAATTGTAAATATGTCTTGTATGAAAAATAGATTTCATGTGCAGAAATAGAGGGGAGGTTCTCCCTGGATCATAAAACACACTGTCATGATGACACCCTATTTTCCTCTCAAATTAGGGGAGAGGAAAGACCCTAACCAATAGAATACCAGGGGGTGTGCCTAGTAGAATTCAGCATAACCATCCCTTTGGAAAATACATAAATATAGATAGCTTAGGACCTAGAGACAGACACACATTCACCCACCAACCGATTGCTGGTGGAGCACTTTGCAAGAGAAATCCATATTCCAGACTCCAGAACTTTGAAAGCAGAAAGGCCCATTTCCAAAGCTGAACCCTTCCCAGCTTGGCCTTTAAAAATGCTGAAACCAGATTTTACCCCAGATCTCTAAGGGGAACGCAAGAACAGCCTGGCTGTGCTGCTTTCTTGCTCAAAATTATTGCCAGAAACCATGAGATCCAGTCCAGCCCCACCGTGCAGTGTCCAGGGTGCCTTGCTGATTGCAGAACCAGAGCGCCTTGTGTCCAGTCCAGTGTGCTAGCAGAATTCCAGTCCAGAAAATCTCTGACCAGATCTCTGACTAGTCCATTCCAAACATTGGTAGTGAGTATCCATAGCATAGGATTCTCACTGGCATATGTATTATCGATAAGTCATCCTACCCCAACCCATTCTCTTATTTCCCAAACTGCATTGTTAGAATCTTTGTCTTTCCTGAACTCTTTCTCTCATCCTATAGTCCTTTGGTAATAGTAGTGTTAAAGTCATCTTTGCACTAATATATTTTCTGAAGAAAGGCGAGCGTCTCGGCAGGCCAAATCAACCAGTTCTATTCTGCGCTGGTGGCTGCGCTGTTGTGTAGTTTGCGGCTTCATAGTCTACCCCTAGTGTAAAGAAATCTTGTTTGTCATTTTAAAAAGCGCATCTTTCTTTTGCAAATTCTGACTCTTTCTGAAAAACGACCTCCACAAAAACCTTCATAACGTCTTCAACGTGTATGCTAGAAACGATTTAAGTGTCTACTTGAATCTAACATCCTGAGCTTTCCAATAAACCCAAAACTGCATCCCAACTCCTTATAGTTATTCCGCAATCGCGCTTAACGCGCACGGAAATGTTTGCCGCAAATTTTTCATTTTGCTCAAATCCATCACGTGTGAAATAGCTGTTCATTGCATCCGACGTCAGAATTAAGCTTTCAACTTGTTAGTTATTCTATAATCATTGCTAGTGTTTGTCTGAAACCATACAAAGTGGCTCCCACTAGTATTGAAACTATTTTAGTGAATTAACTCCATTTCAGTGTTTTTACCATTCCATTCCAAGCCAAATTCAAAACCATTTTGACAAGTTTGCAATCATTCCTGTTTTTCTCTGTGTTTTCTGGGGGAAATTGGGATTGATACTATTTTGTTGAATTCTGTATTGCTGAAACTTGTTTTCTCCCCTTCCATCTCTTTATATTGCATATTGGGGGGATTGAGTAGTGTGCAGAGGGAAAAAGTAATCACATTACATTTTTGATTGAACCCACACAAAGTATTATTCTATGCTGCATTATTTTCCCTATCATTACTCTGTGCGATTAAAGAGGTTTATTGTGACACCGCCCCTTTGGTGATCATTGTATAACCATTAAAATAGTGTGATATATATAAATTGTGAAATCCATAAAATAAATATTTTTAACTTTGCAAAACAGCCTGCTTCCTGCTTCAGTGTGACTCCTGGTCTGCATGCATCAATTCAATAGAAAATCAGCCTTCTATTTTTCACCTCTGTGTCTCAGTAACGTTTCCTGCAACCCGCCCTCTTCGGGCACGGTATAAATCCAAATAACACACAACATAATATAACATTGCTTACTACTGCAGCTGTCAGTAATTCTATATTGGTTCAAATGTGAGTACTATACAAGAACACAATTTCCATATTAATGCTACAACATGTATGATTGTCTTGAATTTCAATCAATCAATTACATTTTATTTTTAGGATACCTATATTCCATAAAACTGTGTAATAAAACTTCATTAACACATAAATGAAACAATACATTCCAATTGATTAAGATAGAGATACCATCACTGACGTACAGTTACACGTACGTTTCTGCAAATTAATATCATAATAGTTCATTAAAATGAAACACAGAGCCACTTGCATTATCAATTTCCCCAATAACACATACAAATCCCTGCACAACCTATCCACAGGTTTCCAATTAAACCACAGAGCAGCTACAATAGAGAAAGGAAAATTAAATCATGTGTAAGCTTTTGCCTCTCACGCATAATGCTTGTCTCAGATATTTAAACTCCCAGCCTATATGTGTCGATTACACTTTTAATAAATATAGTAAGGCAATGCAGCAATAATGAAAGCTGCGCTCCTTCAAGATCGAGAGCAGTGTTCTAGTGTTCAGAGAATATGCAGTGCAAAAAAGGAATAAGTGCAGCATGTCCTCCACTGGGGCCCCAAATAATGTGCTGCTATCTGAGCCTGCTCCACGATGCAGTCACCGCCCTCAAAGGGAGTTTGCTAAATCTAGCCCTCATTATTAGGGTTCTTTTGTTAGACCTGTTGGTCCGTGTGAGATAGTCCTTTAAGCCATATATGAGCGAGTAGCAAGGTATTTTGTTGATTAGAAGATTTGACCAGTTCTCTGTCTTCTCTGTCGCTAACCAAAACTACCATATTAATTTATGGATACCACCAGACTTGCCAATATTCTTGGGATTGTTAAAATGGATTACAGCATTTATAGTTAAAAGTTGGTGTTTAATGTGATGTAACCACAGAATTGCATCTGATCGTGGATTGTCTAAGCAAACCCTGAGTATAAACTGCGATAGAACCGCATCTGAATTGTTCCATAAACGTAACCAAAAAAGTACAGGTTCAATTACAAGGGTATTCTCCAAATATCGCAAATGCAATTCCTTGTGTGTAGAATAATTGGGAGCAGAAAGGCGAAGGGCCAAATGTTTTTTGATGAAATTATTTTCGATGACCTGCAAATTAGATTGATTGGCATAGCCCAATTCTGATGAGCCATATCTGGCCACAGCGGCTGGTTTGGCATGGTACACTGTTGCAGTCAATGAAACCAATTGAAATGTACAAAGTCTCATGAATCTAAAAATGCTTGCCACTGATTGCTGCATTTCCCCTTCCTGCCTACTAGCATGGGCTTCCCTGTAAACATGGAGGAAGCACACACTCCCAAGTAGTTGAATTCATTGACCCAAGGGATTTTGCAGTCACTATTGTATATACCTGGCAATTTTTACTTTTGTTTGCCCTTCTGACATACCAGTACATCTGATTTACTGGCATTAACCTGTAAGTCAAGTGAGGACATAAAGTTAGTGTACTGCGTAACCAAGAGTGTAGGGCTTTTCAACCTTTACCTTGCCCCACTTGCACACATGAGTCCAATTTCTCTTCTAATGTCCAGTGTTATGCTGATGACACACAGCTTTCCTTTAAGCTGCTCTCCTCTACCTCCTCTCCTTCCTCTCTCATTCCTGATTGTCTGACTGCTATTTAGACATGGTGTTCTGCTAATGATCTCTGTCTTAACACCAGTAAGATCAAGATCCTTCTCATTGGAACTCCTGCCCCTTCCTACCCCCCTAATCGCTGGCTGCCCTCCTTGGGCCCCGTCCCCACAACCTCCTATGAGGCAAAAAACCTGGGAGTCATCTTTGACTCCTCTCTCTCCTTCCCATCTCATATCGCAGACCTTGCCAAAAAGGCCCACTTTCAGCTCTACCCCCTCAGAGGCATTCTCCCTTTCCTGACCTTCCTCCAGAAACTCTATGGGCCTCATTACAAGTGTGGCGGTCTGGAAATAAAGGTACCGGTCTCACCGTATCGGCACCCTCCTTTCTGGACTGCAACACCACAAATCTGCTTTCTGGGGCAATTGCGTGGAATGGCCATGCCCTGTCAACAACCAATAGGCAGTGACCCTCCCCACCATATATGTCTCTTCCTTCACCATGATGTCCTCTTCTGCAGCTGCCCCATGACAAACGCCATCCTGAGGAACAACCGCAGCAGAACGGAAACCCAACCCGAAACAGAAAACCAAGGCTTGCTTGTATGACTGTAGTCCCTGAAACTTTTTCTGGAGCTCTCTTGACTGGAATGCACCTGACCCCAAAGCTGCATGAAAAAGAAAACAGAAAGGGTGGGTGGGATAATCCTGAACTCTGTGTCTTTAATAGAATCTAAATCGTCTCTCATGCTACCGAGGGGGATTATTCATTCCATGTCATGACCGGAGGCTTCATATTATGCAAGTTTAAAGCCCTTCCATAACATTGATAGCAACATGCTGAATCCGCTTATGATAAAGGTTTTGAACGTGGACTCTTTGGACCAATCCGCTGCTTTCAAAATGTGTTCCACACTACACCTCAGAAAAACTGCTTTTCATGCCATGGCACCCCTTACTGAATGAGACCTGAACAGAGAGACATTAATACCAGCCTCTTTCGTGACCCACCTTTTCCACTTGGCTGAATTGGCCTGGGAAACCGGTTTATGGAGTTTTCAGTAAGAGAAGAGCTGCTGAGAGGAACCTGGAGCTCTAAGCCCCACACTATTGTGGGATGTATTGACCCACTCCTCTATGCTATGCGGCATCACCCTGCCAGATGTGGGGAAAGAAACAGCAACAATGGCGGCAAAACCCTTGTGCATGCCAAAAACCTACAAAAACCTACAAAAACCATGTGCTTCAGCACACAAAAAGAGGGATGCACAACCCTCCACCTATGGTGCATGTGCAGTGGAATGGAGCACACCCTGCAGAAATGTGCCAGTGGGTCCCAGGGCCAGCAAGCAGAGTGCAGAGAGAAAAGCGGCACTTTGCAAATTAAACCCAAAAATGTGCCTACAATTGTCATTTGCTTTGTTGCCCAAAAACTCCAAAATGCCTATAACACAACCCTTCCAACATTCACCGTATTGCCTGGTGCTAAAATCCATGTATCAAATGAAACATTGTGAAACATGCAAAATCTGGAAACAGACAGCCTCTATGCCAAAATCTGGGTGCAGTACACGGGGTGACCTGAATGACAGTTGTCAGAGGAGCACTAAGGCAGCTTTAAAATGACCTAACTCTCAAAAGTCTGCTGAATTAGCAAACATAAACAGGATTGTTGCCAAAAAGGAATACTGATTTTAGTTGTGTTTTTGATTCCACAGATTTTAAGGGCAAGGAAACAATGTATTTATATGTGATGCAACCACTGTGGTTTTTGCTAAGTTTAAGAAGTAATTAGCTTGGCTGAAGTAGAAAAAAAAATGGGAAAGCAGGTTTTTTCCCAGAAGGAGGGCCTTTGCCCCAGCAGAAACTCACGTGGAGGTGTTAATTGCATGGTAGGACAGAATCTGGTCTAGAGAGAGCAAAGTAACAATGACAAGCTGCAGCTCAGGAAACTGGAAGTGTGAAGAGGTTCGTAAATGGCCTCTGGAAGGAACAAACAAGGAGGAGCCTGCTCCTGGACTGCAGGGAGACAAAAAGAGGCGGACCCAAGCGACCATCTGTTGCTGAACATGAACAAAGAACACTTTGTAAAAGACTTATAACTTGCTATTCAAAATGGTGAAAAATATAAAAATGATAGAGTTGTTAATTTAATTTCCGGCTGCACGTACGAAGAGGCGCCAGAACTGTGTGACAAGTTCTGGACAGAAATGGCAAGATTTGTGATGTTACGCAAAATGTATTGTGAAAATCTACATGCAGGTCCCTATGTTAAACACACACATTTGTGGAAATGTGCTTAGAAATTGGACATTGTGTTCATAGTGAAAAGGGCACAATTCTGTAGAAAGCTGAGACAAGATCCCACAGCTACGGGGTTTTGAGGAATAGCTCCTATGTAAAATATGCAATCTGTATATATGATTTTTATAGAGGTTGCACATGTGTAAATATGTATTTTGCCAAAATTAGACTGTGTTCCATTGACTAGGGGTGTAGTCTCAGCATCATAAAAGTACACCATAAAGATGACACTCTGTTTCTCTCCTCTTATCAAGGCAGAGAGTAGACTCTGACCCAATCACATTTCACAGGGGCAAGCTTAGTTAAGCCGGCCCTTACACCCCCTTTGTGATGTCATTTTTAAGGCATAAATAGAGACAGCTGAGAGCACATAGGGACTCACTGATCCAGCCACCTTCCTGATTCCGGCGAAGCACTCTGATCCAGCTTTCTACATCCAGCTTTAAATATTCTTCCAGATGCAGATGCCAAATCTCTTGCCAGCAATAGAGACGATTGATTTCCAGCAAGGCCCCCATCCTCAAATGTATTCTTCCCACTCAGTAAAGCTTTGTGTGGAGTGAGAAGGCCATTTTGAACCAGTATCCAGAAATTCTCTGGCTTGCCACCGCTAGGCTTGCCTGAGGGACTCGCCATCTTGCTGATCCAAATACCCACAGATTAGGAGAGCAATCTGGCGTCCGGCCTAGAAGATCCAGTCCTGTGCCTGATGTGCTGTTTTCCCTAGACTAGACCCAATCCTGACCAGAACTGACAGTCCCTAATATCGTGCAATGAAAAGTTTGCCATGATTTTAAAAATCAGAAAGTTTTACATGTGTAAAATAGCTCTAAACTGCTTCCACTTGGAACTTAAGATTTCAATTGTTTTCTGTTGACCAAATCATTGCTTGTGCTTGTGTGCCACTATCCAAAGCGGCTCCCATAGGAATATGTAACAATTTCAGTAGTTTTGAACAGACTTGGTGTTTTTGCCCAGTCCATTCTAAAGACAATCTTAAAAGCCATTCTGACAGCTGGACAGTCAATTCCGTTTTCTCTTGTGTTTGAAAGTGGTAAAGTGGGACTGATATTCTGTTTGATTTGTGCCATTCCTGAATATGTGCTCTTTCCTCCTATCTCTTTACATTGCATATTGGGGGGGTTGAGAGGTGTTGCAGGAGAACTGCTAACCACAGTGCTATCTGATCTGAATCAACACACAAGTATTATTTTCTGTGCTGCATTTGTTTTGCTCATTACTTACTCCTTGTGTATTAAATACTTTATTCAGTGTTCTATCACACCATTGGTGATTGTTGTATATTTATTTAAACATATTGTGATTACATTTTAAATACATAAATAAATATTTACCTTTTCAAACCAGCCTGATTCCTGGTTCAGTGTGACCGTGGGGGAGGGTTCCAGGAGAAGGGTGTGATATGAGTGGTATATCGTTCAGAATATTGAACTTTTAGACAAAAATAAATAAGGATTCCAGTTGTGCACTACATGCTGAGATTTGACTTGGGTGTGTGCCGGATTGAAATCACTTACACTATTTTGTTCAAAACATTTTAGACATTGAACTACACACTGTTTGTGATCCTTCTGAAATGGAGCATAAGATATTGAGCTAATCATACATTTAGTTTTCCTAGAGACAAAGAAGTTTACCCCTTGAGAGGAATACATCTTATTATCCACATCCAATGACCTAATATCAGTGGTTGAAGTGGGTGGGAGCGGTTGAGAGCAGTGCTCCTCTACTTGTTTTATTATGTTTTACTGTTCCTATACTTGTATTTTGAAAAGAAACCAGTCCTCAATGGTTTCATCTTAAAATAAAAGTGCAGGAAAAAAGTTGAAACTTGCACTTCAGTTCACTGCTCTGAATGTTCCCTTAAACAGCTGGCACATGTTTAAGAGGGTTTATATTGTGCGTGGGAGGGAGCATGGCGAGAGCGGTGACAGGTCAGTAGGCAACATAATTCCACTACTTCTATTTGTGCACTTCAACCACTGCCTAATACCCTTGTAATAGAAATGAGGCACAACAACATAGCAAGCTTAGAAAAGAGTTGTTGTGAAGTTAACCTGTCATTGGCTGGCCAAGACTGAAATAACCTTAACACCAAATTAACATTCCCCACATCCGAATACTAAGCCTTAGACGGCACCTTGATGCTAATGGATTTGAGAGCTTTACACACCAGAACATGTCTTCCAATGGGTTCCCCCTTCACTTAAACATTCCTAGCAGAAATGGCTGATCTATACCCATTTATTGTCCTATAGGCTTTGCCGTCTTTAAATAATGAAACTAGAAAATTGACTACCTTTACAGGAGGCGCAGAAACAGGTTTGATGTGTTGATCCATGCACCAGTCCACCCACTGCTTACATGCTGAGGATTAACCAAACTTGGTGGAGGATGCCCACAAGTCCTTGATGACACACAAAGCGTCTTGCAAAAGTCCTTGGAAGCACCAGGAAACTGATATCGTCCAGGCCGTAGGGGAGAGATGCCCCAGAAGGACCAGCTCATAAGAGAGACCCATGGGATCTGTGATGATGTAAGGATGAAGAGGAAGAAGCAGAGGAAAATCCACCGCCAACTGTAAGAGGGCTGGAAACCACACCTAGGAGGGCCAAAATGGAGTTACTACTATCAACGTTGCAGCCTGCTGCGAACTTGTACTGGGACTCTCGCTATTGTGGCGAATGGTGGGAAGACGTAAGCCATCGTACCCGCCCAGTACTGAAGGAACACATCCATTGCCAGCACGCTGGGATCCGGGTCCTGCTGTAAAAGCGAGGCACCAGAAAACTGAGCCTGGAGGCAAAGAGATCTATTTGAATCAGGCCCCAGAGAGAGAGAATCCTGGTAAAGACATTTCTGTCCAACATCCATTCGCTCCTGTCCTGAAGGTGCCTGGAATTCCAGTCTGCCACTGCATTGCTGGACCCCTGGAGATATTTCGCTTTCAACAAGATGTTCCTGTTCAGGCAATAGTGCCAAAAATCTTGCGCAAGATCTTCTAGAGCTTTGGAGCAAGTACCCCCAGGTGATTGATATAATGAACTGCTGATACGATGTCCATCCAAAGGAAGACACAGCAATTCCCCTGATCCTTCAGAAGACTTTTGACGGCAAGGATCCTGCTAAGAGTTCCAGACAGTTGATATGCAGAAACCTCTCCTGATCTGATCACTTTCCCCCAGTAGACACCTGTCCTATCCTGACCCCCTTGCTGGCATCTAACTCCAGGATGACGTCCGGAGATGAACCAAAAAAATCACCCTGCCATTCAAGGCATCCATGTGCTTGAGCCACCAAAGGAGTACTACTCTGACCTCGGGCGAAAGGTCTATTAGCTGGGAATATTGCTGATTCTTGCGAAGATGCCTGGCTTTGCGATGCTGCAAGACTCTGTAATGAAGCAGGGCTGGAAAGATTCCCTGAATGGATGCTAATAGCATACCCACTACCCTGGCTTAGTGTCTGACAGAAACGCTCACCTATGCAAGTTGAAGGCGGATCTCCATCTGGATTTTGGACAATTTGCTGTCTGGCAGCAGCGGATGCACTGCTTGGAATCTATATTGAAGCCCAGAAATTGGATACATTGTGTAGGTTGGAAGATAGGCTTCTTCGCGTTTATGACAAACCCCAGTGCTTGTAGGAGAGAGACTGTGATTGCTAGATGCATCTGAAGCATCTGGAAGCTCTGAGCCATTAGGAGCATGTCATCCAGATAAATGATGATCCTTATCCACCTGGACAAGAGATGGGCCATGAGTGGTCTCATTATCTTGGTGAAGCACCAAGGGGCTGAGGAGAGACTGAACGGGAGAGAGCCAAACTGCCAAGTGTGAGCCCTCCACTGAAAGTGGAGAAACTCCTGGTGGGAAGGAAAAACCAGAACTACCAAGTACGTGTCTTTGAGGTCTATCTTGACCATCCAGTCTCCAGGCAGCAGCATATAACTGAGGGGGTAAATGCCCTCCATTTTGAAATGGTGGTAAACTACAAAGGAGTTGAGGGCTCTTAGGTTCATGACCGACCGAAACCCCTCCTTGGGTTTTGGGACTAAGAAAATCGTGCTCAGGAATTGAGAGGCCGTGAAGGTGGAAGGGACCACCACGTCCTTGTGAATTAGGTCTTGGACCTCAGCGTCGATTGCCCTTTGCTTGAAATTGTTGAAAGAGAGGGGAACTGGACTGGCTACCTGCCATGGGGAAGTAGAACTCTACGTGAAACCCTCTTAATGTTTGGAGAATCTGAGGATCTGATGTGAGAGCCTTCGATTGTAGAAGAAACCTGGACAACCATCTCTCTAACCTCTGTAGGAAGAAATATTAAAAACATGTGATATTACCTGGAGCTGTCCTTGCTTTACCAAAACCACTCCATTGGTTACCCCTCTGGGGAAAGAATGTGGCTTGGGCACCGCTTGCGGAGGAGGAGTTGAGCGCATCCCTGGTCGCGTGCTGACTGGGATGGGATGAGCCCTGGGATAGACAGCCAGAGGAGCAAGCTCTACCTGGTACGGCCTTGTCAAAAAATGTTGGGCAAAACTTTACAGATATTGGCTTGCCCCTTGTCCAAGGCCGTAAAGGTGTGGACATAAACGGACAAGTACAAATCTCTCCCCAAAAAGATTCCCTTGAGCTTTTGGACCTGCCTCTCCCTCCACTATATCTGACAACTTGGAGTCAATTCTCATGAGAAGCACTTTATGGCGTTCCCTGGAAATTGAGGCATTGGCTGGAAATGGAGGCATTGGCATTGTCATTTGCACCCAACCTCACAGGGCATGCACATCTGAAAGAGAGCCAGAGAGCTCAGCGTCCTCCGCCATCTCAGAAATCTGCGTACGGGAATCCAGGATATCCAGAAACTTATCTTGACAACCCTTTAAGGCTTCATCCACCCCTTTCTTACGATCTTTTCCTTTTTGTGATAAAAAGGAAACCATACACTGGTCTATTTCTGGGGTAAGGGCCACCTTATCAGGGAGGACTGGCCTGGGGCACTCAGACTGAGGCTTATTTCTGTCCTCTTTTGGTAAATGCCTCCTGATGCAATGCTTTCAGAAAGCAGTGACTGCCCTTGATGGATTCCATTCAGCTGACCTGGGGTGTTGAATGAGGGAAGGGTTTAAGAAAGGTAAACCACTATCATCTAACAGGGGTGCATCTGCACCCTGTGATGGATCTAAAGGTACCCCCTCTTCTTATGCCTCTTGGACAGGGAATCAGAGTCCTCTGAGGTATCATGTGAGGAAGTGGACATGGACGGGTCCCTGTTGGCCTGAAGCCCCTGAGACTGGTTTGTAGAAAGATGGAAGGTTCTGGGAGAGACCTTTTCCCACCAATTTGCACGTCAGCGGCCTTCTATGGGAGATTTCCTGGCTAGGGGAACTAGGGCCTTGATTGCCTTGCATCCCTAAATGTTTGGACTTAGTCGTGCCGTGCATGTTTGAGGAACCTGAGAGGGAAACGTGGATTTTGGGTTTGCATGAGGGTGAAAATCTGCAATTTTATTGATAAGCCTATCAAAGGCTAAGTAATACCAGCGTACAGTTAAGCTCCTGAAGAGCAGAATCCATAGTATCCTGAATCACCCTGGTTACCAATGCAGGGGCTGGAAGGTAAATCTCCCCCAAACCCCTGAGAGGGGTGTCTTCTCTTCTGTGGCCAAACCCCCTGCTGACCTTTCACTTTTTTTGGAAGGCCTAACTTGCATGCTTGCCTTAGAAGAAGAATGGCCCTCTACCCCATTAGTGAACGCCATCTGCTTTAAAGTGCAAGGAACAGAACAATAAATTTAAGTAACTTTAATGTAAATTTATAAAATGCACTAGCGCTTCCACAGAGCGTGACAGCTGTGGCGTTGAGGCACGGGTAAAGGCCACGCCGAGCAGGAGCTGCGCCAGACACACCGTGTTTATATTACACTGTTGCCAGGTGTGAGGCTGCGGCACGCTTGGGTCGTGGCCACGCACAAGGAGAAACCTCACTTTCCTTGAAGGCTGCAACGCCTTTAAAGCCAAGCAGGCATTTGGGACAGGAAGCGGCCTGATTAGGGACAGCAGCCCGAACTGCAGGGGCAAGGGGGTGGCAGTAGGAAGACCAGTGTGTGGCCAGAGCCTGACCCACAAAAAGGGTGCTGCCCCCCCTTATCAGCTTCCACAAAAGCACGAGCAGTACACTTGCCAAATGCGAGACCCGCTACCACCGGAGGCGGCGGCCCAATAGACTATGACCCTTTTACACAGAGGGAAGACCCTACGCCTAACAAGCGAAACAAAGTAACTAAGCAGAGACAATACAAAAGAATCTCAGAACGCTGAACAGAGCTACACACTAACAGAAAGGGAGTGACTTAACTCGTGGCGTCAGCAGCAAAGAAGAGGACGTCATTGTGAAGGAAGGGACTTATATGGTGGGGGACCCTGCCTATTGGTTTTTGCCAGGGCATGACCCTTCCACCTTCTTGGATTGGGATCATCCTCTTGGAATCGTGTTAAAGTATTGACATTTTTTCTTTTAAAACAACACTTGTTTTCTGTTAGGTGTGTTTCTTTGCTGCTGTGGTGTTAGTAGTAGAGAGGGTAATGCATAATATGATGCCTCCGGTCTTGACATAGAATCAGGGTGCATGCACTTCATCTGCATAATCCGGGTGCTTCCTCTTTGTGGGGGTTTGAAGGTAGACCACTCATCGCCAAAAGGAGACCCTCTCCCTTCCCCCGAAAGACCTGCACCTACTGTGGGGTTATGCAATGAAGCCACAGCCTTTGAGTAATGATTACTACCACTGATTTGTTCATTACATCAGTAAGCCTTTTGGAAATTACCCTTCGCAAGACCCCTTCCAAGCCTCTTCCTTCTGGCTTCCAGCCAAATATTTTGCTTGCCGTTCAGACGCCATGATCCACTACAACTTTCTTTCAAATTGTCACCCTCCCATGAAGTAGTTGCCTTGATCTTTGAAACATAAATGAAACTCCTGAACAATCCTTGCCACAGGCTGGACATGGTAGGAAAGGACCTTTCCTCTAATCAGAAAGGCCCTGCTAACCCCACAGCTGCCAGCAATTACTAGTTCAAGGTCCTTTACTCGAAAGCTGAGCACCAAGCATGACGATCCTCACTGTGTGCCTGCGCTTACCAAAGGCCCCCAACAAACATCAAACAATCTCCCTACACTGAGGAACCTAATCAGCAATTAGTAGGCACTTAACTCCTGCATGTCCTCAGCCTCATAAGAAGTACGAAATGAGTACTTAATGAGTACTTAAAGAGGGTTGCCTGGGATTTATGAGTCATGTAGGCCTGCTGTGATTGTGATTGAGTGGTGCGGAACAATATGGTAGTTAAGTTGTTTCTTATCGCTAAAATATTATATGAAAACAGTGATGCAGAATAGGATCCATCCGGGCCATGAAATGCAATTCACCTGCTTTTTGCAGGTTCTAAGAACAGGCGGATTCCATTGGAATTCATTGGTTTTAAGCAGGGCGAATAACGGTGTTACACCTGGCACAACACTTTTATGCTAGGTTACAACACCTCCATGAGACCCACAGATTAAAGCAGCTGAGCCTGTTTGAGGGTGCACTAAACATGCTGTCACCCACTCAACAGAGCCTAGTGCCATTTAGATACAATTCATAAAGAGCTGCGATACAGCTATTTATTTCAATTGTGTATTTTGGAAATGGCATTTGCCAATGCAAAGACAAAGCCTCCATGGTTTCTTGGATCCTGGAGGAGAACTCTGAAAGCAGCCATATGTTCTGGTCCCCGAGTGCCACTCCACCTTGGCGTCTGATCGTTTTCATGAATTCATTTTCTATCATCTTGGAAGGAGCTCAAGCAGCGATTGCCTGTTCACGATTGACCTAGGACAAGTCACTTCAGAAAACAAACAACAACAATGAGCGCCATAAAGTGCCATTCCAGAGAATGCCACCACTCAAAACAACAGCATACGGTGCCAGCCTAGTGCTACGTGTGCTCATGAAAATGCAACAGCTACAACCTCAGAAAATGCATTCAGTCCTGGATCTTGAACATTTCATTTGCAGGTTTAAAAATCAGCTCTTGTAGGTTCTTTGTTTTTATTTTAATCGCCTCTAAAAGCTACTAAAGCGTCAAGCAACTATGCCCCGAACTTTTTAAAGCTATCCAGCTCTAACTGTCTGTAGGAATTTAAAGCACCTAATATATGTTATATTAGGTGCCTGAAACTATATGTTATTCTATGGCTTCCAACCAATTATAAGCTTCATGTGTTAAACTACCATAATAAAGAATTGCAAGATTTCAATTACTCATTTTGAGTCTCAAAAAGAATACAATTAATGTAAATGAGAAAATAAGACATTGGGCCTCATTACACGGTAGGCGGTAACCATGGCGCTATTAGCGCCATGGTTGCCGCCGGTACCGTACCGGGTCCGCCTTGGTGGATGGCGGAATTACAGCCCTACTCCAAGGTGAGCGGGGCCGGTAATTCCCCATTCACCAAGGCTCTTCCCCATTCCCATTTTTGCCCCCGTAGGGCATAATGGGAATGGGGAAGGAGCTAATTACGGTACCGCTAATTGCGGTACCGGAATTAGCTCCGAGGTCCCTTTGCGGGTTCGTTTTTTAACGCCTGCTAAAAGCAGGCGTTAAAGTGCCAACCTGCAAAGGGACCGACCTCGTAGTAAGGCGGTAAGGGTTAACGGTCACCGGTACCATTACCGGTAACCGTTAACCCTTACCGCCTACCGTGTAATGAGGCCCATTAATTCCATAAATCCTTTTGCAGTTGTCTTTGCATTGCTTTTCAGGTAATTTGAGCGTAGACTCTGGCTAGGCACTGGACTGGAAAGTGTCTGAGGGTGGGCCCCATGCTGCGGATGTATCAGGAGTTCCACTGTAAAGCTGTTTTTATCACCCTAAACTGTTGGTTTGGTGTATTTCAAGATCCTCCTAATTATTGCCCTGTCAGTTGAAAAGTATTGAGGTGAGATCCTGCTTGGTGGGTTTAAGAGTGATAATGGGCCGCATTATGAGTTTTCCCGAAAAATGCTGGTAATTCTGACGTGCCGGTGGTACATTACCAGCAAACCCACCGCTGGAATTACCAGCATATTCCAGGTCTGCAGGCGCGTGCTTCCCCCTTGCTGAAAAATGAACTACTGCCATGCCGGAATTACCGCCAAACATCTGCCGGAAACAACGATAGCGGCACCCAGACTGCCAGAATCACTGTTGCCTTTAATTCCAAAGACTGAATCACCAGCACTGGAATTACTGGCACTGGTAGTAGAGTCAGCGCCAGACCGGGAAGCTCGTCGGCTGCCATTTTCAAAAACAGAATCCATTTACTATCAGCCACTTCCTGCTGCCATCCACCCCATCCAACACTGCAGACATGCCAGGAAGTGGCAAATCCAGGCTGCCAGAGGTCCAGCTCTGGGAGCCCCGCTTCACGGATCCGGAACTCAGTTCCTTGACAGACAATGCTCTGGCACATGCAGAGGCACTATTTGGGGCTGGAAACTGTCATACCAGCCAAAGGAGGAAGACTGCCATATGGCAGGAGGTAGTGAATAAGGTGACTGGAGTGGGGCCCATCCCACGCACGCCCCATTACTGCCACAAGCGGTGGGACGACCTGCGGGTGAGGAGCATCCTGGCAACCGATCGAAGGAATCTGCAGCCACAGGAGTAGGGGCGGTGGCACCCCTGACCCCGAGGCCCTGAGAGGAGATATAAAGCTCCATTATGCACATGGCATAAAATGTAACAAACTAACTTTTATCATAACGTAAAAGAAAAGTATGACTGTCACTTAACTAAGAAAGTATTCATTCATGTGATGTAACCAAAACAGTATTGTTGTCATGTATCCCTGTTACCCCTCCCTGTAACTAAGATCCCTACAAGTAACAGCGCCAGAATGACCGAGGGCTGCATGTGCGCTATACAAATTTAAATAAATAAATAAATAAATAAATGCACATGTACTCATCCAACATCCAGGTCCTTTGTCCTCCGTGATGCGCCATATAAGCTGGTTCTGTTCCACTGGACCATGGAGTTGTGGGTTGATCCTGGGAACCGGGCACAGCAGTGTATGATGGTCATTTCAGCGTCACAGGTCACCTGGACATTGAGGGCATCGAGGTAGTTGAGGCAGCAGTGGCCCGGAGCTGGGACACAAGGCGATGGTGGTAAGTACAACAAACCCAATGCAAATGCCATTGATATGTACACATTAATGAATTCCCAAGCAGAGAAACAATACATGGGCAAGGGAACAGGTCCGACACATGTCAGTCACAGCAAATGGGCCAATCTCACACACACATGCCAGGGTTGCAGGCAGAGATAGCCACGCATAAGCACCATAGACAAAATGCACTGCCCCACACATGGACACATGAAGAGCACCCATGTTTGCCAAGGGAGTTAGGACAGGAAGTACAGGCCCAATGCACACACAACATCAAGCCACCGTGGCAGACCAACAGTCACTGTGCACTTCCACCACCCACATGTAAAAGCATGCATTGGAGCAAACCGGGCAACCAAACAGCATGACAGGAGCAGGACACACACAATGTAGCATCAGTGTAATGCAAGCCTGCAGACATGACTCACTGAAGACTAGCTGCATGCTCATGTTACCCCAACAGGCACATCCCCTGACAGCAACATAGTTGGTACATCATTTGGCTGGGCAAGTGCAGGGGGAAGGACGCCCCAGCACCTCTTGCAGAGCAACCACTACCACTATCTTGTGCAGATCAAGAACAACGTCCACCATTACCACATGCAGAACAACCGCCACCACACCGCATGCACAACAGCCTCCAACACTACCCCCGAGTGCTGCACAGCCAGCTCAACCACCACTAGCAACTGCCAGCGGGACAACACCTATCTGCAGTGGCCCGACCACCCCTGGCGTGCCCTACAAAACACCAATGCCACACCAGCCACTGCACTATCCTGGTGGTATGCCACAGAGGAGGAGGTGGAGGAGGAAGATGAGGAGGAGCACACACCCTACACAACACCATCATTCAGCCTGGCCCTTCTGCACAGCTCCCCTCCACCACCCACGCCCAACAACCGTGCCATGGATGCACGCCTCCGTGCCATGGAGGACCGCCATGGGGCAATGGCCAACATGGTTCAGCGGCAGCTTAATGAGCTGTGGCTCCTGTGGGAGTGCATTCTGGCCAGCACCTGCGGGATGCACCACCTCTGCCATTGTCATGCTTGCCCAAAGGGTCCGGGAGGGGAATGATGGGGTCTCAGCAATGGCTGCGACCCTCTATCACACCCTGCAAGTCACCCTGGAGCACTTGGGGGCTCAGGGGTCTGACCCATCCTCAACTGTCACCACCCCAGGAACCAAACAGTAGAGGAGCCCGAGGCGCCGCTCCCAGCGGCTATTGACCACAACTTTAGAATCAAAGGGCCCTGTGGCCAAGAGGCCTAAAAAAATGGTCATGCAGTGACACTTTCATGTTACACACAGACATTTGGTTGTTTTTGGTGTGTGGGTAGGGGGAGAGGGTTTGTGTGGACAAGGTGTGTGGGTAGGGGGAGGGGGTGTGTGGGTAGGGGGCCGGGTGAGTTTGGGGACAGGGTGTGTTAGTAGGGGGAGTGGGGTGTGTGTGAACAGGGCATGTGGGGAGAGGTAGGGGGCACAGGGTGTTTGATTTTGCCTTCAAGACATTACTTATTTTTGGGGTATGCGCATCATATGCAGTAAGGTGCAAGGGAAGTGCAGAGTAAAAGGGGTACTAAGAAAAATGTATCTATGAGTTCTTGCCGGGCCATGCACCCATCCTTGGCTTTCATTTGAATGTGCATGGGCCTGACTGGTGGTGCATCATCATCATCCTCTGGCGGAGGAATGTTCATATCTGGGGGCGGGGGTATGTTGCGTCTGATGCAGATGTTATGCAACATTGCACAGGCCAGGACTATCAGCCCCACCTTCTCTGGCCTGTACATGAGTGCATCCCCAGACTGTTGTAGGCATCAAGAGCCCGAAGGTCCACTTGGCCACAGGGCCATCAGCCACGGAAGCAGTAGGTATCCTCAGCCACCTGCAAGGGGTAAGGACACAAGGTTAGCCTCATCTTGCATGTAGCTGGACTGTGTCAATCATCCATATATTACACTTGGTTGCATGTGTAGGTTAGCCATGACATGCTTCTGGTATAATGTGTACAGCCTAGACCTATGCTGCCTGTTGCCCCCTGAGACAGGCACTGTGCAACATCTGTTTCATGCTGTGTTCTGCTCCCTGAGACGGATCTTTGAGGGTAGGAAACGTATTGCCACTAAGTGACCATAGTGAAAACTCACCATTCTAAATATGCACCCTAAAAGCATTGACTGTACACAACCATGCCTCACTCGCATCACTGACTGCAACACTTCACAACACCCAACATGATAACCAACCATGCACGGTCATGCATCAACATCACAGGATGGCTAACAGGCACCAAATGACCGATGCTCAGTGACTGGTGTTTCTCCGAACTGGAGCTGGCAACAGCACACCAAAGCGCCCTTGCTCTTCTGCCTCTCAATCCCACTAACAATCCACGCCAACACTAATTCCATTGCAGACCCACCCGTGCAACAAGACACTATGCAAATGGCAACATTTGCGGTAAAAGACCCATTGCATTGGAGGGATGGCAGTGTTGCATTCTGATACCTGTAGTGCATTGCATGTGGATGTCCTTTTGTGATTGAAATGGCCTGGTCAGTGACTGCTACATATCCAGTCATATGCTGCTCATATGTGTTGTGGCCTGTCAATTGAGGCATGCGCTGGTGGGTTCTGCATGTGCAGGGAGCTTGCCCGACATGCATTTGTGACATTTCCACCCCCCTCCTTTGCCTGTGACCCATGATGCAATGCAGGTGTAAAGGGTCCGTGAGCCCCCCACAGGTTGAGGGGGCAGGAGCCCATCTCCCTCGTGTGCCCCTGCGGACATATCCCACAACACGAGACCACAGCCACGACGGCTGCAGCTACGACGAAGATCCACCTGGATCTACACTTACAGCCCCAGCAGCCCGTGCCACCTATCTGCCAGATTCGAATTCAATTGCACACCTCTTCCGTGCTGGCAATCACCCCCAGGCACCCGATCGCAGACCGCGTTGCTGCCTGACCTTCCAAAATGGCCGGCGCAACGCGGCATGAGAGCGAGGCTCTCGGTTGCTAGGAAACCTGAATCAACATCTGCAGGACCGCCCCACCGGCAGGCGGAAGCCGGCGGCGGAACAAGGCCAGGATAAAGGCCATCACCCCCTGTTTGCCCCTGTTCGCCATCGTGAGCCCACCAGAGACCCTCCGACCTCGGGAACGATCAACAATTTCATATCATCAGTCCAAACCACAGAGGACTCGAAACACAAGGGTAAGGTTCACCTCCGAACCCGAACTAGCCCTAAAAGGACTAAACAACTCTGCCCTACTGCTACACTAGCGTGTGCTCTAGCGACATACCACAATCATTCCTCAATATACTACCACTTGTTTTACTAATGTCTACCTCTCCCACTACGGGATTTAACTCTACAACCGCCTGAGAGGATGTAGCCATCCTCTCTCAGGACCACCCTCCTCGTTTCTCCATCATGCACATGTTCCTCCGGTAAGGCCGCCGCCTTGCAAACCACCAATGTTCTTGAAACGTAACCATGATTCCTGTGATTTAACTAAAATGTGCTACCATAATGTAACTAAGTAAGCTGTCCTATGATGTAACTAAGAAAGTATGCCGGCCGTGCAATTATAAAAGTATTCTTGTAAATGTAACAAACTAACTTTTATCATAACGTAAAAGAAAAGTATGACTGTCACTTAACTACGAAAGTATTCATTCATGTGATGTAACCAAAACAGTATTGTTGTCGTGTATCCCTGTTACCCCTCCCTGTAACTAAGATCCCTACAAGTAACAGCGCCAGAATGCCCGAGGGCTGCATGTGCGCTATACAAATTTAAATAAATAAATAAATAAATAAATGCACATGTACTCATCCAACATCCAGGTCCTTTGTCCTCCGTGATGCGCCATATAAGCTGGCATGGTTCCGTTCCACTGGACCATGGAGTTGTGGGTTGATCCTGGGAACCGGGCACAGCAGTGTATGATGGTCATTTCAGCGTCACAGGTCACCTGGACATTGAGGGCATCGTATTGCTTCCGATCCCAGTAGACCTCCTCTGAGGCGTGGGGGGCCACAAGCTCTACGTGCGTGCAGTCCAATCCTGCCAACACATTGGGCATGCCCACAATCACATAGAAGGGGGCCTTGGTGCCTTTGACCTGTGCCTGGGTGGTTGGGAGGGTGATATGCTGGCCCACATGGTGCAGGAGGGCCTCCAGTACCTGTTCCAGCAGTCTGGAGAAGGCAGGCTGCGGCATGGCATGCAGCTGGCTCTCAGAGTGCTGGAACGTGCCAGTACCCAGGAAGTACAGGACAGATGCCAGCTTCAACAGCAGTGGTATGGCTGTCCTGATGCCGATCCTGCTCCCAATGTCATCCTGGATTAGGGTCAGGAGTTCAAGAATAGTCTAAATGTTTAGGTGGCACAGGGTGTATATTTGGCTATCTGTGAGGGCCCAGTGTGTTGCCCTTGTGTGAGGGATCACCACACACCTCTGCCTCACCACCTGAATCACTGGTATGCCCATCCACCTCCTGCTCCTACTCCTCTTCCTCCTTCTTCTGTCTCTGGCCTCCTGGCACCACTGCTGCTGCTCCAGCACCATCAGCTGCACATCAGCATGGAGCGCCTCCAGGTCCATGGAAGCAACAAAGAGTGGAAGCATGGTTGTGTTGGGAAGTATTCTTGGTGTGGGTGTGGCCCTTCAGTACTGTTACTGTGTGCATTGGGTGCACCTGGGTGGATTGGGTGCACCTTGTGGCCTATATTGACCCACTCAGCGGCATTGCCTCACATCACTAAGCTGCATTTGCGCAAGAAACAGCAAAATGGCTGCGCTGGCTCCTGTGCACACCAGGACCTCAAAACTGCGTTTTGGCAGCAACAAAATAAATGGCTGCATCATCCTGCCTAGCACACTTCAGGCAAAATGGAACAAAGGAACACACTGAAAGAAAATATGCCAGTGTGTTCTGAAACATATATGGAATCAAGTGAACAGGCAGTGTTGCATTTCTGCAAAAATCCCCTTCAAAATGAAACATTTTTCACTGTTTAAACATGCTGCTTTGACGCTAATTCCATCTCTTCATTCTGAAACCACTGTGATTCAAAAGGCCCTGTCATGCACGGAACACGCGTTTATTTCTTTCCAAATGTATCCAGGCTCAGCAGTTCACGTGTTTATTTCTTTCCAAATGTATCCAGGCTCAGCAGTTCAAAGAGACTTTAACTCTCTGAGCCAGGTCAGTAGCAAATGTATCTATGCGTTAGATAAAACTCCTCCATTCAAGGAAATGACTACAGCTAGAAAAAACAGTGTGGGCAGCTGAGGGAGCTGCAAAACCAAATTTAAAGAAAGAAAAATGCTAGCCATTTTAACACATGTGGAATAATGGGCTTTGCTGACTTAAGAAAATTTGGCCTGTTTAAAAATAAATTGTGAATGAAATCTTGCTTACTTAGCAATGTAAAGGGATTGTGTTAGTGGTGATAATACACACATAGGCTTTATTCTTTCAAAGGTTTGCTTTAATTCAGGACCCAAAATAAGAAATGAAAGCGTTTAAAACACATGGGCTGGATCTGCAAGCTCTCAGAAAAACCAGTCATTCCAGTTGCCAGCCATGGAACTTCCACAAGGAAGGGAGACACACCATCAATCCAGGACACATAGGTGAAAATTGCCAGCTTGAAAAACTTGAATGGGCTAGGACAATGAAAGTTTCCACACTCGTCAGACATTTGTCTGTGCTCCGGGTTGGGACAATAGAAGTTCTGGGACACTGACCTGTCAAGTGTAAGGGGCAATAAAACCTTCAATTAAACTGGAAACCCCCTTGCCTTGAAGGAAATGACAGTTGCTTGCAGTTGGAGGAAGAAAGAAAAAAGGATCTAGTAACAATGGACTGCCTTTTGGTGACAAAGACTATTTTATAAAGAAACTTTACAGACTTTTTAGCTCTGCAGCAAGAATTAGTAATAAATGTAAAAAAATTGCAGTTTCAAATGTAATTTTATGGACTTTCTTTTAAAACTTGGTAGAACTCATTGCTGCGTGGGGAACAGAAGTTATAAAATATGAAAGATTCCAAGGAAAGTATTAATGTTGCAAACATAAAATGTTGTACATACATCCCTGGGGATAATTCACATCTGTGTATAAAATTGTGGAATTTTAGGCCAAATCTTTCATGTTTAAAATTACCAAAATATATTTGAAGGGACGAAACAAGGTCGCACAGACTGGAGGATTGGACTGATCTGTGCTGCACATAATATGTAACCTGTGTGTATAATTTGCCAAGAGGTTGTAATTATAGAAATGTATGTTTTTGGCAAAATCAGATTTTCAGTAAAGTAAAGTAAATGTGGGAGTTCTTGGACATTGAAAACCTCACCTCTAAACCTGACATCATTCCCTTGGAAATCCAACCAGTTGAGAGCAAGGCGGAGACTAGCACCCGTGTCCAATCCAAGTAGTTTAGGGGCGTGCGTAGTTAACCCTGCCCAGCCTCTACCTTGATGATTTCATTTTGCCCTGTAAATAAGGGTCCCTGACAAGACCCTAGAGACACTCTTCCTGATTTCCCGGGCTGCGTTCCTGTACCTGTCATCTATCCAGACTCCAGATCCCAGCTACAAGGCCAAGCATTGCTGATCTCATTTCCAGCAAGGCCTACAATATTGAAAACCCACTAATTTCCCATTAACAAGAGGGAAAACTGTGGTACTTTTGGTATCCTGATCCAGATTGGCTTGCTGCCACTCACTGCATGCATCTGCCATCCTGCTACCCTGCTACCCTGATGACCTATATCATCCAGTAACCAGAATTGCCAGTCCAGAAGTGCTACCCGGTATCCAGTCCATGCCCAGCTGATCTTGTCTCGCTGATTTTGTCTGGCTGTCCTTTGGTAGACCAGATCCATGTGGTGACCAGAGCACTGACGGTCCAAAATCCAAAAACTAAAAAGTGGACTGTGAGTATCAGTAGGAACCATAGAAATTCATAGTATACCTTTCCTTGCTTTGTCCTATCCCAATCTCTAAGCTATCCTATTCTGACCCCGATATCTTGTTAAAATTGTCAGCATTATCTGTGAAACCCTGCCTTTGATTCCTAGTGTTAGCGCTGATTTTTTCTTCATTTTTGTTTTGCTAGAACATGAGCCAGTAGCGATTTTGATTAAATAAATTCATTTTCCAAAAAGGAAACGGGGCACACCACGTGAAGAGTTACAACGGCCGCGTAACTGTGGAGATTCACAGGTGGCATTCTCTTTTTCTTAGTCATTAAATCCAGTTTACGTCAAATTTGCAATCCATTTTAAGGCCCTTTTCTGTTTTTCTCTGCTCTATTTTCCTAAAAACAAACCTCATTAGATCTTGCATAACTCACTCAATTTACCAGCTAGAGACCTAATTTCACTTCCATATTGCACCTATGATTTATAGCTACACCCCAACACAAAATTTCTCGATTTACAATATTTCACCCGTTTTTATTAAAAACCGTTTTGGTAATTTCAGGCGGGAATTGCAAAGTTGCAAAATTCCCAACATGTCATTTGCTGCAAACATGTTTTAAAACCTGCCACTCATTTTTTAACTGTATGCTCTTGGTTCTTGGTTATACATTACTTGTGATTGTTAGTATATTTGCATTGTTGCATTAGTAAGGAATAATCTTTGCTTCAAGTTTTTGCAAACATTCATTCATTTATTCATCCATTTCCGAGTGTCATTTTTAGCATTGCCAGGGTTTAAAATCCGTTTTTCTCTCTTGTTTGGGGAGGGAAGATCCAATTTCAATTCCGTTTTCCATTTGGCATTCCTGATTACCTTCTGTTTCTGTTTATCCATTTAGAATTGATATTTGTGGGTTGAGGGAATACTGCAGGGGGAAATTTTAACTCAAGTACTATCTTACCTAAAATCAAAAAGTGCTCCTATTCCCCGGTGTTTTGTAGATGTGTGAATAGAAGGTTAAACTAAGGGCATTGCTTCCATTCCTATTGTTCTAATTACCCATTGGTGATTGCTGTCACGTAGTAAAAATGTTATGATTTCTTTTAATTTTCTAATAAATAAATAAATATTATATTTTACCCACCAGCCTGGTTCATGGTCCATTGTGACCCAGGATATTTGTAAAGGGGGTGTGATATGAGTGGTGTACCATCTCAATATTGAACCTAGTCTATAAACATAAGCATTTCAGTCATGCGCTGCATACTGGGTCGAGACTAAGGTGTGCGTCGCCTGTTTGAAATCTTTAACAACCTGTGGCCTTGTATCCCTCACCTGTGTCCATATACCAGCAGGTCTGAGGTGGAGGTATCACCGGCTTGGATTTGTCAGTAGTGCCGGCAGTATTGTGCAGGTATTTCTGGCGAGTCCATGCTTTTGCTATGCCGGTGATACCATTATGCAGGTATTACCGGCACATGTTTCCACCATTGCCGGTATTACCATTGCCTGTGTTACCGGTGCCGGTAATACCAGGTGTGGTGATATTGGTGCTGGTAAATCCAGCAACTGTGTTCCGTTCAAACCATACTTTGCCGGAACTGTTAAAGTGCCAGTACATGCTATTACCAGCATTTTAACAGTATTCCAGCAAAGTCGTAATGACCCCTATTGTGTTTCTCAAGACAAGATGGCCACTGGCAGGGAGTAGACATGGCGTGAAGAGCTCTGCTTGGCCTCCCATTAATATTGCAGTTTTCTGAAGGGTGAAGATAGCAAACTTTCCCCTCCCTGAACACTAATTATGAGGAATGACCCTCTAGGAACCAACCAATGGCCTTGGTGGATACTCTACGAGCATTTTATCATCTTTCACCATGAGAGGTGAGAGAGGCCCACAGCTGCACACAGCAGTGAGGCCTGTGCTCGACTCGATCAGGCAGAAGGTTCTAGGGGCCGAGACTGCGGAGGAGGATGAAGGAGCGATGAGCCCCCCTGAGGAGTGGACCCAGAGGTCAAATAGACTTTGCTTTGGTGCCATTGCAGATGCCGATGGGAGCCTCCCGAGGGTAGCGAGAGATGGGGGAAGGAAGAGAGGCAAAGGGACCACCAGCACCTGACCCATCTCGACAGTGCAGCTGTGGGCACCACTGTAATTGGACCTTGGAAGGCGAGTGGAGTTGACCTAGAGAACCCGTGGACATTGAGGAGAGCCCCTGCACCCAGCTGTTTTGAGAAACGAGGAGGTGAGAAGAGTAGCAGGGACTTCAAATGATCAATCCTGCCATATGGGGAAGCTGCCTGCATACACCTTTTTGTTAGAGCCAGTGAACAAGCAAAGTTCCCAGTGGCTCGCTGAGAGGGTCACGCTGGACCGCACCACCACTCACAACATGCGATAGCTCAGTAACAAAATCGATAAAGCTCAGAAAGGTAACGTGCAGGACATGACACTGAGTAGTGCATAAGGAAATGCCCAAAGGACCACTTATAGGGAAGGAAAGAAGGTGCTGTTGGAGGGGTTAAGCAACCCAAGGAGTTAAAAATGGAAGGAGACAGCTCGGAGAAGCTGAGAGAGAGATTGGGGTACTTCCTCTGGCGTTTGGTCGAGGTGTCTCCGAGATGACCCGAGGAGCGCAGTGGAGACACAGTACGACTTTGCATACTGGGAGTGAAATGTAGGGCAGTGCAGCAACCGCAAGTAAAACTGGTAAAGGTTCCACAACACTGGTTCCAGATAACCACTTACTCTCTACAGGGTGACTTTCTAAGAAGCCCTCATCCCTCTGAAGCATTGTTGTTTTTTCTGGTGGACACAGAGGGGTGGATATGTAACCTAAATGCTTAGAGGGAAACCAAGGTAACAACGTCCCACAACAAAATCAAGGTCCACCCAGGCACAGGGCCAATTTAGCGGCTCTGGACCCCTTGGACAAATTTAGAAGAGGAATCTGAAGAGGGCGACACAGCTACATTGAGTGAATTGGTGTTGGGAGCCACGACCAATTCGATCACAACGGAGGACCTTTAACAGGATCTAAAGGACTTCCAAGAAACATTCATGGCAACATTAGAGGTGCAGTTTCAAATGCTGAGATCTGACTTGACTAAATCCTTGTCGGAAAGGGGAGCTTGTGCAGTTGAGAGAAAGAACGGATACCATACGGGCAAACTGCTGGAACATCTGAGTAGAGTTTCCCACAACTTGGGACTTAAAGCGGAGGACCTACAAAATAAATCTAGATGATCTACCATCCACAGAGAACATGAGTGACAATGAACTCAAGACACAAGTCCAAACCCAGTTTGCCTGTCTTCTGGCTGAGGCTACTAGATAGAGTGCATAGAACTGGCCGTAAGGGCGGGGATGATGGACCGCTCCCAGGGATGTTCTGGTCTCGCTGGCATCGTACCCACAGAATTTGGAGATATTACAGGCTGCACGGAAAAAAGACCCACTTGAAGTTTGGGGCTCCAGGATCCAACTCTTTCAGGATCTGGCATTGAGCACTTTGCAAAAAAGGCTCCCTCAGTGAGGGAATTTGCTAGCAGGGACATAAGATACAAGTAGACCTTTCTATTTGGCTTCTTGTTTTCCTGGGAGGGTTTGCAGCGCTGCATAACATCTGGTCAAGAGGGTTACGACTTGCTGCATTTGGAGAATGAGGGTGAGGAAAAGACTAAGGGCGAAAAAAACACAGAACAATCCACACTGGCTAAAAGTATGTGGAAGAAAGCGCTGATAGGTCCTCAGCCACAAAACCTGTGATGGTCGCTTCATCAAAAATACAGGTCTTACTCTAAAGTGAGCACTATGCATAGAAGAGGATGATGATCTGATTAGCTGTAAAGGAACATTAAGAACCTATTTAAAGACAGATCAGGTGGGAGTTACAAAGCAGAGGCAAATTATCTGCTCCTAACTTGTTTTCACATAAGGACGAAAGAGGCCTGGGAGGGAGGATAGCTATGTGATGCATACGAGTGGGGGATGGTCTGTATGCTTTCATTGGGGTTGTATGGGGTTTGGGCAATTTAAGAAACAGGGGGGACAGGAGGGGAAGGGGCTGGGGTGCATGATGAGTGGTGAGGGAGAGTGGTAGGGATGGTGCAAGAAGTGAGTGTGGATGTTAGATACATCGAGGGAAGACGTGGATGGAATAACTTGAGGCGGGTGCAGTACAGGGGTTCCCCCAAGACACAGCATCTATCGGTGGCTAACACAAAATAAGAGGGGGCTAAACTCCCCACTTAAAAGGAAAAGGGTGGAGCAATTTACAAAGGAACAAAGACCCAATTTATTCGCACTCCAGGAGATGGATGTCCTGCGGTGGGACAGGGGTAGAATTAGGTTTAGGAATCATCCTCACATATTTCAAGCCACAGCTGCAACCAAAACTGTATGGTCTTATTGGCCTTGAGGGAGGGCAACAAGGTAAGGATTGAAATGATGGAAGAGGACAGGAAGAGCCGGTACATACTGGTGAGGGGAAGCCTGGGCAGATTTCAGTTCACAGTAGTGTCTGTTTACACACCGAATACTGGGCAGGAAAAATGTATGTAAGGTTTTCTGCGCCAGATGGAGGCCTTTGCCATAGGGGAGATAGAGATAGTGATGATGGGAGGCTTAAACCTTGCATGGTCATTAGATCTGGAGAGAAGCTCAGGTACATTTCCAGCACGCCAGTCTTTTCTCTATCTACCAATGAAATTGTAACCTCATACCCCTGATGTGCAACAAAACCTGATACACACGCTATGAAGTATTTACCAATTTTTATGATTTTATTTGGATTACCATAACTAAATTGTATAACATAAAATGTTGGATGATTTATGTTTATTATTGATGGACAATGATTTTATTGAAATATGTGAATATGAAGGTGATTTACTGGCCCTGAGGAAGACCTGTGTTGATAGAGGTCGAAACATGTGTTGGCAGGATTAAGCTAATCACTGTTAGAAAATAAAAAGCTCTGGACAAAGAAAAAGATTCATGTTATATATTGTGTACAATAACCAAGGAGGAAGTTGAACCTTGATTATTATCTCCTGAAGCTAAATTGATGGACTATGCGCAGTGGCTAAACCAACACGTTGTTTTGAACACCTGCAATAGGTTTCGAGGGAGCTGAAGGGCAAAGCTCATAGCTACAACTTTTTCTCTAGTGTGCACAAAACACAATCTACATTTGGGTCTCATCCTGCTATTGGGAAGAGTGGTAGACATTACCATAGGCCCCCTGGAATTGACAAATAACGCTTCTGTAGTGATGAAGCTGCATGTTGCCAGAGCACACAACCCCTTATGGCGGTGGTCTGTCCCTGAGGAACTGTTCAGGGATCCTGTCAAGAGTGAAGACATTGAGAACAAAATATCCAGATTCTTTGAATCAGCTAAGGGCCTTAGAGACCCACCTGGAGAAGGAATTGGATGTCCGAAGGCAGCGTGTGGAGACGTCCCCATTCAGGGAGGTTTATAAAGCTTATAGAGAAACTATGGCACAACTGAACCTATCACACATGAAAAAGGCTGCACCAGACAACACTATTACAATGGAGCAAATAAAGCTGACAAAATGCTCGGCAGACTTCTCAGGCGACAGAAGGGCTCCAAAACGGTTCGCACTATTATAGATGAGAAGGGGAATAGGTTCACAAAAACAGGGAACATTGCACTGGAATTTATGAAATATTATGGGGCTCTTTACACTTCAGAAAATCTGGCACCTGAGGCACAACAACAGTATTTAGACCGCCTAACGATCTCTACAATCGGAGAATTAGCAAAGAGCAACCTTGATGTCAACATCTCTGAAGAGGAGGTCTTGCTGGTCATTAAATCTCTCCCCCTAAATAAATCGTTAGGGCGAGATGGTTTTTCCACTGGATTTTATAATGCTTTTAGGCCGATTTTGGTGCCAGGTTTGACTAAGGTTTTTTATTCTTTTCGCAGCTTGTGGTGGATTTCTCACACTATGAAAGAATCCAAAATCATCCTCATCCCTGAACCTAACAAAGATCTGACCAAGTGTGCATCGTACCACCCAATCACCCTCATAAATATACACACTAAGATATACACCAAAATCCTGGCAAATAGGTTGGATCCCTTTTTGCCTTCCCTGATTCAGGATGATCAATCGGCTTTATTAAAGGTTGGAAAACATTTGACATCATCAGAAAGGCGCCACATTTGATGGAAAAGGTACGAAAAACTGATACCTCCACTGTCTTGCTTTCTTTAAATGTGGAAAAGGGTTTTGACTGGTTGGAATGGTCCTTCTGTTTTGCCACAATGAAGAAGATGAGCTTCGAAGAGGTATTCATGCATATGGTGTGACCTAACTACATTGCCCCTTCGGCGAGACTCATGATTAAAGGAACGTTCTCTGAAGTAGTGAAACTGCGAAGAGCCACTAAACAAGGATGTCCCCTCTCCCCCATTCTATTTGCAATATATTTAGAACCCTTCTTACAAGCGCTGCAGATGTCTGACGACATCAAGGGGATTCCTTTCAGGGGTGTACAACATAGGGTTGTGGCCTTCACAGATGATATGTTACTGACCATCGCCAACCCTCTAAGGTCTTTGACATATATATAGAGAAAGAATTAGAGGAATTTCGGGCAATAGGACTACAAAGGGTATTTAATATCTAGAGGTGATGCTTGCTAGAAAATTAGAAGGGCTGTACCAGGCAAATTTCCCAGGTCTCTTGTCCTCTATATGGACTGATTTGCAGAGGTGGAACCCACTCACGGTATCCCATGCCCAAAATGACGATGTTGCCACGCATTTCCTACTTATTTCAGGCTCTCCCGGGACACATTCCAAAGAAGTTTTTCAAAACATTTAACCTTTTGGCTAGTACATTTATTTGGAAGGGTGAAAGACTGCAACTATCAAGTACACTTCTGGAAACCCCTAGGGGGAAGGGAGGACTAGGCCTGCAAGACCTTCAGAAATATTATGAATTTGGACAAATCCAAATAATTTGAGAATGGATTAGCAGCAACTTTAGCAAACGATGGGTCATCATGGACAGGGCTGGTATGACCCACCACCTACATGAGGTTTTATTGCTTCCTGGGAAGGACAGACCGAGACATATGTAGTTAAGCCAGACTACTAAGCTAGTGGAGAACATATGGAATGGCCTTATCTGGAATTACCACATATCCTTACTCCCCTCCCCCTTTTCACCACTGTTTAAAAATCCCCAATTTTCACCGGACTTAGAAGAAGGGGCATTTAGGAGGTGACAAGAGGAGGGATGCCTTAAGCTAAAAGACTGTTACTCAGGTGTAATGATTAAAGCATTTAATGAATACAAGCAGTGTTTCTCTCTTGAAGAAAGAGAACGCCTTCACTATTTTCAAATAAGACATTGGAGGTCTTGTGGGGAAAATAAAAGAGAACACTGACCCCCTTTGAGAAATTGTTAACCTCCCAGGAAGTATCGAAAGGGCTGATTACAGATATTTATTGTATTCTTGTCTGTCAATATGGGGAGACAAGAGAATTGGGCTTACATGAGCAAATGGGAAAAAACGGTGGGGGAAAAGATACTGGTGGGACAGTGGGAAAAATTGTGGTATGTACCAAAACTAACAAAAGCAATTCAAATAAGAGAAATGTGGTACAAAATGATGTACCAATGGCACTATACCCCACTCAGACTGCAGAAAATGTTCCCGCAAATGTCATGGCCTTGGGGCAAGGGCCCAGGCCTTCATCACCCCCAGGAGCCACATGGACCCAGTCCTGGCGCCTTTGGCACCAGGCTCATGGAAATGTTTGCTTGGTACACTCTGTGCCTACAGCATGTGTATCAGGGCCGAGTGTGGCCATAGAACAGCATTGGGAGGCACGTGCTGGAATCCTTGGGCGGGGCAAGGTGGAGCCACAAGGCGTGGCTAAAGGGAGGGGCCAGAGCCAGCCTATATAAGGCCAGCCCAACCACAGGCCCTCGCTTCGCATTACCCTGCTTTGCAGCGTGACGCTTACCGCCTTATCTCACCTTGATTCCGATACTCCAGCTCTGAAGACCATCTTACATACCTGTTCACAGACACTCCATCATTGAAGACGCACCTACCTGACTCGCTCCATCGCTGCAGCATGCCACCTATCCTAGCCGCTCCATCGCTGAAGGCGCACCTACCTGACTCCAGCTGCTCCATCGCTGAGGTGCGCCCACCTGATTCCAGCCGCTCAATCGCTGAAGGTGCACCTACCTGATCCAGCTGCTCCATCGCTGAAGGTGCGCTTACCTGATTCCAGCCACTCCATCACTGTGCGCGCACCAAACCTGCATTCCGTCAGAGTCGGGGCCTTTTCTCTCCCAATTCAGACTTCCAGCAACGAGGGAGCCTTTTGCTTCATCTCTGCTTCATCGCAGTATCTTCCTCCGGAGCGGCCAAACTGTCTTCAAGCATCCGGACTCTGCTCCACGCCGTCGGACCGCTCCTACAAGGGAAAAGAACACAACAGGTTAGAATAACGAACTCTGGGCTGCATCTTACCTGAGTCTTGACTTCCATTGTAACGGCCAGTTTACCTGTTGACCTTGAGGGTCCATCATCCTCAGGGGAATCCCAGGATCCGCTCCACGCTTCCGATCCATCATCTTAATACCTATAGGGAAGAGCAGAGACGTGCAAGACATCATTATTGCTTACCACCAAGTCAAGACTCTTTGCTAAAGACATTATTGAAATAACGAACAATAACTAAAACCAAAGACTTTCCCTCCAAGTGGATTGGTCACAGCCGGTCTGGATCACCACTTCACGGGCCAGTGAAGCAACTAGGCCCATTCTACGCACCCCTGCTGAAGGAAGCAGGACGGAGAGCCCAGCATTACAAATAACAGGTGAGCTTGCATGGGAAGGCTCTTGCGCACACACCGTTCTGGCACGAAAGGGGTGAGGGAATTCGTAACGCCTCCGCGACATCCTCATTGCCTCTCCTCTCCTCCCAGGGGCAATACCAGCATCCAGAACAACATCCTCCGTGGCAGCTGGGGAAGACAGCCGATACAGGGGAGCCAAGTCGAGGGAGGGCTCCAACCGTGCCCCAACACCCCCGCAGAGACCAGGTGAGCGTAACAGCAAATGTTGTCAGGGTGTTGAGGGAATGTGGGCACATAGGTACATGGATACACACCAGCTGCACCTCCTAAGAGGTATTCTTCCTTTCCTCTCATTCCCCCAGAAGCTCACTGTCTCCAGAGCTCTGGTTCTCTCTAGGCTGGACTACTGCAATAGCCTCTTTCTAAATCTGCCTGCTTCTACTCTCCGCCCTCTGCAACTCATCCAAAACAGGACTGCAAGACTTGTCCTTGCCCTCAAGCCCAGGGATCGTATCTCTCCAGGACTGAAATCTCTGTGCTGGCTCCCAGTGGGTGCGAGGATTAAGTTCAAAACCCTCTGCATTGTCCACAAGGCCTTCTGGGGCCCGTGGCCTCAATGCCTTCAACTCTCTCTTCCTAAATACCTTCCTTCTCGAGCTCTTCGCTCATCCGCCTCCAGCTCTCTCAGGGTCATTCGCTTCTCCAAGCAACGAGTTGGTGGTAGATCTCTTTCTTCGGCTGGGGCCTTCCTCTGGAACAGCCTCCCTGCCTCTCTGAAAATTGAGGAGAACCATCTCCGGCTCCGGAAGCACCTCAAGACCTTCCTCTTTGCTTCTGCTTTCTCTCCTCCTCTCCCCTGCTGAACTCCTGGCTGAAACTGAAACTGCACTGGTCACCTGGTTTCCCTCTGTTCTTGGGCCCAGGTCCCCTCCCCGCCAGTTGCACACCAGCACTGCCCCCCTGGCAACCTATGCACTCTGGTGACTGTTTCTGTATCCTTACAGCCCCCTACCAGTACTTGACACCTGATGTCTGCACTTACGCCTGCCACTAGCTGGCCGCACCTCTTATTTATTGTTCTTATTATTGTTTTATTTATTTTCTGTTTATCCTATGTACTGCACTTCCCCTCCACCTTTGCCCTTTCACTTCTCCCCCCTCTCCCCTGCAATTGCGCAATCTCAATGTCACCTGGCCTAGTAAGATCTTTGTCTTTCTTCCCTCTGTTCCCCTCCCTTGCCTTGGTGCGCCTTGAAACACTTGTGTATAGGCACGTTATAAATGCCATATCATATGGTATCATGGTGGAAATGCCCAAAAATACAGGGATCTTGGGGAGAAGTGCAAGAGTCGATTCGATCCATTTTGAAGGCAGACTATAGGAAAACTCCCCTGAACATTTTATTGGGGATTTGGGAATATGGGCAGGAACCAAAATCCAAGGCAGTTAGGAGAGCCCTTGCAATTTTGATTATATCAGAACTATTACTAATAGCTCAAAAATGGAAGAGGAAGGAAATACCAACTTTCCAAGCATGGTTGAAGAAAATATGGAAATGTATAGTGTTGGGATGGGTGATGCCCTCCCTACAAAATGAAAAAGCGCAATTCAGCATGGATTGGAAAGAAGTATTGGGCTTCCTCAAGGATGACTTTAGAATCCTGGTATGCACACAAAGGCTCATATTGTTGGACATAGGTTGAACTCACGGTTGTACCTCAATTCATGTACTCTTACTTGGTGCTGCACCAAGCGGGGAGAGGAAGTGGGGGATTGGGAGGGGAGGTGTGAATATACTTTTCATGTTGTATTATCTTTATTTTATGTGTAAAGTACAATTGGTATGAAAACGAATAAAAAGAGGAAGAAAAAAGAGTTAGTGTGTTTCTCGAAGGGGTCCTTCTGTCAAGAGGAAACTACATCACTGCCAAACTCAAATGCCACTACCACATGCAGTAAGCAATATCGTCACTGATTCTCTGGAGGGAAGCTTCTCCTACGTGGCCAGGAAAAGGCAGAAGCTACCTGACTCTGACCCTGGGGGTGGTTATCTGCGGGAGGATCACATGGCGTAAAACAAACTCCAGAGGGACAAGAAAATACTGGATTGAAATAATCTGAAAACCATATTTTCTAATGACATCCATGTGCCCTTACAACAGACCTATATGGCTTATTTTGATGTAATTGAAGAATGTCCAGGTTTCTTTAGTCAATCACCATATTTGGCAAGGCTCTCAGCGGCCCGACTCTTGACACTGGGCCAGGCAAGCCTTTCTCAAATCTTCCTTCACGGTCAGCTATTATTCTGCTGCGCCACACTTCCAACTCTTCCAATCATGGGGTCAGAGTTTGCTAAAGTGCGTTGTGGAACATCCAGATTCTATATATTCCTATGTATATAGATTGGCGCATCGCAGCAATCTTTTCACTATGTAGCCAGTCTTATGATTACTTTGTCTACTTGCGTTACTGCATCTGTACATTTGTAAAATGGTTTTGCATTTTCCTCTGTGCTTCTCCGTACGTGCAATCTCCATTTAGCTCCCGAAATGTTGCATACTTCATTACTTCATCATCAGGTTCTCTAGGGTCTATATTCTTGCTTCATTTATATCTCTTCTGTGTGCGTCACCTCAACTTCATGTGACGTCACTAGTTCTTTCTTCATTCTTTTCACACTTCTTCCGGAACTTCCTTCAGAAGGTCATCATTTCTTTGTGGATACATATAGGGTTTTCTCAATGGATACCTTATTTCAAGGACTTTTCGCGGTATTGGCATTCTCACTGGTAGTGCACATGTCGCTATTTCCGGTTGCCAACATATAGGCAGAATAGGGGCGGAACTTCCGGTAGAGGTACTTGCCGCCTCCTCCTCTACAAGAATCATGAAGAAAGTGTGAAATACCCTCATAGGAGAGGATAACAGAGGTATACCATGAAAAAGGGATGTGTCATGCCCCTTTAAAGTTAATGGAAATAAAACGAATACGAATCTGAACATTGGAGAAAACTCTGTGTATAAAGAAAACTTGAGGGAAGACCCATAACCCTTGGAAATTGTAAACACTGCGAATAAGATATTGGAACAAAAGGACCCGAGTGGGAAAAGAGGAATTTTACTTAAAAAGTGTGAAAGCCTAAGGACTGGAGAAGTTCAAAGTAGAAGGCATTCCCATTGAACTTGCGAAGTAAAACCTTGAAAGAAAAGAGAAACGTGGGGCAAAAGCCCTACTTTGGTGAACAGTAGACCTTTTGTTGTGTTGTGGTCCGAAGGCATCGGACAGTTGTTGAAGGACCAGAAGAAACATACGGGACGGCAGGATCCCATTTTCTACACAAATGTTTTATTGCTTTTTACACCTTAAACCTTTATGTTTTTGGGACTATGAAGGAAAAGCTAGAAGTATTTAGCTTAATGAAATCCCCTTGTGCACATTATATTAAGTTAGGCGTGTAAGGGTGAGTGTAGGGTTTGAACATAGTAAGGAAGACGATCTTTTTGTTTTATCCTGTCACAGACATTCCTTAGTTCTGTAGAGGCAGGGAAACCCCCCTCTTAGAGCTTAGGGATAGAGAGGAATTTCCCAACCCCTCTTGTCATTTTGTTGAATAAACGTCATAAGTCAACTTGAAACCAATGGATGTGTCTGAGTCTTACTCTTGACACCTGAAGAGGGAAAATTGAGATCAAACTCCTGCCCCTCACCCCAGGCACATTGACAGACAGAACAGCAGGAAGACCAAGTAGCGCACTTATCATTTGAACCAGGCCCCAGCGCACCCATGGGTGACAAACATGCTGCAAGACACCCACTCCACCAACATTGCAACTTCCATGCTACATTAGAATCAATGCAGCAATACCATAATCTACAAAACACAAGAACCCCTGTTTAAAGGCTGCAGATGCCTATAGTAATTAACATGAACTAATTGCACAGTGTAAAGCCATGTTTCAGGAAAATCACAGCCAAGTGCATTTTGCCTCACTGAACACCAGCCGTGCTGACTTCATCAATTCTCCTTGCAAACCCAGGAGCAGCCAAGGTCGCAGGGTGAGATAAGATTGCTTTCTTTGAACGACAGTAAACCCTGGCAGACAAACATTTTTTAATTCTCCACAAATACGAGTAAAGCCACGGCAGAGCATCCAGAGCCCAGTGTGTTTTATTTTTTCTTTTCTTTCTATGGGAACGAAAGACATTTTCGCAAGACTCGCACACCATTTGAAACATAATTGTAACAAGAATGGCTCAGCTCTGGCCAATGAACACTGAGAGCCCAGGGGCGAAAAAACCTGTTTCAGCTCGAAACCGATGGGAACAGATTCATACTGCAACAATTTCAGAGTTAGGTAATGGGGGGTGGCGCAGCTAAACCAACCCACTGACGCAAAAGTCCAATGTCCAATTATCAGGCTCTCTATAAGGGCTACATAGGTAACCTATTACTTAGCAGCCAATAACAGGAGGAGATAGGTTTCTGGGAGCTGATCCAATTCTGTGAGGTCAGCCTGCAGTGTGATTACAAAGCTGGCTTGCAAGCCAGCCCCAGGGGAGACGGCGCCTAGACTTTCGATGTGCACGAATCTCTGCGTGTTTGTTTTTTCTTTTTTGCTGCCCAGGAATAAACGCAGTTTGGAACATGTGGCTGCCTGCTGGGGCCTCTGTTGCATTCCTGTGGGCCAAATGGGAGGTGTTGGGGTCTCCCATAGCTGCTGGCCCCCCTCAGCCCTGGTGGGGGTCCAGCTTCTCCCCAACACCCCTTATAATAACCTTTTAGAAAATTAGTAGAAGCTCTTCTTTTTATCACACATGTATCACTATTCCTACAACACCCAGAGTCTCTTCAGAGCTTTCATTAAGACAATAATTATTTTTTATCTCCCCATCCTCCCAGCTTAACTAGCATTCTCATAAGCCATAGATCTTGCTTTTCAATTGTCATGTACTTCTTGCTAGAAGTTTCTCTAGATCAGAGTGAACAGGAAAATAGATTTCTCAATGCGTGCACCTCGTATTATGAGCCAGGATGTTTAATCATCTGGGGATTTCACTTCACACTGGTTTACTATTTGCAGCCTAACATTTCCATCTGAGTTTTTGAGGCTTTTGGAACTGCAGTGTCTTTATCCAAGCTTGGACTGGCCATTCAGTCTAACGTACACTGCCTGAAAGAGAGGGCAAACCAGTGTGGAATGGTGTTTATCAGTTTCAAGTGCTGGTTCGGGGCTGCTAGGCAGCATTGTTGGGTCAGGAAAGTCATTTTTCACGCAAGGCTTGCCCACTCTTGACATATCCTACTCCCTACATGATGCATGACTGCACGACCACACTTGTGTGCTGCCTTTTGCTGGACCCACCCGCCCTTTCCACTTCCAGCATACCTTGACTCTATAGCATAACATGTGCTCTTCACCCCCACAGGGGTATCGTGGCACTGTAGACCGATAACAGATGTTTATTGTTACCCAACTAAGTGATACTCACTTTATTGGTCTCAGAGGGATGGAGGGTTGAGTGAAGCTGTCAAGATTCGAACCTGTGACTATGAGCTCAAGCACTGATCCCTTTAGGGATAATTAGTCCATTGAGCCACAGACTCGGCTAAGAGGCTGCACCTTGTTTGATGAAGGAGCTCAGAAGTGGGAGAAAGTCTCCCTTGGTGACAGCTTTGCCAGTGGAATTCCTTTATCAGTAGTGTAGAGCTAGGCGTTCCCAACTCAGGTCCAACAAACAGGGAGAAAAAAAAGTAATCCACAATCAACTCAAAAAGGAGTGCATCACATGCAAGAAAAACACACAATGAATTGCTACATAGCGGCCGGGAAGATGAACAAAACAAGCCAACTTTAACCTGCCTCTTCCAGGCCCAACATTTTATAGCCACAATGAGACCATGAGCATATGTTCATAAAAGTGTAACAAAAATCTAATTCTAACTAAGTCATTGGCTGGTCGTCACCAACCGCCTTAACATCTCTATACATTGTTAAATAAATACTGTCATTTTCTATCTTGCCATCAAAACATCATCATCCACCTCACATAGCCCCACCCCCCTTGATCAACTGAAAACATTTACCAATTCCATCCCCGGAAGACATTTAAATAAAGGGCTTCATTTCAATTGGGCTATATTACCTCAGGTAGCTGCAATGTCCCACCAACTAGACCAACAGGTAATAAAGCAACATGACACACACCTCCTCTATTCATTCCCTGTTCCCACCGTCTCACGTAGCTCCCTATCTTGTTACATGTTGCCAGCCATGGTATCCTGCCTTCTAGCACTCTTCGAGCAATGAATGGCTTCCTAGAAAGAACGTGACTGGTCCGCTGCTAATCACCATTCCTGGACCATAATTTTTGCTAATATCCCCATATTATTCAGTATCTTATTGTGGCTGCCTAAGAACGCTTGCTGCGTTCTTCACAAATATTATGCATTCCTTTCCAACCTGATGAGGCAGTACTTTGTTGCTTGGGACCAGCCATTCATCCCATGAGAAACCCCTTGCACTAAAGAGCTGGCAATTACACCACACCCTCCCCACCTGCCCTTGGACAGCCTGTTTGCAGGGTGAGACAAAATGTAATCAAGTGCTTCCAGCTAACAACCTTGGCCTAATACACTGCAATAGAAGCTTAGTGCCTCTACTTGAGGTCTGTTCCAAGATTCCCATAGTGCTCTTTCCCTTTTCTTAGCCCCCCCCCTCCGAGATAAGTAGGCCTCGGAGAGTGGCCTTGAATGCCTCTCATATTGTGTGCAACAGAGTGACTCCTATATGGTTGATCTTGAAATATTCTCTGATTTCCTTGTGAAGGAATACTCTGAATACCAGATCTCTAAACAGCGTATCACAACATACCCATCTTTTGTCTATTGGAGTGTGGAACTCAGCATCAAGTGTTACTGTGCACATGTCATGGTCTGACCAACCTATCACTTGAATTTCTGCATCCATGATGTTGTGTTCTTGCACAGCCTCTAAGAGTATATAGTCTATCCTAGAGAAGGTGTTGTGAGGGCAGAGTACATGGTTAATGCCCACATCTGTGGGTGCCTTATCCTCCATGAATCGATAAAAAAATAGTCTAGTTGTCTAGTAGGGCGGTACTTAAATTGTCGACCTCGTGTATCGCGGGTGGAATTGCCCACGCCCTTAGTGATATTCAGTCTTGTGCAGGATCTACAATCGAATTGAGGTCTCCCCCACAAAGAAGGGTTCAAGTTTTCCATGTATTTAGGGACACTAGAGTTTCACTATAAAACTGAAATTGCTGTTGGTTGGGGGAATAAAGTGCACATAGCGTCACAGCGAGGTTGCTAATCTTCCCATTAAGAGCTATCAATCGACCCTCCATACCTCTCTTGACCTGTTGGACTTCTAAACCAAGTGACTTCTGGATCAGTATCCCCACCCCTGCTTTTTTCACCAAGCTGGATGACCGGTGGGCACCTCCTAGTTCCTTACAGTTAAGCACATATTCTTCACCCCTCATTTCTATGGGGAGTTTACATTTAGAGACCCTAACTCCATACCATTACACTGTGCCATCATATGAGGTCTCAGTACTCATTTCTGGTCTCAACCCACCCCACAGATCTTGTTGAGCTGCCTAATCTGGTTACATTTTTCAAGTACAATTCAATCCTGTCCATAGACCTTGTTTTCCATCCCTTGATGCCAAAAGAAATCTCCTGATTGCCCATTGTGCGTCCCCCCCCCTGTATCCCTGATGAGTACCCTGCGGCATCCATCCCTCCAATTCTGGGACACCCTATTGAAAAGGGAGGGCCATTCAGAAGAGACTGCTTGCCCATGACAAGTATTAACTTCAAATATGGAAACAAACAACAATCATGAAATGAAATGTAAAAAAAAAAGCATGCAAACTCAGTGGTTGGGGAAGTTCTCTGTTACATAGTGTCCATCGATATTATGCGTTGGTGCACCAGTAGTCCTAGGGCGGACCCCAGTGAGAACCTCACAATATCAAAAGTGCAATGAGGACCTCCAGTGCCAGTCAAGGAGTGCTAAACCTGCAAAATGTCCTCGAGTTGGTAGAGTGCTCCTTCGCGATAGAGCTTTCTGAGAGCCATCTATTAAGTCCACTGCCGGGTCTATGCCTCTGACCTCAATGCTGTGATCCTCAGATGACAGTTGCTTCAGGACACCACCAACTTCGTCTTTTGATGTGATCCTGTATTCTTCTCCTCTGTCGGCGAACGAAAGTGAGAAGGGGGTATCCCCAGCGATAATGACTATCCCTCTCTTGGAGACACTAGGCTAAAGGTCGGCATTCCATCCACTTTGAGAGTGTCATGGCTGAAAGATCCTGGTAGATATGGGCACGTGACCCATCAAAACGAATGCCTTCTTTCTCCCTGGCTTTTTGCACTATGTCAATTTTCTGTCTAAAATACTGACATTTAGCGAATATAGATTGTGGGCCATTGGTAGGACCATCCCCAACCGTATCCAGGTGGATCCGGTCAAAAGATAGCTCTGGGACTGGTACGTCCATGAAGAAACTGTTAACAAGGGCTTCAAGAGTTAGCGCGGTTTCTCCCTCCGATTCTTTCAGACCCATAATGTGAATGCTGGAACGCCTTTCCCGGTTTTACAGGTCATCTCTTTTAAGCACCATGTCCATTTTCCTCTATTCAAGGTCTAGTAGACAGCCCTCAACTCTTATTTCCATTAGATTGGTGGACAGTTGGTTGTTTTCTAATGATTCAATTGGATATTCCACCTTGTCCAATCTTCCTTTAAGTTTTGAAGTAGATACTGTTATGCCACTCTTTACTGATCTGATCTCCTCCAGGAGTATACATATGTCTGCCTTGGTAGATGCCTCATGGTCAGCTCCGGTGAGATTCAGGGTTGCTTCTGTTCCACGCGGCCATGTCTGGTTCACACCAGAAACTGTGTGATCTTGTTGCTGTATGATTGTGTAGCATTCGTGTCTTCTGTGCCGTGATATATATATTTTACTTGGGGACATTTCTGCTCACAACTGAGTATGTAACACTCATTAAAAAGTGTCAAGTCCCTCCAAATGCTGAAGTAAGAGTTATGCCATGAAGGGATGGCAGACACTCAAAGTAGTTCGTGAGTACGCTTGTGGGGACCTTTGGCACTGGGTAACCCAGTTTATGTTGGTGTGCAGGCCTTGTGCAAGTACTGTCTCAGTCTTGGGACTGCGACCCAGGTTGCGTCCTCATTCCATCATGCGGGACATATGGAGGGTGACAGTGATGGTCCCCCTTCTACATCAGTCAGGCCTGTTAGTGAGGAAAGTTCTATTATGCCTAGCACTGTATGCCTCACTGCCTTCTCCCCTTCAAAAGGGACCATTAATTAGTGCCACAGAGCTATATTTCCCTCGCAGCGAAGACCATGTGAGCCAGGCATTGTGCAAGCTAAACTGAGTCATAACGTGCTTACCTTGGATTGGGTCACCAAACGCACTGACAACCGCCTCCCCTGGCACCGTAGGTCACGTCGGTGCAGTCTGTCACAAGCGTCTTTCTTTCTCACCTGTTTTTCCTTGCTTGTGGCCTTCTTGGAAGCACTTTCCTTCTTCCTCACTGTTCGGGACTTGTATAAGTTGGAGCGCGAGTCTTCATGTTCCAGCGTGAGGTAGTCGGCTGCCTAAGCCGGGAAGCGTTTAGTATCCAGGAATGCTAACGATGGATCCAGGAAGGAGGTGGACAGGCGTCCGATGCTTGGAAGTGCCAGAAGATTGCAGCACCGAGCACAAGACGGGATCCGGGAAGAAGGAATAAAGGCTTGCGGAGGGTTGCAGGAATCAGGAGAGGGTTCAAGGACGGAAGAAAAAAGGGGTAAGAGTTGGAGACAATATGATACACGGACTCGAACACATGCCTAACAACTCCAAGCAGTTGCCTTGAGACACACAGAGCCGCGGGGGTGCGCCTGTTTTCTAGGAAGCAGAGTGTTGTGCGCAAAGGCTAGAGCGCTGCGTTTCTGGCCCGTCGGCCAAGTTGGAAGGATCACAGAGCCCATGCCGCGGTGCCTCATGGACCACGAAGTCCAGAAGGCCCGGATTCAGTGGTTCATGACACAGTCAGCTTCTATGTGCTGGCTTTCGGGGGGTGTCAGCTGGAGCGGTCATCTACCGGCGCTGAATCACTGTGCTCCCTGTAGCTTGACAAGATCTTAACGCCACGAATATCTTGGGCCTGAAGGATAGATGATTTCCTTCTGTGTGCACAGTTGGTGAAGCTGTAGTTCTGTGGTGATGGCTCACCAATATCCCATCGGTAAGATCCTTGAGGGTATGTCCAGCGCCACCTTTGTGCTTTGCCAAGCGTATGGCCTCAGATATTTGCATGCCTGTGTCTTTACCTAGTGGAATCTTCAGGGAAGGCTCCCTGCTGTCTATCCTGAAACCCAGAACGGTATTCACAGATTTGGAACCAGTTCCTATTGCTTCAAATTGATGATGAGCACCAGCATCTGCAGTGGCTGAGTGATCCACCATAAGAGCAATAGCAACTCCTCCCATGAATGAACCATCAATTCATAGGGGGACATAGGGGAGTGGATATGGCAAAGGAAATGTGCACACAGTGAGTAATACGTTTTAAGAACCAAGAAACATGCATGATAATCCATGGATGTGCATGTGGAACATGATACAAATATTTGAAAAGGTATGTGTGGTAAGCACTTAGAAGCTCCTTGTAATTACAAAGAAAGTTGGCAAAATCCTCACCCATAATTGTTGATACAGGTACTGTCAGCGCTAAGCCCACATACGGGACAAGCAATGGTGCTTATAGAATAGTGAGAACAACATAGGCATTCACACAGGCGCTGGCTACAACAGTAGACCATACGTAACAATCAATAAGGAACAAAGGGAGAAGTGTGAGTAAATAAGTAAAGGAACAGGAGCAGGTAAAACGAAATTACACGTGCAAAGGCACACCCCGTCCCACCTAGGACACTGAGGCTGAGGATTATTTCATTACTGGATTTGATGAGAATCATAGGCCTTCTGCCTTCTTCCAATCAGGCAATGTTTCTGGGTCCCTTCCACTACCCAGTTCTACTGAGGATGAACAATGTAGTTATAAGAAGAGGTTTGGGTTACTCATACTGGATTTACCCTTTTAGTGAGGGGAGTGTTAGAATGGGGATATCTCAAATGGTTGCATGGAACAGCATGGCCACCCGCCTCCCCAGGTGTATTAGTAGGATCGGACGTAAATCTTCTAGAATGAGAGATGAGATGTGGTCCAGTCTTGACTGGCAGGCCATGGTCACAGCAGGAGCCACTAAAGCATATCAACTGTTTGAAGATATTTGCAGGGACCTTTGCAGTCCACTGTTTCACAAAGAAGCGTATTTACGTTTCTTATTGGCAACTAGTTCACTGTCATATACATGAACGAGCTGGGGGACACCAGGTCCAAGAGGTTGTTAGACCTTGCCATCCATTTTTGGGAATTCTGCCTACATTACCAGGTAAGGGTTCAGGCTGAATTTCTGCCGGGGTCTCAGAATCTGTTCGTGGTAGACTGGTGCACTCATCTCTGGAAAAATTCTACTGACTGGACTCTGGACAGGGAGAGTTTTCTCCAGATGCAAGTGCAGTGACATACTTTTGAGATATAAAGCCCAATTGCCCGTTTGGAGGCCTTATTCAGCAATGCAGACGCTTCCTTTCAAGATTGAGGGGCAGAGGTACTTTAATGCGTTCCTCCCTTTTCAAGAAGTTCAAGGGCTCTGTTACTTGGCCAGAGGCACGGGGCATCAGTAATGTTGATCACTCCTCTGTGGCTGACACAGGCTTGGTAACCATACGTTTTAGAGATGACCATGGACCCACGGTGGGTGCTTCCACATGCCAGCCACATTTTGCAGAAGAATCATGGCAAACCACACCCATTGATAGTGTTGGGTGTGCTGTGGCTGGTGGTTTGGAGGCTTTCAGGGACAGGTGATCCTCTGATAGTTTTAAAGTGTCTTTGCTTATCACAGATTCGTAAGCGCAAAGTACGATCAGGTCCTAGAATTCTGCCTATGTTGCCGTGGTTCACTGGCGTGATCAGGAATGTGTGGCTACCGTTCAGTCAATGATAGTGCGGATAGCACATGTTCTGGTTTCTTTGGCTTTGTCCCTCTCCTACCATATGGTGAATGTTTACAAGTCAACCATCTCTGCTCATCATTTCTTGGCAGAGGGTTTGACAGTGGACCAATGGGGGAGCATCCATTGACCTGTTGTTTGTTGAAGGGGTTGTGCGTGCATGCTCCTCCTAGATCAAGGTGTTCACATCTCTAGGATGTGGAAAAGGTTCTCTCTGTGGCCTGGTGATGTCTGGATAATGGGGATGTGTTTTTACAGGCTCTCAAAGCAAGGCTAGCCATGCTGATGTGCCTGGTGTTGTTCCAAAGGGGTTCTGATGTGGGGGCATTGGATATGTCAGGCAGAGATTTCCCTACAGAGGGTGTCTGCTTTCATATTTCTGGAATGACTAAGACAGGTTCGAGGGTGATCAGTTTTTCCCACTTTCATGACTGTCCTTGTTGGTGTGTGGTTCAAGATTTACAACAGTATGAGGCCAGGGCCAACGTCTTGAGAAAGTGTACGAGGGGATCCAAGAAATAAGTACATAGTCGCTAATGGAGAGTGTTATTTATAGAAGTCAGAAGAAATATAAAATGTTAGAGGATATATGGGGAAGATTTCTAGAGCTAATTTAACTTGAATCTGTTTGGTGTTAAATGAAGAGAAGGAAGGTGGGTGTCCGGACATGTGGATACTAAATTTGTAGTGTACTGTTCATCTTGTTTTGTATTGAATTTATGTTCATTTATTTACAACGTTAATTTAAAAAAAAGAATGTCCAAAGATCAGGTGTGTGCCTTTTTCCAGAAACCCTTCTGGACGGTCACTTCGTCTACTTTGACCTGTTGGGTCCAGTTGGTCATGTCCCAGGAAGGGGTGGATGTGTTTTCCTATGGTGATCATTCAGTCGGGGGTGCGATGGCTTTTACATTTGTGGTCAGGGGCGCGACTCAAGGACATTCTCAGGTCACCGGACTGGTCTAATGCAGGTGTGTTTAACATATTTTATTGTAAATCTATTGTGCAGGTGTTGGAAGTTGCACTTGTGCAGCTGTGAATCTGCATAAAAGAAGCCTCTGGACAGTGACATAGGGCCTCATTACACGGAAGGCGGTAGTCCAGGGTGCTATTAGCACCCTGGACCATGCCGGTAAAATACCGGCACCGCCTTGGCAGAAAGGGGATTTACCGCCCCATTCCAAGGTTGGAGGGGCGGTAAATCCCCTTTCCGCCATTGCCCTTCCCCATTCCCATTTCTGCCCCATAGGGCTCTATGGGACTGGGGAAGGCGCTAATTACGGCACCGCAATTTTACGGTGCCGTAATTAGCTCCGAGGTCCCTTAGCGGGTTGGTATTTAACGCCTGCAAAAAGCAGGCGTTAAAACTCCAACCCGCTAAGGGACCCCGTATACGGCGGTAAGGGTTAACGGTCACCGTTGCCATTAACGGTGACCGTTAACCCTTACCGCCGTCCGTGTAATGAGGCCCATAGACTTTAAATTGTTCCTAATTATAACGGCACCGAGGCGAGTATTAGCCAGCCCAGTTTTGCCCTCCCTTATGGTTTGTTTACTTTTGATAGTATAGTCAACGAGGAATTTGGAGGGATAGCCATTCTACTAAGGAAGGTGGATCTGCAATAGATTGGCCCCTGTGGTTAAGATGGGTGGTTTTTGTGGCATGTTTCTCGTTGTTTCTCCTGGAGACGGCATCTTCTCAGCATTGCTTGTGGTCGCTTTGGAAAAGATGAATTGGAGGATCGCGCAGGAATTATGGGTAATCCAGGGCTGCTAGGGCAGGAAGACATGTTGAAGGTTGTGTTGTGAAATGGTTCATTCCGTTTTGTTTCAAGTTGCTTCTTGCTACAATAATAAATATATGCCAAGAGTGCTGCATAATACTTTCCTCCAGGCTGTTAACAGAATGTGGACTCTGTCATAATACTAGTGACCATCGAAATTCGATAGGAATCCATTGTAAACGGCTACAACACGCGTAACTTTTTATATACATATCTATTTATTGGCTTTCTGTCAATTACATGTAAAACTTTAAGCGTAAAGTAGAACGGCAAGTGTGACTGTCTTTACACTTTCTTTTGGACTTCATAACGCGAATGACGAAAGTTGCCATGAGCGAACCATTTTGCATCAAGGTGCAAGTGTTCAGTAGCTGGCATATGTGCCTTTCGCCTCGTTTTCCTATTTAGGTCCCATGTTTTTATTTTAACCTACAATAATCCTAATGGCATGTATAGGTATTCTATATTTCCCCCAGTAAACATGTTACATTCAAGATTTTTCATTATGGTATATTATTACATATTTGCACATTTATTTGTGCGTCCTGCTATTTGGCTTTTATAGACAAAGGCTTGTGAACAGAGAAAAGACACGAGTCAGGTGGACACGAGAACTGTAACCATTGCGCTGTTCAATTCCGGATGCCAATGGGCGGAGCCAGAGAACTGAACCTGGAAGCTCTTAGAATAGGCAAAGGGGCCTGCAGATAATCTGGGGGGATTGTGTGATGTGCAAATTAGCTACAGGTGAGCAGTATATCCAGGGGACACCTTAACAGCTCATAGACATATGAAGTCTCACCCTTATATTTCTCCATCGCCAATGCTCACTCTCAGATTTTCCTGTATTTTCTTTAAAATAGACTCGTTTATTTCATCGAGCGACAAATCTAATGTTTGCATGACTGACTCTGGGATAGACGCACTGGAGCTCAGTCCGTCTTTTATGACTCAAGTCGCGACACCACTGACGTAGAGCAGTAACATTTGAAAAGGGAAGTCCAAGGGAGAGGAGGAGCTGACAGAAGGTGTCCTGGGAAAGGTGGGGCCTGAGGAGAGGAAGGCAAGCTGTGCTGCTAGGGCCGCGGATTCGATGGCAGACCAGTCATTCAATGTGAAAAATGGATCCTCTTGGAAGCAGTAAGGATGAACAAGACTCTGGAGTGAGCCTGCAAGCAGAGGCCAGCTGCAAGCCATCACGGTTGATGGAGTATGAGAGAGGAAACACATAAACTGGCACTGCGCACATGGAGCCATCAGTACAAGAAACAAGCATTAGCAACGCCAACAGTTTGGGCTTCTTTGTAGACATGGGAAAGGCACTTGCCAGGCACTGCCGTAGTGGTATTAACTGCCAATTGGTGGTAGCACGTGCAAAATCGTGCGAGTACCTGGGCATCGAGTAGCAGTGTTTGGCAAATGCCTCATACTTACACATAAGCCAAAACTGTTTTCTTTGCCAATGCTTTTAATTAACAGGACTTCAGTGAAGGGCACACATAGGAAGTAGCATGGCCATGGGCAGTCCATGGGTGGGCAAATAACCAATCAACACTGTCAGCTTTGTGTCCCACCTCATATGCCGTTTTTCCCTATCGGAAATGGCACAGGCACCACCTAACAGCCCAAACTAAAAAGCACGGACCTTGACGGGCGTTCTCTGAAGCAGGAGTGGAAGAGATTGATAAAGTTGTCGGCATAACAAGTTCAGAGGTCCAAAAGAACGGAGCACACCCTGCAGGTTGTACAGTGGGAGGAAAGAGGCGCACTCCCTGATATCGAGACTGAGGGAACACGCCTTAAGGGAACACAGAAGACAAAGATTCTGAGCTGGAGCCATAGCAGTGAGGGCAGGCACCAAGGGAGGTGGAGACAGGGAGCCAAGTGTGGACAGGTGCAAGGATACAGACCTCGAGAGGGGGAGAACTATTACAACGGGAAGCAAGACTATGGTAAGAATGTCCTGGGCATGACAACCTGTCAGCGAGGAGAGGGCACAGACAGATAGCAAAAAGGGAAACTGTTGCATGTTCAAATGCCAGGTTGTTATGTACACAGTTGTAACACGACTGGATCATATTGAGAAAAGTTTAGATACACTGTTTATGATCAAACATATACTGCTTCAAGATAAAATGATGAGATTACTTACCAGTAATCTTGATTACTCCTAGTTCTACTCTTTGTCATCCTTTGAGAGTGCATCCTGCCCTCCCAGGAACTCATTTCCAAGCTTTCTTCCTCTGGTTCCTCCGCTCTGAGGAGGAATAACCTCCCACTTATCCACAAATCTGCAGGAGTTCCAAAAGCAGCGATATGGGTACCTTCACCACCAGGGCGGGAGAGGAGAGACATTTGTATGAGGAGGAGTAGAGCTAGGCCTCCTGCGCCAAAGGTGATAAGGAAATGATCTGTTTTCTGAAAGGACTGAGTGCGGTCAAGATAATGCAAGACTGCACACTTAACATCTAGGCAATACCTGGCCTCTTCCTCCAGGTGACGAAGGAACCAGTAAGCGGGCGTGAAGCACCACCTCCTTAGAACGGTATAAACCTGGAGGGGACCCCAGGAACAAAGAAATGGTTGTATTTACAGCCTTCTCCCAGTCTACTAGAAAGGGGGACCTAAGCAGGAGGGCTCAATCTCACCCGAGCACCTGGCAGAAGTGAGGTCTACCAAAAAGGTCGTTTGTAGAGTTAACCACTTCAGATCAATAATCTCAAGGGGATCAAAGGGAGGCCCTTGAGAGGGCTAAACGGGAGGCTTCTGCAACATTGACAGGACCAGGGGGAGGTCCTAGGGAGGGTCCCCCAGAAGACCCAAAGGACTCAACCCCAACACACTCTTTAGAAGTCTCGTGACCAGAGTGCCCCTCCCGCCGGAGGGGACCAGGAAACCCGAACAGCCTAAATGGCAGACCACTGCGAGTGAAGGGTAGAAACCAATCTCTTCTCAGCCCCTTCATTGAGGAACTGAAAAACATTAGGAAGACCACATAGCAGGGCCTGGAGACCCCTCAGGTCACATCACGACAAAAAATGTGCACAATGCTGATCATAGGCCTTAAGTGTAGAGGACCACCTAACCCTCTGGTCTGAACAAGCCACAGTGGCATAAAGACCTAAAGCCTTCAGACCACTCCTCTCCGTTTCCAGACACCCATGCAATGGTAGTGGATGGGGTAGGGAGAGTGTCCCTGCTCATCGGGGACAGCCATTGGGGCAACAATCAAGGAGGAACCAACTGCAGTTCCAGGAGGCTCGGGAACCACCCCTTCCTGGGCCAGTAAGGGACCGCCAAGAGAAACTCTCCCATGCTCGCCCAGGTCTTCCTGAGGACCCTCGGGATCAAAGGGATTGGATGAAAGGCATAAAGCACATTGCACGGCCAGTCCAAGGCGAGGGCATCCACTCCCGAGGTCCCTCACGACAGAGCCCGAGGAAAAAAACAGGAAGCTGGGCATCGTAGGAGGAGACAAACAGGTGCATCAAGGGTTGACCGAACCTCATGCAAACTTCCTGAAATACCTCGGATGAAGAGACATCTCCCCTGAAATCAGGAACACCCTGCTGAGCCTAATCACAGTCCCACTGTCCACTCCCTGGATATGGACCGCATGCAGGGAGACCAGGTGCGACTTGGCCCAGTTGCCGATGGATAATGCCAGGTTCTCTAGAGACCGAGACCCCGTTTCCCCCTGATGATTCACATAGGACAGAGCAGTGGTATTGTCGACCTGCACCTGAGCAGCCCTCCCCTGGTTTGACTTCTTGAAGAAAAACAACACCGTCTCGATGTCTGCAAGTTCTTTCCAATTGGAGGAATGACATTTGTCCTCCAGACTCCAAAGTGCCTGATGTGACAGACCCCATAGACTGGCCCCCGAGCCCAGGTAGCTGGAATCGGTAATAAGTATGGTCACCACCTCCGAGGACATGATCACCCCCTCCAGAGGTGAGAACCTGAGGACCACCAGCAGAGAGCCGTCCTCAGGGCAAGCATGACCGGTACTAAGGAATCATAAGTCTGATATGCTGGGTTCCAATGGGACATTGTGTGGCAAATCAATGGTCTCAAATGCAGCCATGCCCAAAGAACCACAAAGACACAGGAGACCAAATGGCTCTGGAGAGACAACAGGTCCCTGCTAGAAGCAGAGTCCTTGCTCAAATGTCACATGATAGATTCCTGAGTCCGTAGGCTCTGTCCCATGGGAGGTGCACCTTCCCTTCCCAAGATCAGAACTGTGCGCCGATCAACTGTAACATCTGAGGGGGAGTCAGTTGGGATTTCTGGAGATTGATCAGGAACCACATCTGGTTAGGGCTTGACACACCTGCCGTGGATGGACCAGCACTGTATTCCGGGATATGACCTTGACCAATCAATCATCCAAGTATAAGTAAACTTGTACCCCAGCCAAGTGTAAGGACGATTCCAGGGGGGAGGGGGCAGAATTTTCGTAAACACCCCCAGCAGATTTGAGCCCAAAGGGGAAGACCCAGAATTGGTAATGGTCTCTGCCCACAGCAAACTGTAGGAAGCGTTGGTGATGCCGAAAGATGGGGCCATGGTAGTAAGCGTCTTGTAAGTCTTTCGATGCCAGCCAGCCCCTTCGTAGGACCACCGGGATGAGGTTTTGCAAGGTTTGCATCTTGAATCGTCTCGCTGGCACAAAGTCATTCCGACCTCTCAGATTGATAATGATTCGGAAGGAGTGACCCCTGGGTTTGGGCACCAGAAACACCGGGAGTAGAACCCTGTCCCCTTCTGCAGCATGGGCCCTGGGACTATGTCCCTGTTCCAAAGAAGGTCCCGGAGAGTCAAGAGCATCGCTGGTTGACTTTGGAGGGCCATGGGCAGTGGCATCCCCCTGAACCCTGATTCTGAAGGCGGGGTGGAAACAAGTTCCAGTCAGTACCCCAGATGAACAGCAGATCATGCCCAAGCGTCTGAGGCCAAGCTGTCCCAAACGTGAGAAAAGTGAGTCAGGCCCCCCCACCCATCCGACTGGCAAACTGTGATTGCCAGGACCTCTGTGGCTTGGGCTAAGACCTTTGGCATTCGAACAGGCCCCTGAATCTAGACGTTTCTGATCAGTCTGAGACCAAGAAGAGTGGGGTTTATGGGGTGACAAGACCCCACAGCAGAAGCAGGCGCCGACTTCTTCCTCAATTTGCCCTCATGCTTATGCACCTTGAAAACCTTGTGCACCTTAGACTCCAAAGCATCAACAAACAATTTCTGGCCTTCAAATGGAAGCTTCAAAGCCTCTGGCTTTTGAGAGAGCTTGCGCCTTCCAGTCCCAAAGACACAAATTACATCTGCCAGAGATAGTGGAGCCATGGCCGTGCCCCGAACCTCCTCATAGAAAAGGTCTGACATGAATTAAGTCTGCCTCTGCATGTCACCATGAATCTGGGAGCTGTCTGTGCCGTCATCCAGTGACTCTGTTTCAGCTTCTTAAAACCAGACAACAATGTGTCCACTGTATAGGAACCATAGGTGTTAGAACCAAAAGCTAAATGAGACCCAACCTAAGAGCTCTTGAGAGCTGAGCCCACCTTCTTATCCACTGGGTCCCAGATAGCCGCCTCTTCAGCAGACATGGAGGAACGGCCTACCAGGCTTGCAAGGACATCATCCACTTTCACAGCCATGGGCAGCCGGGACTCCTCCCGTTGAGGGAGCATCATTTCTGCCATGAAGTGGGGCAATGAGATATGTTCCAGGTTAGACCACTCCTGTAGGATCTTACTCTGGATGTCCGAGATCAGAGGCAGGCCGAATTTGGTGGTATGCTTGTACTGGCAAATCTTTGGATCCAAGCCTGCTCCACCGATGCCTGATCCATAAGCCCCGTGGACAGGTAGATCTGTTCGAGGACCACTTGGACAATGTCCTGTCCAGGTACTTCCCAGTGGCATCTTCATCATCCTAACAAAGGGAAGAACAGTCAGGATCAGAAGTGCTAGATGAGGAGAAAGAAGAAGAACTGGAAGATGAAGAAGTAGGGGCAGCCTTCGACTTCCATGCCTTTGGATTATGGCTGGCCAGGAATTCATTAAAGATAACCTTTAAGTCTTTTTTGGAAAACCCAGTCGTAATTGTAGCAGACTTCTTCCTTTTTGCAGGCCTGGAGGAAGAGGAAGAGTCCACTTTCACATGTTTTTGCTTTTCAGAGTGCTTCCCCATAGTAACAACCAGTTAGCACAGCAGTGAGTCCCCTAATTGAGTTCCGGCTGCCAATTAACCAGAGCAACCTGGGAGGCATCCCCTTTGCTAGGCAAATGAGAAGCGTAACCATGGTGTCCCGTGGTCGAAGGAGCGGAAGAGCACCACACCCCTCAGGTCACGTCCCTTCTGTCCTCCCCTGTCCATTACTTTTTTTTGGAGCCCAAATGCAAACCAAGGAGCGGACCATGCGCCGTGCTTCCCACAATGCCCCGAAAGAGGGCACAGAAGCCCTGCAACTGCCCCCCTAACCCTGACATTGGGTGACTCACCTGACACCAGGGTGGGGCACGGAATCCTTGCAGAGGGATGGTCAGTCTCCACTCACTTTGAGACATGGACCCCTAAAATTGCTGTCTCCATGTCCCATAACCCCTGACCTTTGGTGGAGAACCCAACCTTGTTAGGTGGACCTGAAGATGTCAGCCTTCTCAACCTAGCTGCAGCTGCGAACTCTCGCCGTTGCACATCTATGATTGCGGTCCAGCAGAAAGGTGGCTCTTGCCTCCCCCAACCTCCCAGGCTCCACTCATGCTCCACATCCCCCTGAGAGTCATGCTTGGGTGCGTGTGTGTTTCTCCTTTATTCCCTGGTAAGACCTTCCATAGTGTGGGTCGTGCCAGCCTTACATCCATGATGACTCCTTTTATGGTGCGGGGTAAAGTGATTAGGAAACACTGAGCTCGAGACCAGCTCATGTGAGGCAGTCCACCGGTCTTAAAGTGTAGCACGGTCCCTGGGATATGGAATCGCTAATGCAGTATACACAATTTTAGTGCAGGTTCACTTCTGAAATCTAACATGTGTGGAATATCTATGTATGCATTTTGTTCCAGGTGATGGAGGCTGGACTGGTTCATTAAACTGGGGATACCTGTACATCTGGAAAGTAATATGTATGTATGCCATCAACTACGTACATGTCATGATGGTTGCACTTGATATACTAAAGATGGAGTTTTCGATTCTATCATTGCATGTCATGACTTTTCCCTATGTATTTTTTATTTTTTATTTATTTAAGGACAATTACATGGAAAACAATGCATGTTTGCAACAAAAATGATTACAAAACATTTTAACATTGATTTACAGTGCAGAGTACCAGTGTCCTTAACAATGGGTGAGAGGATGTGGATATAAGGGTATCAGGTAATAATGTCCCCATGAAAAAAGTCTTCAGGTTGGCGACTTTTAAAAGAAATGCATTTATGATGCACCCTCCAGGCTATCAACCACTTTCCCCAAATATTCTAGGACTTGAGGTAATAATATATAACAATACCCCTCCTAGAATATTTGGGGAAAGAATTTTGATAGTCAGGAAAAAGTCGGCAGCACCTGACGACTTTTTCACAGGGAGATTATTACATGCGACCGATATAAAACCAGATGATGCAGGGGAGGTAGAACCATGAACCAGGTACAAGTACAGTAGATCACGATATAGGAACAGGATAGTGGAGTAAGTGGTAAGTGCTAAGTTTTAGGATGAAGGGTTGAGAGATAAGTAGTGTGTGGTTGTCGTAGAGAAGTAGGGGGAGAAGAGAAAAGGGAGATGAGGTGGAGTAGAATACTATGCAAGTGGTTCATCGGAAGGGAGGAGAGCTAGGAGGTTGGATTTAAATAGAGATAGAGTGGGCGTAGTGCAGAGGGGGAGAGAAAGAGCATTCCAGACTAAGGGAGCGAGGAGTGGAAGAGAGCAGGGGTAAGTGTAATATGAAAGGACAGGAAAGAGATGTATTACTATCAATGATTGGCACATGACAGCCATTATAGACCTAGGCTCAGTCAATCAGAATCCTAAAAATGGGGTCTATCACTAATGATACAGACCAAAACCTCAGTCTTCCTACTCAGTCTGAATTGACTCCTAGCTGTTGTTTCCCACGCTGCAAACCCCAAGAGGATCAAAGACATGTGCGAATAGTGTTGTAGACCTCAGGGGAGGAGAGTAGTCACGATTGCTAGAGATAATCCTGTTTCCCCAAGTTTTATTTGATTTTATTTCATTGTTTAAAGTGCAGTCCTAGCTCTAGAGCATCCGAGCGCTGTACGGAGTGTGGGTAGCCAGCATTTGGGCTTGTATCTTTTAACAGTAGTGCAGTACTGTGAGTTGTGGTCTGTTCCTTCATGGGATTAATCCCTACTTAGTGCCTTTGGATTCGACCTGGGTAATACATTGTAGGGAGGCGTCATTAACCTGTGATCATAACGCCCAATCAATAATGCTTAAACCAGTACTTAATTAGCAGAGGTGCTGTTCCCAGTCCTTGAACGTATTTTACAGAATTGACACTAATTATTTATTGACTAAGCTTGCAAAGTGCTCCGTCTCTTGTACAACCCCCTGCCATGAAGAATTAACAATAAAGAAGGGGCCATGGGCTGCTGCTACACCGCTGATCTAAACCTCTCTCAGAGAGAGCAACTATAAAACAGGATCCAATATTTCAGTCAGAAAAAATGCTTGGAATGAGCGATTAACCAGTTGAAGCTTAATAGGGGGCCTATAAAATGCATCCGTTTATTTACGCTTCCCCTGTGTTAGTGAACGTGTGTGTCTATGTCTGTGTGTGAATTACAGAGACTTCACCTGTTTCATGCACAGACTCCTTGCTGTCAGTATTATTTTCATGCTTCATTTGAATGCGCATCAGCCTCCACTCTCCTCCGGTTTGAAGCCTATTTCAATTTTATAAGCTTGTTTAGTACCCGGCGAGGGCGCAATCAGAATGAAACAGCCATTCTGATTGGCCCTCGCCGAGGCATTACCCAGCCGGGAATCCCTCGGCTGGGATTCCATGGCCATTGTACTGGGCGAGGGGTGTGGCAGCCCCTCAGCTAATTAGGAGGCTTGAAGTGGGGCCATCCCCGCTCCGATCTTCCCCAGGGCTGAGAGGCTGCCTTCGCCCCCTGTCGGGACTCAGGTAAGGCTTTTTTTTTGTTTTACCCTTTCCTCCCTCCTCCTTGCCCTCCCCACCCCACTTACCTACTAGCTCCTTTGTCCCCAGTGGGGGACGATGGCAGCCTCCAGCCGTGTGGAGGCTCGAAACGGGGACGCAGGCACGTAATTTTTTCCCCCCCTCCGTTCGTCCCTCCCAACTCCACTTACATTCTTCTCCTTTTTTTTTCGGGAGCAGACGCGCTGGGAACACTTCTGTTTCCAGCGCGTCCGCTCCCGATGGCCACCATAGAAAGGGAAAACAGACTCCGTTTTCCCTTTCCTGGCAGCCATTTTCTTGGTCATTTTTTTTTTGTCCCGAAACGTTCGGGAAAGAACAAAAATACTTTTAGTGCCCCGGCCACGCAAATCTTGCGGCCTGGGCTACTAAAAGCAATATGACCCTTGCGGCCGGGGCATTACCACTCAGGTAATGCCCCGGGGTCTTCTTTAAGTGTAAACTATGGCCCCAGGAGCCTTACGTGAGTCTGTAATGCCCCCGCCGCTCAGGTCATATTGCTTAATAAGTAACTCAGTGGGTTATTGTAGTTGCAGCAGACATTTCACGGCTACTTCAGCCTTCCATCTTTCCAATGTTAATGAAATATGTTGTATTTGTATTTGTAATGACAATCTCTGTTCACAAGTGCCAAACGCCAAATGTTTTTCACATTCGCTATATAATTGTAAAATGTATTCTTAGTTGTGTGGTATACTACAGCTTTTTAACACACCCATCAATCTGAATTTCATGTTCTATTGTTAATTGTGAATCATTTGCTTGCTTAGATCTCCTACAAAAGTTACTTTTCAATAATTAAATGTCCTGTTAATCCCCTCAGGCCATTTGCCAAGATAGCACTTCGACCTTCCACACGACTTGCCATCTCCCTGGTGCTGTAACTTCACAGACACATGTCGCAAAATCTTTCCCTTTCCCTGATTTGTGGGATTAGTTGGTGCAAACAAAATACAACAAATACTGTCACCATCTGTAAATGATTTCAGCATCTTGATCCTGTTCTTCCTTGAAATGCACTAAAGGTTACAAAAAAAAAGTTACTTTCTAGAAAATTATAGCAAAGAAATCAGTTCATGGGTCACATTTCATTTTACATTTGTGTTAAGCGGGCCTAAAAGTCCCTGGTATGCCAGAGGTACTGAAATCAATCCAGACGAAAGTCAATGAGTAAGTAGACAAAGTGCAAAGCAAAGTTCAGCTTAATTATCCAAATAAAGCAGGCAGAGCATACAAGGATTGACATATTGTTTCTCTCAGCTCTCTGGATACAAAACAATGGATTAAATACTCAAAACATGTCATAAAGGACTTCATAATATAATCATAGTTACAAAAACCTAAGGGGAATGGGGATAGGCTCCTGGGGGAAACTACATAAAGATTGTATATGGTTTAAACATGTGATTGGGTTCGCTAAATCTGATGGCTCCTTCTGAGACCACCCCAATATTGATAAAAGTAAAAGTACATAATTCTAAGAAAAACAATTGACTGGCAGACTTCGTGGTGGGCGGCATGACACTAAGACATTTGATTGGTTGGGTTCTTCTAACCAACCTTGGACATTTGACAGGCTGTCAAGATATGCGCCAGACTGTGAGTAGGGGAGAGTGGTCCATGGACTGTCTTCTATTTATTAAAGAAGTTACCATCCCTCCTTCCTAGGCCCTGAGCCCAGGCACTCTCTTTGTATTTGACCGTGTGTAGCAGCTAGTATCCACGTGTGCATTTAGGGAGTACCACAGATGTCCTTATCTGTTTTCTCCTAGGGAATAGACAGTGCTTTCCAATTATAAATCACATGTTGTGGGACCATGTAGGAAGTGGAATGAACTCGTATTTATTGGGATTTTAGCTAATATTAATGCATGCGCCATGTTTTTTGTTGCCTCTAGGGACACTCTTGAGTTATTCTTCATGAGGTATTTTGGCTTCTTGTGCGGTTTCTCTCGGCTAAAAAAGATGGGTTGTATTCTTCCAAACCTTTAATTAATTGGGGAGTATCCTGCTTGCATCCTGGGTACTGCTATCTCATGCATTTTGCTCTGCCATTCTCATCCTACCTATCTCGTTTTAACCTTGCTAATAGTTACTAGCTACTCTCTGAACTCTGCACAGCTCTGTATTTCTGTGGATTCAATATTTTGAGCTCTCTTGAAATCTCGAGGCCTTTGGTTATTTAAAAGCATGACACAGCGTCCATTTTAGAGAAGATGGCTGCCTTATTACACTCTGTTAGAGAGCTATACTTGCATGTTGTTTGTGTTGCATTCAGCATATACATTGGTTATGTTAGTGTTCTTCATGTCTTGTGGTTGCTATGTTTATATATTGCATGTATAAATGCATATTTGACCTAGTGTACGTGTTCTTCATGTGGAGTGCACATCTGCTTTGTGTCTAGTGCGTGTGCCTATTAATGTTGTAATGTTAGCTTGACTGCTTTTACCATCTTCAGCTTAGATTGTCCCTATGTCCCGTTGTACCTGCCTTGGTATAAGGGTGGTACAGTTGTCTCAGTGAGTAGCGTTTCTCACCTGTACGATATTGGATTGGGGAGGGGCAGAAGCTGTGGATGACGTATTCATCTGCCTCCAAACATTCCCCCCTCTGGTCAAGTCCAAGACAATGCTCTTCCTTCTGCTCTCCCCCAAATAGGGCTCTTTGGGTATCTATATTTTGTTCACCTCCTCAGGTTACCTCCATGTCTCACATAGTCGCCAATGCTACATGGCATTTAGTTGCATTCTCGAAAGACATCACAACTCACCTAGTGCTCTGTGTAATTATGGGGATCTGGAGGATATTTAAACTTTGATCCTGGAGGGGCTGTAAGGCTCTCTGCTTCTGGGTAATGGAAGAAATCATCTGTTTGTGTATACTCATGCACGTATCCATGTTTATCACTAGGTTCATTCCCACCACCTTTTTGGCAGTCTTTTTGCATTGGCTTATCGCTATTTTCAAGATACAAAAGGCTACTAATACTACTACAAGTATATCCACTAGTATTTTGAATGTGTTAGTCAACCAGGTGGGTATTCATGAGAACAGGTAACTGAACGGGTTGTCATCCGCAATGTCATTCACCTCTTCCACCATTTTTGTGTGCAGTTCTGTCAAGGTGTATATTACCTCGGTGAGGGTCCCATTTTCTTCATCAAGGATAGGTTTGTTTGTGCAGCAAGAAGGTCCAATATTTGCACACATGACCCCTCCATGGCTGCTATTAAATTGAGGGCATACCTATTTTGAAGGGTCATGAGCCTTATTGCTCTCAGCTCTTTCCTTAGTGCATTAAAGCATTTCTGTTGTATTTACTGTCTGTAACAGCTCCCAGTGGGTTATTTGCAGTGATTTAGCATTTGTATTGGCTTGCGAACTGGCAGCAAAGAGGGACGCAAACAACATTTCTGTTCTACCGAACAATTTATGCTAGTCTGGCATGTCTTTGTCTGCCTTTTCCATTTTGTTTTAGAAATAGTTACTCCTTTTTGTGCATTCGAGGTTGTGGGACCTCTTGTTCCTTAAGTGTGTGTTCATCTGGGGAAAATTACCAATCTGCACCTCAGTGTGGGGTACTACTAAGGCTGGGGAGATTATCACCACCAGGGAGCATATCCCTCCGCAATTTGGGGGATGTTTCATATAGGCCTTTGAACCACAGGCCCAAAAGTGATCCATTATTACAGCTGTGCCTATTTTCATGCCAGGCAAATCAAAAACTTGTTTGTACTCTTTGTTTTCCACTACTTTTATTGGATCCTCATTTCTAAAGCACAAGCTGGCATTCTTCAGTGGTATTATGGGTGGTGGTCCAGCTCCACGTCTAACCATGGGAGCAGTTTGGAACTTCTAGTCTGTTCTTTGAGGCATACATCATTTGCATTTTGTACAATCCCTACTGCTACTGTTAGGAGTGCTTGCGCTTTCCAACCCATAATCTCTTTGACCCATCCTTCTAGGTGAACACCTGTCTGTATATATTAGTAAATGGGGTATTTTCCAGCACCCAGGTATTTCTTTCCCTTCTGCACTGATGCACTGCAACAACTTATGGTCTGTTACCTTAACCTCTCCTCTATTTGGGCTTTCTAGTGTATATTGCATTACTTTATTTTTAGTTTTATCACCATCCATCATTACTTTTGTTTTTATATGACCATCCTCATGAGGGAACATCTTTTTTGTCATCCAAGAGAATGGCCCAGCTTCCTTGATAGCGCCCCCTAGTGGTGCAAAGTGCTAAGTGCGTTAGGATGTGTGCCCTGTGTGCAGGTATTTCTGTTTCTACAAATATCCTGGAGGCACTCATGGCGTAGGATATGAGGGAATCCACGAATCAGGTCTCTTCAGACATCTCTCTCCCCACTTTGCGCATGTGCTGATACCACAGGTTGTTGGTGACATGGGCAGAATCATCCATATATCTGCTCACATTGTGTTATCTAGTACACTCCTTTTCATCTTTTTCATCTGTGAGCTTACTACAGGAAATTGTTCTGGGGTTATTTCAGTTGCCATTACCACTGGTGTTATGCTTATGTTTACTGTTCAGCTGTATTATACGTTATCAGCTGTCTTAATGCAACAAAAAGAACAAAATAAAGGCCACAAAAATGTTAAGGACATTGATATATCCATAATGGCTAGCAAATCTACCTTCAGCAAATAACTAGGGGCATAGTTTCCCCTACGTGCTAAGAGAAAATATCTAATTGTGTTTAATGCACACATGGTTCTACCACAGGAAATGTTTAGCCCCTTTTCTTATCAGAGCCACTTCTGTTAGACATATAAAAAACACTACAAAAGTTATAAATGCTTTTCAATTTTTATACAATATAGCAGCTTGCTCGAAGTACCAGGGTCCTAAAAAAAACGATTTTTCACTGGCAATGGGAGAATCTGAACAACGAAAGTCCAAGGGCCTCTTTTGACGAATGTCGACTGAAACAAGAGATTTGATTGATTGGCTACTTGCTAACTAAACTTGGACATTTGACAGGTCATCAAGATATGCACCAGAATGTGAGTAGAGGGAGAGAGGTTCATGGACTGTCTTCTATTCATTAAAGAAGATACCATCCCTCCTTCCTAGGCCCTGAGCACAGGCAATCTTTTTGTATTTGGTCTTGTGTAGCAGCTAGTGTCAATAGTTACTTTTAGGGAGTACCACAGGTGGTCTATCTGTTGGCTCCTAGCGAATAGACAGTGTTCTCCAATTAGAAATCACGTGTTAGGGGACAGTGTATGAAATGGAATTAACTCTTCTTTATTGGGATTTTAGCTAATATTAATGCCCTGGCTGTGTTTTTTGTTGCCTCTAGGGACACTCTTGAGTTATTCTTCTTGGAGTCTTTTGGCTCATTGTGTTGTCCCTCTCGGCTAACAAAGACGGGCTGTATTCTTCTAATCCATTAATTAATTGGGGAGTATCCTGCTTGCGTCCTGGAAAAGGTTTTCTCATGCCTTTTGCTCTGTCACTCCCATCCTCCCTATCTGGTTCTAACCTTGGTAATAGTTGGCAACTACTCTTTGAGCGCTGCACAGCTCTGTATTTCCGTGGGTTGAGCACTTTCAGTACTCTTGAAATCTGAAGCCCATTAGTTATTTAAAAGCGTGTTATGGCATCCATTTTAAAGAAGATGGCCGCCGTATTACACTCTGTTTTCTATGTTAGAGAGCTATACTTGCGTGTCGTTCGTATTGCATTCAGCGTATATATTGGTTATTTTAGTGTTCTTGATGTCTTGAGATGGCTATGTTAATATTTTTCATGTATAAATGCATATTTGACCTAGTGTACGTGTTCTTCATGTCGAGTGCATATATACTTCGTGTCTAGTGCGTGCGGCTGTTAATGTTGCAACGCTAGCTTGACTGCTTTTGCCATCTTCAGCTTCTATTGTCTCGATGTCCTGCCTGGGATAAGGGCAGAACAGTTGTCTCAGTGAGTACTTTTCTCACCTGTACGGTATTGGATAGGGTGCAGGGCAGAAGCTATGGATGACGTATTCATCTGCCTCCCAACATTTGCATACAAACTTCAATAATCTAAAATGTGCACCTTATTATAAAAAGTACATCCCTAGTTTCATGGTGGTGATCTCCCATGCTTCCATTCCATTCTGCGGAACTCCTACATTTGATATCACTCCATAACCGATAAAGTAGTGCATAAGCAAAGCCATCATTTCTTTCCACTTTTAATCTCACAGTTAATATTCGACCTTCACCTAAGTGTTCCCACAAATATCGATATATTTATTTTTCTGTCCTAAATACATGAGTAATGCCTCCAAAATGCATGTCTTTGGGAGAAACAGTAACTATGCTAATAAACCCTGTAAATATCTTTGATTGGATTTCAAAATGGTTTGGATCATGGAGACAATTTAATTTATGCAGTAGAAATAAGCTGAGGAGGAGAAAGAGACATTGGAAGATCCGAGTGGAATCGAGGAAGAGATGCTAAGCCAGAGAGAAAACGTGGAGTGAGAGACTGAGCTTTTCAGGGACTGATATGGGGGTGGAAGACCCCAGGAGTGAGTGGCTTCAATTTGAAGCATATTGTATGGACACTGACACTGACACTTTACAACGAAAAAATAAGGCAGGCCTCTCCAAGATGGAAACATCAGAGGCATAAAAAATACAAATAGCAACGCTTCCCTACAGAATGTGTATAACGATTCAGAACAATGTTAAATATTTAATCCAAGAAGCGTTTTATTGCATTTACACATATAAACACAATACCCTACCCTTAACTACCTTTGAGAACATATATATCACAAATAGGAACAGAAAAATAAAAAATAAAAAATGTCCAATGACAATTTAAGGTTTTGAATCCAATGGTGTAAATGTGATACACTCCTAGTGCAATCCACCATATAGAGGGGTCTTACAACAATGTATAGTTTGTGTAACCAATCAGTCCATTCTATGGAGGACACAAAGTCTCTCACAAATGCATTTTCTTTAGTTCTTGGCAGTTGTTCAGTTTTAATGCATATTCATTTATAAAACCCATCCTTCCAACTCCATGTACATTAGGCGACCACATTAGCAGTTCGGGGAGGGGTTATGACCAAGGGAGGGGTCATGATCACTGGATAATGGCACACCCATATGTTTTTGCCAAGGCAAATCCGAGGCTCTAAATTGGGGATGGCTCATTACGCCAAGTAATCATGACCACCACTGAAGCCTGCAAGGCTATTAGGAGCACACAAAGCTGTTCAACTAACAAGTAAAGGGAAGATTTTAGGAGCTTGTGAAATCAGAATGGTTGGAATGAGGTCTAAACCAGAGATTATAGACTACACCCCGAAGATAGTGATTGGCCGAGACTGCTGTCTCCATGGCCCATAATCTGACAAAGCACCCAACTACTTGCTAAAACGGCTGCATAAGGCCCCTGTTGTGCAAACTTTACGTTCCAACGGATCTAATAAACTGGTCACCCCGAGATATAAGTTGCAAAACTTTGGAGGCACCAGTTTTGATGTATGTGCACCAGGCTTATGGAACCCTCTTCCGCTCACTATACACAACATCTCATGCCTTACCAGTTTACAGAAGGCCATGAAGACTCAAGGATTAGGTTACCTCCTCACGTGGTTTGATGACTGGTTTCTGAACCGGGATTCCCACCTTGTTTATTTGTGATTTGTATGTCTTCCTGTGTGCACTTTGGGCGTCCTGCGCAATAAAACAAATTAATACTAATAATAACAACCCAAAGTCTAAAAGTGCCACACGAATGGATATGACAATTACCAAAACACAACAGTACACAGGAAATAGATGGGGACAGGAAACCTTTCCCCACCCCCAGAATCAAACCAGCAACATGAAGTTCTTAGTTATCCCAGATTTAAAGGTATCTAAAAGTAAAAGGAAAGAGTTTTGTCATGTGAATACAGAGGTCATTATTGTCTCGGGAGGATAGGTCAGGGGCAACGTGCTTGCCTTGGGAGCAAGACCACACGGATCACCACAGGTTCGATCCCAGGTCCGTGCACAGAAACCTCTGGGTATTAAGCACATTATAAATAACCAATCAATCAAAGCACTTTCCTGCACAAGCTAGGGAAATGAGGAAAGAAAAAGTTCATTACTGATTTGGAATGTTGAAATAACCCATTGGCACTAGATTATTTTAAGGTGAAGTTTATTCATTTTTCCCTCCCTCTAGGTGGAGTTGGTTGTCTAAGTCTATGCGGGTTGCCAAAATGGATGTGGGCGGAGACAAAGAAGGTGTAAGACAGTGGGCCTCATTACAAGTTAGCCTCGGTGACCTAGGGAAACAAAGCCACAGTAACTCCCTATGGTGACCCCTCAGGCGAGGGGTCACTAGAGGTAGTTACAGTGACTGACAGAAGTGCCAGGCAGCTACAGCGACGACGCTGTGGCTGCCTGACACTTCTATCAGCTTGCCTGACCTAATGTCGGGCACAGCTCCCGTCGTGGCTGCGGCCGTGATAATGCATCCCGCCAATGTTGTGGTGTGACCGTGGGGCCTCGGCAGCGCCCCGGCTCAACCCCACTTTTGGGAGACTGCTGGGGCCTGGGCCCGGCCCACTGAAAGCACTGGTGAAGGCCCCAGCTCTGCCAGCGCCCTGTGCGAGATTTTGTGGGCCCCCTATGCCCCCTTCACCCTCCCCCCTCGCCCAGCAACTGAGACGTCCCTACAGGGGGGCGGCTTTGGGAGCATGTAACTGATACTACACAGCTCTGATGGTGGTGACATGAGTTCAGGTGGGAGGGGGAATCTCGACTGTGGTAAAAAATAAAGTACAGTGACCTGGAAAGCACTACCTTTCCCTGACAGCTCTCCCCGCTCGAGCGTCGGGGCAGGGAGAGCCCCCTGCTATTCCCCCGGCATGGCGTGATTCTTGAATAGGCGGTGGCGCCACGCCTCTGTCACTCACTAATAAGAAGTCATTGACTGACACTTTACATTCTACTTTCGCAAAGTGGCATGTAAAGTGTCAGTCAATGACTTAGTATTAGTGAGGGACAGAAGCTCAGCGCAAATAAAGGGCGCCGCCAGCTAACACAATGTAAAAGTGACTTTTTCATTGTGTGAGCTGGAGGAGTCCTATATTTGTGCCGTCCCGGTGTGACCGCACCACTTGATCACCCCTTGAGCTGACTCTGTTCACAATGAAATGCCCCTTCTCACGTTTTCAAAAAGAGGCCTTATTTGCCATCTCTTTTTTATCCTTGATTGAAATGTAATTGAAAACTCAAGACGAGGCGCCCATTAAGAATCGAAATTGTGAGTTAGGACCCTTTGTACCTAGTGCACGTACATTATTCACTGTCTTGCTCCTGGGTGCTGAGTGCTGACACTTTTGAACTCGTCCTTAGCTCGCTTAGGGAACAAACCTGCTTTTTTCTGAACAGCTCCGACTTGGCACAGCCCCGCCGACCGGTCCCACAAGTCTCTTCCTTGTTGTCGCGCGGTCGTGTAGGACGAGTTACAAGAGAGATGGCCGTTGGTTATTTCTGGCACCTCACTCCTTCCATACTACTTTGTTTCTGAAGGTGCCCCAGCTTGCCCGGGAATGCCCGGCTACTCAGAGCTGTTCTGCCAGCAGCAACCCTGCTGCCTCCCCAGATCTCTCAAGAGTTGTAGAACGAGCAGCAACATAACACATTTGAATCAATCTAAAAATTACACTGAGATAGGATTATGGTATGGAAAATATTTGACCGTGGGCTTCATTATCTACAGTAACAAATATGCAAAGAAAATTCTAGATGTGTGCTTTTGGGCACTTCAGGGTCAAGGGGGGAAGGTATGCCCTTTCTCGCCCGCGTGTTCCCAAGATTCTATTTTTCAGTGCCCAGGTCCATGCAAGTGAGACCTGTTACAGTTCTGGCTGGCGCCGTATGATTTGGGTTGAGGGCAGCCTCTCCCATGAACCGTGCCGCCATCCGCCCACATTCGGTTGTCTCCCATTTCTCTTGCACTTTTTACCACCTTTCCGCCACGTCAAGTGCTATAACCTGTGGACCCAAGAGGTTGGTGACTGTCCAGCATTTTCCCCCCATGTACCACAACAAACATTGTGTAAGTGTTGGCAATAAAAGGCCGTGGTTTCTATTGCACATTACGTAAATAATACACAATCATCATAATCATCATAATAATAAAGAATGTACACTTTTGGGCACAAGGTCCAGGGTTGCGCCCCCTGGCCTGTGCCGCTTTCCTCTTCCCACGACGACGTGGGCCCGGTTCGTTGCCCTGTATCTCTTTTCTTGGGTGGGAGGGTTCTTGAGTACCAAACAGATTGTACTCTTTTGCTGCTTGGGCAGCTCCTTATATTGCCCAGGAATTAGCTGTGTCCTGTGTCTGTCTGTGTGGGGGCTTGTCCAGCCCCCAGCCAGTTGGCGCCGACAGCATTTTGCACCTTGGGGTGCCTTTTGTCCCTACCTGGGTGTTTTCCTGTTTCCCCTGATCTTGGTGTTTTGCACCTTCTTATTGTTCCTATTGTGTTGCAGTGTTCCTGCATGGCCTCTCATCCTGCCTGGCTCCAAGATTCTGAGGGAGGTGCGAGGGAAAGGTGTTGTGCTTCTTTCCCTAACACTTGGCTGGTGATCTGTTAGCCAGTGTCCTGCCCCTCTCCCTTCCTTTCCTCCTTGCCCCACAGGTTACTGGCCCCCGCTTTTTAGCTGCGGGTTGCCCCTTCCGCAGCACTGTCTATTTACCAGTGCACCCATCTCATATCTTCATAGAACTGCAAGGTGGGTAGGGTGGTAATGAAAAACTGGCTTCTAAGACAGGAGTGGATCGTGCTCCGTGCAGAGCCGATCGTTGTCTACTGTATCTGTGCCCTTTGCCCCTGTTCTCACAGGGCAAACTCACCCGGGGCAAGATCCTCTGGTGCTGGCTGGCATGATCAGAAAAACTGTTTCAGCCGCCCCGTCCAGTTAGGGGGCTTTCTGTCCTTGCCCTTCTCTGCCCCCCCCATTTCCTATTTTCTTTGTTCCCCCGTCTCCCTCTCAAGTGAGAGTTATTGAGACACCTCACACTTCCCTTCCTAGGTTGCCTTCTCCATTGCCCCTATTCAGGGACTGGCCTGAGTTGGTCATTGGGGGCAGAGGAGAAGAAGTGCCAGGCAGGCTCCCACACACCCCCACCGCCTTTCCTTTCTCCCGCAGTCGTCCTAACACCTGTGCCCCTTAGCTACATGCCTCCTGTCATTCTGCGGCACAGGGCCAAAACCCCATCTCATGGTGGCCCACTTTATGAATTTTGCTTTTATAAAAAGTGTGATAATTGAAATATCAAAAATGTGACTGCAGTTTGACCACATTTTCCAATATTTCTTTAAAAAAAAAGGTCTTAGATATACACATTGCTGTAATTTAGTTACCGGGTTGTGTGCATTTAACAGCAAAACTCGTAGGGGACCTTCAGTGCTTACATTTTCTTCCATTAAAAGCATAGTCTAAAGTGAAAGAAATGGTTACTTTAATGGATGTTTCAGGTCTAACGTGTAAACTTAGATCGCTTCAAGCTTACAAAGTCATTGCATGTTTTAGTGATGTTTTGGACCTGCGTATGTGTTAAAAATAAGTGGCAGTTGGATTACTGCAGGTGTTGTTGAATTTCCCTCCATATCGCTAAAGAAGGTATCATTCGGTCAAATGTGTTGTTATTTCATGACAGCGTTCTTCAGAGCATACTGGGAAATCGCAATTGTATTGGTGTCGGAATGGCCTTTGTGTGTGGTACACACCCACCTGCCCATCGTTAATAGGTCGGGGGTCTTCCATTCTCCGAAGAGTAACGTCCAATCAGGCTTTCAGAATCACAAGCAGATACACAAATAATCCACACTGAAAATTCATTATATATAGATTTATCTCACACATATTCGATGTGAATATCCTAAAACCTGTGTGGGTTTTACTGTTTAAGGGAGCAGCGAGTTCAAACCTGCACTTGAAAACCTCTGATGTAGGCATTAGGGGCCGGGCCAAGCTTTTATTTGTCCGCCATCTTGGAATCCACTTCGTCTCCGAGGGCTGGGACAGTCTCTCATCTGACTGTTCAGAGTGTGAGTAGAAAGCTGACAAATTCTCTAAAAGATATGCAGTAGCCTCCAACTGTTTAAGAAATGTTGGGCCACTTTGCCAGTTTGTATGTCCCATGACTGAAAGCGCTGTTTGTGTGGGTGTGTTAATAACATGATTGACTCGTAAGTACTCGTGTTCCGGGTGAACGCTCTCAGGGCTTTTGATGTCAACGCTTAATTTGTGTGGGTGTTCGGCAGGGCTTAGCCCTGGCACTTATTTCTGATCTCTAGCACTTATTGTCACCCACTCAGTTTGATTATCACGTGCTGTTTTCACAACTTTATTATTGTAACTGCCAGTCACATAATAAACTCCTATATAATCAGAGCAAAATGTCAATGATGATTGTGTTAAAGACACACTTAAACCATGTCAAGACACAAGTATGTTATTTTATGTGTATGTTGGTTGGTATTTGTGAATCACACATCTGCCATAGTGACGTAGTACATCCGTCAACAGCAATAAGCCGGTGGTAGTTGCAGCTTTAACCTCATATATACGTTGACAGCATGGGGAGCAGCTGTGGGTGGTGGCAACAGTGGGCGGGGAGCTGCCCATCCTGACGTATCATGGGTGTGTTAGAAAATATTTGAGCCCTGGCACTTATAATTGTTTTTTTTTAAATTTGTTTTTTATTAAGGTTTTATGGTTATGACATGAATAAAACAATGATACAACCGGCAAAGTGATTGAAAAAAATGATCACAACTTTTACACCCCCCTCGTCCCACTCCCTCCCCCCTCACCCGTCCCTCTCCCACACTCCCTGGATGATGATAACAGCAGGGTCCAACACATCATCTTACCAAATTGTCTCGCGAGTATAAGGTAGTCCCAAAAAAGGGGTGCTCAAACCGTAAGGACCAACATGTAGGGACAGCATCTCCCGGTCTAACAGATCCCTCCAAGCTCAAGGGGGGTGTTCAAACGACGATGTTCAGATCTAGGAGTCCGTCCAAAGCGTTTCATTGTGTCTCAAGCTGTTCTCCCATATTTATCAAAGAAGGGAAGCCATAGGCCCTCAATGTTAGACTTAGATTCAACGATCAGGTGGGTCAAGAATTCCATATCGTATATTGCCCGTATTTTAAAAACCCACTCTCCCTCCCACGGGGCTCGGGGTGATTTCCATTTTTGGGCCCAACAGCATCTAGCCGCAAGTAGCATGCCATGCAGCATGTGTCGTGTTTCACCTTTGGACCCCCCTCCACTTCAATGCCAAACAAAATTAGCCAGGGGGATAGGGTTCTTTCCATTCCATCTACCTCTTTTATCCATGACAAGACTTCTCTCCAATAGGTTTGTACCACATGACACTTCCACCACATATGTACATAATCCCCTTTTTCAGTGTGGTACTTCCAACAGTGAGGATCATAGTCCCTTCTCATTCTGGCTATTCTGTGGGGGGTGATGCCATCTGTGGATCAGCTTCAGGGCCTGATGGCAGTATTGGGGTGCATCTGTTGAGCGATTGGCCTGTCTACAAATCTTGGTCCATCTTTTCTCTGTTATGGGAGTGCCTAGGTCCTTTTCCCATTGTACCTGGGAGGATGGGAGGTCCCGTGGGGTGGAGAGCAGCAAAAGCCATATAGCCGTGATGTCACCCCTTTAGTCCCCTTGTGTGTGATAAGGAATTTCTCGAAGTCTGTTAGATCTCTCCTAAGAGTATCTCCCCATCTGCTCTCAGTGAGGGCACCCTTGAGCTGTAAGTATCAAAAGGGGGAGAGATTGGGGAGGTGCAGGACGTCCTTCAGATCTCCCAAGGATATAAACACCCCCACCATCCAGAGTTGTCAGGCTCTACAAAGACCCGCCTCATACCATTGTTGGAAGGCCAATGGCTCGTTAATCCCATCCCAAAGTGGGGGAGCCCAAATGCAGCTCAGGGGCGAGGGCCATGTTGTGAGCCACCTAAGATAACCCCCCTCCTTCCATATGGACCATAGCACCCCCAAGACTGGATATTTCAAAACTCTTCTCGGAATACGTGCCTTAGGGACCCAGAGCCATTAATCTAACGTGACCGGGGAAAAAAGCAGATTGTCCAGTCCTAGCCACTGTTTCTTCGGGCCCATCACCAGGTGGTCTACCAGAATTCGCAACTGTGATGCCTTGTAGTATGTGCCTAAGTCTGGGAAATTAACTCCATCCTCATCTTTGGGCCTTATCAAAGTGGCATAGGCAATTCTATGGGATTTTCCCACCCAAAGGTAGCGGAGAAGGGTCCGCTTAATCTCTAGGAGGAACGGCTTCAGTGTCTGGGTCGGCAGCATTTGAAACAAATATAGAAATTTAGGGAGGATCACCATCTTAATGGAGTTTAAGGTGCACCATCCACGAGAGGCCGGATTTCGTCCAGCACTCCAGGTCTCGTTTGATCGCCGACCAGAAAGGAGGATAGTTTGCCTTAAAAATATCAGCCAGATCTGAAGGTATCTGGATCCCCAGGTGACAGAATCCCTCGGTTTGTTTACAAAATGGGAGGTCCTTAATATATTGCTTCTCTGTGTCATTGAGTTAGCCTGCTGGAAATGCGACTGATTTATCTAGATTTACCTTATAACCTGCAAGGGTCCCGTACTGTTCTAAGCTGTTCAGCATCTCAAGGACTGATTTGGATGGATTAGAGAGATATAGTAGGACGTCGTCTGCAAACAGGATTATTTTATAGTTGGTTTCCCCCAATTTAATGCCCTGGATTTTGTCGTTTCCCCTGATAGCTATGGCCCATGGCTCCATTACTAATGCATATATAAGGGGGGATAGTGAGCACCCGTGTCTTGTGCCCCTTTCCAATGGAAGGGCTTCAGATTTGCTCCGTCACTACAACTTTTGCTGAGGGATGAGAATAGAGAGCTCTCATCCACCCCCGCCATTTAGGTCCCATCCCCAAAGATGATAGAACACCCTCCATGAAGGCCCAGTTTACCCTGTCAAATGCCTTCTCTGCGTCTAGGGACAGGAGAAGAGCACCCTCCGTTCTAGCTCCTTTTGAACTCAGTATATGTAGGGTTTTGGGCATACTATCGGCCCCCTGACTGTTCATTACAAAGCCAACTTGATCCGGGTGGATCAGTCGGGAAAGACATTTTTCTAGGCGTGTTGCCAGGATCCTAGTAAAGATCTTTGCATCTGTGTTCAGAAGCGAGATGGGCCTGTACGAGCTACACTCCACCTGGTCTTTACCGGGCTTAGGGATTACTGTGATCATGGCCTGTAGGAATGTCGGTGGGATGGTGTCCAAGGTTTTAATTTGATTGAAAAGGTTGAGTAGCGGTTGTATCAGTACCGATTGGTATTGTTTATAAATGTCAGCTGTGTATCCACCCCCTGCCACCCTGGGGTCTTGCCTACTTTCAGCTTCTTAATGGCCCCCTCAACCTCTTCCTCTGTTATTTCCTTTTCCAGTGTTTCCCTCTCTAAGTCTGTGAGCCTAGGTAGGGGTTGGTCCTCGCGATATCTTCGAATATCGTCTAGTGATTCCCCCTCTTGTTTAGTATAGAGTGCCTTATAGAAGCCCACGAAGGATTCGGCTATGAGCCCTGTTTTGGTCTGGATGTTACCTGCCCCATCCCTGACCTTCTCTATCCATCTACCCACCCTATTTCCCCTCAACCTGTGTGCCAAGAGGGTTCCAACCTTGTCTCCCTTTTCGTAATATCGCTGCTTTGTGTATCTCATTTTTTTGACCACTTCCCCAATTAAGATTGTGTGTAGGGCTTGTCTGTTATCTCTCATTTCACTCAGGAGGTTTTTACCGCCTACGTTGCCTTTTGTGAGTTGTGCCCTCATAGCCCGTAGGTCCTCACAGAGTTTGGATTCTATTAGCGCTCTCTGCCGTTTTTTAGCCAAACCCTCTGCAATTAGGAGACCCCTGAAAGTGGCCTTTGCCACCTCCCAGACTGTGCCCATTGGGATTCCCCCTGTGCCGTTTGTTATAAAGAAAGCTTCTATTTCTTTCCGTAGGAATTCCCTAAAGGCCTGGTCCCTCATGAGGGTGTCGTTACAGCACCACCTGTATGATTTCGGGTTGTCTTGCAATTGCCATTCCATAACGAGAAGTTCATGGTCCGACCAGGTCACTGATTCAACCGTAGGGTTCCCAACTTCCCCTCCCCCATCCTCCGACACCAGTAATAAGTCAATTCTGGTATATGTTTGATGGTTTGATGAGGAGGGGAGAAGAACGTGTAACCCCCAGGGGCTTGCCAGCATTTTCGCCAAACATCCACCCACTAATATTCTTGTAGAAGGTCCCTCATTGCTAGGTTGTCCTTAGTGGGGGCTTTCAGCTCCGCCCCTCTGGCCGACCACCAATCTAGTTGGGGGTCTGTGATAAGATTGAAATCTCCACCCAGGATCATAGCTCCCTCTGCCCATTCGTCCATGACTTTAAGGACTTTATGAATACATTTGATTTGGCCAATGTTGGGTGCGTACAGAGTAGCCAGCGTAACCCACATGCCCTGAGACAGGCCTTTGATCCCAAAAAATCTGCCCCCAAAGCCTCACTTCGTCTCGATGTCGGTAAGGTGTAGTGATTTACCAAGGAGGATACCTACTCCCTCCTTCTTAGAGGATTTGTGCGAGGCCCAGAAGTTTTTGCCTATTTCTTTTCCTTTTATCGTCGACTCCGCCCCCCTCCTATAGTGTGTTTCTTGTAGGAAGAGGACTAGCAGTTTTTGTTTGCGAAACATGTTGCTTGTGAGAGATCGCTTGTTTTGTGAGTTTAGGCCCTTAACGTTGAGCGTACCAATTTGCCCTTCAACCATGGTCATCGCTACCTTTGCCCTGTAAAGTTTCAGTGAGTTCCCCCCGTATCATCCATAAGGTTAAGTCCCAGCTCCATGGTATGGTGTCCCCCGTTTCCTTTGTCCCTCCCCCTACCCCTCCCTTGTTCCCTGTCTCCCTTACCCGTTTTATAAGGCGTTTGTCTCCCTCGCCCGACAAACATCAGGGTTCGTTTACGAACCACCAGGGCCGCTGCCCAGGCCCCGGGAGATTAAGTGGTACGGAACGTACCCTCCACCTTTTTGTTCAAGTACTTTTCCCCGTTCAACCCCGTTCAACTCTCCCCTCTCTTCACCCACAACTTGTATTATGTCCCATACATCGCAATACTCATCATACATTAACTTTCAATAGGAGCCGGAGAGGGACCCCCCAATATCGGAGGCCATGCACAGATACCCCCCAGAGAGATCAACGGCTCTCCGACCCCCACAAAGATGGGCCTCCAATTTTCTGTTGCGTCAATGAAACATGAACCTCGTCAACAGTGGCAACACCCAAAGGCAACACGCGGTAGCCCCCAACACGGGAGGGCCCCTGAGGGTCATGTAAGCGATTGAATTACAATAGAGGGCGGGTGCAGGTGCATCCCGAGTCACAACACCCCCCCGGAGCCTCCCACCCAGCAGGCTCCAAACATTGTGTCGCGTCAGTTAAACAAATACCCCGCCAACCGTGGCAACATCAACAGATAACATGTGGTTCCCCCGGATTGGGGAGTCCCCCAAAGATTGTGTAAACAAGTGTGTTACAGAGAGTAACATCGTGGCTTTTCCAATGCGATCATGAGGGGCCATCGCGGCCCGCCGGCGAATGCCTCGTTTTCTGGAACTTCCATGTACCCTTCACCTTGTGTTTCCCTTGAGTCGAGTCAGGGCCCCGAGGGGTTAGGGTAGGGTCCCCGTCAGTCCCACTCCAGTCTCTAGATGACCGTGGGGGTTCCCCGACTAGCTCGTCTGTGGCTCTTTGGATATCATCTTCGGTCACAAGGTGGTGGCGCTCCCCCTACCATTCGAATGCCAGGTAGAACGGATGACCCCAGCGGTATCGGACCCCTTTTTCCTGTAGCCACCTGGTGATTGTCGCACATTTTTTCCTTATCTGCAACGTGAGGGCAGACAGGTCCTGGTAGATCGCCAACCTAGAATTAGCATATTGTATGTCTCTCAGAGTCCTTGCCATCTCGAGTATCCATGCTTTATCTCTGTAGTAGTGAAATTTGGCGAGGACCGAGCGCGGACCCCTTCCGCCCCCTCCGGCCCGATGGACTCTATCGATCAGGACCGTCTTCCCAGAGTCGGTACCTAGGACAATCCTGATGATATCTTGCACCTTGGCCTCTAGGCCCGTCTGGGTCTCCCCCTCCTCCTCTGCCAGACCTAAGATCCGGAGGTTGCTTCTCCGTTCCCAGTTCTCCATATCGTCCACCTTGCGACGGAGTTCCCCCTCTCGTTGCTGTAGTTCTTTGAATCTTACCTCCATTTGTGTTTCCAGGAGGGCGGTAGCTACCTGGTTGTTTTCAACCCCTTCCATTCTGTTCTCGAGGATGGAAACTTTGGAAGTGAGGTCTGCCAATTTAGCTCCCATGTCCGTTCTCATCCCTCTAATTTCATCAAGGATTGTTTGGATGTTGTTTTGCATAGTGTTCATATCGGGGGCTTGGACGGGGGAGGGTCCGGTCTCCATCGCTGAGTTTCCAGATGTGAATTGGTATTTCGCTAGAGTTTCCTTCCAACTCATGGGTTGCCTCTCCCTCTGTGCCTCCGTGGCTGTTCAATGCCCCCAATGGTTTTTCTCCAGGTCCGGAGCATACCCCCAATCTTCACACCAATAAGTATGGCGCGCAGCCCAGCTTGCAAGGTCCTGCAATGGGTTGCACTTGTTGGGGATTCCAACCATCTACCGGACCCAATTCCACAACTTCCGGCGTGTTTTGCTCCTTGCCTCCTCGTGGGTCAGTCCCTAAGTGGTGCTCTAGTGTTCGCTGTTTCCGTGTGTTTGGGGCTCCAGACAGTTAGCTGTTCACACCACTGGGTTTAGTGTCAAAGGTCACCTCCTGCTTCGGCGGTCCCCTGACTGCAGTCCCCCCGTATAGCCAGAGGGGGGTGGCTGCCCGGCAGGGGATGATGTGTGTCTCCCGTATCACTGTCTAATAGTGCTCTCAATTGGGCCTCTGCAGGTGCACTGGGGCTATTGTAGGGCTGTTAGGTGTTAACCCAGGACCAGGTGTGTGTAGCAATGTTTGATGGTGCCCCCAGGGGGCTGGAGCAGGACAATAACGTGGGGGTTCTCCCTCAGTGGGGCACCCTATATGGTCCTTGGTTGGGGCTCCGCTGCCCCTGGGCACTCACCCCACGCGGCACTGTCTGGTATTGGCGGTCCAATGAGGGCCCCGGGCGCGCTCTCATGTCGGACCAGGCCCGGGATGGAATAGCTCCAGAGGAACCACCGCGGCAGGTGGAGAGTCCCGGGAGGGGCCCGACTGGCTGCACTCTGCCAGTGACAGATGTTTTTGGGGCCCGGCTGGGCGCCGGTGAGAAGAGGAGGGGCCCGGGTGTGCTCCCGGGACGGCCAGGCCCGGCCAGCGACCCCGCCAATGGAAGCGAGGAGGGGCAAGGTGAACTCTAGAGCCCCTAGTGGGGGCCCCACGTGTCTCTGGTCGTGCCGCCGATCGGACCGATCACTTCCCCCGCGCCACACAAGGCGCAGAGGGTGGATGGCCCGCCGAGGGTCCTGTGGTCACGGTGTCCGGGGGGTGCTCCGGCTCCCCCCACTGGATGCTTCTGCTGGAGCGCGGGTAGGTTGGTTGATGCGCCAGTTAGAGCGCGCAGCTTTCCCCCTGCTGGGTACGAGGCCGCTCCAGGCTCTCCACTCGCGTGTGTCTCTGGGCCAGGTAGGGGAGGGGAAGGCACGCAACCTTGCCAACAGATAACTCCAAAACGGGAGTAGCCTCAAGCACCGGCAAGGTGTCCCCGAACTCCCCGTTGCATCACGAGGCTGTTAATCAACATTTGGAGGGGCAAACGTTCCTTTTTCAATGGTAACTCCGCATATCTCCCGGGGCCATCGGGGGAGCTTACGAATCAGGCAGCCATCTTGCCTGCGCCCCCCTGGGGGCCTCCCCACTTATTTTTTTTTAATCAAAGTAAGCATTGTGTCTGGTAACTAGATAAATACTGCTAGGTCCATCTTTTGGCTGGCCTTTGAACGACCAGTATGTGCAGGAACTGAAGTTAGCCTCAGAAATATGTCACAGCAAGAACGTGTAGACGGAGAGTAGCCAGGGGAAACAAGGCATATGTTATTCACTTCAAGAAGCTGACTAATTGCAATTAAAAGAAGCATTTGCAATGGCAATCATTTTACTTTTGTTTAAGACTAGGATAGGCATTTGCAAGGCACTGCCATAATGGTACTATTTGGACATTAATGGTAGCAACTGCAAAATGGTGTGAGTATCTGGGTATATAATAGCGGTGCCTAGCAAATGGCGATCGAATATCTATACACTAAGCAAAACTTCTGGCTTTGCCAATGCTTGTTCTTAACCAGATTTCGGTCAGAGACAGGCATACTGCCTATAGATCAAGTGGCTGAAGGCACAAGACATATCTGAAAATTGTGCATGTAATTTGTATATTACTGTTATTCAGTGTGCATGAGTTATAACTTGATTAAAAGCATTGTATTGCACTAGTAGCACATTTACAGCTCGATTTAAGCCATAGACTCTTAGAAGGCAGCTTTGAAATAACACTGGCAGACATTTCCAGCATACAGTTTATTGTTACTGCTTGATAAAGCTAGCTCAGCGAAATATCAGGAGCATTTATTTTTGGTGGAGAGGGGTAGGAAATGGATGGGAATGGCCACATGGATTAACATGGCTATGGGCAGTTAGTGGGTAGGTAAATAACCAAATAATACCTACAATGGGTAGGCAAATAACCAAAAATACCTAAAATCTTTTTATATCTCCTCATAGCCGATCTCCCTCCTAGCTGTAGTACAATGTTATCGTTTTTGCTTATAGGTGACCCTTTAGCACCACTCAATATGTAAAAAACTGTCACTAGACTTTCTGGCGTTAAACATGTCTTAAGATGAGCATTGGAGAAATGTCACCACCGAAAAAAAAGAGCGTGGCATCTTCTGACACATGGGACAGCAGCAGATCATACCGAAGCCACTCCAAAGAGACAGCTGCGGCTTGGTGACAAACAAGCAATGTTTTGTTCTTTTATGCAAAGTATTAGAGTAAGCTAGCCAAGTCACTTAGCAGGCAGCCCACACATCTGTTTATAAGAAAGGCAAAAATGTGGGCTTGAAGCCACATTTCAGAATCCCACTGACATTTCAAATGAAGCAGAAAACTATAGGATTGGGAGCAGGGTTTAGCGTCTGAAGAGACTAACGTGACAATATATGGTATGATTATTCCGGCCCTACAAAATGCTATCCGTTTTGAAGAACTGTAATTGGACAGGCTGTTGAATGCTTCCTGGTTAAACCACGAGTGTGGTGTTGGATGTATAAAACACGGCAGGGATATTCTGTGGAAAGAAAAGTGATTCTAAATCACTTTTCATCCTGGAAAAATGTTGGTTTCGTTGCAAACATTTGTCAATCAAAAAGAAGGCATATTCACACATGGGCTGTTAAAAAATGTGCCTATTCAGGTTTCAGTGAAGGGGAAATCAATGGTGCCATTTCACTGGATTTACAGGGGAAACGTAATAGGCCCTTGACAACTCAACAACATCGAAGTTACATTGCTTGATCTTTTGACCCCACCCCTATTGCTGCTTTGTCCTTCTTGCTTGTCAGAGTCCTAACTGTATGGGAGTCAGCTGTGTCCAGAAAACATCAGGCAATGCACTAGCCCTTTAAATGCAACAACAATGTTTAGCTCAACCCTCCTCCACCCACGTCCTAGATATAAAGCATATCACCAGTCCCTATTATGCTCTTTATGCGCTTTGTTTCTCCTGATTGAGGCTGGAGGCTGCTCTGCATCTAGCTAAGTTCCCTTTCTTGTTTTCTTTGTTTTTGTGTGGGTATCTTCTTGTTGGTGTGCTTTGGAGAGACTTTGCCTCTGCAGACATCTCATTGTCAAATCCAGAAGTAATCTGGATTGTGTACTTTCTATTTTTCACACGTGACTCATGGTGCAGCCTGATATCCAGCCGTGCTTCGCGGACAGGAGTTGTGCCCAGTCTTTGGTCCTCTTTTCTGGGTTTAGTGTGCCCGTGTCCACAATACAGAATGCCCATCTCATTACTCTTCCTCCAATCTCTCAACGTTAACACTGAAATTCTCTTTTTTTTAATTGTGATTTGGTTTAATAAAGTAAAACCTTACACATACAAAATACTAATGACATAAAATGAAGGTAGACTAAAATCAAAACACAGTATGAATAATTTCATCCTACAATGGTCAAGAAAGAAATCACAAATATTGCACAGTTAATAAAAAAAGATCTAACATTGCCTATTACTAAAAAGGAATAGAAGAATCAAAATGTAAAATTTCATTAAGTTGCTGTAAAAATCTATAAAGTGCCAATGACATTGAAATATTCTGACCTCCCACGAATCGCGCCCACAAGGTTTCTCCTGCATGGTTAAAGGAGTAATGGATACACAATGCGAAATGTATTTTTCTCATGTTACCTGTTTTAGCACTGCAGATAACAAGATGTTTGATTGTTTCTATGGTAGCTTCCACTCTGCACAGTCTACATATTCTGTCCTCCTTGCTTAGTCCCATCCTGGGACCAATGCATTCCAGGGTTGGTTTTTTATATAGTTTCAATCTAATATAAGTGGCTCTAACATAATTACAAATTCTCTTCTATGTGGTATAATACAAATGGGGCCAGGAGAACAGCAGCTTATGAGAAGCTATAGACCAAATCCCCTTTTATTTCTTATAAGTAAAAAGTCATCCAGTTTGATGATCCCTGCACATGGGATGGATAGAGCTCATAGTTTAATAATGAAATATTTGAAAATATACTGCAACTATAGTCCTTGTATTTTGGTTGTCATGCTGCTTCTTAACAGAAAAGTCGTTGGAAGCTTTAGACTTCAATTTCCAGCATCCAGTATTTCTCAGTACCCTGGGATCCTTAATATCTCTTGGGACATTGCAAATAGTGCATGACTGGGTCTCCACAAGCTCCTCAAGAGCTACTCCTTAATCCTTCTCTATATATTCAATTTCTCAATGTCTATGGGGACTTTTGACTTCAAGTCCCTGAATTAAATGTTTCTCAGTACAGTCTCTTAATGTTTCGTGGAACTTCAGGCTTCAAGTTCCTGCTTGCAACGTTTCCTGTAAAACTCTGTCAATGTCTCTTGGGACATTAAACTTCAGATTCCGGCATCTACATGCAATGTTTCTTGTTATACTCTGTTTTTCAATGTCTCTTGGGACCTTAGGCTTCAATTTCCTGCATGTAAGGTTTATTGTTTTACTCTGTTTCACAATGTCTCTTGGGACTTCAGATTTCAAGTCCCCATATGTAAGGTTTCTTGTTATACTTTGTTTCTCAATGTTTCTTGGGCTTTTTGGACTTCCAGTACCAGTATGAAATGTGTGTTGGCATAGTCAGTATTTCAGTGTCTTTTTAGACTCTGGACTTCAAGTTCGAATATGCATTGTTTCTCAGTATACTCAATGTCTCTATGCTTTTTTTGGACTCTATACCTGCATTCTCTGTGGTCTATTTACTGAAAGAATAGTTCTGGTAGAACACAATGTTAAACATCAATAACCCATTCATAAAACGTAACGCTAGCACCGAAAGAACTGGATAATGAGTGCTGGGGTAACATCGTGTTGAAAAAGGAAATGTGTTCAAATGTAAACATACAAATATATACTTATTGTAAAAAGAATGCATTTGGTATATATGATAGCCATAACTAGCTTGTAGCAGTTGTGGGAATATAGAAAGATGTTCACAATTGTATAATATTTGAGACACAAAATGTACATAAACTATGAACCTAGATGGGAAACTGGAAAATTAGAATGAGTGTGGCAACAGAGGATGAGAAAAATATAAATAATGTTATGGGGAATGATGAAATACAATGTATGTGTTTACAAGGTTTTTAAAAAACAAAATGTGCAATACAAACATACATTTACACACAAATCAAATATGCAATGTGTCTCAATATCCTCACTTTCCCAACGCCTCTAGAGACTCTTGAATTCCAGGCCCCAATATTGAATTTGCCTCTTTTCTCCAGGTCTCTTGAGCTGCTGGCTTTTAAGTCCCAATATACAATGTATATATGTCCACTTTGCTTTACAATAGTAGATAGAACTACGACATCACGTTACAGCATGCAGAACATGTTGCTACACTCCTTTTGTGATTGATGAATGTACCAACACTTGAGTAACAAGCTGGACATTCACTTATGAAATACTTCCTTTATCTATAGGTTTCCTAGTTTCTCTTGATCTGGTTCAGATACGTCAGGGATCTGTAACCTGTGGCTCTCCAGACCGGCCTTTGGACTACAACTGCCATGATTCCTCACCATTGACTGTACTGGCTACAGCTGATGGGAGTTGTAGTCTAAAACACCAGGAGAGTCAGAGGTTGTAGACCTCTGAGATACGTATTACAGGTTGCACTCCCCCACCCCCTCGCACTTCTTGTTCTGTACTTGCACAACCCGAATGTCTGAAGGCCTAGTAGGACCATTTTGTATCTTTCTCCCTTGTTCCCCCTCCCTTTTTTGTCTTGTGGCACCTTGAAACACCATTTGTCCTAAAGGTGCCTTCCAAATATCCAATAAATAAATAAAAAAGTAGATTTATACATATAGAGGATACAGCCATCATTGCCCAGGAAAAACGATCACTCTCATCATCCACTCAAAACCACAATGTTCCACACACACACGACCTCAGACGCTGGCACCACTGACATTGGACTTGACTGCAGGAAGCAGAAGGGGCAGGGGAATGGAAAACAAGGAGGGAGACAGATCCCAATGTCTCCTTATATACGAAAGAGAAAAAATGAATAAGTCATAAAGAAGACCAGGCCTTACAATCTTCACAATGCAAGGATCCACAATACAGTCTCCAGGCTAGATAGAGAACAATACACATGTATTCACTAGGGGAACAAAACTGGCATTCAACACAGCCATCACCATAAGATAAACAATTGACACTCACCCTGGGTTCCAAACACAGAGGACCCCCATCCAGTAAGTAGCCACCCACCATGCAACTGAACAGGAAATGATAGTAAAAGGAAAGGCCAAACAAACCAAAAGGAACCCACAAGGTTGTCAAATCAGAGGACACTAAGCTCATTTTTAAGAAGCGTCAGATCAGGGAATAGGGAGAACCAAGAAAGGGAATAGAAACTGAAAAACGGAACACACTACAACCACCAAAACCAACAGGGCCTAAAAAAAGGTGCCAACCTAAGGCTGGACACTCACCGCCTCGACCCAGCTTGCGGGCAAAAAAGGCCAACAGATAGGGAAAATAAAATCACGAAATAAGAAAGAAACAAGAGTCAAGACAAACTCACGCTTGCAGCAGCAACCCCATGATGTAAGAACGTAGAACATAAACATTCCAGAAAAAGAGAGGGACGGGAGGACGGCATCCATAATCTTTCGTTGACCCTACACTCATCGCCTCACACACAGAAACGTGCAGGAAACTCTGAGGCAGAGCCACATAAACTGTACACTCTCACAGTCACGAAGAGAGGAAAACAACATAAGGCAGATGAATGGCTAAACCGTAAGATATTTACCATGCACTTGCTCGCCACACATCTATCACTGACATCACAAGAAATTAGCATGGGGAAAATGGACCATTTAATCCTTAGTTCATTTATAAACCCACGCTTTTATAGGGAATGACATTGAAACCATTAATCTGCACAGCCTAAACTCGCAGCCTAACTACCCAACTGGCTTCACTGCCTGAGCCTTCTGGAAAAACCCGGAAAGGAGAAACATAACCCTGCTAACTCCTCCTAAGAATCAACCAAAACTAATAGGATAGGATACAGAATTATAATTTCTACATACCATACCATAATCTCAAATGAAACCACAGCATGAACAATTCATACAGATGAGAGAATGGCTTCAGAACATGCTAACACTGGGATTCGTAATGCCTTCGAGAGAAATTGATATGATGAACTCTAAAAGAGGCCAGCACATGCATCCCACAGGCAGCTCGAATAATCCGTCAGGCCTCACATGACAGCTACTCTAGGATATCAGTATATTTAACTTTAGGATTTTTGCAATAAGTAATCCTGCAGTGAATGTAAGGAAATTCCCATTTTAGGATTTCAAAAGTGTAACTGTGACCCTTCCTATAGGGTTATTAAGTTGGGCTAACCCATTTCTTGGCAGCAACCATCCCTCAGCTGGTACCTGTTGGCCAGTGCCTGAAAAGCTGTCTGCACTCAGGGTCTGGACCAGATAGATGGCGGTCCTCTCATGGACCGTATTAGAAGGTGGGGGCAGGATGAGAGACCTGTGACATGCAGATTATTGAATGAATGACAACCCATCCACACAGGGTGAGGAGGGGTGGGTCTACGTGTTTGCCTCTTGCTGATTGAAATGTTGTCGTTGTTGCAGGAATAAATTAAAAGGCATGGTGCAACCAAATCCTGACAGGGGCTCTCTCCTTTAGGGAACCTCATCGGCTCTAAGAAGGAGAGGGGGTGTCAGGGGGGGGGGGGGAGAGGGAGAGGGAGGGAGAGAGAGGGAGAAAGAGAGAGAGAAGGAGAGGGAGAGGGAGAGAAGATGAATATCCAATGAAGAAGTGTATATTATATATTCACTACAAACAAAAATTGGTTGAGGGGACGTTATGGTTAAGTTTCCCTAACAAAAGCCTGTACACTTCACTAAAAAAAAACTTTCTACCACCCCTTTATGCTTCAAATTAAAATCGAAAAACCGCTGAAATTCGACAGTTGTGGTCTACTAAACCCCCAACCCTGCCACCACCCCTGTGCACTGCTAACACTGACACCCAGACCATGAAAGATGTCATCTCACATGTCGACGATGACATCAATGACAACATCACTTGTTTAGCCCCTTTCTTTCCCTTCCCTGCCATACATATATATGTACATTCAGTAAAAAAATGTCACTAAAGGAATGTTACACTTCACAGTGGTACCAAACACCACTGCACATTCCCCCTTTATAGTAAGCTAAGCAACCATAACTCGCTCAATCTACGTGCATTGCTAAAACTAACACCCAGGACATCAAAGATGACATCACAAATAACATTGACGTCCCCAGGGCATCAAAGATGACATCACAAATAACATTAACGTCCCCTCAACAAAGTTTTTTTGTTGTGAATTTCACTGGTTTTTGGGAGGGCAACTTAACCATAAACGTCCCCTTAACAAAGTTTTTTTTGTAGCGAATTGAACAGGTTTTTGGAAGGTGGAACTTAAGCATGAAATTGTGGCAAGGAAGTTGTTGAGCAGAATATAAACTGTAATCATGTGATGTTGAGAGATATTAAGTATAATATATGTACTTGACATACATTTAACATAGAACATACAGAGCCCCCTCCCTATTGATTTTAGAAAGGGACGGACTGAGCGCCTGTTTGCGGACAGGGCGGACAGGATCAACATTACCCAAAGAGGCGGAGGGTATCTGAAAATGTACTATTGTCTTACACAAAAAGTATGAAACATTGAAGAAGGGCATAAAGATATTGTAAGTAGTAATTAGCAAATACGGAAACCTGAAGGTGGGAAAAGAAAACGACACATTTAATAACCATGTAGAATGAGGTGGATGGTACCAAAAAAAAAAAAAAAAGATGCCTCCACTGTAATCACTTCACAGAAACTCGGCAGCCTGGAACGATAGTAGATGGACGCAGTAGGACGAAGGGAGAGTAAATCAAAAGAGTGAGTGCAGGTCATTTTTTTATGTGAGTGTGGTTTTTTTTTGGTATGTGGTGCAGAAATAATTTCTTTCTGTTGTTTTGACTCAGAAATGGCTTGTACTTTGGAGTGGCTGGAGGAGGATTTCCCGCATGGGGAAATGTCTCAAGACAGCGACAACAATGGTGCACATAGGTGTGCATATGGAGAATAGTGACCAGTATTTTATAGGCATTTAACTTATGGTGTTATTTTTTCAACAGATCAGGAAAAAAAAGAGGAAAGTGCAACAAAAGAGATAGAAGAAGACAGGATAAAAAGGGGAGAGGAGAAAATGGACATTTTGAACGACAATTTTCAAAGTTTACGGGAGTTTTAGAGGACGTTGTGAGAGGAAAAGTTCGGTACCATTGCCCCACCCGTACCTGCCCTGCTTCTCCATTCCCTAGTGACCCATCCCCAAACCTGCACGAGGAAAATAGACGTTTCGACGAAGTATCCATCCCTTCTTCCCCTCACAAATCTGCCCCTCATAACCAGCCCATTTAAAATCCAAAATCCCTCATATTTGTTTCAGTGCCCGCTTCCCCCGCTGTTTCTTTAGAATGATGTGTGTGTGTGTAGTAAATGGTTTTGTACAGTAGGTGTAGAGAACGGGTTTGTGTGTAACTTATTTTTTTAAATAGACGTAAAATGTTTGCGAACAGCGCGCCTGCTCGACCTATCCACAAGCAATGGAATGTGGGTGCTGTCTAATGGCAAGTAAGACGGATGTGATGTGTGACTGCATCACCTTTTCAAAATGTGCGTACATAAACAGAAAGGGGTGTCCAAAGGATATACTACCTCAGTGTACCGCTTGGAAACGAGATCATATATGGTAGTAGAACACACAAGATGTCCGGAATGGGTGTAAATGAGTAAAAAGGGAGTATGTGAAGGACAGTATAGCGGTCCGTATTGGGCGCAGTCAAAATGGTGCCTTTCGTAGAACAGGCACGGTGGCTGGCAAATTCGTAGGCAAACAAAATGGAGTTGTCCTAAGGACACTGGAACTGTCCATACAGTGAACGTAGCATGCGTGCACATGTGCTGTACAAACGAAAGGATTGCCAACGTTGTGCCAGTTCCTAACTGTCCGTCTCACTTGTGTCGCACTTTGAAGTAGTTTGAGAACCTGAACACTGTCCGTAGGACAATTGTGAGCATGCACATGTTTGATTCTTTGCATTTGCTATCCAGGGGACTTTCGTTAAGGGCGCGGATGAGTTGAGGACGTCATCTTGTGACCGCACCTATGCTGAGTGTGGGGACTAGTTTCTGCGGTTTGTGTGCTTCCGCAACACTAAAGATGAACTTGTAGACACAAGGCAAAGTATTGAGGAGTGTAAAAATGTAAATTCACACATCCCAAACAATAGGCCACCTCAGGAGTTGCTGTGTAAAATGTGTGTACCGCTTTGTAGGGATGAAGACGGACACGAGGCACACCCCTGCACCCCTTCAAAAGGCCACACCCCGAGCGCATCTTCATTGTCCTTCTAGCTATAGCAGATAGAGGTGCGTTCCCTTTACTGCTGTAGTGAGGAAAAGGAAACTAATCGGTATGGCTTCCATGGCCGCTGTTGGGCTATTAGCCTCTGCACCACTCCCAAACCCGCCACCATCACCACCTCACAAAGGGCCTGCAGAGAGATATATGGGTGAGGATGTAGAGATTGAGGAAGAAGAGGAGGAAGAGAATGAAGTGGAGGAACTCTGCACTAGGAGCACTCGGCGGGAGTCGTGGGTGTGGCGGTTGTTTTCCGTTTATGGGAACGTACCAAAAGCACGTGCGAACCAGGTGAAGTGTAACCAGTGCGATGTGGTGTTGAGTCGCGGGAGATTCGGAGCGTACAGTTTTAGTACGACAACCATGAAGCGACACCTCACTTTGTTCCACACTGCGGACATTCGCAAGGTGGTGCCATGTGAAGAGCGTAGTCGTTTGAGTTCCTCCACAGCATCCTCGGAATCCTGTGGGGGAGCGCCTCCCTCCAGCTGCTTCACAAGCCATTCGCAATGCTGTGGACCCTTACCTTTCAAAGGTGACAGTATTGTGTACGTATTGTGATGCAGTACCCTGCAGGGGGGAGAGTTTTCGAAGTGCTTTTGAGGCTGCAGTCACCGAGCACCAGAAGATTTGCTTCTTACCTAAATAAAGATCACCCGTAATATTTGTCTGTTGAGGTTCCCTTTCTTATCCCTGCGGCTGGTGTCCCCTCCTTAGCCTCCTTTCGCCTCTTCTCCTAGTGTATCGAGTGCTGTTAATAAATGAACGTAAAAACAACAAAAATGACAGAAAAGGCTCTTTTCAGAGCCGCCTTTCTCAGTGTAACAATAGACCTATGAAGTGAAGGCCGTGGACCCCTGCAGAGTTCAGCAAAAGTTTGCGGACAGTCGTAGAGGGAAAAAAAGGAGGGTGCAAGCAGCGCAAATGCAATAAAGTGTACGTTGGGAGTAAGTGGCGGCTCTGAAAAGAGCCTTTTGGTGGTATAGTGTGTGGGTCAAAAACAGTGGATTGGGGAAAACAGATTGGCAGATAGGTTAGTGTGATTGCAAAAGAGGGCGCAATGCATTTTGTAAATTGAGAAGAAACATCTGATTACCAGCATATGTGAGGTGGACTCCATCTCTGCGGAAAATGAAACTGCTATGAAACAAAATGTTTTCATTGTTGAAAGAGGACATGCCAACATCTCTCAAAAAGGCACACACAGCCTGATTCACATTGCGTCTCCCTTTCTCCTTTTGTGGACCAAATGCAGAAGAACGCAACCATTTTTGTCTTTGGGCAATACGGGAAAATCTATTTGACAATTTGGAAACATGTCCATGAGCTTCACGAGTCCTTCCTTCATGGCAAATTGTAAAGAAATGCCAGATGCATGGCCTAAACTGCTTCCTCCACAATGAATGATGAGTATATCTGGAGAACGCTCTGTCTGTAAAGTAACACAAAGAGGTACCAAGTTCACCCATCTCATTCCACGCACGCCATGCCAGTGCACTTCCGCATGTAAAATCCGAGATTTGTAGATAAACTGCAGCTTTCTGCATGCACCTTCAACCAATGTATCCATGAGTCTCCCACAATCCAGATAATCTGTTTTCGAGCATGGAAAGCCATGGCTGTGTGGTGTCCTGTGAGGGAGAAGACGGTCTTACTAAAGTATGTCGGTCAGAACACACCTACTGAACTTTATGGACCAATCCCTAGCTCCGCTCATTCTCATTTACATGCGGCTCCACCCTTCAATCCCTGGTGGTGATATGTGCTGGCTGCTAACTACCGCCATGTTCGCGGACATGTACAGGATCAGAGCGTGACGACGGTACATTAAAGTACTATTTCCCTTTTTCCCCTTTAAGGTAGGCTCTGAAAAGAGCCTTTTTAAAAGAAAATGTGGCCACATATCGCACAGACATGTGGTATTTTATGTATTTTTTAGTATTTTTTGTCCTTGCTTTACCCGTGCAAACATTACAGAACCTTCCCTAAAGCAAGTCTTATGTTCCAAAAAAACATTGCATTTCCCAAAGAGGATAGCCCAACACCATCTCCTTCAATGTAATGTGCATTCCTTGGAGCAATGTTATCGTGGCTACAAATAAAATACCAACTCATAGCATGAATGCACGCATGCCACGATTGATGATGCACCTCCTGATGCTTTGATCTGGACAGAAAACAGAAGTGTTGTTCCATTGCAGTCTCGGGAGTAAAGCAGAAAATATAACTTTCGATGTTGGGAAGATGGTCATGAGTGCATCAACCAACTGTGCCAAATCTGCCAACAAAATACGTGAAGTCAGGTATCCCAAGTGGCAAGCACCGTAGTGCAAAATTACACATGAGGAGTGGTCATTTGACGCATGTCTCTGCAAAATTGCAGAATTGCCGCAGCATTGGCATCAGTGTCAGCGCTCCACACTACCTCCACTCTTCACACATCGAAATGGTGTGCCACATGCCTACTCTCGGCATAGTGTTGTAAGCCTTGCACAAAAATGTCTCGAAGCAGCAAAACCCTGACCCTCTGCACCTCTGCCATTTTCAGTGTGTGCACCGTCTTTCGACACAAAAGACTAATGTGAACATCTGATTGGCTGATGCCTACAGTCGTCTTTCCATGCATGATTTACTGTAGAAACCCGTATGTGACACGCCCTACCAGCGGACAAGCGTTGCCTACGTGAGGCACGTAACTCTTACCCAGTCCTTCCACCCTTTCTACAGCGGTACCAAAGCGAGTACCTCATTGGACACAACTAAGCGGAAGCACAATCATCCACCAATCACATAGAACATTGCTAATTTTAACTCCGTCATCAACATTGCGCACTTCAAAATTACTGTTGATGATTCGTAATGAAAATCACATACCATTGCAAAGCACCTATTTCACAAGCGACTGTGCAAGGATTGCGAATTTCTACGTACAGCTCCATGCATGAGCACATGCATCAGTATAGAGTACAGGTATGTACATTTTAATCAGAGTACATGTAGAACCCTTATGATTTAAAATAGACAAAATAATGGCAGTAAATTTCCATAGGGAACACATAACAACGTTCCCCCTTTTAAAGTGCAACAATGCCGATTTGTCATTAACAAATGGCATGACCACTTCCTTCTTCTGCATAACCTGTACATACGTTGCAAGAATGCCTATTTAGGCATAGCTCTGAACCATTTTTGTCTTAAAGGCGGGTGAAATCAGCCGATTTTGTTTTTGACGGGTGAGACGCCCATTGGATTGAATGGCCGTGCAGGAGGCTTGGCGGGTGATTCTGCCCTTTACAAGGTGGCTAACACCCGCCAAAAGCGTGTGAGATGAGAAGTAGAATTTAGGGCAGACCTCAATTTTGTATGTGAAAATGTCGGAGTTCTGTACTCTGTACTGCCTACAGTAATGCTACTTGCAATGTGATCGTATGAGACTAGTAATCGCTCCCGATTGTGGTGCTCACATGTCCTTCGGAGGGTCTCCCGATTTTTGGACATCGTGCTTTTCATTAACAAGTACAAAATGTTTGCCCATCTAGTACTTTGCCCTATCGCTTACAAACCTCTCTCCTATGCATACTACATTTTATAAAGAACAAGGCATTTCCGAACCCTTACAAAATGTAGTTATTTTGAAGGACTTTCAAGTACCATATTGAAAGTAGTATGGAAAGACTGCACAGAGAGGAGTGAAATGTGCACGTGGACTGGGTTGAAATATGAAAGTTAAATCCTCTGACTAAAGAAGTACAAGTAAAGCCTGCAGTGTCATGACCGCTGCAAACACACAAAGTAATTGATATTGTTTTTTTTAATTCACGGTGAAGACTACTGCCCTGAGATTCAACAGCATCTACACTGCTGACGACATATCCGAAGAAATCTAGTCATCTTGTACAAAAAAGTAAGTACAGTACAACCTTCATATTGTAACTACTCCTTAAAGATGCTGCATGGGTTATTTGTTTATTTTGGGCACCAAAGCAAGCATTCATTTGTAAACCATTCTACCTACAAATATCCATTTATTGAACAAAGAATAACAGGTGGAATGGCTGACAAATCCCTGTGTGTTTGGTACTGAAATAACACAGGGAATCCATAGAAGGTTAGATTGTGAAAGTAAGTTGTGGTAGCAAGTTTTTGGCATTTCAGTTATTAATAATGGTTCTCGTCACAAGTAGGGCACTTTGTACTCTCATCTAAAGCACATTCTACTAGTGTACAAACAGTAAAGTAGCCTTACCAAATGATAGTTAGAGGTCACTGTGCGTTGACACACCATGCCAAAGAGCTTCCCCATCACACTTATGCACACAGCACACATACATTGGACAACAGACCAAAGTATACATTTTTTCTCAACAGACACCAAAAAATGCCTACCAAAAAGCAGCTCTGCAGAAAGGAACGCAGAATTAGAGCAAATAAAAATAAAGGTGCCCAATGTAAGCATCCACCTGTTGTAGAGTTAGTGGAGAATCTTAGTACAAATCACCTAATGCAGTTGGGTACCTCCTCCATCAAAAAGTGTCACAAAACACAGAAACGTTGTCAAAAAAACGGCTGCCAGTACAGCTAACAATGTTCCTAATAATCCTGATAGTGTAAGAAAGTAAAAAAAGTATTTTAGCAGAACTGTTTCGTCACAGAGTCCTTCAGAATCTACTAAGAACAGGACCAAAATCATCCTCGCCCCTTAAAACGTACCGTAGAAAGTTAATTCTACAAGCACTTGTGGACAGTGCAATCCTTCTCAAAAGGAAGCTGTTCATATTAGTGTTAAAAAGGATGAAAGCATTAACAAAACTAAGTATCAAACTACAAATGAAACTCGGCAATAAACGGAATGTGAACAAAAACAATTTTCTGCATGTTTGTGGTGGTGAATTGAGTCACACAACAACCACAGAGCCATAGTTTAATGAAGAAGCATACAAACAAAATCAAACAAACACAATTGACATCCATAGCAGTGGGCGAGGGTATGAGAAAATGAATACTACCATCATGGAACAAGAAACACTGCTTACAAAACTGTCTTCTGAAAACTCAGAATTACCTCTTGATTCAGCAGAACCACACTGTCCAGTATACAAATGGCTGTGCACATCAATGTGTGCCATTCCAAACAAAGCTTTCAAATCCTTACGTCCGTTCCTCAATCAATATGTAAAAGGTAAAGACAAAAGTAAAATGAAAGTGCTGCAAAATATGGATATTTGTGTAGTGCGGAAAGTCACAGGACTAAAAGGACATTCATTAGCTTGCATTTCTGGCCCTATTTGCAAAAGTACCTTCCATGATAGCAAAAGAATAGCACTACATCATTCCAAAGTAAGAAATTCAGTGTATAAAATATACTGTGCAAAAAGTCCAGCTTCAGAATTAGGCAATTTAAATAACACCCAAATACTTACAAGAAGAAATGGACCGTATTCAGAAAAAGTATTTTGGAAGTGAAAGCCATGTAGAAAATGCAACAGTTTTAGAGCATAGTAGCGACAATTCTGCACATAGCAATCTTCTAGTACAGACATACAGAAAAGAAATACTAAAATTTAAAAGGTCATCGGCTGAAGTACCAAACCATGTGTGTGTATGTTGCCGCAGAACGTTTTACAAAAGGAACACAAAAAATGTGGACATAGCATACAAAATAGAAAACAATGAAGACTCTAAGGGGCCGATTCATGGAACAAACGTGTGCCGAAAATCCATGTGCAAGCAGGCGCAAGGTAGTGCAAGCGCGAGAAACGCAGCGCACGCGCATGTGTGCGATTCAAGGAAGACGCTGTGCGTGTTTCCCGCTGTCCGTGCACCCAATCCCGCCATGGGGCACGCAGGCATACATGGCGTGCGCTATGCGCACAGCAAAAGCACACATAGCGCGGCACACACAACCAAAGTGGGCGGAACATTGGGCGTAACACGCGGAATGGGGAATAACGCGTGAAAAAGAAGGCGTAACTGGGGAAGTACTGCAGGGAACTACACGGAACACCCACATGCACGCGAACAACCCGTATTCATGGATCCGAATACGGGAAACCCGCGCATGGCAAAAGACACACACAGGCGTCAACACGTCCGCCACACGAAGGCAGGCGGAAGCGTCCCCGCGCACAGTATAAAAGTGCGCGCAAACAACAAACACGCATATACAGCTACGATGAATGCCCCATTTGTCGCAGCACTGATCGTGGGACACCGCAGGAGGAGGAGAATAGCCAGGGCACGCATTTTCGCACCACGGACAAGCCTTTTTGGGATGCCTGACGACCAGGTCTATGGCAGGTATAGGTTTCCACCCCACATCATCCTAGACCTGGTCAGGGAGTGGGAAGATGACCTTACATCCCCCACCCTTTGCTCCCAAGCATTGAGCCCTTGGAGAAGCTGCTCAATGTCCTGCATTTTTTGGCCACTGGGTCAATTCAGCGGACTACTGCCATAGTGGGGGGGTCTCACAGGCCACGCAGTCACGCTGCCTACACCAGGTACTGGCAATCATGACAGCGCGCCCCTCAGTCCGCAGGCACATATACATCCCCAGAACACCCGCAGAAAGGCAGGCCGTTGTCCTGGATTTTTTCAGGGTGGCACACTTCCCCAAAGTGCTCGGTGCCATAGATTGCACCCATGTGGCCCTACGTCCACCTAGGGCCACTGAGCACATCTACCGAAACCGCAAGCACTGGCATTCCATCAATGTACAGGTGGTATGCGATGCAAAGGGAATCATCACCTCTGTCTATGCAAACTACCCTGGCTCCACCCATGACAGTTTCATATACAGAATGTCCGTCCTGAGCCGGGCCCTGAAAGCTGGGCAGCATGGCGACACATGGCTCCTAGGTGAGTACAAATGCCGTTGCACATGCATGCATGTCAGACACATACACACAAATAAACAAACCACAATAATCACAACCATTTACACCTCCCCAGGGGACAGTGCCTACCCTCTGAGCAACCACATGATGACGCCAATCCGGAACCCCACCACACCACCCCAGGTAAGATACAACGCTGCCCATATTGCAACCAGGGCCATAGTGGAGCGCACATTCGGAGTGCTCAAGTCACGTTTCCGCTCCCTTGACCGCTCTGGCGGGCAGCTACTCTATGCACCACCAGCAGTGTGCAGGATCATTGTGGCAGCATGTGTCCTGCACAATGTTGCAACACGGCAGGGCGTCCCGGTGGACATGGTGGTGCCCCCACATCCCCAACCACAGGCACAGGTGCTGCCCATGGGAGGGGACAGGGCACGTGGCGAGGAAGCCCGGACCCAGCTTGTGGCCACATTTTTCACCTAAACTCCCACCCCTGCGGAGTGCACACAGGCCTGGCACATACCAGGTGACAATCGATGATGACAAAGAGACAGTTAACTGTCACAACCCTACCACCCTGAGATAGTTGCCATGGAAGTGCCACATCGTCTGCATCCCTAGCTACTTAAACACAAGCTCTCCTGTGTGACCAAAAGGCACACATATGACATGACATGATATGGCCTATACACAAGTATTTCAAGGTGCAATGAGGAAGGGAGGGGGGAACAAGGGAAGACAGACAACGGTACTACTAGGCCAGGTGTCATTGAGATTGTGCAAGTGCAGGGGTAGGGGGAAGGGAAAAGTGCAAGGGGAAGGGGAGGGGTGGTGCAGTACAGGGGAAGTAGACCAAAAAACAAATACATAGGCCAGCTGGTGGCAACTGCAAAGGTAAGTGCAGACAAGTGCTGGGAAGGGGGGGCTGTAGGGATAGAGAGACAGTGCCGCAGTTCAGGGGTTGCCAGGGAGGCAGTGCAAGTGGAGAGTGGCTGGGCCAGGGACCGAGGTCGGTGAGAGTGGCCCAGTTGCAGATCCAGTGCAGTTCCAGTAAAGAAATTTGCAAGGGAGAGGCAGAGAGAAAGCAGAAGCAAAGAGGAATGTCTTCAGATGCTTCCCGAACCGGAGATGGTTCCCCTCAAGTTCCAGTGAGGGAGGAAGGCTGTTCCAGAGGGGGGGACCCTGCCGCAGAGAGAGATCTACCCCCAGCTAGTTGCTCTGAGAAGTGGATGACCCTGACATGCAAGGTGTGCATCACACACACCTGCAAAACAGGCCATGGCCATCACTGTTATGTCACTCAAACCCTCCCAAACCACAACATGACATGGCAAGCAATACCCATACACCAACACAGTAACAATAAGGTACACATTGCCATGTCCAAAATGTACAGTGTCATCAGACAATGATGCCTGACCTGGAATCAGATGAAATGACAGACCAACAACCTCCCACCCAAAATAAGTCATTTCCAAATGCATTACAAGAGTTGTAGACGTAACATAACAATGAATGCCTGTCTACATGCACATTGTGCATTGCAAAATCAACACTGCAGCTTCTGTGGGCTGTATCCTACTCCTGCAACACACTGCTCAGCGCACAGCACAGTGAACAGCCATTGTGTGTGATGCACACCCTGAGCATCACATCTAAGCGACAGACCACATCAAAAAGCAAATTAGGCATGTACAGGATCCATAATTGGTCACAGAACATGTGCTGCAGGGACACAGTGGGCACCAGAAGGCAAACAGTGTACACATGGATATGCAAGGGTGGGAGTACATGTAGTGCATCAGAGTGCAAGTGTGTGGGTCAGCAAGGACATGCACTCAACATATGCATGTGCAATCAAGTGACCATCAGTGTTCTCTACACATCACATGTGAACATTCACCATGTGTACACCCCAGCATGTCAAACCATAACTATCCCCTCGCACCTGAAAGGTAAACACAACACATGAACAGACATTGATCAGCAGAACACAACATGTACATAGGATACCACCATTACAAGGTCAGGGTTCCCATCACACTGCAGGGCAAGGCAACTATCAACAACAACCCCCCCTCCCTCAAAAATGACCATGACCCACTGAACAACTGCACCTGGGTCATGGAGCCTTCAACCCTCAATTCCACCTGGCCACAGGATCACCTTTACCCTTCGTCACCATCTCCCACCTTGTGTGTAAAAAGGTGCCTGCACCCTCAGAATCCACACTCATTTCCAAAATCACAAAATCCAACCCATAAAAACAAAACAGAACACCCTCCAGTAGAAGACTTGACGTAGCAGTACCTCACAGAGGCCAAGTACTACCACAATGATGCAACAACCAAGGTAGCACAGTAAAACAATGTCACAACAGGATGTGAACCATGTGTGGTACATAACATAGGATGATGCACCATGAACGGATGTGTACTGTCACAGGTCCCGTGTACAGGCGCGGGAGTGTCACAAAACAACCACCCCCACTGTGTCCCGGGTGCCTGCAAGGTCAAACTCACATAGGCGCCTGAGACCCTGGTGGGGAAGGAGGTTCAGGGATATGCAGTCGGAACAGGTGTTGGCACACTGGATAACTGGAATGAGTGGCAGGAGAGGGGAGGAGGAATGACACATGAAAGTAGGGAATGCACGAACATGTACTACCTGCATGAACACATACACAGTCCAAACAAACTTGGACATCATTGTCATGGCCTTCTGCAGTCCAGGCTTAGTAGTGGTTCGAACCAAACCACCCCCTCTAGGGTTTTGGCGCCTGCAAGTTCGGGGCTTACACAGGCATCCGCAACCCCAGCGGGGAAAGAGGGTTAGGGAACGTTGCTTGGATAGGTACGGGAAGCAGGAACACCGGGTAGAGGGTACAGGGTTCAAAATTGCATAGGATTCCGGGTGATTAGGGGGAAAGAAACATACCAAATTGAATCACACATACATCCATCCATGCATTAGTGCACCCCCCAGCAAGCCTATGCAGAGCAGTTTGAAAGAAAAACAGCAAGACACTTAGCTCTGGTTTTGAGTGCTGGCCTCCTGCCTGCGCACTCTAAGGTCCGGTTACAGGAGCACTGCAATGCTGCAAAGAGAGCCACAGTTAACAACCTGTACGTGCCAATTACACAAAAACACACCACCAAACATGCCCCATAGCAACAAACTACTCTACAAACAGACAATCTGGTGTAGATGTTCAATATCCATATATAACATTACCCCTGTGATGGGTCATACACAGTCAATGCAGTAAGTCAGCCGCCGGTGGGTGCGTGGCAAATGGAACACCAATGTGTCACAATTCAAACAGCATGCAATGTTCCCTGGGTAAGCAGACAGACCCATATAGCAAGCATGACTTCAGAGCAAGTTGCGTACCACCATGACCGAAACAAAGTTGGCAGTGCATTCATCATAAAGTACATGGAAATGAAATGCACTTCACCCGAGTATGTCCCTTGCTGTATGTCCCTGTGAGCTGCCCCTTTCCATGTCTCTGAAGGCTACATGGTTGATACAAGTGCCTCGATGGACCTTGGTGTACCGGAGGGTATGTGCCACTGCCCCTGCAGGTGTTCCAGACAACCTCACAATCAACAGCCATCAGTCCACCAACACATCTGAACTGCATTGTGTGCTTCAACACCAATATTCGTCCAAGCTCACCCTCAGTGCTGTGACTAAGCCTGCATGTGCAACTCGCCTGGTGCAAGCTTTGCTGTGTTGTGGCCCCCCTGTGCTGCTCACCTTGCCTGGAGTTCCTTGGAACACATCAGCAGTTCTAGGATGTAGGTCTGCAATCCCTGTGCCTCTTCTTGTGCACACATGTGCATGTGGGCACCAACAAACGTGTCCAGAATTCCGTCGTACAATGGGCCATGTCTGCTGGCAACGGTGCTCTGGAGGCTCATCCCGCTGCAGAAAGGGCATGAAACACATGATTAATGCTTCAAAGTCATCTGTGTGTGTCTCTTCAGGCCTCTCATTACTTGACCATGTCAGAGAGTCACATCAGAAATCACACCATCAGTCCGTCTTTCACATCCAAAGTGTGGAAAACTATCTACAGCATGAATTGCAACAAGCACGTGTACAGTAAAGATAAGAAACATGCTACACAACGCATAGCAATTAATGTACACATTAATCATGAAACACCCCATCTAGCAAAAGCTGAACAGTGGACAATAACACCAAAATCATCCCCACTAGGGGTGTAAACACAAGTCACACAGCACCAGACATGCCACAGATATGACAGTCCAAAGCCCTTGTGTAAAAGTTTGTGAGACCGAACCATCCTTGCGAGCCCATGGATAAGGGAGGCAGGAGTGGCATATGTGAGTCAAGGACCCCAAGCAGCAAACACATACACAAGACAAGCCTGAAGGGCCCAGCTGGAACAGACAGTGGAAGCCTTCAAAAGCCACAAAGCACCGCACTGTCACATGAAAGCACAATAGACAAGCGATTTTAAACTATATTAACTAATTACACTAACTATGGAAAACCTACATTACCTAATTAAACTAACTATCAAACAGAAACTTAACTAACTAAACTAAAAGAAAAATCAAAAATGGCCACATACGACCCGGGGGGAGGGGAGGCACCCAGGAGGGGGGAGGTACAGGGTGCTGCTCAATATCCACATGCGATGATGCCGAGCCAAAAAAAAACCTCCATGGGCTCAACGCCTGCACAGCCCGACCTATGTGGGAGATAGATGGTCGTCCGAGTCTGGCTCATCCTGTAAAGGAGGACGTGGCACAGTAGCCTGGCCATGCCTAGCCGCAGCTTGCCCCTCGTCAGCAGCAAGTCTGCCAGACGGGTGAGCCTGGTTCTGTGTGGCGATGTACCGTAGGTCTGCATGCAGAACCTCACATGATACACGTGCTTCCTCTTGCAAGGTAGCACGTGTAACACGGAGTTCCTCCTGCAAGGCCTGTTTGTACAACCGCTGCACCTCCCGGCAAGCCTGTAGCTCAGCCGAGATGGTACGCTCAAGCTGTGCAAACCTCTCCTCTGCCTGCTGCCTCTGGGACATCATAAGGACACCCAGAGTGGATCTGAGGGAAGCATACTCCTCCCTCAGGGCATCCATGTGTGCCTCTGCGTGAGCAGCAATTGCTTGATGCAGAGATGACATTTCAGCCTGGCGTGCCCTGTCTGAGGCCGCCATGCCCAGCCTGAGTGAGCGGGCCATGGACCTTGCCGCCTGCTGCTGGAGAAGCACCTGCCTAGCAGGGGGGAGCACAGATCGGGCCACACGCTCCATGCTCTCAGCGATGTTCTCCATTGCTGCCCCCTGCCGTTCTGAATTGGCAGTCATGTCTTGCTCCCACTCAGTATACTGCGGTTGCGCACGGCGACCGCGTTGCCGGGCTTGACCCCTGCGGGACCCAAGGACCGGGGGTCCTCGCTGTGTTGGCACCGCCCGGGGCTGCAAGACCACATGCCCCCGTCGACGTGATGTCCCAGGCACATCAGTGACTGGTGTGGAGGGTGACCCTGCGTCCCGATCCACCACAGGCGGAGGAACCAAGACTGTCTGATCCCTCAGTGCAGGGGTCGCAGACAGAGGAGTGTCCACATCAGAATCACTCACCCCTGACACATGGACTTGATGCTCATCCAACTCAACATGGACGTCAGAGTCGTCATCAAGGCTGGACTCATAGGCAGCCAGAGACAAGATGGACTGTAGCACTTGGGGTTTTTCGTGGCCTACCACCCCACAACCCCCACTAGTGCCGGGTTGATGTAGTGGTAACAACCCTGTGTCTGGCATGACAACACCATCCTCTGCCTCCATTGCGTCATCACCTGAAAAATAGAGAGAAAAAAGGTCACTACACATGTCAGAAGCACACAACACACACACCGACAGCAAACGCATCAGGCAGACATGTGACACACAACATATAACCTGGCATGCATGCTGGGTCAACTTTGAATTGCTTCTGTGATCAGACCTGTTGAAAGGTGGCAGTTTACGAAGTGGGTCTATGCAGTGCAGAAAATGTGTATGCCACTCACTACCTACATGTACAAGGACTCCATGGTGTGTGCCAGGAAATGTGAAGGCAGTGCAATGTCAAATTCAGACATCACGTGCATTGTGCATTCAATGTGTACCATATCTAGAAGCCAAGCACCCCTCCACCCCAGTACCAAAGCAGGGATGCCTAGCATGGTATCAAAAGGCTGACCATACACCTGTGTATTGACAGGCAGTGTTGACTGGCATCAACAGCTTAATGTGATTCAAGTGACAACACTGCAAATGATGCTGGGACAGTAAGCAGGACACATGATGAAAACTCTGGATTCCGCCCATGTGTGTAGAAGACACATCAACAGTCGGACAGAGTCATTGGCCATTGAACAGGCTGAGGCTTGTGAGCCACACAGATTGTCAGACCCTAAACATGTGTGCAACGCAGGACTGAGCCACAGTTGACATGGGAAGGCTGATGAGATGGCAGGCAATGTATGTAACCAAGGACTTGTATTACAGTGATCATCCAGTCAAGGACACATAGGGGCATGCTTGCAATGTACTTTGAGCATGAATGGGCACTCATGTCCCTGCGGGACATCTGACCTATGCACAGTACAAGTGAGATACCCTGCATCAAGTACTAAGGCTGTACACACAGCATATGTTTTGCAGATTCTACGCTGGAAGTTAGCATCTACACAGGACGCATGAACAAGAAAGTACACATTGGCAAGATTGAAGAACACCAGTGCAAAGGTGGAACTGGGGTGCAGAGTGGCGGAGGAGGGGCAAGGGAGCATGCCTACACGGAGTCCCCGCATGCAGGCAGAGGAGACATGCATGATGGAAGCATTGCATTACTTACACATCAGAACCATGTACACGTCACATGTAGCGACAATCATGCACAACACATCCCACAAGTGAAACACACACGTCCTCAACAAACACGCATCAACACTCACTGGACTGGGCATCAAAGTCCAGCATCTCTCCCACTCCTTCGACCAATTCAGGTGGTATGAACTCTGCAACGAGTGCCTCATGCGGAGTGAGCTCTTCCTCCTCTGGTGCAGGCCCACCGCCAGTCACCAGAGTCAAGTTGTAATTAGAGGCACACTTAGCCTTAGTGCTGCGTTTGATGTCATTCCAACGCTTTTTGCTCTCTTGCGCCGTGCGCACCTCATGGCCAAATGAACTGACATGTTCCGCAACATGCTTCCAGTGGGTGTCACGTTGGGCAGCAGTAGTCTGACTATTGGCACCCACTAGCATGTCACAGCTGTGGCCCCGCACGTAGTCCACGAGGAAGTCCAGTTCCTGCTTACAGAAAGGCTTCTTCCTTGACGTGCAGGCCAGTTGGTTCGGTGGATTGAGCCAAGGGAGTGGCAGGTGGAGGGACGACCAAAGGCCTGACTTGTGTCAGTGGCAGCTGGGTGCCCACTAATGGACCCTGCGCAGCAACATCAGCTGTGGCAGGGTCATTGACCGCAACGGTCCTGGTTGGCAGACTCACAACCGGGGTGCTGTTGGGTGCATCTGCCCCTGCACTTGCCAACACCCGGCTGTTCGGGGCAGCAGATGACATGACTGCCCCAGGGACACGTGTCTTGGCCTGAGCAGCCCGGCCTGCCCCTATGGTTTCCCTCCTGGCCTGTTGGAGATCTACCAAGGGCTCCTCAAGTGCCAACGGAGCCTGCGCTGGCAGAGCCCGAGCCTGGGTGGCGGTGTCCACAGCTGCACCTGCGGCTACCACTACCCTTGGGCCCATGGCAGTCGATGGAATGGACTGCCGGGTCACACGGGTGCCAGTGCCAGATGCAGAAGCTGCATCCCCCGGAACCACAGGGGGTGGTGGCATGACTGCACCGACACATGGCACAACATTGTGCTCAAGTGGCGCACCCCTGCCTCTTCCCCCTCTGTGGCCGCCCTGGACACCCTGGAGTCCCCCTGCCCCCTGGTCACCACGGCCACGTCCCTGACCACGCCCGCCACGAGGAGGACACCCAGCTGAGGCGCCCCTCACCTTTGGTGGCCTCCCAACCATGGCACAGATGTAGTAGTGCCGGCACAGATGGAGTGGTGCCAATGGGAGGTGTACACCACAATTGACCTTGGCAATTGGGGTGAAGGGGGTGGGAAGCAAGATGTTAACAGCCCCCCTGCACCTGCAAGGCTGTATGTGACCCCAGTGATGTAGTGACGGGTCACGCAACGCTCAGGCACCCCAAAACTGCAGTAAAACCGTGCACGCAACCCTGCAGCCTACATGCGTGGATTCAACCTCCCACAGTACGCGGTGGCACCCAGTAACACGAATAACGTGTACGCGTGGGACACGCAGGCTACTATGACATCGAAAATGGGTGCGATACACAGGGGCACCCGCAGTGGGAAAAAGAGCGTGTGCGACTCACCCTCTGGCTAGCGCGATGCAGAAAAACACGCATAGCCAATACCCCCGCCAAAAGAAGAGATACGTCCTTGATAGCTGTGAAGTTGTGATGGCGCGCGAAACAGGAAGCAGCAACACACGTCGGTCTCCACGAAAGGCACGTACAGCGAACAGCTGGGCCCGCTCACCTTTAACCGGTGCTGAGGGAAACGCACACACGTGTCACGTCACTTACGCGCAGGGGCCCTTTCCTCGTATTACACGCGGACGTGCAGTTTTTCACGCGCGCTGAAATGCCCATGCACGCCTGTGCGCGTCACGTCACAGGGGCGCTTGCGCTTGAGGGGCCTTCTGTCCAATGAAATTGCGTATGCGTGCAGACGCGCTTACGCGCTAAGGGCCTTTCCTCGAATTACAAGCTGACGTGCAGAATTTTCACGTGCCAAATCACTCCGTATCAAGCTGGCCACGCGTAAGCACATGGAAGACCACGCTCCTGCCCAGAAGGCCGAATTACTGCCCCCCAGATCCCCGAGCACGCTCCCACCTGCCATCTGCTGCTGCCTGACTGCCTGCTGCCCACGTGCCCTGCCATTTGCTGCCTGCACATCAGCCAGGGGTGCTGTTGCTGTGACCACCCCTTCTGGAACTGAAGACTCCCGACTGGGATTCCATCGCTCCACAGCCCAGCCCCAGGACCCAGTTGCCCACCCACTCCTGCCTCTGGGGTTGTCATGTCGGGCACTGCAACATCTGGCACCACTGACAACCCCCGGCCAGAGAGGCAGAGGGGCACCAGCTTCAGTGCCAGGGAAGTTGGTGTCCTGGTGGAGCAAGTCCTGGGTCAGTATGATGCCCTCTTTGGAAGTTCCCGCGCTGACAAGGAAGGACGGACTCGGATCTGGACTGACATCGTGACTGCCATCAACGCAGAGGGGGTGGCAGTCCGCGACTTCCAACATGTCAAGAAGCGCTGGGAGGACTTCAGGTCCAGAACCCTGAACAAGGCCCGGCGCCTCTTGAAGGCAGCGGAGGCTAAGGGGCGCCGGGGCCACTTGTCGGAAGATCAGATGAGGGTCCTGGAACGCATATCCCCAGCGCTCCACGTCCAGGTCCTTGAGAGGCAGACCCGTCTGGAGTCGAGCGGTAAGTGTACATGCATCATGATTGCGAGCTGTGCGTGTGGTGATGTTTCAGTAGTGTGCAGGTTTCACATCTGTTTGTATGGGGTCGAGTATGGGTGGGGGTGTACAGGGCCGTGAGGCTAACACATGCGAGGGCTGTAATGTGTGAGACATGGATGGTGCTTGTGTGTGTAGGCTTGCATGCCAAATGCAGTTGTGTGGGCACACATGTTTGGATGAATGTGTATATAAGTAGACATGTTCGTGATGTCACGCATGTATGTTGTTTTCGGCTGCATGTATCAGCACTGTGTACATGTGCATTTGTGTGTATTTGACAAGGGTGCAACAGTGATGCAACATGGATGCATGTGACAGCGGGATGTGGAAGCCTGATTGGCAGATGTGACATGGATGCCCATCTCAACACTGCGACACTTGGCAGAGGTGTACACATGCATGCAAGTGTGGTGGTGTGTTTACATGTGTAGTGCACTTCCTGTGTTCCATGTGATGTCTGGCTCAGCTTTGCCTGCTCATGCTGTTGTATGTGTATGGATGGTGCTGGCAGTTGTGATATGGCTGTGGTATGGCTCATGTGTGCGAGTTGAAATGACATGTGTGTTGGGGATTGTGATGGCATGTCTGAGGTTTGCCAATGCCACTCATGTACAACTGTCATGTGTGTATGTGTCCATTGTACAGTGCCCCGATGCCTGTGTTTTATTTCTCCCTGTCTGCAGCGTCAACTGATGAAGAGGGCGGAGAAGGTGCTGTGGAGCACAGCGGCGGGGATCCCACCGCCAGCCCGAGACGCAATGCCCGGCTCCCCTCCCATGTTGTCATCTTGTCGGGGAGTGAGGAGTCCGGTGCCGCGTCCCAGGCCACAGCTGCCGGGGGGGAGGTCCAAGAGACGGAGGTTGGAGTTGGCATCCTCGGCAGCAGAAGGGGCAGCTGGGACCCCACAGGGCCCAACGGGGGAAGATGGCACGGAGTCATCCAGGTTGGTGGGGGGTTTGGTGGAGGAGGCCGTGCAAGCAACAGAGACGGGGTCTGGAGGTGGGGATCTCACTGGTGCTAGTGGTGCAGTGCAGGACCAGGGACAGGAGGCAGCACAGGCCGCCGCGGAGGTGCCTGTGTGCAATCCTGTCCCTGATCCTGTCCCTGCATCATCTTGCACCAGCAGGGATGCCTACGTCCAGACCCCTTTTCAGGCAGGGGATGAGCTAATGACAACTGGCCTTCCTCTGCCTGCGGACGTGGCTATCCGGGTCCGGGTTGAGCCTGTCCTGACTGGTGTGGCGTTGCGTCAACGGGCCATGCGAGGTGACCTGCAGTCTTTTCATGAGGAGACTGCACGTCATCTCGAATGGCTCGTTGACCGCGTCGGCCTACTGGGACAGGTCACCCAGGCCGGATTCCTCCGTTTGATGGGGCTTGCTATGACCCCCTCCTCAACTGAACCCCCTATGAGCCAGTCGTCCTATGTGCCATCTTCCTACCCATCAGTCACCTGGGTGCCCTGTGGAGGGTGGCCACATCAACGACTGCACCCCAGCCGGCGGAGGACGTGCAGGCAGCAGGAGGCGGTGCACGGGCAGAGGCACAGCAGCAGCAGCAACGTGGTGGGAGCCATGAAGGCTCGGGCGCTTCAACATCGGAGGGGCAGGCATCGGCCGGAGGGCAGGAGGACCCAGGACAGAGAGTGTCTTCCATGTGGCAGCGGTTGGGCCATGCCATAGATGCGGAGCGGCAGCGGGCGGAAGAGGCACGGCTCACAATGGTCAGGGTGGAGAACTCCATGCGGAGGGCCCTGAGGCGGGCCGAGTGCCTCAAGGCAATCCGCAGGGGGTTGGAGGTGGACACGTAGGCAGCCCTGCAGACCCTCTGGGCCATGGAGGAGGACCGCCTCCGGGACATTGAGCAGGAGTTTGATCATGCCCTGGCCCGGGACATCCAAAAGTGAGCTGTCAGACTAGCCCGCTGCCCTTGTACAAAGTTATGTAGTCAGTGTTAGGTTTCCTTTGTTTTTGAATTTATTTTGGACCTTTTGGACAATGGGCCACATTTTTGTATATAGTTTTTTTTATTAGTTAGTGTTGTTAGATAGGTTTCATTTCTTTTGTTGGGATAATGGACCCTGGCTTGTTCGTCTGTACATAGTTCACTGTTGGATTTTCTTTTTCTTTCTCAATGGACCCATGGAGCAATGGCTTTCAATTATAATTTTCCATTGGATTTTCTTTTGTGGACTGTGACTTTGGACACCATTCCTTTGGATTATGATTTTTGGTTTTGCTTTTTTTCACGGACATGCTTCTTTTCATTTTTGTACATTCCCATTTCTGTTTCTTTATTTTTGATTCAATTTATGTTTCCTTTAATACATATTTTTTGATCGAACTTCAATGTGTAGTATCATCTCATTGGTTTAATGCATATCATGATATGGGTTTTGAGATTCACTGACAACCATTGGGTGTATGTAAGGGACATGTGTTTGTTTCCAAACTTGCAATTGGTGTTCTGTCATGTTATTGCCATTTCTGAGTGGGTGGATGCAATACTCGGGTGGGTGTTTTGCATTTGGAGGCTGACCATAGGGACCAGGGATCTAGATTGTGATGACATGTTGGATGGGGAACATGAGTTGGACATGGGTGGGGGCCTGCTGGCAGGTGCCCCCACAGTGCTGGGGGGTGGGGGCGATAGGGGGCAGGAGTGGGGGCCTGCTGGCAGGTGCCCCACAGTGCTGGGGGGTGGCGGTTATAGGGGACATGGGTGGGGGCCTGCTGGCAAGTGCCCCACAGTTCTGGGGGGTGGGGTGATAGGGGCCAGGAGTGGGGGCCTGCTGGCAGGTGCCCCACAGTGCTGGGGGGTGGGGGTGATAGGGGACAGGAGTGGGGGCCTGCTGGCAGGTGCCCCACCGTGCTGGGGGGTGGGGGTGATAGGGGAACATGAGTTGGACATGGGTGGGGGCCTGCTGGCAGGTGCCCCACAGTGCTGGGGGGTGGGGTGATAGGGGACAGGAGTGGGGGCCTGCTGGCAGGTGCCCCACAGTGCTGGGGGGTGGGGGTGATAGGGGACATGGGTGGGGGCCTGCTGGCAGGTGCCCCACAGTGCTGGGGGGTGGGGGTGATAGGGGACATGGGTGGGGGCCTGCTGGCAGGTGCCCCACAGTGCTGGGGGGTGGGGGTGATAGGGGCCAGGAGTGGGGGGGACTGCTGGCAGGTGCCCCACAGTGCTGGGGGGTGGGGGTGATAGGGGCCAGGAGTGGGGGCCTGCTGGCAGGTGCCCCACAGTGCTGGGGGGTGGGGGTGATAGGGGCCAGGAGTGGGGGCCTGCTGGCAGGTGCCCCACAGTGCTGGGGGGTGGGGGTGATAGGGGCCAGGAGTGGGGACCTGCTGGCAGGTGCCCCACAGTGCTGGGGGGTGGGGGTGATAGGGAAACATGAGTTTGACATGGGTGGGGGCCTGCTGGCAGGTGCCCCACAGGGCTGGGGGGTGATAGGGGACAGGAGTGGGGGCCTGCTGGCAGGTGCCCCACAGTGCTGGGGGGTGGGGGTGATAGGGGACATGGGTGGGGGCCTGCTGGCAGGTGCCCCACAGTGCTGGGGGGTGGGGGTGATAGGGGACAGGAGTGGGGGCCTGCTGGCAGGTGCCCCACAGTGCTGGGGGGTGGGGGTGATAGGGGACATGGGTGGGGGCCTGCTGGCAGGTGCCCCACAGTGCTGGGGGGTGGGGGTGATAGGGGCCAGGAGTGGGGGCCTGCTGGCAGGTGCCCCACAGTGCTGGGGGGTGGGGGTGATAGGGGCCAGGAGTGGGGGCCTGCTGGCAGGTGCCCCACAGTGCTGGGGGGTGGGGGTGATAGGGGAACATGAGTTGGACATGGGTGGGGGCCTGCTGGCAGGTGCCCCACACTGCTGGGGGGTGGGGGTGATAGGGGATAGGAGTGGGGGCCTGCTGGCAGCTGCCCCACAGTGCCTGGGGGTGTCAGTTATAGGGGACATGGGTGGGGGCCTGCTGGCAGGTGCCCCACAGTTCTGGGGGGTGGGGGTGATAGGGGCCAGGAGTGGGGGCCTGCTGGCAGGTGCCCCACAGTGCTGGGGCGTGGGGGTGATAGGGGAACATGAGTTGGACATGGGTGGGGGCCTGCTGGCAGGTGCCCCACAGTGCTGGGGGGGTGGGGGTGATAGGGGACAGGAGTGGGGGCCTGCTGGCAGGTGCCCCACAGTGCTGGGGCGTGGGGGTGATAGGGGACATGGGTGGGGGCCTGCTGGCAGGTGCCCCACAGTGCTGGGGGGTGGGGGTGATAGGGGAACATGAGGTGGACATGGGTGGGGGCCTGCTGGCAGGTGCCCCACAGTGCTGGGGGGTGGGGGTGATAGGGGACAGGAGTGGGGGCCTGCTGGCAGGTGCCCCACAGTGCTGGGGGGTGGGGGTGATAGGGGACATGGGTGGGGGCCTGCTGGCAAGTGCCCCACAGTGCTGGGGGGTGGGGGTGATAGGGGACAGGAGTGGGGGCCTGCTGGCAGGTGCCCCACAGTGCTGGGGGGTGGGGGTGATAGGGGACAGGAGTGGGGGCCTGCTGGCAGGTGCCCCACAGTGCTGGGGGGTGGGGGTGATAGGGGCCAGGAGTGGGGGCCTGCTGGCAGGTGCCCCACAGTTCTGGGGGTGGGGGTGATAGGGGACAGGAGTGGGGGCCTGCTGGCAGGTGCCCCACAGTGCTGGGGGGTGGGGGTGCAGGGGAACATGAGTTGGACATGGGTGGGGGACTGCTGGCAGGTGCCCCACAGTGCTGGGGGGTGGGGGTGATAGGGGAACATGAGTTGGACATGGGTGGGGGCCTGCTGGCAGGTGCCCCACAGTGCTGGGGGGTGGGGGTGATAGGGGACAGGAGTGGGGGCCTGCTGGCAGGTGCCCCACAGTGCTGGGGGGTGTGGGTGATAGGGGAACATGAGTTGGACATGGGTGGGGGCCTGCTGGCAGGTGCCCCACAGTGCTGGGGGGTGGGGGTGATAGGGGACAGGAGTGGGGGCCTGGTGGAGGCTGCCCCTGCACTGCTGGGGGTGGGGGTGCAGGGGAACATGAGTTGGACATGGGTGGGGGCCTGGTGGAGGCTGCCCCTGGTGGCTCGGGGTGCAGGGGGACATGCGTTGGTGGTCAGTAGTGCAAGTTGACATGTGGGTTGGCTGGGGGGCATGGCCATGGTGGATGGGGTGCCTGCAGGACATGTGCAGCGTAGGCCCCTGTGGTGTGGGCCACCTGCAGGGGCCGTGGAGGGTGTAGAGGGAACACGTGGGAGGACCCACACGTGCAATTCACGTGTGGTGCACCCCGCGCACCCCTGTAATACACGTACCCTGCTGATTTCGCGTGTGAAACTTCCCGCGCACCCCAAGATACACGTACCCAGGACATTCGCGTGTGAAACTTCCCATGCACCCCGAAATACACATAGTCAGGACATTCGCGTGTGGAACTTGCTGCGCACCCCTGAAATACACGTACCCTGCTGAAATCGCGTGTGGAACTTCCCGCACACCCCAAGATACACGTAGCCAGGACATTTGCGTGTGGAACTTCAAGCGCACCCCTGAAATACACGTACCCTGCTGAAATCGCATGTGGAACTTCCTGCGCACCCCAAGATACACGTAGCCAGGACATTCGCGTGTGGAACTTCCAGCACACCCCTGGAATACACGTACCCTGCTGATATTGTGTGTGGAACTTCCCGCGCGCCCTGAAATACACGTAGCCAGGACATTCACGTGTGGAATTTCAAGCGCACCCCTGGAATACACGTACCCTGCTGAAATCGCGTGTGAAACTTCCCACGCACCCCGAAATACACGTACCCAGGACATTCGCGTGTGGAACTTCCAGCGCACCCCTGGAATACACGTACCCTGCTGATATCGCGTGTGAAACTTCCCGCGCACCCCAAAATACACGTACCCAGGACATTCGCATGTGGAACTTCCCGCGCACCCCGAAATACACGTACCCAGGACATTCGCGTGTGGAACTTCCAGCGCACCCCTGGAATACACGTACCCTGCTGATATCGCGTGTGAAACTTCCCGCGCACCCCGAAATACACGTACCCAGGACATTCGCATGTGGAACTTCCCGCGCACCCCGAAATACACGTACCCAGGACATTCGCGTGTGGAACTTCCAGCGCACCCCTGGAATACACGTACCCTGCTGATATCGCGTGTGAAACTTCCCGTGCACCCCGAAATACACGTACCCAGGACATTCGCGTGTGGAACTTCCAGCGCACCCCTGGAATACACGTACCCTGCTGATATCGCGTGTGAAACTTCCCGGGCACCCCGAAATACACGTACCCAGGACATTCGCGTGTGGAACTTCCAGCGCACCCCTGAAATACACGTACCCTGCTGATATCGCGTGTGAAACTTCCCGCGCACCCCGAAATACACATACCCAGGACATTCGCGTGTGGAACTTCCCGCGCACCCATAAATACACGTACCCAGGACATTCGCGTGTGGAACTTCCAGCGCACCCCTGGAATACACGTACCCTGCTGATATCGCGTGTGAAACTTCCCGCGCATCCCGAAATACACATACCCAGGACATTCGCGTGTGGAACTTCCCGTGCACCCCGAAATACACGTGCCCAGGACATTCGCGTGTGTAACTTCCAGCGCAACCCTGGAATACACGTACCCTGCTGATATCGCGTGTGAAACTTCCCGCGCACCCCGAAATACACGTACCCAGGACATTCGCGTGTGGAACTTCCAGTGCACCCCTGGAATACACGTACCCTGCTGATATCGCTTGTGAAACTTCCCGCGCACCCCGAAATGCACGTACCCATGACATTCGCGTGTGGAACTTCCCGCGCACCCCTGATATACACGTACCCTGCTGATATTGCATGTGAAACTTCCCGCGCACCCCGAAATACATGTAGCCAGGACATTCGCGTGTGGAACTTCCAGCGCACCCCTGAAATACACGTACCCAGCTGAAATGACGTGAGGTACTTCCCGCGCACCCCAGTGATACATGTAGCCCGCTTGCCGTGCTGGTACAGGGTTAGTGCAGCCCTTTGCGCTGGATTGGGGATTTTGATGGCTTTTCCCTGCGCGAGAGGCGTTCTTGGGGGCGTAACTGGCGCTGCTGCAGGGTCGCTGCGCCACTGTGCGCCACGGCTGGTTTTGGTAGCTGGAATCCATGAATACGCTGTGCGCGGAAATGGATTTTAGCGCACGCGGCTGGTGCAGGGATTCGCACGCGCACACTGTGCGCCAGCCGCGTGCGCCACTTGTGCGCTGAATTCTATGAATTACCCCCTAAATGGTTTGAATTAGCTTTGTACCTTTTAGCTGAAAGCAAATATGAAATAACCGAACGCCTAATATGTTGCAGTTACTCTACTGCAAAATTAGACAACAACCACACTCCTTCACGTGCAATTACAAATAATTTGGAATTGTTTCCATTACCAAAAATCCTGCAACAGCTCAATTTGTATGAGAGCATAATAATTCAAACAGTTCACCCATTTCAAGCAATTATACGCCTTCATCCAAAAACAGAAAATTTACCTTCCTCTGAATAGGTGAAAGGAATTTGTGGCAAAGTAGTTTACTTGCCATTAGATCTAACGGAAAATGTGCACACTCTAGGAGTGGAACGTTCAATAGACCATTCTTTAACAGTCTTGGTAAATGGAGTACCAACAAAGGATAAAAAAAATTGGCAACAATTAGTAGACTTACACAAAGTTACACAAGCATGGCAATATCTAAAAGATAACAATGAGTACTACAAGGAAATAAATATTGATGAAAGCTTAAGGCAAACAACTAAAATAATTCAAGAGCCATCAGAAACTGGGCAATTCGAATGTCTGGATCCAGCTACAGTATCCACTCTTTTGGACCATTACACAATTCATCCATTGCATTCCAATGGAAGTATAGATGATGCACTAGAAACTTACTAAATGTGACAAACCAAACGGTCACCAATGAGTATTTGGGAAAAAAGTATAGAGGCACGTGCTTTTCCACTGCTATTTCCTACTGGAAAAGGTGGGAGATACGATGATAGACCCACTCAAATTGGGGCATCAGAATACAGCTCATTACGAATGTATTCGCAAGATCCCAGATTTAGACAAAATGTGGACTACATATTTCACCTACTCTATGAAAGTGAATTAGCAACACTATGTTATGAAGTTGCACACATTCTTAAATCTGGAACACACTTTCAAAATATGTCAGCTACGCAGTTAATATAAAAAGTACAAGAAAAAGATGAGGTTTTACAATCAAGTATAACAAATTTGTTTGCAAACATGCGTGGTACAAAGGAATACTTGTTTAGACGGCACAGAGACGTGCGTTGCATGATCAGAAACCTTGGACCACCAGCTTGGTTTGTTACGCTAAGTTGTGCAGAATATGCATGGGAAGATTTACATGAGTTCCTACGCATAGCAAACAGCAACAAAATCTAGATCTAGTTAATGTCTCAAGATATTTCCATCATCGTTTCATTGTAATGCTACACTTTATTTGCAATAAAACTTTTCCTCCCCTTGGAGAAGTGCAACACTTCTTTTGGAGAAAAGAATATCAAGCGAGAGGAGCACCACATATTCACATGCTGTTATGGATCAAAGGTGCTCCGAAATTTGGGCACAACAGTGATAGCACTGTTTTGCACTTTATCCAAAAATATGTCACACGTGAAATCCCCTCACAACAGACACATAGTGAGCTGCATGAGCAGATTTTACAATTTGAAAGACACAAATGTGGCAAATATTGTCGCCGTAAATACAAAAACAAAGATAAATACTACACCAAATGCCGCTTTGGTTTCCCTAGACCAGTTACAGAAACAGGTGAAGTAAACAACTTCATGTCTTCAGTTCGACATAGTGTTAAAGGTAAATCACCTAAAAACACGTATTACATAAAAAGAAGGGAAGAATCAAAATATATCAATGATTACAATGCAATCATTGCCCTATTATGGAATGCAAACATAGATGTGCAGTACATTGCAGACAATTCAACTGCTGTTGCACGATATGTTACAGCCTACATAACAAAAGCAGAAAAAACAGAGCTTCAAGACCTCTGGGATGACCTAGCATCAGACAAAACATTATCACAGAAATTGTACAGCCTAGGCATAAAAATGCTCTCTCATAGAGAATGTGGGGCCTATGAAGCAGCAGATCATTTAACCGGCACTGCTTTGTATGGAAAATCAGACAACATAGTATGGCTCAGTCTTGGTCCTGCAAAATCTAGAAAAAGAGTGCTAAAATCATATGAGGACATAGAAACAATTGCCAGAAATGATCCCAACAGCCAAGACATTCTAAAAAACAATTTACTGGAAACATACTATCCGAACAGGAGTACCACTCTGGAAAGCATGTGTCTATACCACATAGCTCGAAACCCTGCATACAAAAATAATGTAAAATCCGATGAAAGCAAATGTAGATATAGAGTGACCGATTGTGAAGGGAGCTTAGTGAAACTTAACAAACGAATCTTAATTAATCATGTGAAATTGTCATTAAAAACTCCTCAACAGAAAGAACTATATTGCATGTCTCTGTTACAATTTTTCAAACCATGGAGAAACGAGGAAAACATACTAGATAATTATGAGTGCTATGAAGATGCTTTCAAAGCAAATGAAAGCACTATCACTGATGTTAACTTTACGCAGTACAAAACAATGTTGCACAATGAGCATCAACAGGAAGAAGAAATTCAGGCCCAACTAGATAAAGACTCTTCTGACAGTAGTCAGCCTTCTGTAACAGGAAGTCAAGAACCATTAGGACAACCACTAATAGCAAATGAGGGTGAAGTTGCTATGGCGGAAGTAGAAAACACCATGTATCAGTATCAAGAAGATACAGAGGACTTAACTGTGCAACAAGGAAAACTTAATAATGATCAGCGCACCATTTTTGAAGAGGTACAAAACAACTGTGCATGGCATACAACACGAAAATAAAAAATGTACCTGCCAAAATTACAAACCTATACTGCTGTATGTCAGTGGTGAAGCTGGATCAGGGAAAACATTCTTAATCAAAATTATCAGCAAGCTCCTTCAACAATTGACAAAGATCAAACTGTCAGCTGTTGTAACAGCCCCCACAGGTTTAGCTGCCTACAACATAGGCGGTGTGACTTTACACCGTTTACTACTGCTTCCAGTAGAGCATCAAAATAAATTAGACTACTACAAACTTTCTGCAGAAGCTGCAATGGAATTACGTAGAGTATTGAAACAAATGTAAATGCTACTAATAGATGAAGTGAGCATGGTCTCCAATCTAATGTTGGTGTTGATTCATCTCAGATTGCAAGAAGTACTTAAAAGTAATAACCAATAACTCTTTGCAGGGAAATACATTATCATTTTCGGAAATCTTCTACAATTGACACCAGTAAAAGGTGAACCGATTTTTAAAACCTTATGCCACAAACTCTGCCGGAAAACTGTTGGTAGCATAGGTAATGTTAACCTTTGGCAACATTTCCAATACAGAGAATTCACTGGGAACATGCAGCAATCTGCAGATCTCACTTATGTCAATATCTTGAAAAGTATTAGAGTTGGTGTATTATCGCAAGAAGCACAAGCTGTATTGAAAAAGCGGCATATACATGCACTTAATGGCAATAATGCATGTGCAACTGATGTTATGGAACAAATAGCGCACAAAAATGTCAACTGAATGGCCTTAATGCCAACTCTTGCAAGCTGTTTCAAATTCAATGAAACAATGTTAAAGAAAGAAAGGCAAGCAATAATAGAAATTAGCGCCACAGACAAACTAGACGTACATGGTTTGACAGTACCCATGTGTGAGCAAGCCACAACAAGACTAAATAGTTTAGAAAATTCAATCTCCAACACAGCTGGGTTGGAAAAAGTATTGAAATTATCATTAAATTGTAGAGTAATGCTTAAACGTAACCTTGACGTAGAGCAAGGGCTAGTTAATGGAGCACTGGGCACAGTTGTTGGCTTTCAATCATACCCACGTGATAGCAGCATTCAGTTTGTCAATATTCGCTTTGATAAAGTTTCAGAAGTAAAAAGGATAGGGCACTCAATGGCTCGATTCCTTCTCTTCAAAGACATGTATGTACGTAGAGAGCAATTTTCCCTCACTCTTGCATATGCAGTTACCATTCATAAATCCCAAGGTCTTACCCTAGAGAAAGCATTGATAGATATAGGAAAGCCAGTGTTTAAGGAAGGCATGAGCTACGTAGCCTTATCACGCTTACGTACACTTGACGGTCTATTGCTAATAAACTTTGATTCAAGTAAAGTCAAAGCTGATATTCCTTGCATTTTAGAATACAATAGATTGCGTTCACTGTACAACCCTCATCTGAAACAATACCCTGTTCCAGATAAAGTGAAACATGGTAAGAGAAAAGTAAATGAAACAGAAATGAACAGAATGCAACAGGAAATTCCGCAAAAAAAAAAGAAAAGAAGCTAAAGTTTCATCAATTGCCGCAAACGTAGAAGAACCTATTAGAGAATGTAAACCAGGCACATCGGCAAAGAAGCAACAGAAAAAACGAAAAATACACTCAGATACAGAACTTGCTGGCCCATTCAAATTTACAAATGAAAGTGGGGTAAGTTGCTATGCAGATGTCGCAATGAATATTCTATTTCAATTGCCACCAATTGTTAACAATATTTACCTGCACAGCTCAGACCAATTGTGTTTGCAAATGTTAGTGCTGCATAGAAATGCAACAAGCAATCCTGACAACACATACAGTGTTCATGGAGTAAGGCAACAATTGGACGACTGTGCTGGAATGGTGAGATTCACTATGAACTCACAAGAAGATCCACAAGAATTTGTAATGTACATTCTATTAGTATTGGAAAACAAAAGCATACCTGTAAATGAAATCTTCCAAATTTCGTACATGTGGAAAGATACATGCACTCTCTGTAACAAAGTGATACAGGAAGAAATCCCAAATGAGCGATTTGTGTATATTTCCATACCAAATTGTGAGAGCATTCCATTTCAGCAACTTGTACAAAATGCAAACCATGGCAGATCATGTAGTATTTGCAATTCAGACAATCGCTCTACCTTACTGATACAATCACATAGTGCCTACATAATAGTTATGCTTCTATGTTATAATGCAGATGGCACCAAAAACAACTGGATTTACACATGGTCAAGTGTCACTTGGAAAGAAAACCTTTACAACAGTAGGAATAATCTACCATGTAGGAGCTACAACCAATGCAGGTCACTACACTGCATACATTAAAAAGAATTCTGGATGGTTTGCATGTAATGATAGCACCATTACTCTAAAGCAAAGGTTGCCAGCTAACCTAACAAATGCGTATTTAATGTTCTTGAAGCCAAAATTTACGTAATAAGGTGTACTTCAAAATTTTCAACAAAGTATGTGAAATACTACAAACAGTTCGAATACACGCACATGTATCTAACTACCCAACAGGATGGAAGAATGACACAAATAAATGATTATCACAGATCGTTGGAAACAAATGCACAGGCAGAATACGCCTAAACGCATCTAACTGTTGTTAAAAATCAGCAAAAAGGCAACAAAGAAAACATTATGGGAAAGATAAAGGAAACAGGATATGTCCACGACACAAATGAAAGAGTATCACAAATCTGTAGGAACAAATGCACAGTTAGAATACGCCTACAGGTATCTAACTAGCCAACATGATGGAAGAATGACACAAAGAAATGATAATCACAGATCGTTGTAAACAAATGCAAAGGTAGAATTTGCCTATAGGTATCTAAGTGTTGGTAAAAATCGGCAGGAAGGCAACAAAGAAAACATTAATGGGAAAGATGAAGGAAACAGGATGTAACAACGACACAAATGAATGAGTATCAAAAAATCTGTAGGAACAAATGCTCAGTTAGAATACGCCTACAGGTATCTAACTGTTGTTAAAAATAGGCAGGAAGGCAACAAACATAACATTGATTAAACAAATCAAGAAAACACTGAAAGGAAAAAATGAAGTATTTAGTTGCTTAAGAAGTGAAGGTTTTCTTTAATCCGACAAGGATTTATTTACCCAGACCCTAGGATTAGAAAAGCAAACACAGAAACTGAGCGCAATGCACAGTACACTGGTTTGTAAACTAAATATGAGGGTCTAAAAAAAAAAGTTACCTGTCTATTATGCAATGTGTCAAATGTGGAAAAACTGCAAACATTCATCACAGAAATGGAAAAAGTGATACTTCCGCCAAGTATGATAATCAATTTGAAAACAATTTATGGAGTCTGAACAAAGTAAGGAGTAAGTATATTGGCAGGCATTTTCTACACATGGGAATCAACTCGTCTAATCTATGGTAGTAATATGCTGCACTGCCTGTAGGCTGGCCTTTCGTCTGCGGTAAGTAACCTACCACCTACGCCTTACACAGGGCTTTAAGTGGGGTAAGAAATCGAGGGGGGGGCCCTCATTTGGGGGCGTGGCTTGTGGGAGGGGCGTGGCCTAAAAAGTAGGCAAATCGTATGGTATACACACAAATATATATAAATGTTATATATTTGTGTGCGTACCTTACTATGGTTTGTGTACTATGCAAGCCATCTTTTCTAAACATAGAGATATGTAACATATTTCTACGTTTATAAAAGATGGCTTGCAAAGTACACAAACCATAGTAAGGTACGCACACAAATATATAACATTTATATATATTTGTGTGCATACCCTACGGTTTGCCTAGTTTTCAGGCCATCTTTTTTTTTTTTTTAAAGATTTCGGGTTTATAAAAGATGGCTTTGAAAGTACACAATTCAAGCCATCTTTTATAAAGCTTTGACTACGAACAAAATTGTCCGTCGACAAAGCTTTATAAAAGATGGCTTGAAATGTGTACTTTCAAAGCCATCTTCTATAAACGTCGAGGAATCCCCAGGTTCGCCGAGGGTTAAAGACGCCTCAGCGACCTGGGGAAACAAAGGGACAGTAACTGCCTCTGGTGACCTCTCGCGCGAGGGGTCACCAAAGGCAGTTACTATGACTGACAGAAGTGGCAGCCAGTCACAGCGTCGCTGTGGCTGGCTGCCACTTCTGTCGACTCGCCTGACTTCATGGCAGGCGCATCTCCCGTCGCGGCTGCGGCCGCGACGGGATAATGCATTCCGCCAATGTTGCGGCTGGGCGGGGGCCCCGGCAGGGCCCCGGCTCAGTCCCACTTTTTGGAGACTGCCGGGGCCCGGCCCCGGCAGGCCCCGGCCCACTTTAAGCACTGGCCTTACAACCAAGTTTGAAGGAGTACAGTTCCTATCCACAACATAGCTGCTTATGTAAAACATGGCCCTTGTAAATTAGCTGCTTATAAATGTACTTAGCGGACCATCGTCTACAGCTATGAAGTGAAGAAACTAGGGCATCAACACAACGACCACAATCCACCACACCCATGTTAACTTGTAAATCCACTGCTTATGACTTCAGTCTTGCGTGCATGGGCTTTAGCCATGCACCCAAGACTGCAGGGTCTCCCCACAACTACCTCGGTGATGTATGATAGTGGGGGTTATTCTATATGTGTGTTATTGTTAAGTACATCTGCCCAGAGGCTTCCCTCCTTGGTGTATGTCTGTAGATCTTACATGGGATGGGTGTTCAGTGTCTTCCAACTCTAGTACTTACCACTTTGTTCTTGGTTGCATGGCCTCCGACCATGCAACCAAGACTGCACGCACTCCCCACAACTTGCCAATCAAAACGCAACACTAGGGGTATGTGCATGGGTGGCACATGTGGCGGTGGTTGTGGCCAGGGCCTACAGTCTTGTAAGTAAGGCCTTCCGCCTTTGACCGACTGCCATGCATCTAAGACTCTAGGCCCTGGCCACAACCACCGTAGCATGTGCCACCCATGGCGGCGTAGTAATGAATATAATGATAACCATTAGGAAAAATAATGCATTCATGGCATGTTGTCAATTTCAATGTTCCCTAACACCACACGTGTCCTTACAAATCTAACAACTCCCCTGTGCACTGCACGGGCTGAAATAGTTGCCTTATTGGACCCCTCATTTTCTGTGCGTACAAGGGGGACACACGACATACGTCATAAAGTAGGTTTAAGTGTACTATTGGGTGCAGAATCTCCCCACGACCACCTCTTTGTTCTTGGGTGCATGGCCTTTGGCCATGCACATAACACTGCACGCACTCCCCACAACTTGCCAATGAAAATGCAACACAAGGGGTGTATGCATGGGTGCCACATGCAGTGGTGGTTGTGGCCAGGGCCTACAGTCTTGGAAGTAAGGCCTTCGGCCGTCAGCGGACGGCCATGCATCCAAGACTCTAGACCCTGGCCACAACCACTGTAGGATGTGCCAACCATGGCATCGTACTAATGAATGTAATAATAGCCATTGGAAACAGTAATGTATGTATCCTTACAAATCTAACAACTCCCCCGTGCACTGCACGGGCTGAAATACTGCCCTTTTTGGACCCCTCATTTTCTGTGCGTACAAGGAGGCCACAGAACATACTTCATAAAGTAGGTATAAGTGTATTATTGGGTGTAAGAGTACAGGATTTCCTCACAACTACCTCTTTGTTCGTTTTGGGACCCCCCCTATAACTCCGCTCCCCCTGGACGAATTCTCACCAAACTTTACAAAAAAATTCAGAGTGGCCCATATACTTTTGCAAAGTTTGGTGAGGATTCGTCCAGGCGGAGCGGAGTTAAAAGCCGCCCAAAAAGTGCTCTTCCTATGGAAACAGCAACTTAACCATAACTACATGGCCACTACTGTGGCTATGTAATATATATATATATATCAAAATTCTATTGTTGATAACTTTTGATTCGAGTAACAGATTTGACCAAAATTCCCAATGTGATTAAGGACTTGCGGGCCCTCCAGACTGCAGTTTCATAAAGATTTGTTAAAAAATAAAAAATGTTAAGAAGACCAAAACATTTTTTTTCAAAAGTTCAGCCTACTTCCCGTTCATTATCCCGTAGGCAAACAAGGTCAATTTTTGCCAAAGTGCACAGCCGCTGCACCGTTTTGGACGAGGTCTGCAACAACTTGGGCACGAAGCGTTGATTCACGATCTATGCATGGTTTGGGGTTATTCCGTGCAGTAGTTATTTACCCCCTGTCTGTTTACAAGGAATTAAAACACAATAATAGTTTGCTGCACCCACTTCAAGTTAACAGTCCCACAGCTGGGGTTTGAACACATGTACCCACTAGATCACATTTATTTCTTATCTCAAAGTTGCAAAATGTCTCATATTAAACAGATATGTTGTGTTGCAGATTCTTAAATATAAAAGGTGCACACCTTTTATACTTTCCAGCAGTCTCATAAGAAAATCTGTTCTTTTGTCAAATGCTTACTTATCCTGTGCACTTTCTTCAATAGGGAAAGACAAATTGAATGAAATGTGCATATTTCACTTTAAATGATGTGCACGTCCTGTGATTTCACTTTATATTATGTATGTCAGAATCCACCCACTTGTTTAGTTTGGGCTGTTAGGTGGCACTAAAGCGCCACCTACAAGCCCAAACGATTGCATAAGCGTACAGCTGGTGTGAAATGTCATATGAGAAGGGAAACAAAGCTTGTAGTTGTTGTTTGGTTATTTACCCACTCATTAACTGCCCATGGCTATGCTAAACCCTATGGCCATCCCCACACACTACCTGCCCCTCCCCTCCCAAGACACATCCTCCTATGATCTCTTTGAGCTAGCTTTATCCAGTCTTACCATCAGATTGTGTACTCAAAGTGCCTTCTGGTGGGGTTTTTTCAAAGTCGTCTTCTGAGAGTTAATGACTTCAATGGAGCTGTAAACATGCAACTTGTGTTCTTAACGAGGTTTGCTTTCAGCGCCTCGATTTATTAGCACTATGCGTGTCCTTCACTGAAGTCCTGTTAAAAACAAGCATTGGCAAAGCAAACAGTTTTGGCTTGTGAGGACATATTAGGAGTTTGCCAGGCACTGCTATTATAAATCCAGGTACTTGCAACATTTTGCAGCTACTACCATCAATGGCCAGTTAATCCCACTACGGCAGTGCCTTTCCCATGCCTACACAAAATCCCAAACTTTTGCCATTGCCAATGCTTGTTTTAGGCCTGGTGGGCTTCAAGCAATAACTTAATGTGTATCTGCTAAGAACTCAGAACTTGCTTATAATACATTTAATGTCATGACTATGCAAGACTGTTTGGGGTCATTAACCCAGGATAACATGTATTGTGAAGTCTAGTTCGGTCAGTGCAGGAACATTCAGCCTTATTGTCCCAGACTCACCAAGTTAGCTTGTGCGCGGCTACTGTGTTCCACAGCCTCTGACAATGTGCTATCTCTGGGGGACCGATGGCTTTCCCACAAAACTTACTCCGCGCCTCCGCATTATTTTACAGAATTGCTTCGGTCAGACAGGCTGGTTTGCCTCCTGCCACGCTATGGGATGTGAAGTGCCTCAACATTTATGTTCAATTCAAATATATTCCCTGCCGCGAGATCCCACTGGAGGTTGGCACGTGCTCTGGGCTGCTGCCATTCTGCTTTGTTTTCATGCCCATCACTGGCTGCCATTGTTTGTTTGCTTTCGCCAATGAATCAGGGAACTGTGTTCAGCCATGACCGAGGCATTCTGAAGCCAGCGGGGTGGGCTGCAAGCATTGATGCAGTGAGGGACAGGCTACTTTAGGACACCAGATTATCAAAGATTTTCACTGGTGCAAAAAAGCAGAGAAAATGAATTTAGCACCAGTTTTGCTGCCCTAATAATAGAGAATGGAGCAAATGGGTTTAGCCCCAATCGGTATTATCTAAAAATGTTTTCACTGGGGGAAATTGGAGTAGGCTGTTTTATGTGCTATGTTTGATGAGTAAAATGAAAATAAATTTAGTAGACACCTTCGTTTGTATGCAATGCACAAAATTATAATTTTGATTATAATTTTTGCCCTAGTGCATACGTTTTGTCATACTATGGATTGTGGCAAAATCTGTTCGCTCCGTTTTGCATTATCAACGCATTTGCTCACTTTTTAGCACCAGTGCACAGCTTTGATAATCTAGCCCCAGGGTAGAAGAAAAGTGCCAACTGGCTACCAGCGAGAGCTTTTCCCACTATTAACACGATTTGTTTTTCAGTGCAAGCACATTTATTTTGTGCTGCTTTCTAGAGATGCTACTTATTCATCCGTTTGAGGCAACTTCTCCAGATTTATATTTGTGTTTGTTTGGTTGGACAAGCACAAACTTCCACCAGAAGTTCTGTACATGAGTAAAAATACAGATATTGTAGGCAGTCCCTAAGCAGGGGGCCGTTTCACATAGAGGGATATGGGTTGTTTGACCGAGGTCAATACATTTGAGGCAGAATTGACCGTAGTCAATTTCGCAGTAAATCTATTTGACCTTCGGCCAAATCCCTGGCCCGCCAGCAGCCCTATATCAATCCCCCCTCCCCTACTAACCTTGTTGCCGTATGCCGGCGCTTCTCTTACACCCCTGCAGCCTCATTTCCGTCCCTACAACGGGTCCCTTTCTCTGTTTTTTTCTTTTTTTTAAAGTCCCCCGCTTCCAATGTCGGGGAAGCAGTGTCACCCCCACCACCCCTTTCGCATTATAGCGAGTAAGGGGCGTGGGGGGAAACCTCTGCAACCCGCATTCCCCTTGTTTGCTAGAATGGAACCGTATGGCCTAGTTGTACGAATGTTTGGTTGTACAATCATTTCACACAGCATAAATTCAGTCAACTAGACCATACAGTAAATTATTTTCAGTCAAATTGGATAATTCCATATAGAGTGGCTGTATTTGAAATGCACAAAACCCTGCAGAATCCACTGCATCTGGGCTAAGTGTTTGGCGCGGTAAAAGGCTGAGCGCTGTTAAACTTAGTGCCTAATTGCGAGGTCCCTTTGCGGGACTCGACATTAACGGCTGGTCTACACCAGTAGGGACCCGCTTTGCGGTACCGTAATTGCCACCTTCCCCATTCCCATTGAGCCCTATAGGGCAAAAATGGGAATGGGGAAGGGCCATGGCGACATGGGGAATTACCGCCCCGCCAACCTCAGAATGGGGTGGTAATTCCCCATTCCGCCATGGCGGACTCTGGCATCTGGCTAATAGCACCATGGTTTAGCACTGGAGTCCTAATGAGGGCCAATGAGTCATGCACTAAAAACAGTAGTAGGGAAAGAAATGGATAACGTCAATTGAAAAGATGAGTCTTTAAAGCTTTACCAAAAGGCAAAAGGGTATTGCTTGAATGTAGGTGCACTGGAAGTGAGTTCCACAGGCGAGGACCCAGAACAGAGAATCACCTGTCCCCCTGCAACAATCATCGGGTTCTTGGAACAGCCAGTAGGTATTGACTAGTGGAGCGAAGGGAACGAGATTATTCAATGCCCCTGAATGAGTTTTGAGAGGTAAGGTGGTGCCAAGCCGTGCAAGCATTTGAAGATGAAGGGTAGGATTTTAAAATGCGTCTATCCTCTGTTTCACTGGCAACCAAAGCAGAAATCTCTGCAGTTGAGAGATTGAGGCATGTTTGGGTAGGTGAAAGCCCAATCTGGCTGCTGCATTGTGTACAGCCTGCAGGCAGGTCCACTGTTGCTGCGGAATTCCAGGGAGGATCACATTAGCGTAGGACAGCTTGGAGTTTGTCAGAGCTCCGACAACAGTTGGATGGTCAGTTGAGGAGCTACATATGGCAAAGTGGCTCATAGGAGATGTAGTCTATAATAGATAAATGTAACTATCTCCTCACAGCTCAGATTAGGTTGCCTGTAACAACCAAGATTCTTAGCTTTGGGGGCAAAGCAGGTAGGGAGTCCGAAAAGAGGGGTACAGATGGTGATCTTGATTGATCATTCAGAATGTGCTTGCACCCAAATAATATAACCTTGGTCTTAGATTGATTAGGTTGAAGTTGATTGAGAATCATCTAGTGATTAACTTTATGCATACAATCCAAGTTGTTTTGAAAGGATTCTGTGCAGTTGTTGGCACAAAGATAAATATGAGTGTCATTAGCGTATGAGTGATAATAAAGAACAACGTGAGCGAAAAGAGACATCATAGGGTGAATGTATACATTGAAAAGCATCAGTGACAAGGAGGAACCCTGAGGCACACCGTAATTAACGGGAAGAGGGTGGCTAGACAGCCACCAACATTGACTCTTTGTGTGTGGTACTTCAAAAATGGGTTAAACCATGCCAATGTCTGCAGAGATACCCTAACGTTTTTCTGATAATCAGATGAGTGGTATGTCACTTTCAACAGGAAGGTCTGGCCTGTTTTATGGAGTAAAAGTGGATGGTACCCCACTTAGGTATAGGGTTGGTTCTGGGGTACCAGAGAGAGCACATGCTGAACCGCTGCTTTGAATAATCTCCTGCGGCCTCAGAGACACAGGGCCAGTGCAGGCTCTGCCTGGTGAGGACTGTGCAACGTGCAAGTGGTGCATGAAGGGTGCGCCCAAAACACATACCTCTGCCCATTTCACTGCAGGATTTACAGGGCCTGTCCAGAGAAAGATAGAAAATGCAATCTTTTTTCTCTTCACCCACAGAGTGGGATATCCTGTTCAGAATCCTGTTCAGAAAAGGCATATATCACCTTGGCTCAGCTTAGGTCTACCTCCCCCACAGGCACATAAGAACATGTAGAGTCCTAGGGTTTTAACCCTGCCCCCGTCCGTCTTCCAGTTCTTTCTTATATAACCGGATATCGACTTCCCTATATCACAGCCGCACTGGCAGGGTCGACTGGGGCATAAAATAGTCTCGGGCATCAATGAAAAAGTGGCCTACAGTTGCAAATGGCAATTCATTTGATTTGTGAAACCGGTTGAGTAGTACCCAAGGGAGAGGTTGTCGATAAAATGTGATGCAAATTGTGCATTTTAAAAAAGGTGCCCCACTCTGCCCCAAAAAATGGGCTCACCCTTGCATTTTGTGTTGTGGTTCTGGCTTTGCCCAGTTGTCTATGTCAGTCTGAGGGTTTATGGTCATTGCATCAAATTCCTTGCATCAAACTTTTTCCATCTAAAAAATGTGCATCAAATGCATTTTTGTTTCTTTTTTTGGGAGGGGGGAGTTTGGGGTGTCCCCCAAACCCCCTTTTTTTACCCTTTATAATGCACCTAAACACAAATTAACCCTTTATCCCCTAAAAATATGCATTTGATGGACATGTTTTAGATGGAAAAAATGTCGATGTAATGGCATTAATGCAATGACCAGATAACCAGTCCGGGCCTGCCCACTGGCCCGGCGGTCTGTGGTCACCAACCCACTATAATTTGAAAAATTTTAAGAGGGGGATTTTTCAGGAGAAAAGGAGAATATTTGTCCTCTGACATGCCTTGGAATAGCTGACATTTTCAGAGTAAAAAGAAAATAGGACAAGCTGTGTCACTGGGCGAAGGAGGGCAAGCCGTCATTGGGGGAAGGTCAGTCTAAAATATTGTTTTTAAACATGAAGGCACATAATGTGCCTGTTGCCAGAATGCTGACACCTTCACTTACTATGTGGTGATGGCACTGCCTTCCTCCCTAGCACACCTGCGCGTGGCTAAGATCAACGTTACAGTATCCGCTGACCTGTGACTTCACCCACAGGCTCGTGCATTGCTTAAACCATTTTTGCGCGCGTCAGGCAAAAGCCACACGACAACATTCGAACTTCCTTATTTGATTATAGGTACACAGGGATTGTGACCACATTCTACTTACTGCCTGGAGAGCAAAGAGTTAAGCCTTCCCTTGCTCCAATCCCTTAATCACACTCTCGCAGTTGCACAACCACCTTGGGATTTAAGCAGCTTGTTTACAAGATGTGCGTCTAGCAGACGCAATAGGAAAGGCCGGGTACAGTGGACGCAGCGCATACCTGCGAAATCAACCTCCATTTTGTGTGAAGGAGAAATTTGGAATCGGATCTGCCTTTAACGGTAGGCTGGGCACCAGAGTGTCCTTGCTAGCTTGCTTTGCTGACGTGGCCTGTGTTTTAATGTCTGTTGTACTTGTGACACACACATTTTTGATGAAATATTAGAACCAAGGTTGGAAGAGACAGGCTGGCCTGTTATAATTAGTGAGAAAGCACATAGGTGTTTTTTCTTTCTTTCTTTCGTTTGAAACATTTCTACGTTGCGAGTACAGAATCTTCAGTTAAAATGTATAAGTGAATTTCAGGGAACTCTGAGGGGGTAATTCATAGAATTTAGCGCAGAAGTAGCGCATGTGGCTGGTGCATACAGGGAGCGTGCGCTACCGTGCGCCAGCTGCGTATGCCAAAACCCATTTCCACGCACAGCGTATTCATGGATACTTACATCCATAACCAGCCGTGGCAAAGAGTGGCGCAGCGACCCTGCATCAGCGCCAGTTACGCCCCCAACCCCGCCCCGTGCGCCAAAAACCACACAAATCCCCTAAATGGCGCAAAGGCCAGTGAACCAGCATACATCCCCCCAACCACGAAAATGCGCTAAAAACGCCACTCAGCCCTCACGCGCCAGCAAAATCGCGTGTAAAACTCCCTGCGCACCCCTCGGAATACGCGTACCCCGCTCGCGCCAGCGAAATTACGTGTAAAACTCCCCACGCACCCCTCGGAATATGCATAGCCCGCTCACGCCAGTGAAATCACGTGTAAAACTCCCTGCGCACCCCTGGAATACATGTAGCCTGCTCGCGCCAGTGAAATCGCGTGTAAAACTCCCCGCACACCCCTGGAATATGCGTACCCGCTCGTGCCAGCGAATTTGCGCGTAAAATTCCCCACGCACCCCTCGGATTACGCGTACCCCGCTTGCGCCAGCGAAATCGCGTGTAAAACTCCCTGCGCAACCCTGGAATATGCGTACCCTGCTTGCGCCAGCGAAATCACGTGTAATTCTCACTTGTGTACCCCCAGATTCAAGCAGCAGTGTGGTGAGAAGCCACATGCACCCCCTGTAGCTAGACCACGCCACAGGGGTCCACCTTACATCCCTCCCCATGCCCGCAGGCAGCCCATCTACCCTCCCCATGCCCCGCAGGCAGCCCATCCACCCTCCCCATGCCCTGCAGGCAGGCCACGTGGCACCATGCACTTGGGAGCCCCGACTCATGCCCCCCGAAACTCCCCATCGACAGGCACCTGCCAGCAAGCTCTGACTCATGAAACCACCAACCACCCCCCGTTGACTGGCACCTGCCAGCAGGCACCGACACATGTCCCCTGTTAGGAAAGATTTCATAATTGTATGTAATTTTCCCTCCATGTGGCAACCCCCAAACTTTTTGCTGTTGTTTTACACCCTGATCTAGACTTTGCCAGAGAAGTGCAGCCTTCCGCCGCACTCCTCTGGGCTTTCGCTCAATTCTCATAGGGAAACTGACATGCCCTTAAAACAGTCAGTACTGGGAGACTTTGTTTCCCTTAGTCCTTTCCTCATGTTGCAGCTTTTGTGCAACATGAAACAAGAGTGCACCGTAACTTACATTACCATGCTCTTGGGTCTCTAGTCATTCCAAGGGCCCGAGAAACTCTCGCAGGACTTATTATGAACTGTGCAAGTGTGTCACGGACGGGACTGCTGGCAACTATCGTTTACCTTGTGTTTTGAACCCTTTTTCGCCATGTTATCCGCCCTTACCGCGTTTGGCACAAATGAGTGGCCTGGCTCCAAAATGGCCATGCCACGAGGTTCTTTGTCCTGTCCGCTGACCGTCTTGCCCCTTCACCTTCCCCCAGGTCAAGCCGACCCGGGGCAGTCCTTATTTGGTCATGCACTTTCCCGCGAAACCCCAAAGCTTTCGCAGGCTTCTGCATGCCTTGTGTGTGCCTCCAGGATGTGGGCTGGGATGTCTGGTCCCAATACACTTCCTGGGTGCCAGAGAGTCTGGAGTGTCCTGAATGCCTGGGACCACCGTGGTCCGTGATAGGTCCACGTATGGTGTGAGTTTTTGTGAGCAGATCTCCCATTGGGTCCTCGTTTTGGCACAAAGGGAACTTTGGATAAGAGGAGGCTGAAAACACCACTACCAGGTCGATCTCCTGAGTTCACACCGAACAAGGGATAAGGAGCCAAGTATCCTGCAACAAGAAGCTGAGTCGAGGAATCGCTGGTGACCCGCTGAAGGTTTGACACCCTGAACCGCTGTCGACCACTCTGCATCTGATCGTCCTAGAAGGTCTGCGAAAGCGCTTCGACCCATTGGAATAGTGGGATCAACTATTCCCGGCACCTTCATCAAACCCTGCAAGTAAGCCTCTTCGGAAGTGTCCCTGGGCCAACCAGTGGGCTGACCAGTTTACGCAGGACGCTTTGCTCTGCCACCGCCGCCGTTTCGGGGAAGCCCTCGAAACTTGGTCTACTGCTTGCTCTGCATCCACGGCACCCTCACACCGAATTTCGTACACTTGGCATTCCCAGGTCTGAAGTGAGACAAGTGCGCCCGGACCAGAGTAAACGCGGTTGCCGTGTTGCCCTGCCGTGGTAGCAACCTGTGCACGTCCGCTGCATTTGGGACACCCTCGACGCTGCATCCTGCTACGCAGAATCTACCCGGTGTCGAGACGTCCTGATCATCGCAACTGAACCTGCCAGCAACGTGAACTGAACTGGAGAAGTCTGGGTCTGTCTGCGTCGGGGACCGGTGAGTAGTCCATACCCCAACCGGTGGCCCCTCGCGCAGGAGCCTGTTTCTTTTATACCGCTGTTGTGAAATAGCGACTCTATCCCGCACTCTCACCCTGCCTCTGCCCACAAGTGGAGGCCTTGCTTGAGTAGTGGGGACTTGTTCTGCATCGCTTCTTTCACCTTCCTGAACTGCCTGATATCCTCGAAGAGGCCCTCTTTTGTCAATTGGCACCAGCGCGTGCAGGTACTTTTGAGCATAAGGCTCCTCTCTTCGCAGGGCTCGAACTTCATCTTAGTTAGGTGTATTTCAGATGTCGAACTGGGTCTAATGATTACTTGCACTGCCTGTTGTCCTCCCCATCTAGGTGGTTTACATATTACGTGCTCCTAACTCCTTAGACCCCTCAGTCTTGTATATATATTGTATTGATTGTGATGTGTTGGTTTACTTTAGTATTATTGTGATTCTTTGCTATGGTCGATGTTACAAAGGCCTTGTAATAAATGTGTCTATATTTTTAATATAACACCTGCCTGGAGTAATTTGTAAGTGTCCTTGCTTTGTGTGCTCATTGAGGTCTTTCCGTCACCCTCGCCCCTCTTGGGACTTAGTCTTGACCTCCGCCATTGCTACCCTGATTGGTCTGGCTTGTCCAGAGGTTACCCTGTTCCAAGAAACTAGGCTGGCCTTCTGAACCTCTGCTCCTCCAGGTCCGTTCAGAAATCCATCTTAACACCCCCCCCCAATTGACGGCCACCTGCCAGTAGGCCCCGACTCATGTCCCCTCCACCCATCCCCCATTGACGGGCACCTGCCAGCAGGCCCCGACTCATGTCCACCCCCCCATTGACCCCAACTCATGTACCCCCCGACCCAACATTGACAGGCACCTGAGAGCAGGCCCGACTCATGTCCCCACAAACAACACGCCATAACTATACAGACCCATGGCCCTAATGCCAACCCAAATCCCACCCCCCCACCCCCAGTGCAAACACCCAACAATCCACTGCACCCACTCCCTAGTAAATTACCCATTCCATGATAGTCTGAAAAGAACCAGCATGCCCATCAACAAATGTCCTTCAGAGCCACAAAGTGGCAACACATGACTGAGCCAATGTTCATGGAGACATGCACAAAATAAATCATAGTACACAACACCAATAATGTTGAATTATGAAATGTATTAAAAAGTAAAACAAATGACACAATGAAAACCACACATGCAAATGAAGAAATAATTAGTGCAATAAGAAAAACAAAGTCAAATCCAAGGAAAAAAACAAATCAAAAACATGAAAAAATATAAGTGATGCTTCCAGCATTGTAACCTCAGCTGGACCTCATCCTTCTGTATGTAACTAAGCTTCGCAATCCTCTTGATGCCTTTGCGCCTTGCTACCCCTGGGTTAGTTGCGCACTATAAATAAATAAAATACAAATACAAATGTAAAAAAAATCATAAATTGAAAAGCATAAAAAAACATTAATCCATGTGAACATCAAAAAAAGAAAGTATGTACATGTCCGGAAAAATTGTAAACGAAAGTCTGAAGGGTCCATTATCCCAAAACAAAAGGAAACCTACCTAATACCCTATCTAAAATACAACTATATACAAAAAGTGGAGTAAAGTCTGTGCACTCCAAATCATAATAAAAAACAAATGAAACCTAAACCTAAATAACTATATACAAAGGCGGCTGGCTAGTCCGACGGCTCACTTATTGATGTCCCGGGCCAGGGCATCATTGAACTCCATGTCGATGTTCTGGAGGCGGGCCTGTTCACTGGCCTTGATGTCTCGCAGGGATGCAGCCATGTCCTGCTCCAACTCCCTGCGAGTTCTCTGCCCTGACCATTGTGAGTCGTGCCCTCTCCGCCCGCTGCTGCTCCTCACCTATTTGCTGGCCCAACCACTGCCAAACGGAAGACACCCCCAATCCTGGGTCCTCCTGCCCGCCGGCCGATGCCTGCCCCAATGATGTAGAGGGCCCTGAGGCCACATGCCTCCTACGCAGAGCCTGCCGCCGCCTCTCTGCTCTCTGCTGCCTTCCGCCCCCACCACGACTGCCTCCGGGTAGATGGCAACACCCGGGGCCATCGTGCAGGTGCCCTGCTTGTATGTGCCTGCACATCGTCCGTTGCCGGGGTCCAGTTGCTGGGGTGACCACCTGTGCTGGAGCTCCGACTCCCGACTGTGGAAGGGATTGGATCTCCATCAGCCTGGCTGCGTTGGTTGGGGCAGGTCCAAAGGGGGCCCTGGTGGCATCTGAGCCAGAAGATGGCACAGAGAACGACTGGCGTATAGTGTGCACAGAGGAGTATAGGGCCGCAAGACAGAGCGACACATGGAGGAAAACCCCGACCATGAGCCCTCCCCAATGGGCCACGTTGTCACACATCTCTTCGTGATGACGTGCGTGGTTCCCCCAGGAAGCACGCAAGTCATCACGAATGTCAGGTGTGCAGAACACGACACCAATCAGGATGGACTCAATCCTGTCACGGGTCCCCGCGTCGGCAGGTAGAGTGCCAGATTACACGGATGTCCCCCCTACCTGAGGACAGGCCTGGGACGGGGCATCCCTGCTGGTGCATGGTGATGCAGTCACAGTGATAGGGACAGAGACATGCACAGGCCCCTCCGCAGCGACCTGTGCTGCCTCCTACCCCTGGGCGGCACCACTTGCACCAGTGGTACCACCCCCACCAGGCCCCATGTGCGGCTCTGAAGCAGCCTCCTCCTCCTCCGTACACACCACCAACCTGGATGGCTCTGCACCGTCTTCCGCCCTTGGCAGCCCCTGTGGGGGCTCACCCGCCCCTTCCGCTGCAGCCGTAGTGGCGGACGCGGCACCAGTTCCCTTGCTCCTGGATGATAGAATTACCTGGGAGGGTGACTGGGCCTTGCGTCGCCGGCCAGTGGAGGCATCCCTGCAGCTTTCCTCCACAGCGCCATCTCCACCCTCTTCTTCACTCGCCGCTGTGTCAAAGGAGACATTGAACACAAGCATCAGGGTACTGTACAATAGACCCCTAGACACAAAGCAATAGCACATGAGTGGCACTGTCAAAAATCACTTCCATCATGTCCCTCCACAACACATGGGTCAGTGCGGGCAACACACATGCAGAAACAGGCATGCCACATGCAACAAACATTTGCATCCATGTCCAAGGCACCGTAGAAACATCCAATGGTGGGCTGAAACTCACATGCATCATGGGACATGCTGATCACATGCACACACATCACCGGAGGGTCATGCATCTGGACCCGTATATCCCCAGACACAGTGGATACAAGGATGACTAGGCTGTATCAGTGAATCAACACATCGTCACAGACATGTGTCATGCATACATGGCGTTTACCAGTCACTCACACACTACTCAGACACACGGACATGTACACCATGCATGTCCATGAGAGCAGCACCCACCTCTCACACCCCAAACATGTCCAAGTGCAGATACAGGCATGTATACATGTGTGCATTCCGCATGCTGCTCTGCATGATGCACTGTCCCGGGAGGATAGCACAGCGGCAACGTGCGTGCCTTGGAAGCAAGATGACACGAAGCAACACAGGTTCGATCCCCGGGTCCGCGCTTTGAAACCTCTCAGTGTTTAAGCGCGTTATAAATACGCAACTAAGAGAAAAACAATTACTCAACTACAAAACAAACAATTCCTGTAACAGCGCCTCGATGCCTGCGGGCTGTGTGAGCGCTTTAAAAAAAAAAGTAATGTAAAACATACACCATCCACGTGGGTCACACCTGACTGGACTCACATGCAGCGCCATCATGTCCCTGCGCACACACACATCCATACATGACCCATGTCACATATACAGCCAAGAAGCTAACTACCACAACACTGCAACATGCACTGTTTTAAACAAGAATGCATGGGCACTTACCGCTCGACTCCAGACGGGCCTGCATCCTGAGGATCTGGTGGTGGTGAAGCACTGGGCAAATGCGCTCCAGGACCCTCATCTGCTGGGTGGTAAGGTGTACCCGGCACCACACTGCATTCGCTGCGTCCAAGAGGCGCCAGGCCTTCTTGAGGGTCCTGGACTTGTAGTCCTCCCAGAGCTTCTGGACGTGTTTGATGTCACGGGGTGCCGCCCCCTCCGCGTTGATGGCACCCACTATGTCCTTCCAGATCCTCTTCCGTCCTTCCTTGTCGTCGTGCAATGGTGTGAAGAGGGCATCATAATGCCCCAGGACTTGCTCCACCAGGATACCAACTTCCTTTTCACTGAAGCTGGCAGCCCTCTGCCTCTCTGCTGGGGGGTTGTCACTGGTGCCGGATGGTTTTGCGTTGGACATGGCAACCCCCGAGACAGGTGTGGGTGGGCAACTGGGTCCTGGGGCTGGGCTGTGGAGCGATGGAACACCAGTCGGGAGTCTTCTGTTCCAGCAGGGGTGATCACAGCAACTGGACCCCTGCAGATGGCTCATGTGCAGGCACCAAATGGCAGGGCACTGTTGGCAGCAGGCAGGCACGCAGGCAGCAGCAGTTGACTTGTAGGAGGCTCCCTGGGACTCTGGGGGGCAGAAAAATGGCCTTCTGGGCAGGAGCATGGTCTTCCGTGTGCTGTCGCGTGGCCAGCTTGATGCAGAGTGAATTGGCACATGAAAAAGCAGCACGTCAGCATGTAAATCGAAGAAAGGGCCTTAGCGTGTAAGCGCGTAAGTGATGTAATGCGTGCAGCGTTTCCTTCTGCACGTGTTAATGGTCCGCGCGGGTCTGCAGCGTGCTGTATGCGCTTTCAGTGGAGACCGACGTGTGTGTTTTTCCTACTTTGGGGTTCACACGCGATTACTTCACAGCGGTTATAGTGCCTACGTGTATTTCTTTTCCACGCAAGGCAGAAGGTGAGTCGCGCACGCTATTGCATGCTATTTTTCCCACTGCGGATGTCCCCGTTTGTCGCGTACCCAATTATTGAGGTCATAGTAGCCCACATGTTCATCGTGTATGCTTTTTTGTGTTCCTGGGTGCCACAGCGACTGCTTGACGTTTCTTTACACGCACGTGAGCTATAGAGGTTGCGCATATGTTTTTCTTCTATTTTTGGTGCCTGAGCATTGCGTGACCGTCATTTATCCCGAGGGTCCACAGGCAGCCTTGCACAAGCACTGAGGTGCGCCTATCATCACGTACCCTGCCCCCTTCACCCCAATGACCAGGACAATTGTTCAGTGCACCTCCCATCGGCATTAGTACATCTGTGCCATGGTTGGGAGGCAACCAAAGGTTAAGGGGGGCTCAGCTGTATGTCCTGCCAGTGTTGGGAGTGGTCAGGCACATGGCTGGGGTGACCAGGGAGTACGTGGAGTCCAGGGTGGCTAGGGTGGCCGTAGAGCCGTAAGAGGCAGGGGTGCACCACAAAGGCAGGATGTCCAGCCACATGCTGGTGCAGCCATGCCACCACCCCCTGAGGCTCCAGGTGATGCTACTGTTGCATCTGACCCTGGCACCCTTGCGACCCGACAGTGCGTAACATATGCTGACACAGGCCCACCGGTAGTGGTAGCTGTAGGTGCAGCTGTGGCGACCACGACGCAGCACACCACCCACCAGGGTTTCTCGTAATATGGCGGTACGGTATGGACGGTGCCATTGATGTACCGGCACCATCTATGGCGTACCGCCATACTCATAATTACCCCCTTTGTATGTGTGGGAGATTTTTGTCAAGTGAGTTTATCAGGTTCCATGTCAGGTGTGAATGTCTCATGCCTGTTTACATTTCCCATGTTGCACTTAATGAAGATAGTGTCATGTGTTGTGCATTTGGTTGGCTGTTTAGCTGTTGCATGCCGTGGCATGGCATGGAGGACAGAGTTATGGGGGTTGGGAGGGTTTGGGTGACATACCAGTGATTTACATGGCCTGTTCTGCAGGGGGGTGGTGGGATATGCACCTTGCATGTGTTCCTTTTGGTCACACCAGATAGGTTATGTTTAAGTAGCTAGGGATGCACACAATGTAGCACTTATGTGAAAACATTCTCAGGGTGGTAAGGTTGTGACAGTTGACTTTCTCTTTGTCATCAATGATTGTCACCTGGTATGTGCCAGGCCTGTGTGCACTCCGCAGGTGTGGGTGTTTAAGTGAAAAATGTGGCCACAAGCTGGGCTCCGGGCTGTCTCGCCACATACCCTTTCTCCTCCGATGAGCAGCGCCTGTGCATGTGGTTGGGGATGTGGGGGCACCACCATGTCCACCGGTACGCCCCGCTGTGTTGCGACATTGTGCAGGGCACATGCTGCCACAATGATCCTGCACACTACTGGGGTGCATATAGTAGCTGGCCGCCACAGCGGTCAAGGGAGCGTAAGCGTGACTTGAGCACTCCGAATGTGCGCTCCACTATGGCCCTGGTTGCAATATGGGCTGCGTTGTATCTTACCTGGGGAGGTGTGGTGGGGTTCTGTATTAGCTTCATCATGTGGGTGCCCAGATGGTAGGCACTGTCCCCTGGGGAGGTGATGATGGTTGTCATTAGTTGGGTTTGTGTATTTGTCTGTGTGTGACATGCATGCATGTGCACAGGCATTTGTACTCACCTATGAGCCATGTGTCGCCATGCTTCCCAGCTTCCAGGTGCCCAGCTCAGGGCAGACATTCTGTACATGAAACTGTCATGGTTGGACCCTGGATAGTTTGCATAGACAGAGTGGATGATTCCCTTGGCATTGCATACAACCTGCACGTTGATGGAATGCCAGTGCTTGCGGTTGCGGTAGATGTTTTCAGTGGCCCTAGGTGGATGTAGGGCCACATGGGTGCAATCTGTGGCACCGAGCACTTTGGGGAAGTGTGCCACCCTGTAGATGTCCAGGACCATGGCCTGCCTTTCTGCGGGTGTTCTGGGCATTTATATGTGCCTGCGGACTGAGGGGCGCGCAGTGATGATTGCCAACACCTGGTGTAGGCAACGTGACTGCGTGGGCTGTGAGACGCCCCCCACTATGGCAGTTGACCGCTGAAATGACCCAGTGGCCGAAAAATGCAGTACATTGAGCACCTTCTCCAAGGGGCTCCATGCTTGGGAGCACAGGTTGGGTGATTTGATTTCATCCTCCCACTCAGTGACCAGGTCTAGGATGATGTGAGGTGGATACCTATACCTGCCATAGACCTGGTCATCAGGCATCCCAAAAAGGCTGGTCCTGGTCTAAAAAATGCGGGACCTGGCTATTCTCCTCCTCCTGCAGTGTCCCACGATCACTGCTGCGAGGAATGGGACATTCATCGTGGCTGTATATGCTTGTTTGTTGTTTGTGTGCACTTTTATGCTGCGCGGGGGCGCTTCCGCCTGCTTTCGTGTGGCGGACGTATTTGTGCGTGTGCGTGTGTTTTGACTTGTGTGGGTTTTCCCTATTCGATTCCATGAATACGTGTTGTTCACTAGCATGTGGGTGTTGCGTGTGTTTCCCAGCAGTACGTCCCATGTTACGGCTACATTTTCCCACGTTGTTCCCCATTCTCCGTGTTCCGCCCCCTTTTTAGGTGTGTGCGCGAGAAGTTGTGCACTTTCCCATTTCCTGTCGTGCACGCGTTTGGAATGTCGCAGTGACGTGTGAGGTAAGCGCAGATTTGGCGCACATCCCGGGAAAAACCAGCGCAGGGCCTTCCATGAATCGCACATGTGCGATTCGCACGCAATACGCTAGCTTTTTCCCACTTGTGCCAGCTTGCGCCACAAATTTTGGTGCACATTTAGCCATGAATTACCCCCTGAATATGGCCCATTTACTGGGGACCGTTATATAATTATTTGCATTTTATGTATTCTTGTGATGTGAGTCTGATGCACCCGTAGGGCAGGCAAGTGGCTGCGCTTACATTATAATGGAGACAAAGATAAGGGTAATAGCCGGAAATTATCACAAGACGGCCAGTCAGCAGGAAGCTGAAACACCAAATACCTGCTGAATAGCTATGACTCAGGCTAGGAATCCTTCTTTGTAATCAATTGGCTGATCTGTAGGATCCAATGTTGAAAGGCAACAAAACGATAACACTTCTGTTTTCCCCAATGGAAGTTACGGCGAACGCGCTCCACCAAATGCATCTTGTAAGACAAGCGCTGCAAAATCGCACACTGTTGAAAGGGGCCCCTAGGGGTCCCTTACGTCTATGGAAACAAGGCGAGTCACCACACACGATAGATACGCCAGACACGAGGTTGTATTCCCAAAGCTAGGGTTTACTGCAAAGCAAAAGTCTCAGTTGGCCAACTCGGTCTCACGCCCCGCGATGTGTATCTCTAGACCTCGAGGGATGCAAGAGAGTGAATTACGTACATCAGTTACATACATACAAAATGCATATCAAACAATCAGCTATGACATGTTTAACACCCCCCTTTATTGGGTTTCTTTGAACTTGGTGTGATGATAGACATTTTCGACAACTATGACACCTTCAAACATCTATTCTAGTAACAATTTGCAATTTGCGAGTGCGGAGGCATCTTTCAGTTGTTGAACAGAACACAGCGCTTCTGTTCTTGGAAGCGAGCTACATATGGGGGAGAGTTGCATTCCAGACCTTGCTATCTATGAGGTGCTATTCGTGTCCTGGGAGCCGACACGTTCCAACGGGGCTCAGCAAAGGGGGGGCCGTAAGAAGAGCATAATTCAAGCCTTTAGCTGCCTTATTCTAACATATTCTACCATATAACGAGACTGGCTGGCAGCTGCAAAATGATTAAATGCCCTGCAGCTCTCCTTCAAGGCTACATTCGGGAGGGAGCCGGGCATTCTTCCTGGCGCTGCCTACGTTGTGTTTCAACAAACTCTTATTACCCTCGCGGCCCTGCGGCCTTGTCCTTTTACGTGCAGACAACAATGTTTTACAGTCGAGCAGTGTAAGCAGAAAATGTACTGCGAAACAATAAGAACAGAAAGCAATGAGCAATGGTTAGAAAACAAAATGGCGATTCTTGTTACATCTAAATGGCCGTTCATTGGCAAACTCGAAAACCTATATTCTGTCATATCGTGCATGAGACGGTTGGCCCACAGCCATCAAAATACGTTTGCGGTCAGAAGTAGAGGTATCCATTTTTCTAGACTGACAAACCCTCCTTTGGCCATATGCCAAACGTCTCATCTATTTATTGAAACCTCCTCTAGTGATGATGAGTCTGAAGTACTTATGTCTGAATTTTGCATGCTATCGTAAACATCATCGTCTTCATCAATATCTATTGCCATCAACTCTTTTACTGTTTTCATCTCATTTGTGTCTTAGTCAGCTCGACCGTGAGTTTGTTTTTTCCTTGTCATCATATGCATACATCCCTCCGTACATCCCTCAGTTACCTCAGTGCAAACTATTGGTAGGCAATGTATGCAACAACAGCACGTTAGGAATATTCCAAACACCACTAATAATATTGAAATTAACTTCCATCCCCAAGAACACAGTATTCCCCAAAACCACAACCCTATTCCCCAGCTTCCTTCTTCAGTAGGGAGTTCAGAGCTTAGGACATGCATTTTCATTATCGCTTCAAAGATCATAGGGGAATAGTCATCGACATATACACAACACGCTGATCCCACTATTTTGCAAATTCCCCCACGATCAACCAGGATTACATCGAGAGCCATTCTATTTTGCAGCGTCATTGACCTGATTCCTCTTTCTTCCAACGTCATGTTAAATAGTATATCTGTCGTTGTGTTTATAGTATTTTTTAGTATTCTGGACAGCTGCCTTATATTATAGGAGCTCACTATCTGCCCTAAGAATGGAAGGAATGATTTTGCTACATCAGTTGCTATCAAAACACCCTTGTCAGTCCTTTTGACTCTAGTTCTGGATAGTCTGGGCATGTCTGCTGTTTCTAAGAGGAATACTCCTGGGAACAGTAGACCTAGGTAACATGTGCCTCCCCAGTTTCTGGGCAAGCAAGGATATGCTTTCTCTCCACATATAAAATAAAGTGCATCTCCCACATATACTGGTTCTATTTCCCATTTCAATACCACTGTATTCATACACCCAGTATATGTTCCGACTGAAAAAGAGCCTTTCTTTTTTAGACAAAAAGGCACAGTTCTTGGGCTATAATTCACCATGTAAGATGGGGGGATTGCATCTTTGTCCCCTTCTGTTCTTACACGAAACGTCCTTACAGATGTCTTTTCTGGTGGGGACAATCTATCTTGTCTATTTTGTCGTGTTATCTTTTGCATACTTTTCCTCGTGGGCTCTGGGGCCATTACTTGTGCTTTATGGAATATGTAACAACCCACAGGTTTCATTATTATTTCCTCAAACTCATTCATGTTGGTTCTGTCTAATTGACCCGTACTACTCTCATTCCATTTCCCATAGAACATTGCACCTAAAGATGCACTACATGCAGAACTTAATGGTAATGGCTGTACATACCACCCTATTCCTTCCCCAGCATGCTGTGGTAAATGGGCACATACCCAGCAATTTGTTTTCTTCAGAATTGCATGTGTCATGTTCATGATTAATGACAACGTGTTATTCTCAAAACCTTCCCTGTGTCTTTCTTCCATTGGGGGCAGGGTATAAGTAATCACCTGAACCAGGCTTTCAGTAGTGGATATATTAACTATTGGTAAAAACATTTCTAATGGGTGTATCAATTCCACATACCATAATATTAAGGCTGTCGTTATTGGTGCTACCACGCTCATAAAGCATAATTATTGTCAGAACCAGCATACAATTCGTTTTACCATGCATTTTTCTTAAGCTTACAGTCTTTATAATTGACTCATTCTCAGCAATGGTGCAGGAGGAGGCTGGAGCCGGTCCCGACATGTTTCTCATCGTCCTTCTTCTTCCTTATTACAGTTCGTCGTGGATATCTCTCTTCGTCGCGCTTGCTCTAATGTCAATAAATTCAACGGAATTGTCACAGTTCAGTTCTGCCAGTCCTTTATAGCCTGGATTTGCTTATTTATTTTTAGGCAAGATCACTTGTCCTTTCTCATACTGCTCAGAGGACTCTTGATCAGTTGTCATTTGCCTTAGTACTATGTGCGCCCAGCTTGTCCGCTCTGGTTCCTGACACATGTACTTTTTATGTGCGCACTGAGGAGCCGCGAGTCTTGAATTGTTCGACTTGCACAATTCTCACGCTTCTCTCCTCTACACCTCTAGTTCCTTCTCTGTCCATGAGCAGAACCAGAGGTTGACATAAACACCAAAGAACTGTGGATCACTTTGTCTTTTGAGGCCGCAAATTGTATCGCCTCACTTCTGGTATCGTGTGATCCGTGAACAGTGCCGTGGCACTTCCAGATTCAGGCTCAAAGTCAGCCTGTGGCGCTACTGCAGGTGCTGGTGTGCGCCGCGCCAGAGATGCAGATTTGGTCTTTGGCGTGCTGGCAAGTGCTGGTGGGCGCCAAAGGGGTACACGTTTTGTGTCTGTTGGTATTTGCAAGGCAGATTTCGTGTCAGCCAACAGTGATGTCGATTCTGCTGGGCAACGTTGGGGCACTCTTTGCCCTTCCCCCTTTTTGGCAATCGTCTCAGGCTTTGTTTCGAGTTTCACTTCTCATTTGGGCAGATTTGGTGGCTGCTTGCTGGCAACAGTTTCTTCCATTTCTGGGACCGCTGTCTCTTTCCGGTCATCTGGGTCAGGTAAGTCTTTCAGTGAAGTTGGAATCTTTTTGGCATGGGTAGCATGGATCCACGACTTCCGTCCATCCCCCCGTATCGCCGTCTGCGTTGCCAAGAGTACTTGATAGGGCCTGCGCCACCTGGGTGCTAACGATGACTTTCTTTCAAAATTCTTTAGCAGCACCCAGTCTCCTGGCTCCAGCGCGTGCCCCGGACCGGTGTATCTCACTGGTAATGCCTCCTGCACCTGCTGATTAATCAAACGCAATTTCTGCATTAAAAGGCCACAATAAGTACTAAGCACAGGATGTTCTATCTCCCTAAAGACGTTTTGGCTGTGGTGCGCACCATACATTTGCCAGCCTCCCCCTTACGATTTCGTACGGGGAGAGCCCAGTTTTAGCCTGTACAGACGTACGCATGCATAATAGTGCTATTGGTAATGCATCCACCCAACTCAACTTGCTCCCCGCACATATTTTACTGATTTTTGATTTGAGAATCCTGTTGTGCCTCTCCACAAGACCGGCTGAACTCGGATGCCTTGAACTATGGAATCTCTTATCGATCTGAAGGCCCGCACATATCTGTAACACCACTGCGCCCACAAAATGTGGTCCATTATCGGACCATAATACACGGGGCAAGCCAAATCTGGAAAAGTATTCCTTAAGCATTACTTTTGCCGTGCTCATTGCTGTGCAGTCCTTCAAGGGATATGCCTCCACCCACTTACTGAATGCACAGATCACCACTAAGACGTATTTTAAGTTTTGGCATGTCTCCATCTCTATGAAATCAAAATGGATCATCTCAAATGGCATAGAGGGCAGGCCAAAACTGCCTATTGGAGTCACTGTTCCCTTTCCTACATTGTGTTGCAAACACGTGATACAGTTCTGCACCAACCTCTCTGCATTCTTCTTTATGTTTACATTCTGCCATACTGTAGATAGGTGCTGTATTATCTTTTTCACACAGATGTGGGTAGGGCTGTGGGCCATTGTGACCATTGCAGTCACATAGGAATTTGGCAACATCCAGTTTCTAGTTCCCTTGTCAGCCCAACAACCTTCCAGATCTAACTCAGCAGAGCCCTCTGCCCACACTTGTATTTCATCAGCCGTAGCTTCGGCCTGCATTTCTTTGACAGTGGCAACTCCATTTTCTATCATACAGGGTACTTCCTCAGTCTGAAACGTCATCATTTTGGTATTTAAATCAGTGGCAGTTTGTTTCGCAATTCTGTCTGCAAACGCGTTCGCCTCTCCTACTTTGCATGTTACCTTTTTGTGTGCCTCGCATTTCACTATTGCTAGGCGTTTTGGAAGCGTGAGTGCAGACAGTAATCGTACAATCAAAGGGCCATGTTGAATTCTGGCACCATGTGATGTCAAGAAACCTCTCTCAGCCCAGAGTCGACCAAAGTTATGAACAACCCCAAAAGCATACTGGCTATCAGTATATATATTCACATTCAAATTTTCAGAAATCTCGCAGGCTCTGGTTAATCCTATTATCTCTGCAGCTTGTGCCGAATTGTAGGGGATTCTTTTGCTTTCTACAACGCTCTCTAGGGTAGTGATAGCATATGCGGCAGTTGTCATGCCATCTGGTAATTTAAAACATGAGCCGTCACAAAATAACTCTCCATCTGGCTCTTTCTGTGGGGTATCACTTAAATCAACTCTCTCCTTGGTTTCTTCCTCAGTGACAATTAAGCAATCGTGGGGGGGTGATTCATCCTCCCCAATTTCTTTTATGGGTAGTGGCATTCATTCTGCAGAATTCAAAGCGCTACACCTCATAATTTGGATATGGGGCGCGAACAAGATAATCTCATATCTTGTCAGTCTAGCAGAGGTGAGGTGTTGCGTCTGTGTCCTATTTAATAGAACGTCTATGGCATGTGGCACCATCAGAATTAAAGTGTGCCCCAATACCATCCCTTCCGTTTGTTTCACTGACGCAGCAGCCGCCGCGATAGATCGCAAACATCGTGGTAGTGCGCAAGCTACAGGGTCCCGCGCAGAAGAAAAATAGCCGCATGGCCTATTTCTTCCACCTTGTTACTGTGTCAAAACCACCAATGCACATCCTTCACTTTCCCACACAAACAGTCTAAAAAAAAAACCTTCTCATAATTCGGCGTGCCCAAAACTGGAGCCGATCATAATGCAGCTTTCAATTGATCAACTGCTTTCTGACATTCCTCATCCCACTGTAACGGCATAACCGCATCTTTTTTAGTCAAATTCACCATCGGTTTCACAATTAACGCAAAATTACCAATCCATTGTCAGCAGTATGAAGCCATGTCTATTATGGCTCTGACTCCTTTTTGTGTCTTTGGAATAGGCATACAAGAAATGCTTTCTATGTGTTCTGGCGTTAGCCTTCTCCCTTCTTTCGAAAGTAGATAGCCCAAATAGGCCACCTCCTTTTGATTATATTGAAATTTCTTCAAACTAGCTTTATCGCCATGTGCCGCTAGGTGTGACAGTAGTAATACAGTGCTTTCTTTACAAATCTCCTCTGTGTCTGCAGCTAACAATAGATCGTCTATGTATTGCAGGAGTACACAACCCACTGGTAATTCTAGCATGTCTAGCTGCTCTTTTAATGCTCTACTGTAAATACTTGGACTTTCCGCGTAAACTTGCGGAATCCGCGTGAATGTAAATGATCGTCCTCCTAATGTGAACGCGTACAAATATCTGCTGTCCTTGTCCACCGGAATGCTGAAGAACGTGTTTTTCAAATCCACTAAAATATTCTGCTGAAACAGGTATCATTGTCAATATTGTAGTGACATCTGGCACTAAAGGAAATTGTGGCTCTACTACCTTGTTTAATGCGCGCAAATCAATTATAAAATGGTATGGTACTTCATTGCCTCCTTTTTCATAAACTGGAAGAATCGGGCTGTTGCATGTACTGCCTGTAATTTCTTCAATTAACCCTAGTTTCACCAAATCTATAACAATACCCTTCAATCCTTTCTCACCTTCAGCCGAAATTCTGTATTGGGGAATTCGCGGTAGGGTAACACCTTCTTTCAAAATTATCTTTACTGGCTCTATTTTCAAGCATCCTACATCGTTGTCATGCATTGCCCATATACAGGTTGGCACTTTACTTAGTTCCCCTGGTAAAGTTTCGGACATGAATTCTGACACAGGGGCATCGTGTGGCCAAATCGTTAGGAACACCCTGTCTGCCGTGCAATGTATAACGGAACCTAATTTTTTCAACAAATTTAATGCCAACAGGTTCTCCCCACAATTTTCTGTTAAAAGGAAAGGACAATGTTCAGTAAATGGTCCTAGAGTAACTGGGACTGGTTTGGACACTGGGTTTATGACTGGTGTACCTGCAAACCCTACAGAAACATTCTTTTGTCCTGACAGCGGTATATCCGGAACCATGTGGTGGTCTTTTGAACACTTCTGCGCTCCTGTGTCTACAAGAAAGCGGTGCTCCTCAATCCCGACTCATTTCTACATAGGGTCCTCTCTGATTCATGGGAATAGACACTGGTTCCGACCCCTGTCCTGGGCTGTCCTATTGGGGAAATAACACATCGTCCGATGTGTAATCATTGCTGTTACTGTAATACGTGTTTGGCTGTGTATCGAAAACGTTCCCACTCTTTCCTCTATTTCCCCCACCCTGGTTTTCATACTGTTGGTTTTGCTGTCCCTGGCTCTGGTTAGGGGCATTTCGGTATTGGGCTTGGTTTTGATTACCTCCGTTATTGTGGTGCTGCTGCATACTATTCCTATTTGGTCCATTTGCTCCTTGGTGTCCTCTATGCTGTCTCCTCTGACCAGACCCATTTCTATTCTGCAGATGCGGACATTGCGCTCGCCAGTATCCTTCCTCCTTACAATACGCACACTGATTTGGTCCCACTGTTCCCCCATGCATATTCAAATTACTCCTTCCTTGTGCGTTCCCTCTCCCTCTATTGTGTCCTACTACTTGCTGCAGTAGTACCTGTGTTTTCAATAGGCATTCTTTCAAGTCTGCTCCCATCTGTTTTAGCAACGATAATACGTCCACCATTTCCTTCTGCCCCGGTGATGGTAACTGCTGACGTTCATTATGTGACCCCTTTTTTCCCTTCCGATGTCTCCCGATATCCCTACTCCTGTACCCAGTTGTAGTAAACATTTGGGCATAATCATTATCTAATTCATCTTTAAGTTCAAAAAGTCCATATACATGTTCTCTCACTTCTTCATCCCTCTTCCTAAGCGTGCTAATGCATTCAAATCTAACAATCGCTGCGGTGGTAATTTCCCAATTAACTGTTTCCATTTCTCCACCAAATATTCACCCATGCATTCCAACACTACCTGTCTTTCGTTACTTCTTCAGAAGTCATATATCGAAGCCAATGTTGTCGTCCCATCATTCCCGTCTATATACATCTCTGCCTGTTGCTGCAATTCCACCTTCCTTTCTTTGCTGATCGCGCTGCGAGTTACCCTCGTGCATCCCCGTTGTTCAGTCCCGCCTCTTGCCCCCGTGGTTTCAACTTCAACCCTGGGAGGAACGGACCATACCGAGTCTGTGTCTGAGGCGGGAGGTGCGGATGGGACAATGGGAACAGGGAGTGTCTGTTGTGGGCCTGGTTGGCTAATAGGAAGTGTTACGTGCGTGGTCTGTGGCTGTTGGAGGGCTTGAGCTACCGGAGGGAGAGCTTGGGCTACGGGCGGGGTTTGGGCAATAGTTACTGACGTGTCTGGCCTCACTTCTGATCTTGGGCCTTGTTTTGTATGGGTCAATATGTTTTCTATCAATTCATCTGCTATGTGTAACTCTCGTTGTGGGTATATTTTTTCTATATTCAACTGATCACGCCTACCTGCCCTTCTTAGACTCTCAGTCCACTCCTCTTCTTTCTCCTCCGCTACTTCACCTTTCGATTTATGCCTGCGCGCATGCTTCTAAATCGGAGCATTGCTTCCCTTCTCCAGTCTTTAATAGTCTCAAATGCTGCAGGACGCGCTTTCTTTCTTATCAACACCCTTTCTAAGTTATCTATTCTCGCTATCTCAAAACTCCCATTAATTGGCCATTGATGGTCTTGTTGCTTTCAGGTTTGCCTATGCCAAGTATCACAGAATATTAACGCACCCACTCCATACTTCACATACATCTCATATGCCGGCGTTCCCCCAGGTGGTACAATTTGGCCATCTTCCAAAGATTGTCTACCACAGCGGAAAAACCCCGCTAGGGTGGACAATACCCCAGGCATGTTTCAACCTTCCCCCTGGTTAATCAACCTTACCTAGGGCGTTTGATTTTGCAAAGTCAACTCTCAACCAATATTAGCATTACTTTGAATCGGGGAATGACTCACCTGATTAAATCAAGTCGTCCGTATACTGACGCACCAAATGACGTTGTGTCTGCGTTTCTTGGCTTCCGCCTCATTTCGGGACCCTCGCCTCCTTGTTCTCTAGCCAGGCACGTCGATCAGGGATCAGATGTGTGCAGATCTGCAAAGGAGTCTCTCATCACTTCTACAGGGCGCCCCGAACATCTCTTGATCCCGGCTCGATCGTCCCGTCCTCACCGTTCTCCGCCTTACTCAATTACAACGTTACGCGATGGAACAAGTGGGGAGGGTCCCTATTGGGGCGCCATCTTGAAAGGGGCCCCTAGGGGTCCCTTACGTCTATGGAAACAAGGCGAGTCACCACACACGATAGATACGCCAGACACGAGGTTGTATTCCCAAAGCTAGGGTTTATTGCAAAGCAAAAGTCTCAGTTGGCCAACTCGGTCTCACAACCCGCGACGTGTATCTCTAGACCTCGAGGGATACAAGAGAGTGAATTACGTACATCAGTTACATATATACAAAATGCATATCAAACAATCAGCTATGACATGTTTAACACCCCCCTTTATTGGGTTTCTTTGAACTTGGTGTGATGATGGACATTTTCGAAAACTATGACACCTTCAAACATCTACTCTAGTAACAATTTGCAATTTGTGAGTGCGGAGGCATCTTTCAGTTGTTGAACAGAACACAGCACTTCTGTTCTTGGAAGCGAGCTACATACGGGGGGAGAGTTGCCTAACAGACCTTGCTATCTATAAGGTGCTATTTGTGTCCTGTGAGCCGACACGCTCTAACGGGGCTCAGCAAAGGGGGGCCGTAAGAAGAGCATAATTCAAGCCTTTAGCTGCCTTATTCTAACATATTCTACCATATAACGAGACTGGCTGGCAGCTGCGAAATGATTAAATTGCCTGCAGCTCTGCTTCAAGGCTACATTCGGGAGGGAGCCGGGCATTCTTCCTGGTGCTGCCTACGTTGTGTTTCAACAAACTCTTGTTATCCTTGCGGCCCTGCGGCCTTGTCCTTTTACGTGCAGACAACAATGTTTTACAGTCGAGCAGTGTAAGCAGAAAATGTACTGCGAAGCAAAAAGAACAGAAAGCAATGAGCAATGGTTAGAAAATAAAATGGCGATTCTTGTTACATCAAAATGGCTGTTCATTGGCAAACCTATATTCTGTCATATTGTGCATGAGACGGTTGGCCCACGGCCATCAAAATACGTTTGCGGTCAGAAGTAGAGGTATCCATTTTTCTAGACTGACACTATAAGCCACAGAAGTAAGTAATATATGAATGAATATATTGCCGTGCCATTACACTGCTGACTGGCAATATGGGGGCAGTTGCTGGGCACCCCCTGAGGCTCGAGGCGTTCATATGAAAAAGTAGAAAGGCACTGACGCGGTCCCTGGATTTTTAATTTTTAAGTCAGCTCCACAAAGCAAATGAAACATACAACAGCCCCAGTCCTCTTTATTTTTAAGCTGGTATCTTGACCCAACTAAAGGTGCATTACAACACCTTGCAAAATGAGCAAATCATTAAACAGAATTAGTACCCGTCAAGGGCGCAATCAGAATGAAAGCACCATTCTGAGTGGCCCTCGCTGAGGCATTACCCGGACAAGAATCCCTCGGTCGGGATTCCACTGCCATTGTCCCTGGTGGGGCGACAGCCCCTCAGCCAATGTGGAGGCTCAAAGCGGGGCCATCCCCGCTCCGAGACTCCCCACAGCTGAGAGGCTGCCTTTGCTCTCTGCCGGGAACTCAGGTTTTTTTTCTTCTTTTTTTCCCTTCCCCTTTCCTCCCTCCTCCCTGCACTCCCCACCCCATTTACCTTCTTGCTCCTTTGTCCCCGGTGGACGACGATGGCAGCCTCTAGCCTTTGGAGCTCAAAGACCAAGGAACATACAATTTCTCTAAGAAAGAATGGCAGTGTCTCCATAACCTTAAGGAAGACACTTCCATAATTATTAAACAGGCCGATAAGGGTGGGGGTGTGGTGGTCTGTGACACAGAATATTATGATAATGAAGTAATGAGGCAGTTGGACAACCCTACCGTCTACCTCAGACTTAGAGGTGCTCGTACTGATTCCATCAGGAAGACAATTTTAGCCCTTACTTCACGGGCATGTGACATTGACATACTGAGTGAGAAGGAGTTCCAGTTCCTTACTATTAAAGGGACTAGGATCCCACTTTTTTACATCCTTCCCAAAGTGCAAAAAAACAGCCTAAATCCCCCCGGTAGGCCGATCGTATCCTTGTGCGGCTCGATCCTGGAACCTCTAGGTAAGTATTTAGACTTATTATTAAAACCTTTGGCGGCTGCGACTGCCACCTATTTGGCTGACACTACAGAAGCGATTCTACATCTTGAGGGATTGCCATTCGATCCTGCAACCCATCTAATCATTACACTAGATGCAGAGTTGCTCTATTCAAATATTCCACAGCTGGAGTCCTTACCAATAATGAAGACTTTCCTAGACTCCAGAAGTGATCCCCAATTGGTCCCCAGTGAGTTCCTCATTGAACTTTTGGAAATAGCTTTGACCAAAAACTATTTCGGGTTCAAAGAATTTTTTGTTTTTGCAAACCAAGGGCACCGGCATGGGTGCAGCATTCGCCCCTAATTATTCCATTCTCTTTATGAGGGTATTTGAAAAGGCTGCCATCTTGAATGACTCCAATCCATTCTATCAGTCCATAATATTCTACAAAAGGTATATAGATGATATTGTTATCATCTGGGACAAAACTAAAGGTGATCATGTTCAGTTTCTGACATGGATCAATACTCTTAATGAACATCTGCAGTTCACAATGTCCACTGACAACAACTCAATACCTTTTTTGGACCTTTTGGTGAAGGAGAAAAATGGAGTGATTGCAGTGGATCTTTACCGTAAAATTATGGATAGGAACACGATACTCCATTTTGACAGTTTTCATCCTCACTCACTGCGGACCAGTATTCCTTATGCCCAGTTCTTGAGGGCAAGGCGCAATTGCACTGATAACCATGATTTCTCTACACAAGCAGATATAATAGAAGATCATCTGCAGACCAGGGTTTACCACACCCATGTATTGAGACAATCACAGAAAAGAGCGTGTCATCAACATCAGGATATTTTGTTATCTGAAAACTCCTGGGAAAGCCCACCTAATACACGGTTGGTGTGTGCAATGATATTCAGCACTCACCACCCAGCCATTAAAAAGGCTATATTCAAATACTGGCCCTTGTTGCAATTAAATGACTCTAGTCTAGACCCCCCTATGTATGCCCTTAAAAAGGGCAAGCACCGTAAAAACTGGCTATCTAAGGCAGACAGAGCCCAAGTTAAACAAAAATCCAAGACCATATCAGAAATTTGGGGCATGAACAGAATTTGTGGGCATTTTCCTTGTAGCTATTGTGGCCAATGTGCATCTATCTTGACAGGCAATACAGTGATGATTAATAACAAATTGTGGCATCTCAAGGATCATACAACCTGTAATTCTAAGAATGTTATATATTCGGTTACCTGCACCTGCAATAAGACATATGTAGGTAAGACATCCAGGCCGGTAGAACTTAGAATTACCGAACACAAGTCTAAGATAAGAACTAAAAATGCCTCATCCCCTCTATTACCCCATTTTCTTGAAAATAATCACAGTTGTGATGAACTCAACTGGTGTGTCTTGGAATTAGTCAAAGGCGTAGATATATATTCTACTGCCACTAGACTCTCCACTTGTGAGCAATGGTGGTTATAACACACAGAGCTTTCTAGTTGGACTTAATCTCCAAAAAGAATGGATCTTGGGCTTGTGATCCGTTTAATGCCCACTTGCCTAATCCTCTTTCTGCTCTTTTTACTGGGCACCAGCTTGGTGCATGGCGACTTGTACTTGACAACTTATTGACTGCAATTTTGAAAGGAATAGATTAATGTAGCCACTGTGCCAAAAATCCTTTTGGGACATTTCTATTTCTCAGTGTACCTTAACATGCTACACTGCTGGCTGCCTGTATTAAACAACCAGTCCACGCTAATATCTCTGTAAGGGACGGGTTAATGCAGTTATCACCACACTTATGTGCCTTGGGGTGCACCCTTTTCAAGATTCATCTTTTTAATTTGGGCGTTACAGTGGACATAATTTAGCCAATAGTAATTAAGGTTCAGCTTTGAACTTGTGGCCAACATTTTTTTTACTAATCATTTAACAAATTTATAACTGTCTAAAATCTCTGCCTAAGGTATTTACCTTTGCATGAGGTTTTCATTTGGTCTGTGTTTCTTGGGCAGATTGGTGTTGTTCTTCCACCGCTAACGGACAAATGAACATACTGGCAGGGAAGCAGGCCACACATTTCCGGAACCTACTTCTATTTTTTCTGTCGGGCATACTTAGACTGGAACGATGGGTATGGATTGCAGTGTTCTCTTTGTGTGACGGTCCAGCGTATTAGCAACATTTCACGTGACACACAACGCCTGTTTAGCCCCGCCCGCAATCAGATGGATTTAATGCCGGTGTGCGATCGGGCCAGGCGAGGCTGCAAGTTTGGAACGCTTGTCCCGAGAGGTATGTCTACCTTTATATGCCCCCACGCTGCTTGGCAGTTGAGAATTAGAATCCTTTAGATTACAATACTATTGACAACCGTTAGTCACGGTCCGGAGAAAAGATGAGAATTTCTCTAACTCCTAACGTTCCAATGTGGAGAGAGCACACGCGCTTGCGAAGGGTTCACTCTCATAAAAGGGCACAGCAGAACTGATTATAGGGGGCTGCGTGCCTCAGTGCTGAATAATTAGCCAAAATCTCTTCCTTTCTATTTTTAACTTTAAAAGATGAGCGTTTTGATACTCATATGCTCATTGGGGCCATTGACTGAAAATGTATTTGTTCTGTTATTTTTGGCACTTAGAACCTGCTAATCTAACGCAGCATGACCACATTCCTCGGTCTATATTTCCGGAGGACCTAATCTTTTCCTTAAAGGAAGCATTTATTTAAGATGTCCCCCTGCAAACCACCACTGGGGGGCTTCTTCTGAGCATCCATAATAGGTGAGTTTTCAAATATTTTAAACCTATGGTTATTTTACGCCCAGGCGAACAAGCCTTTAAAGTGCAATTGGCCAATTCACTTCACAAATGACAATTAGGGAATTGTTTCCCAATTGTAATAAATGTCCTTGGCTTATGTCTCCACAGACCTACTACGCTGGGGTCTGCATAGCTTTTGGCTGATATGTTATTGGAAGCAACCGTATAACAGTAATTCAAGCCACCTAAGGTTGAGAATATGGTAATAATTTTGATTACTCTCCCTTGCCACACATATGCTCCTGTACATTACTGTGACCGGAGCAAGCTTGACTGTGTATTTTCTCTTTTGACCCGATTCTAATGAAGCTATTTGTGTTTTGTTGTGTTTTTGTTCTTTTTTTCTTCTTCTTTACAGGGCTGACAATTTCAGCTTGCCCTATATTCATCTTAATGGTTTGGTGTGCAATTTTAACCCATTTATATGATGTGTTTAACATACAAGGGATAGTACTGTCCTGACGAAGACGGGCATCAACTGGAGTCAGTTAGAAGAATGTTCCTGTCGAAACTACAGTTGTTATATAATATATATTGCTGGGTTGACCTTGTCACTATATTAAACTAAATGGTCCCTAGGTCAGCGTAGTTGACATACAGCACTCGCTTGTCATTGCACTATGTTCCCCTGTCCAAATTTTACTAATATACGAATTGTCTGAATGATTTACTTATTACAGGTTGAATTAACCTGTTATCTGATATTCTTATAACTGCAAACGTTGCCTTTTGCGAGAACTGATTAAATGGCACTTATGCAGAGCCTGTACAAGTTTTTCACAAATACCCTTGTGAATATCAGTCCTCCTAACTCATGTGATCCTCTTCACCTGAGTCCGGTGTTCTGGTTTCCCAACTGCCTTTCTGGAATGTGGACTTGGGCCACTACTAATTTAGGCTCATTTTGCATTGATAACTCTTCAAGTATATTGGACAGTCAGAGCACATATTATGAGCTATCTCAAAGGTAGCATGTTGTTTTGTATGCACAGTATTTTATTGAGCAAGAACCAATACGTATTATGGGTAACAGATTTAATATGTCTTTTATCAATTTAATTATGAAATAAAATTATGTATTTTTTCAAATGCTTCTTTTGGCTTGGGTCTAATTGAGTTCTTCCCCCGTGAATGTCATGGAGGTCAGTCGAGCACCAACGTGTTAATTCAAGGTTAAGTTTGCCTGACAGGACCACTGTTTAATAAATGTTATATAATTCTTCCCCCATCAGTGCTATAGGGGATACCCATCTTTGTTATTGAGAGACTCGGGGCGGGGCCATCCCCGCTCCGCGCCTCCACATGGCTGGAGGCTTCCATCGTCCCCCGCCAGCGACCCAGGTATGTTTTCCTTTTTGTTTTTTTTTCTTCCCCTTCCCTCCCTCCCTTCTTCACTCCTGCCCAACCCCACTTACCTTCTTCTTTGTCTTCTTTTTGGAACGGACATGCTGGGAACACTTCTGTCTGCTCCCGATGGCCGCCATGGAAAGGGAAAATTGACTCCATTTTCCCTTTCCCAGCTGCCATTTTCTTGGTCGTTTTTTAAAATGTTTTTTCTGTCCAGGGGGGCAGAAAAAATACTTTTAGTGCCCCGGTCACGCAGATACTGTGGCCCGGGGTACTAATCATAACCTTAGTCCGGAACGCTCCCGCCGCTCGGGCAAATTGCTTAATTAACAGCCAAGAAGCAACAGAAGCACTGCACGTGATTGGAGTCAGGCGCAAGAAATCTGGGCACCAGCACTGAAGTCTGCACGTACACTAGAAGTGGCAAGCTTTGCAGTTTCCAGGCTGCCAATGAAAACGTCCGTTAGTAATGACCTCAGAAGGTGTTCTGTTCTCTTTCTACTAGTCTATAGGTTCAGGAGTCAAGTCCCAAAAATTAAAGTGGGGGACTCATCAACAAATGAATGAGATGTGATGTCGCCAGAAATTATCATATCAAGGTGAAATATGCACATTTCATTAAATTGGCTTTGCATAACCACCCAAATTGCACAGGATGAATGGCATTTGCCTGCCATAAAATCAACACACAAACAAAACCAAAAGAGGATATTTTATTCTAATAGTGTTTTTGAAAACGTTAAAAGGTGTGCATGGTTTAAACTCCAAGAACCAATATACATGTTTTCCCTGGGACTTGCAGTACCGAAATGGGACATGTCACCTTTAGCTGTTTGCTATTCTTCCTCAGGTTACATAGCTCAGTGGTGAAGTGTCAGGCCTGCAAACTCAACAACGCGGAGGTCGGCTTTAATTCGTAAATTCAAAGAGGAAGTTCAATGTTTCTCATTTTAGCTGGGTGGGACTGAATCAACCATCTGAATAAAGATGCTGTCCCCCCACGTTTACTCTCGACTTGAGCCCTGTATAGGCTGCTAAATGATGGCCTTCAGTGTCGTGGGCGTGGCGATGGTGAGAGCCTCTGCTCCCTTGGTGGAGCAGTGTGTGTCAATATTGCTCACGTTACTCCCCATTTTAGAATACATTTCAATTTACAAGATCTGCGGTTGACGAACTCTTCAGTGAGGAAGCACAGCCCATTGTGGCTTCCCTCTTTGCTTCCTCGTCACTCTCAGAATTCCCTAGTTGCCAAGGGGTTAAGAGAAGCTCCAGGCCAACAGCGATCCGAGGGTATCTTTAGGAATTTGTGGTGGTCCCAGACAGAGCTGGCCTTAGATACGGGAGCGCTCCGGCCAGCAAAACAAAAATGTGCTGCCTCCCTCCCCCCACGTGCCCCACGTCACGCAGGGAATGGCGGCACACCATTTTTCAATAAACGCTGATGCCAAACCGTCATCGCCCTTTTATTATTAAATTATCAAATGCGCCCTGCTCCCGAGAGCGGGGCGCATTTCATTTCAATAGGGTACCTGCCACGCCTTCTCCCACCACGTCAGCTCGGGCGAGACCTTGAAAGACTTGCCAGTGATGGCATGGCAGGGAGCTTATAGCTCTGTGGGCGCGTACGTCCGGGCGGCCCTGCCCTAAGGCCGGCTCTGGTCCCAGAGGACTAAGACCTGGCCTAAACCATCTACCCAAAACACTATCTATGAAACAACAAAAAAAGAAGAAGCATAAGCTAGTCTTCAGATATCGCTAAATGTCCATTTCCCATTTCAGAAGCTCACCTGGTCCTAGTTTACCTTTGTACTCTGTCACCTGCAGTTCTGTATCTAGAATGGCAAAAGCAAAATTAATGATATCACAATTTTGAAAAAAAAGAGGACATACAACGAATTACTGACGTGGGACAATGTGAGCACTCTGCTGGTTTTAAGGGCATTTCCTTGGGAGATACCCCAGAAGCACGCGAGTGCGATAAACCAAGACATTTAGCAAAGGGGGCGAGAGCAGACCCCTGGACTGACCTCTGGCGCTAACAAAGAGAATGAGTGCCATGCACCGACACAATGACATCATTATATCACAATTATACATAGACAGACCAACATGTCAGGCACGATGTGGAAGATGCCATTTCCGGTCTCAAGACAATTCGACTGTGCGAAGAAGTACCCAATAAAGAAGCAGAAACCTATACAAAATCTCTCTTTACAGTAGGAATCTCCCACACATGAGAAGACAGATTGCGATTGCAAGCAGCTTGTATATGCCCTCAGTGTACTTCAGGAACACAATATGATGCTTTCCATACATTCCATGATAATAAACAAAGCCATGAAATAGGACATGACATGACATGAAGCCCATGCTCTTTAGAAAACTGTACAAATAGGTATCTGAATGTTATGAACACACTGGAGTTAAAAGTTAATGCGGCTAAATCGGTGGTAGTCAGTTTTCTACCAAACAAAATGCGCCTGAGTAGGCACTTTCTATCCTACACCAGCTCCAATGAGAGAATACTAAACACCTAAGGGGCCTTGAACATTGGTCTGTTAGTGCTAGAAAGATGAATCAAAGTATTGGCGCCATTATGATATGATAGGTTATTTATAACACGCAGAGGTTTCTAAGCGCAGAACCTGTGTTGCCCGTGCCCTCTTGCTTCCAAGGCACGGACGTTGCCCCTGAGCTATCCTCCGGAGACTCATTAATAAACTTTGTTCTCTGTACAGGCGGCAGTCCTTGCCAATTATACTGGATATTTTTACGCAGTAGGCGCTGGAGCGATGGGCTTGTTTAGTGTTGAAGTGTGGGGCTTTGAGGAGCCATGTAAGATCCATGTGGCTGAACATCAATTGTTTCGTAAACTGTTAGCCTCACCCGGTTGCTCACATGGCTATACACTTTATACTGAATTGGGAATTTGCTCTATATCTCAAATGTGTCCCACTTAAGTTATGTCTATCCACCCATTCAACTAAAGAGGCAGTATTAACCAAGACCATATTACTGCTAGATACCTCGGTGTAACCATGTTTTCCATTTCCTGTTTTGAACATGCACAACCTGTGGGCCTCTAGTTTTAACACGACAAAAGTGCAAATCAAACACCAATGATGACCTTTCGCTCATCTGGAAAGGACAACTCTGCTGATGGAGAACTAACTGGTGCAAAGGTATTGGAATATCAATATTTGTCTTCGATAGGGTTACAGCCATACTTACCTACATCCCTGTATTTGCATGAACGCTGGGTTGTTATCCGGCTGCACTTTCACTTCTTGCCTTTAAATACTGTGTTAATTTCGTGGAAAAAAATCAAGCAAAAGTACCCAATGCATCTTACCCTTTTTGTCCTGATAAAATAGAGGCAAGTCTTTACTTTGTGTTGCTGTGCCCACAATATGCCATATTGCGTGCACAATAACTGATTCCTGTTTTGAGATTCATTATTGTAGGACAGCTTTTAACTCTTTGGTTTTATGTAAATAATTCTAGGTCTTCACACTGTTGATTAACTGATAAAAGCTGCCTGACTTCAATACATGACATTGGATCCCATGATTCAGTGATTAGATTCCATTGATAAAACATTTTATTTGATTGTTTTTATGTTCTTTTATACAAAAAAATTGTTAGGATATAATATGTACTTTTATGTATTGTAATGATCAATTCAACTAAGTTTTGAAGACCCACTGTTATGTGGTCCTCATGAATTGGGCCCTAGTACGAACTGCCACCTTACCTAAGCAATGCTTCAAAATATGTTTTACATATAATTTAGATTAGCAAGTACCTCTTACATGTGCTTCTTTGATCTCTAACGCCTAGACCAGGGGTCCCCAACCTTTTCTGACAAGCAACATTTACATATCAAGTTAAATGCTGAGCAACATCCTTACCTCAACAGAACATGTCAGCATTCAGGAGGAAGCAAAATGATTGACACACAAAATATCACTGTAATAAACGTTATACTACAAACAGAACATGTGAATGTGTAGTGATGAACTAGCAGTCTAGTCGAGGTGCATATCTTATCCAGGCGACGCTGCAATGGAATGTATCTGCATTTGACATTAAACTGGTGTTTAAAAACAATGTGTAGGCAGTTAAATGGCAAATCGTGCAATTCGTAGGCACATGCGGCCAGTAGAATTGTTCAAAGACAGGTCAGGACTTTAAACAATCACCTTCCAGTGATTCCTGGATGTTCTTTCCATGAAAGTTCCAGGACATTTAATGGTAAATTGTGTATTTTAAGCACTTCCGCACAATGACATTTGGCAACCAGTTGGATCATTTAAAAGAAACAAAAAACTTGACAGGTGCATTTTGGGGTTCTCTTCCCTGAAGGAATTTGCAGGTGCTTTCTTGGAAAATAGTGCATTTTTAAGCCCAGAATCCCATTAACAGTGGTAAGATATTTTTTACCATTTACAGGTCAGTTTACGGGGGGGATTTGGACTTACTTCCCTATACATTCTTGGGAAATGTAGTCACAAATAGAGGATTTTACACATGATGCATGTTACATTGAGCAACAAGTCGGGAGAACAAAAATGTTACAACAAAGAATTTGACGTCTGCCCTCCAAGGGATTTTCAGAAAATGTTGTGTAAATGCTGCATTTCTCAGCACATTTGGCCAGTTACAACAATCAAAAATGAGACCATTTAACAACCACCACTTTACCTTACCCTTGATTTCTGGTGGAATATGTAGCCATTTTAATTCAAAATGATTAACAGTAACTTAATTGGAGTTTAAAATAGAAGTTATGAACATTAACTAATCATGGACAATTTGTCATGCATTCCATGGATTTGCCGATTCTACACGTAATATGAAAGCTAAATATCTGAATAAATGAACAATGAAAATACTTTCACTGGTACACTGAAATAAATATGGAACATTAATTGCAAGTTTCCCATGTGATGGCAACAATCATAACCTTTTCCTGTGCTAAAATGGAGCTATGCAGATCATTTAATCACCAAATGTTGCCTGTAGGTGCAATCTTGCAATCTATTTGGCTTGTTATTCAACTTGCCAGGCAGGCAAAATATCAGACGATGACAATGTATTCATGAGTATGCTGTAATGAGTATGAAACATTTGTGAGATATATGCATTGTGGCAAAAATGTTGCACTACAAAAAAAAGCAATTTAAACTTTTTTTAATCATATGCAGTTTTCCGTTGATGTCACTTATTTGCCCATAATAAACTTGACAAGCGTCTGGAAATATGTATGAGAGGTATGTGTCATTCTGATAACACCAGGTGAAAATATGTATACAACTTTATCTAAATTCCCTTATGTGTGTTCTTGCAAAAATGTGTTTTGTAAAAAATAAAATAGAATTCCCCTAAACGGCATAAACCTTTTGACAAATGGGAGGGTGTGTTTTGTGTGATACACTTCGTGGATCCAATAAAGCGTGGGTATGTTGAGTGTAGAATGAATACATATCTAAACCAATTTGTTTAAATAGGGTTTAATAGGGCCTTTTTCCAGAATAAGGTGACAATTTTTAATGAAAGAAAGTTTGCTCATTAAAACGTATGAATCAGTGTTCTAAAAACGGACAAAATGCTTTAAAAGCCTAATAATCAGTAGCCGTACGCTTCATATAATACCAAAGAAAAGTCTTACAGGGTAATTCATAGAATTTCGCAGAAAAGTGTCGCAAGCGGCTGGCGCAGAGTGTCCGCGTGCGATTGACTGCGCCAGGCACGTGCGCTAAAACCGATTTCCGCGCACAGCGTATTCATGGATTTTAGGCTCTCAAACCAGCCGTGGCGCAGAGTATCGCAGCGACCCTGCAGCAGCGCCAGTAACGCCCCCAAGAACGCCCTTGCGCAAGGAAAAGCCATCAAAATCGCTAAATCATCGCAAAGGGCTGCGCTAACCCTGGACCAGTTTACAGGGCTGGCAAACAAGGAACGCAAAGCGGGTAACGTGCATATCAGGGGTACGCGTGAAGTTATACACGCGATTAGCCAGGGTACGTGTATTACAGGGGTACGCGGGAAGTTTAACACGCGATTGGCCAGGGTACGTGTATTACAGGGGTATGCGGGAAGTTTAACATGCGATTAGCCAGGGCACGTGTATCACAGGGGTACGCGGGAATTATCACATGCGATTTGGCTGTGTACGTGTATTACAGGGGTACACGGGAAGTTTTACACGCGATTCGGCTGGGTACGTGTATTACAGGGATGCGATTTGGCCAGGTACGTGTATTACAGGGGTGCGCAGGAATTATCACACGCGATTTGGCTGGGTACGTGTATTACAGGGGTGCGTGGGAATCATCACACGCGATTTGGCTGGGTACGTGTATTACAGGGGTGCGTGGGAAGTCACACGCGATTAGGCTGGGTGGGTCCTCACAGGTGTTCCCTGTACACCCTCCACGGCCCCTGCAGGCAGCCTACAAAACAGGGGACTACCCTGCACACCTGCTCATGTCCCCCTGCACCCCCACCCCCCAGCAGTGCAGGGGCAGCCTCCACCAGGCCCCCACCCATGCCTCCCACCACGCCCAACCCCCAGCAGTGCAGGGGCAGCCTCCACCAGGCCCCCACCCATGTCTCCCACCACCCCCACCCCCCCGCCACCAGGGGAACCCTCCACCAGGCCCCCACCCATGTCTCCCACCACCCCCACCCCCCCCCCCGCCACCAGGGGCAGCCTCCACCAGGCCCCCACTCATGTCTCCCACCACCCCCAGCCCCCACCATCCAGGGGCACCCTCCACCAGGCCCCCACTCATGTCTCCCACCACCCCCACCCTCCCGCCACCAGGGGCAGCCTCCACCAGGCCCCCACCCATGCCTCCCACCACCCCCACCCCCCCGCCACCAGGGGCAGCCTCCACCAGGCCCCCACTCATGTCTCCCACCGCCCCCACCCTCCCGCCACCAGGGGCAGCCTCCACCAGGCCCCCACCCATGTCTCCCACCACCCCCACCCCCCCGCCACCAGGGGCAGCCTCCACCAGGCCCCCACCCATGCCTCCCACCACCCCCAACCCCCAGCAGTGCAGGGGCAGCCTCCACCAGGCCCCCACCCATGCCTCCCACCACCCCCACCCCCCAGCAGTGCAGGGGCAGCCTCCACCAGGCCCCCACCCATGTCTCCCACCACCCCCACCCTCCCGCCACCAGGGGCAGCCTCCACCAGGCCCCCACCCATGTCTCCCACCACCCCCACCCCCCCCGCCACCAGGGGCAGCCTCCACCAGGCCCCCACCCATGCCTCCCACCACCCCCAACCCCCAGCAGTGCAGGGGCAGCCTCCACCAGGCCCCCACCCATGCCTCCCACCACCCCCACCCCCCAGCAGTGCAGGGGCAGCCTCCACCAGGCCCCCACCCATGTCTCCCACCACCCCCACCCTCCCGCCACCACGGGCACCCTCCACCAGGCCCCCACCCATGTCTCCCACCACCCCCACCCCCCCCGCCACCAGGGGCAGCCTCCACCAGGCCCCCACCCATGCCTCCCACCACCCCCAACCCCCAGCAGTGCAGGGGCAGCCTCCACCAGGCCCCCACCCATGTCTCCCACCACCCCCACCCTCCCGCCACCAGGGGCAGCCTCCACCAGGCCCCCACCCATGCCTCCCACCACCCCCAATCCCCAGCAGTGCAGGGGCAGCCTCCACCAGGCCCCCACCCATGTCTCCCACCACCCCCAACCCCCAGCAGTGCAGGGGCAGCCTCCACCAGGCCCCCACCCATGTCTCCCACCACCCCCACCCCCCGCCACCAGGGGCAGCCTCCACCAGGCCCCCACCCATGCCTCCCACCACCCCCAACCCCCAGCAGTGCAGGGGCAGCCTCCACCAGGCCCCCACCCATGCCTCCCACCACCCCCACCCCCCAGCAGTGCAGGGGCAGCCTCCACCAGGCCCCCACCCATGTCTCCCACCACCCCCACCCTCCCGCCACCAGGGGCAGCCTCCACCAGGCCCCCACCCATGTCTCCCACCAGCCCCACCCCCCCGCCACCAGGGGCAGCCTCCACCAGGCCCCCACCCATGCCTCCCACCACCCCCAACCCCCAGCAGTGCAGGGGCAGCCTCCACCAGGCCCCCACCCATGTCTCCCACCACCCCCACCCTCCCGCCACCAGGGGCAGCCTCCACCAGGCCCCCACCCATGCCTCCCACCACCCCCAACCCCCAGCAGTGCAGGGGCAGCCTCCACCAGGCCCCCACCCATGTCTCCCACCACCCCCACCCCCCGCCACCAGGGGCACCCTCCACCAGGCCCCCACCCATGTCTCCCACCACCCCCCCCCGCCACCAGGGGCAGCCTCCACCAGGCCCCCACCCATGTCTCCCACCACCCCCACCAGTGCAGGGGCACCCTCCACCAGGCCCCCACCCATGTCTCCCAACACCCCCACCCACCAGCACTGTGGGGCACGTGGCCAGCAGGCAGTCAGGCAGCAGCAGGTGGGAGCGTTATCAGGGCTCTGGGGGGCAGTAATTTGGCCTCCTGGCCAGGAGCGTGGTCTCTCGTGTGTGAACGCGTGGACAGCCTGATAGGGAGTGAAATCCCACACGTCAGCAAAGGCCCTTAGCGCGTAAACCCGTCAACAGCATATGCGCGCCTATAGTCACCTGCACGTGCAGGAAATTGTTGCGTGACACGTCCCAGTGTCAAAGCGTGTGATTGGTGAAAATGGATCTACACGCAGAAGTGACAAAGCGTGTGATTGGTGAAAATGGATCTACACGCAGAAGTGACAAAGCGTGTGATTGGTGAAAATGGATCTACACGCAGAAGTGACAAAGCATGTGATTGGTGAAAATGGATCTACACGCAGGAGTGACAAAGCGTGTGATTGGTGAACGTACACGCCGCGTAAGTGACGCTGTACTTGTGGGCCAGTATATAAGGTACATGTAGAACACCTTTTCCTTGTACGTGCTTTTCGTGGAGAGCGAGTGGGTGAATTCTGTACTTCTTGACGTTTCACACGCGATTTACTTCACGGTGTTTCCAGTTCGTATTCCCTGTTACCTCTGACAGCTTTTTCTCTTTTTTCTCTTTTACTGGTTTACCTGGGCCTGTTCCCTCAAACAGTGTCCCCTTCTACTGTTGTCCTGTCTTCTCAGACAGCGTACACATCTTCTTTTGGCGGGGGTTTAGCCAGCCAAACGCGCTCATTTTTCACGCTCTTTTACCTGGCAGACGGTGAGTCACGCACGTATCCAACTTCTGTGCTTGCCCCGTGTGTAGCCTACCCCTTCAGAGGTCATTCTAGGCTGCGTGTGACACGCATACGTTCATTCTTGTGTTACTGGGTGCCACAGCGTAGTGCAGGTTTTTCTTTCTGCACACGTGGTCTAGGAGAGGTTGCGTGCACATCATCTCCCTTTTTTGGGCCTCCTGTGCGTTGCGTGACCCGTCATCTTTCCCCAGGGGTTACAATCAGCCGTGCTAGAGCACTAGGGTACAATTACCATCTGGTACCCAACCCCTTTGACCCCCAATTGCCCAGGACAATTGTCTACAGCCACTCCCATACGCACATTAATATCAGTGCCATGGCTGGGAGGCGAGGATTCCGTAAGGGTGGCAAAGGTGGAAGAGCCACAAGTGGTGGCCGTGGTGGATCCGGTAGGGGACGTGGTCGTAACTTGCAGGGTGAGCCTGTCCCCCCATGTGTGGAGGACCAGTCAAGGGCACCCATCATCTCCCCCCCTCCCGTTGAGGCTGAAGTGGCTGACACCATCCATGCTCAGCCCTTGTTGGACCAGCCCATTGTGGCACCAGACCTGGCTGACTCCATGGCTGACTTCCAGGTCAGCAGGGCTACGACACGTGCGCTGGTGCACGTTGATGCCATCATGCCACGTGGATCTGGGGCAGCAAGGTCATCTGCTGCACCAAGGAGGCAGGGCGGAGAGGCTGCAGGGGCAGCTGCGGCTCCATCCACCCCAGCCCTCACACACCCAGCCAGGACAGTGTCGGTCCTAGTCCATGCTGCTGACATTCCCCCTGACACCATCACACTAGAGCCAATGCCTGCACCAACTCCCATGCTGAGTGTGCAATCCCACACTCCTGATACAGAGTCCACCAGGGCTCCTGCCCCTAGTGTCCAGAGCGGCGCAGGACACTCAAGATCACCACCACCTTCCAAGCGGAAGAGGAAGAGTGCTCGTCCGGCACAGGCTGATGCCCCAGACACGGCTACACAGTCCGGCCCGTCCAGGAAGCCCAGCTTCACGGATGACGAACTGAATGCACTTGTCGAGTATGTGTCCGGACATGACAACGAGATGGTCATTGTTGCAGGATCCAAGACCACACCTGCACAACGCCAGGCACACTGGCAGACCGTTGCGGACATCGTAAGTGCCCTTGGAATCGTGAGGCGCACAGCCAATGATTGCTATAAGCGCTGGAATGACCTAAAGCGCAGGGCAAAGAGTAAGCTGGCCTCAAGTCATGCCGCAACTCTAGTGACTGGAGGTGGGTCTCCAGTAGTAGACATGGAACTCACTCCACATGAGTCAGTCGCTGGGACCTACGTCACGGAGGAACAGATCCAAGGCGTGGGAGATCTGGCTGATTACGAGGCATTGTCCGGTGAGTGCACATGCATGTGTGTGTCATCCATGTGCATGGTGTGTGTGTGAGGGCTTCTGTTCGGGTGCCAGGTGAGAGTGTGTGCGCCTGAGTCGTATGGGTCAGCCATGTGCTTCATGCAATCCTTCCTGCGCAGCTGCATTTGGCCATAGCAGTATCCCTTCTGTCAACAGTAGACATCTAGCACAACTGCACGCCAGTTGCCCTTGAAGTGTCACCTTGACACAACATATTTGCTTCTTTTTCACTGTTCATTCAGTCAGTTTGTTTGCATTCCACCACTTTCACTAGGCATGTCGCTGTCCACTAGTCACATGTCTGACATGGCTGTGGTAAAGTGGAGTGACTTTGTTACCTGGATATCATTTGTACACACATGTCCCTGTGCAATTTGACCATTTCAGACTGGCAGCTCCAGGTGAAAAATCTGACCTGTTAGAATTAGAAAAGCTATTACATGCGGGAACTGGACTGAATGAATAGGTGCTGCCCTCCTCTCCATCTTCACTCAATAGCAATGGTACATGCCATCTGTGTGATGGCATGTGTGTTTCTCCTGCCAATCACAGGCCAATGTGTGATGCCACTGCCAGGCAGCATGCAGAAAATGTGTTCATCTTCCATCTTGGTGTCATCAGTGTGTGCCATTTGCCTGCACTTCATACGCAGTGAGGGTGCATGCATGGGAGGGTTTTAGTCATGTGGGACATGTGTCAATCAAGTACTGGTTCCCTTGCTTCTCAGCCCTCAATGTGTGCCATGGTGCTAATGCCTGTTTCCATTTCTTTGTTTACATGTCTTTGCAGGGGAAGACGCACCTGATACTGCTGGGGTTGTGGAGATGGCGCAGACCCAGGAGGTGTCCCAGGGCCGACCAACCACCAGTGAGGGACGTGGTGTGGTGGTGGGGGAGAACCCACAAGTGCTGCAGGTCGTGCTCTCAAGGGGTGTCTCTGGCTGCACCTCCCCCGAGCTGTACTCAGGTGTTGATTCGGATGAGACCTACGTGCCGTCGCAGGTGAGTGTTCCATGGAGGGATTCTGTTCTGTCTCACCCACCTGCACCAGGGTCAGTACCCTCCATGGGGATGTCAGTGTTGGCAGCTACGCCTTCGGTGGTTACGGATGCAGGGTCACACTCCGCGATATCTGATCCTGTTCCTGGGCCAGCAGATCAGAGGGGGAATGCAGTCCTGCAGCCTCAGGCAGTGCCGGCACAGCAAGGCGCAGTTCGCCTTGCCCCAGACAGGTGTGGTGCCCGCCGACGTGGTGGCCGTACGCCACCCGGCAATACCGCATGGGAGCAATCCATTTACGGTATGGCTACCCAACAGGCTGCATCATCCGAGATGATGGCTCAGGCCATGGATAGGGTGGCCACTTCCATTGTCCCCCCAGAAAGGCTGATGGAGCGACTAGAGCAGGCAACCGACTCCATCTGCCAGTCACACAGGGAGGACATGTTGGGGTCCAACAGGGACAGGCGGGCGGCACTGGCGACTCTGCAGGAGGCCATCTCCATTGAGTCCAAGGGCCACAGGGAAGCCCTGAGGCAGGAGCTCCTACACCTCAGGACGACTCTTGTTGAGCTTGAGGCTTCAACACACCAAAGGACAGAACAGCAGCTGGAGCGTCTCACCCGTACGCTCTCAGCTGAGATGCAGGCAACGAGGGCGGAGGTCCGGGCATCCCGTGAGTTGTTGCATGGGGACCTCCGCACACTCATCCTCCAGAACCAGACCTACCACACCCGCATGCTTGCAGCCATGGAGGAGCAGACTAGGGCCTTGCGTGGGCTGCCTCCCATAGTGCAACCACCTCCGGATGCAGCTGCACAGGGTGATAATAGCGACAGCAGTGATACTCCCACAATAGGGTAGCCGTGTGGGCCATGAGCCCATGGAGGTGTTTTATCTTCCCAGGATCCACGCAGGTGGGTTCTGGTGTGCATCCTGTCCTCGGACCTCCTGGGTGGCCTCCCCAACCCCCCCGGGCCCATCAATGGCCATTTTTGATTGTTTCTTATTTTTATTTTTATTTTGATTTCTTTTATTCCCAATTTTTTTGGGACGATCTGTTGGCTTCGATCTGTTGGCTTCGATCTGTTGGCTTCGATCTGTTGGCTTCCGTGGTTCCTGTGGGCATACGCTGCATTGTGGCTGGGCACATGCAGGCTTGTAATGTATTTGGTTCAGATGCTTGGGTTTGAGTCACACACACCCCTCCTGCTTCCCGTTTCCATGGGCTTGCAAAGGGTGTGCCCAAGTGACAGTGAATTACACAGTGACGTTGGACTCCCATGAGCTGTGTGGCCAGTCTGTAGTCAATACTGTGTATACATTCATAGTGCATATTGCTGTTGTGTTGTACACTGCATGTTGCATTGATGTGTAACTCTTCTTCTGTGTCTACCTCCCAATTTGCAGGTCCCTTCCTCAAGTCCACACAAGGACCTCTAGTCTGGAGATGGGGACCATGTTGGCAGCAGTGCACCTACAACTCTACATGGCGCCAACACTGCACAGTTGGTAGTGGTGGGAGTGCAGGCATTTCCAGGTGGTGAGACTACTAATATGTAACATTTGTGATGTCATGTTAATGGTACTACGTGCTCAAGTATGTTGTTGGTCCGGCATTGCTGTGAGCATTTCAGGTGTTGCAGGTTTCTAATAGTGCCACTGTACATAGTGAGAGTGATGTCATGTTGTGGGGATTACTTTGTTTACCTGCAATTAGCATGACATGGCACGGTGTGTCGTGTGGCAGTGCTGGGGTTGGGTTGGCTGACATGGCACTGTCCTCTTGTTGCATTTTGCAAGTGGGTATTCATTTTAGCTGCTTCAATGTGTAACTTCACAAAACTGCATTGGTGGTGTCTGTGTGGGTAGGGATGCACACATTGTGACACTTCCAGGTGAACAATCTCAGGCTGACATGGTATTCCCGGTTCATTCTCCAGACATTCAGGATCAGTGTCAGGTTGAGTCATCATTGATTGTCAGATGGAATGTGCCAGGGCAGTGTGCACTCCACAGGGGTGTGATTTCTATGTGAAGTAATTAGCCACTAGCTGTGTACGGGCTGCCTCCCCCCGTGCCCTTTCCCCTCCCATGCGCAGCGGCTGTGCATGTGGTTGGGGATGTGGGGCCACCACCATGTCCATGGCCAGGCCCCGGCGTGTTGCAACGTTGTGCAGGACACATGCTGCCACTATGATCCTGCACACTACTGGGGGAGCGTATAACAGCTGCCCGCCAGAACGGTCAAGGGAGCGAAAGCGTGACTTTAGCACTCCGAATGTGCGCTCCACTATGCCCCTGGTTGTAATGTGGGCTGTGTTATATCTTACCTGGGGTGGCGTGGTGGGGTTCCGAATTGGCGTCATCATGCGGGGGCTGAGAGGGTAGGCACTGTCCCCTGTGAAGGTGGGGATTGGTATCATTGGTGAGGTTGTGACCTTGCTCAGTATCCAACATGCATGCATGTGCAGTGGCATACATACTCACCAAGCAGCCATGTATCGCCATGCCGCCCAGCTTCTAGGTCCCGGCTTAGGGTGGACATTCGGTAAATGAAGCTGTCGTGGGTGGAGCCGGGATAGTTGGCATATACTGAGGTGATGATTCCCTTGGCATTACATGCTACCTGCACGTTGATGGAATGCCAGTGCTTGCGGTTCCTATAGATGTGCTCAGATGCCCTGGGGGGACGTAGAGCCACATGGGTGCAGTCGATGGCACCTAGCACTTTGGGGAATCGTGCCACTGCGTAAAAATCCAGGGCGGCAGCATGCCTTTCTGCAGGTGTTCTGGGCAGGTATATGTGCCTGCGGACTGATGGGCGTGCAGTCATGATGTTCAAGACCTGGTGTAGGCAGCGTGACTGGGTGGCCTGTGACACCCCACCCACTATGGCACTTGTCCGCTGAAATGATCCAGTGGCTAAGAAGTGCAGTACATTGAGGACCTTCTCCAGGGAGCTGAGTGCTTGGGAGCACAGGGTGGGTGATGTGAGGTCATCCTCCCACTCACTCACCAGGTCCAGTATGATGTGTGGTGGAAACCTGTACCTCCCATACACCTGGTCATCAGGCATCCCGAAAAGGCTGGTTCTGGGTGTGAATATTCTGGCCCTGACTATCCTCCTCCTCCTCCTTTGGTAGCCCACTGCCACTGCTGCTAGGAACGGTATGTTCATCCTGGCGTCTGAGCTTGTTATTGTTAAAGTCCGCAATTTTATGCTTTGCGCGTGTTCTAGGCGAGCGTGTGACCCGCGCACCCCTGGAATCCAGTTCCCAGTCCAATAGCGTGTGGAAATTCACACGCACCACGGGATACAGCGTGTGACCCGCGCACCCCTGGAATCCAGTTCCCAGTCCAATAGCGTGTGGAAATTCACACGCACCACGGGATACAGCGTGTGACCCGCGCACCCCTGGAATCCAGTTCCCAGTCCAATAGCGTGTGGTAATTCACACACACCACGGGATACAGCGTGTGACCCGCGCACCCCTGGAATCCAGTTCCCAGTCCAATAGCGTGTGGAAATTCACACGCACCACGGGATACAGGTTCGCTGACGTACTTGCGTGTGTAAGTGGCCGCGCACCCATTAAATACACGTACATAGGCCAATCGCGTGTACGCGCACTTTTGTCCAATTACACGCGATGACACTCTGACGTGCAGTATCTCCACGTGTGCCCCGTCATCACGTGCTGGCTGGGGAACACCCGTGCGGGTCACGTCACAGACGCGCTTACGCGCTGAGGGACTCTGGTCCAATAGAATCGCGTATGCGTGCTGACGCGCTTACGCGCTAAGGGCCTTTCCTCGGATTTCACGCTGACGTGCAGGATATTCACGTGCCAAATCACTCCGTATCAAGCTGGCCACGCGAAAACACATGGAAGCCCACGCTCCTGCCCAGAAGGCCGAGTTACTGCCCCCCAGTGCCCCGAGCAGCCTCCCACGTGCCATCTGCTGCTGCCTGCCTGCCTGCCTGCCTGCTGCCACCGTGCCCTGCCATTTGGTGCCTGCACATCAGCCATCTGCAGGGGTCCAGTTGCTGTGTCCACCCCTGCTGGAACTGAAGACTCCCGACTGGGATTACATCGCTCCACAGCCCAGCCCCAGGACCCAGTTGCCCACCCACACCTGCCTCTGGGGTTGCCATGTCGGGCACTTCCACATCTGGCACCAGTGGCAACCCCAGGCCAGAGGGGCAGAGGGGCACCAGCTTCACTGTCACCGAAGTTGGTGTCCTGGTGGAGCATGTCCTGGGGCAGTATGATGCCCTCTTTGGATCGTCCCGCGCCAGCAAGGAAGGACGGCAGAGGATCTGGGCCGACTGTGTGGTTGCCATCAACGCGGAGGGGGTGGCAACCCGCGACGTCCTGAAGATCAAGAAGCGCTGGGAGGACTTGAGGTCCAGGACCCTTGTGAAGGCCCGGCGCCTCGTGGAGGGGGGCCGGGGCCGCATGAGTTCCATCCAGATGAGGGTCCTGGAACGCGTACGCCCAGCGCTCCACGCCCAGATCCTTGAGAGGGAGGCCCGTCTGGAGTTGAGCGGTAAGTGTCCATGCATTACTGTGTGAGACAGGGCATGTTGCGGTGTGCTGGTTCTATGATACTTGCCTGTATGTGTGCCATAGGCCATGTATGCATGTATGTGTGCAGGGACATCATGGTAATGCATGTGCGACCAGTGATGTGTGATGCACATGGTTGTTGCATGTGTTGAAATGCCGCATGGGGAGCCCTATTCAGATTTTGAACATGAGAGCATGCCAGTCTCTGTACCTGGACATGGGTGGGGGTGAGGGATGGGTGCTGATGCCAGGTACATATATGGTAGCCATGTCTGTGTGCCTGACCTGCGTGTCTGTGACTTGTGCATGCCATGGATGCATGACACATGTGTGTGACAATGCAGAGATTCAGTAAAGCAGCCAAATTACCCTTGTATCCGCTGTGTTTGGTGTGTTTGGGGCCAGATGGATGTGACTGAGGTGAAGTGTGTGCATGTGATGGGCATGAGCCATGATGCATGTGAGTTACATATCATTGAATGTTTCAAGAGTCCATTGGACATGCATGGAAATGTCCATGGCATGCACCATGCCTGTTACTGTGTGTGTTTTGCCTGGACTGACCCATGTGTTGTGGAGGGACATGATGGAAGTGTACTTTGACAGTGGTGCTCATCTGCTATTGCTTCCTGTCTAGGGGACCATTGTACAGTGCCCTGATGCTTGTGTTCTTTGTCTCCCTCTACGCAGCGGCTAGTGAAGAAGAGGGCGGAGACGGCGCTGTGGAGCAAGGCGGCGGGGATGCCCCCACGGCTGCAGCGGAAGGGGTGGGTGAGCCCCCACAGGGGCCTGCTACGGTGGGAGACGGTGAGGAGCCATCCAGGTTGGTGGTTTGCACAGAGGAGGAGGAGGCCGCCACTGGGGCACACATGGGGCCTGGTGGGGGCATCCCTGCTGGTGCAAGTGGTGCAGTCCAGGGCCAGGGGCAGGAGGCAGCACAGGTCACCGTGGAGGGGCCTGTGCATGTCGCTGTCCCTGACCCTGTGAGTGCACCACCATGCACCAGCAGGGATGCCCCGTCCCAGGCCTGTCCGCAGGTAGAGGGGATGTCCATGTCACCTGACTCCCCTCCACCTGCGGACGTGGGAACCCCTGGCCGTGCGGAGAAGGTCCTGATTGGGGTCGCGATGCGCACGGCTGTGATTCGTGATGCCGTGCGTGCTTCCCGGGAGGAGCACGCACGTCATCACGAAGTGCACCGTGCCGACGTGGCCCAATTGGGATCGGCCATGTTCGGGGGTTTCCTGCATGTGTTGGCCAATGTGGCGGCCCTCTCCTCCTCTGTGCAGGCTATCCACCAGTCGTTCTCCTTGCCGTCTTCCAGCCCAGATGCCACCAGGGCCCCCTGTGGACCTGCCCCGACCAATGCAGCCAGCTCGGTGGGGATCCCATCCCTGCCACAGTCGGGAGTCAGAGATCCAGCAGGGGTGGACACCAGAGCAACTGGACCCCAGCAGATGGAGGATGTGACGGCATCATCGGGCAGGGCACGTGCACGACGGCGTCGGTGGTTTCCATCAGCCTGGATGCCGTCGTGCTGGCACAGGCAGTTGCGTCGGAGGCAGCAGCAGGCTCAACGTGGGAGGCATCATGGCTCGGGGCCATCAACATCAGGGGTGCAGGCATCGGCCGGAGGGCAGGAGAACCCTGGAATGGGAGTGGCTTCCGTGTGGGAGAGGTTGTGCCAGCGGATAGGTGCGGAGCGGCAGCGGGCAGAGGAGGAACGGCTCACGATGGTCAGGGCGGAGGACTCCATGCGGAGGGCGCTGATGCGGGCTGAGTGCCTCGAGGGTCTTCGCAGGGAGTTTGAGCTTGACACTGCGTTATCCCTGCGGGACCTCGGGGCCAGGGAACATGCCCGCCTCCAAGCCATTGACCAGGAGTTCGATGATGCCCTAGCCCATGACAACAACCAGTGAGCCGTCCGAATAGCCCGCTGCCTTTGTATATAGTTGTATAGTTAGGGTTAGGTTTCCTTTGTTTTTTTGATTTTATTTTGGTTGCGATTGGACAATGCACCACTTTTTTGTATATAGTTCACTTTTTAGTTAGTAGTCAGTTAGGTTTAATTTGGTAGGGCTCATGGACCCAGGATGATCTTCTTCATTGGCTTATTTTAATTTTTCAGATTATTTTCTTGGACATTCATCTTGTTTTGTTTGATTTGCTTTGTGTTTTTTCTTATTTCATTTCCATTCTACTTGCTGTTAAATACATATTATTTTTTTAATCTTCAATGTGTCGTATCATCTCATTGCTTTCAGGCATGTCATGTTGGGTGTTTTGTCATTCACTTGCAGCCATTGTGTGTGACAGACATGTGTTAAATTGCATTATTTAAATTGGGGGTGTAACATGTAATTGCCTTTGATATGTGGGTGGGTGTGATAGTTGGTTGGGCCTTTTGGCAGGGGAGGATGGGCATTACGGACATGATTGGGGAATGTTGGGACCCAGGTGCAGGGGGGCATGGATTGGACATGGGTGGGGGCCTGCTGGCAGGTGCCCCACAGTGCTGGGGGGGTGGGGGTGGTGGTAGACATGAGTGGGGGCCTGGTGGAGGATGACCCTGCACTGCTGGGGTGTGGGGGTGGTGGGTGACATGAGTGGGGGCCTGGTGGAGGGTGACCCTGCACTGCTGGGGTGTGGGGGTGGTGGGTGACATGAGTGGGGGCCTGGTGGAGGGTGACCCTGCACTGCTGGGGTGTGGGGGTGGTGGGTGACATGAGTGGGGGCCTGGTGGAGGGTGACCCTGCACTGCTGGGGTGTGGGGGTGGTGGGTGACATGAGTGGGGGCCTGGTGGAGGGTGCCCCTGGTGGCTGGGGGGTGGGGGTGGTGGGAGACATGAGTGGGGGCCTGGTGGAGGATTACCCTGCACTGCTGGGGTGTGGGGGTGGTGGGTGACATGAGTGGGGGCCTGGTGGAGGGTGACCCTGCACTGCTGGGGTGTGGGGGTGGTGGGTGACATGAGTGGGGGCCTGGTGGAGGGTGACCCTGCACTGCTGGGGTGTGGGGGTGGTGGGTGACATGAGTGGGGGCCTGGTGGAGGGTGACCCTGCACTGCTGGGGTGTGGGGGTGGTGGGTGACATGAGTGGGGGCCTGGGGGAGGGTGACCCTGCACTGCTGGGGGGTGGGGGTGGTGGGAGACATGAGTGGGGGCCTGGTGGAGGCTGACCCTGGTGGCTGGGGGGTGGGGGTGGTGGTAGACATGAGTGGGGGCCTGGTGGAGGATGACCCTGCACTGCTGGGGTGTGGGGGTGGTGGGTGACATGAGTGGGGGCCTGGTGGAGGGTGACCCTGCACTGCTGGGGTGTGGGGGTGGTGGGTGACATGAGTGGGGGCCTGGTGGAGGGTGACCCTGCACTGCTGGGGTGTGGGGGTGGTGGGTGACATGAGTGGGGGCCTGGTGGAGGCTGACCCTGGTGGCTGGGGGGTGGGGGTGGTGGTAGACATGAGTGGGGGCCTGGTGGAGGGTGACCCTGCACTGCTGGGGTGTGGGGGTGGTGGGTGACATGAGTGGGGGCCTGGTGGAGGGTGACCCTGCACTGCTGGGGTGTGGGGGTGGTGGGTGACATGAGTGGGGGCCTGGTGGAGGGTGCCCCTGGTGGCTGGGGGGGGGTGGTGGTAGACATGAGTGGGGGCCTGGTGGAGGGTGACCCTGCACTGCTGGGGTGTGGGGGTGGTGGGTGACATGAGTGGGGGCCTGGTGGAGGGTGACCCTGCACTGCTGGGGTGTGGGGGTGGTGGGTGACATGAGTGGGGGCCTGGTGGAGGGTGCCCCTGGTGGCTGGGGTTTGGGGGTGGTGGTAGACATGAGTGGGGGCCTGGTGGAGGGTGCCCCTGGTGGCTGGGGGGTGGGGGTGGTGGGAGACATGAGTGGGGGCCTGGTGGAGGCTGACCCTGGTGGCTGGGGGGTGGGGGTGGTGGTAGACATGAGTGGGGGCCTGGTGGAGGGTGACCCTGCACTGCTGGGGTGTGGGGGTGGTGGGTGACATGAGTGGGGGCCTGGTGGAGGGTGACCCTGCACTGCTGGGGGGTGGGGGTGGTGGGGGACATGAGTTGGACATGGGTGGGGGCCTGCTGGCAGGTGCCCCACAGTGCTGGGGGGTGGGGGTGCAAGGGGACATGAGTTGGTGTTCATTAGTTCAAGGAGACATGTGCCTTTGCTGGGGGGCATGCCCATGGTGGGTGGGCTGCCTGCGGGACATGACCAGGGATGCAGGGTAGTCCCCTGTGGTGTGGGCTGCCTGCAGGGGCCGTGGAGGGTGTACAGGGTACACCTGGGAGGACCCACACTGTCAAATCACATGTGGAACTTCCCGCGCACCCCTGATATACACGCGCCCAGGCTATTCACGTGTGGAACTTCCCGCGCACCCCTGGAATACACGCGCCCAGGCTATTCGCGTGTGGAACTTCCCGCGCACCCCTGAAATACACGCGCCCAGGCTATTCGCGTGTGGAACTTCCCGCGCACCCCTGGAATACACGCGCCCAGGCTATTCGCGTGTGGAACTTCCCGCGCACCCCTGAAATACACGCGCCCAGGCTATTCGCGTGTGGAACTTCCCGCACGCCCCTGAAATACACGCGCCCCCAGGCTATTCGCGTGTGGAACTTCCCCCGCGCCCCTGAAATACACGCGCCCAGGCTATTCGCGTGTGGAACTTCCCCCGCGCCCCTGAAATACACGCGCCCAGGCTGTTCGCGTGTGGAACTTCCCGCGCACCCCTGAAATACACGCGCCCAGGCTGTTCGCGTGTGGAACTTCCCGCGCACCCCTGAAATACACGCGCCCAGGCTGTTCGCGTGTGGAACTTCCCGCGCACCCCTGAAATACACGCGCCCAGGCTGTTCGCGTGTGGAACTTCCCGCGCACCCCTGAAATACACGCGCCCAGGCTATTCGCGTGTGGAACTTCCCGCGCACCCCTGAAATACACGCGCCCAGGCTATTCGCGTGTGGAACTTCCCGAGCACCCCTGAAATACACGCGCCCAGGCTATTCGCGTGTGGAACTTCCCGCGCACCCCTGAAATACACGCGCCCCCAGGCTATTTGCGTGTGGAACTTCCCCCGCACCCCTGAAATACACGCGCCTAGGCTATTCGCGTGTGGAACTTCCCGCGCACCCCTGAAATACACGCGCCCAGGCTATTCGCGTGTGGAACTTCCCGCGCACCCCTGAAATACACGCGCCCAGGCTGTTCGCGTGTGGAACTTCCCGCGCACCCCTGAAATACACGCGCCCAGGCTGTTCGCGTGTGGAACTTCCCGCGCTCCCCTGTAATACACGCGGCCAGGCTATTCGCGTGTGCAACTTCACGCGCACCCCTGGAATACACGCGCCCCCAGGCTATTCGCGTGTGGAACTTCCCGCGCACCCCTGGATCTTCCCGCGCACCCCTGTAATACACATAGCCCGCTCCCCCAGGCCCGATCGCGTGAGGAACTTCACGCGAACCCCTGTAATACACGTAGCCCGCTCCCCCAGGCCCGATCGCGTGAGGAACTTCACGCGAACCCCTGTAATACACGTAGCCCGCTCCCCCATCACGCGAACCCCTGTAATACACGTAGCCCGCTCCCCCAGGCCCGATCGCGTGAGGAACTTCACACGAACCCCTGATATACACGTAGCCCGCTCCCCCAGGCCCGATCGCGTGTGAAACTTCACGCGAACCCCTGTGATGCACGTACCCTGCTGAAATCGCGTGTTAGACTTCCCGCGCACCCCGGTATACATGCACACGTATTTTTTGTCAGCGGGTGTCCGTGTTTGTGGGTACCCCTTTGCACGTCATTTTTCCTGGAGGGCCACAGTATGGGACATTCATCATGGCAGTATATAGGTGCGATTTGTTGGCGCACCTTTTGGCGCACATTTCTTACAGCCGCAGAGACGCTACCGCCTGCTTTCTTGTGGCGGTCGTGTTTGTGCCTGTGCGCTGGTTTGAGCGTGCGCTTTTTTCCCCTATTCTATTCCATGAATACGTGTTGTAGGCGAGCGTGTGGGCGTTCCGCGCACTTGTGCCCTGTACTTCCCCCGTGACGCCCACGTTTTGGCAAGTTGTTCCCCATTCCGAGTGTTACGCCCGTGTTCCGCCTACTTTTGTTGCGTGCGCCGCGCTATGTGCGAATTTCGCTGTGGCCTGTGCGATTTTCGCTGTGACCTGGCGCACGCTGTTAGATGGCCTGTGCGCCAACGTGCGCCGCGCACTTTTTTATCGCACATCCGCTGGTTTTCTCGCGCACGGCCTTCCATGAATCGACGTGCGCTGCTTTTCGTGCGATTTTCGCAATTGCACTGCGATTTTCGCTATTCCACTGCGAATCGCACGTTTTTGCCCACTTGCGCCGCGCTAATTATTCCATGAATCGGCCTCAAAATTAGTGGACACTCTTTTTTGATAATTAGGAATATTCTACAGAAACAGCAGGTTCTATAAAAATAGAGACAATGTAAAACTGTAACTATGGAAGCAATGGAGGCAGCAAAAATCAATCCTGGAAAACCTTCCAGTAACAGAATCATAGTAAAACATAAACTCAATCAACCAAGAGATTAAAAGATTTAAAAATAAAACTTTCAATAAGAAATGTAACAAACTAAAAGAGGACATAAGGGGGTTACAAAAAAGGAACAGTATACCATTATTTAGCAAAGGATTACATGCCAACACAATTCCACCAAACATAAATTAAAAGCAGAGGTGAACGTAGCTATAAGAAATGTTCGAGATAGCTCACATTTTTCAATTCATAAATCAGTGGGCCCTCGGCGAAAAAGAACATCCTTCACCATCAAACAGGAATGAACAGCAGATTTACTTGCAAAAGTCTTGGGAGAAGCATGGAAAGGGAGCAATCAGGGACACCCCAATCAAGCCTCACCTGGAATGCTCAGAAGTAGAAAGAGAACATACAGGCAGTAGGTACATTTCCAACATTGAATATGCCCGAGTAACAACTAAGTACAAACACAGTATGAATCATCCATACTAAAGGACTGTCTTTTATCCCCACACAGAGCCTACAATTGAACAAAATAAAAGCTGAAAAGGAAAAAATGAAATAAAGATAATCTTTCACAAAATAAGATGGAAAAGATACTTTGCTGAGGAACAAATAGACACTAAAGGATTCAGATTATCATTCACTTTGATTCCACTGGATACCTCTGTGCCTCATGAAATACTAACTTTTGAAAAACTCTAACACAGCAGTTTGAAAAAGCAATTGCAAAATCTAAAGAATGCAAATGCAAATTTACTAAAAAGAATTCTAGGAAAGGATAAACAAACTTAGAAAAGACAGAAATGTGGTTTTTAAACCAGCGGACAAAGGGAGCAGAATAGCCCTCTTAAGTGCCACAAAATATAATAAAACAGTGCAGCAACTCTTGAATAAAAAGGAACATTTCACAATGATTACCCAAGTGCCTAGAGAAATCAGCAGCATTCCGATCTCTTTACCCACCCCAATAGCAAAAGAGGAAGTAAATAAGCGAACCAAAGTTAGGTTTTGTTATTTGAATACCCAAAGAACACAAACATTATACACATTTCACCAATCCGCCAGGCAGATCAATAGTGTTAGGTTTTGGATCAATTTCAGAACTTGTTTGCAAATATGTATATATTATTTTTGAAACCCTAACTTTCTAAAACTCAGGCTTCTCGAAAAGATACAAGGGATGTCATTAACCTTATTTAGGATTGCTTCATCCAGACCTGCTCACATTTGATGTAGAAGATCACTAGACTAAAATATTACAGCAAGAAGCAATCAGAATATTGGAAGAGACACTAAACATTGACACTCAGAGTACCAACTAACTTTATCATGGAATGTTTAAAATTACCTTAGCTAAAACAAAATCCTAGTACATAACTAATTTCTAAGTCCAAAAGAAGGACTGCATGGGAGCTACTTTTGTCCTAAATGTAGCCAACAACTACACGGCTCATTTAAAAAACCAACATATGTTTTCAATAATCCCATATGCAGGTAAATAGATAAAGCTTTCGTGGAATGTGTTGATGATATGGATAGGTAATATTGAAGACGTAAAAATATTTCACACATGATTGAATTAAAAAAACTATGAACCATATTTTTACAATGCAAAATTAATTGACAACAAAACATTCCTATTTAGTATTATTATTATGAGGGTATTTATTGATCACGGACATAGCTTCGGAATAGATGGATAGCTCATGAACATAAAACACTACACATTGCCTTGAACAATAAGCAAACAGACGGAAACAGCCTGAGTGTATTAGCAATTGCCCACATGCATTAAATGATAACAAACCATAAGACCAATTTTTGCACCTACCGATAAATAGTTCAAACATTGAGGGCTATCCAAAATAATGTAAAGCACTCCAAGATAGCATTAAATCAAAATAAAACTAGTAAAATGAGCACAAAGGAGAGACAAAAACAGTAATAGAGACTATTTGAATCCAAAAGAAGGCTTGGAAAGTATTCAATAATGGTATGTGGGTCGACATTCAACCACCATAGCACCGCTTTCAGGAGGACAATCTTAAACAGTTTGCACATGATACAAGAGCAAGGAGCCGTAAAGCAAAAAACAACTATGTTTGCCTTTAGAAATGTGAGCGCCCTCCTGGATCTCTCTACACCATAACAATTAAATAGAAAGGACTACACTGGAATGTATCAAAAGAGATAACCGAGATTTTAACGTAGAGCAAATTTTGTGACAAAATAACAACTATGGATATTGCAAATATGATCACACAGGACAGTTTGAATGAACAGGTAAAACGGCCCTAATGATAACTAACTAGTGTGGTAGTACTTTACTATAACTCAGGAAACGAGACCTTAACAGGAGCTCAAGGAAAAATCATCTTTAGTTTCCAAAAAATGTACCCATAATAATGTCACTGAGCATTTGTCTAGCAAGTTACTGGAAATAAAAAAAGAAGCCTTAAAAGCGAGACTGTATCAGGATGTCCAATAAAAATACTTTACAACATATGCTTTGCACATTGAGCAACAACCAGTACAAGACAGCAGCGAAAGGTGTACCACTTAATGACCAAAACACACTACAAAAAAAGATGACCGGTCCACTTACAATGAGGTCACTAGACAAATGCAAAGGGTAAATCAAAACGTTGGTGCCCACACAAAATATTTTTGATATATTTTTAATAAGAATTGTCCATTGGAGTGAAAAGCTTGTTTTTTACATACTGCATCACAGGACGATAGAACAAGGTTTTCTATTCCATTTAAAATTGAGAGAACAAGTACCTTAAAGAAACGTGCAGGCTTTGATAAAATAGTAAAGGAGAGGTAGAAACACGTAAAGTGGGTTGGAAAGGATTGGTGGGAGAGGTGGAGAGGGAGAGTGGGAGAAAGAGAAAGAGAAAGACAAACAGAAAGAGACAGTCTGTGACTGTCTGTGTCAGACACAGAGACAGACAAGGAGACAGACACAGAGACAGAGAGCGAGACAGACAGAAACATAGTGAGGCAGAGAGCGAGAGACAGACAGAGAGTCAGGGAGAATTAGATGTTCAATGATTGTTGAGAAAAAGAGCCACTGGAGACTTCGAATTTAATGTTTCAGGGTAAGTTGCTGCCAGCAGAAGGCCACCCACATTAAATGCCTTGCATTGACTGCAACATGCAACTCTGTGGTGATGCCAGAAATAGTAAGGGTGGCACACAGCAGTTAACGAAGGCCCAGATGCCAAAAGGTGCATCACCAAAGTGGCTAAGGGACATGTCGGTTGCTCGGGGTTGCAAACTGGGCATTATGGAGGTTCAGGAAGGGGGCAAGCAGGCGGAACATGAATAGTGTGGGATTAGAAACTGCCAGAAGAGGCATAGAGGGACAGTAGCATAGAGAAGGAAGGGAGGGGTTATATACAATGCAGTGTTTACTGGGTAGTAGAAAAAACAGACCGCTGGAAGACCTAGAACCAATTGTCATCATACATCTACTCATATATGTGTGACCTACATTCCTAGAGCTCTCTACAGAAGTTGGCTAATGAATGGACTGATTCAATTCATCAAAGCTAATCAACCAATCCATTGGTCAACTGCTGTGTCATGACAGTTATAGAGTTAGTCATATCTTTAATGTAACACTTATGAACATTCCAAGAACTGTACCATCTGCACTTGACAATGAACCAAACCCAGACAAAAACAGTCAATATAGGAATAGCTTGACCTCTGTATTAGGAAATCATGAGAGGGTTTTATGAGATTTACGAAGATGCCACTCCAGCGTTCCCCATTCACACTTTACACAGAATTTCTGGAGGCACATTTTATCTCCCTTCCCACCACATTCCTATGGAAGGGTTACCTTTCACCTACTCTTGGAGCAAGGAGTTGGGAAGTCCATGTTCTGCTGACAGTCTTTTATAACTAGGCTGCTGATGAGTGACACACACCTTCAGCTTTACTGGAGGTGAAAGGCATATTGTTCTGCTCTTGGGTGGTGTATATTTTGCCGTCTGCATTGTTGAATGTACAGATACAAGCTCCCCTCATGGGCATGTTTTTATTTTGCTCCATAAAGTCCAACACTGCACTGTGCATTCATGTTTGAAATTATGTGAGCCCACTTTTTTTTAGATGTAACAGGCAGGGTGTGAATAGAAATAAAGGTTGCGTTCAGAGTACATTTATTTTTTCACCTCTCCAATTAATCCCATCCTAGTTCCTTTGGACTTCTAACAGGTCATGTTGGCAATGCCACTTTATGTGTATTCTGAGAGTATGGCATTGGAAAACTGTGAGCGGGTAATGGGAGGTTTATGTATACGCCACCTAAACATTCTACCATTCACACAGTTAACTGCATTAATGGAGGCACATTTCTTTCCCTTTCCACTACATTTCTACTGAACGGTTACCTTCTATCTACTTTTGTATCAGGGCGCTTGGTAGTCCACTTTGTACAGCAATTTTTATATCTGTGCTGCGGAGGATGGGCACTTGTCTTTGGTTTTACCGGATGTGAGAGGCATGTTAGTGCTGCTATCAGGTGATGTTTATATATAGCTGTGTTCATGGGTGAATGTTGCGGTAAGGCCAAGCAATGAAACGCATGACACTAACTTATAGTGGTTCAACAAAGTATCATCATTAGTATATTTTACCATGAAAAGGGTGGGAAGAAACTGCATGTGGTAGTGGGTAAACCACAAACCATAAAGTACTTTCTACAGTTAATAGTATTATGAATGGATCAACACAAAGTGGGCCTCTCTCCAGCTGTCCAGCACCTCTATAATTTGATGACCAAATCATCAAGTTCTTAACCTATTAGTACAAATCCTCATCCCTCCCTGGGACAGCCTATCCTACAATGGAATGTCCAATGAGATGGGCAAAAGAAGGATTCCAATGTCTAATGTTAAGAAGTCCTTAGCCTCCCAGCTCCCTAAGCTATAACACAAACGTTCCAAGGGTGGCCAACACAAGATTTCACAAATTCTAAACTCAAATGTACAGTCTTAATAAAATGTAACCAAACAGGAAACATTCTCCTGGGAAGGGTCTTCCACGATTTACTCATAGTCTGGATCTGTCCTCTATCAAATTAATATCACCATGCTGCTCAAGGCCTCTCCCTGGATTCATCCTTCTTAGGATTCTCTAAACAGACCTCTGTTCAGCTTGTAATTTCCACACCCCGGCTGGGAAGCGGACATGGCGTTTAACTGCCTGCCAGCCTGAGCCTTGGTAGGCCTGAGCAAAGCGAGCGCCTTAGCACAGGCTGCGGGCCGTTGAACACCATGTCTGCCCCCCAGCCAGGGCATGAAAGCTATTCGCACCTTGGAATTTCCCTGGGTGCGGATAGATTTAATGTTTTCCTTCCAACAGGAAATGTGCTTCGCGTGAGCACATCTCCCGTGAGGGGGAAAAAGTCTAAGAAAATGGCCTCCACCATTAAAATAGAAAAGGGGCTAGGTCCCTTTCCAGATCACGGAGTCCATGGAAACCAGGTTGCAAAATGTATGCTGTAATCTGAAAAGGGACCTTTTTAAAAAACATTTGTTTATTTAAAACGATGCGGGCATTGAATGCGCAATCACGGCAAGGAAAGGCAGATTGTGATTGGGTTGCTTCATCTCAAAAGTTCAATTCCCACAATGTTCCTCATGGGCTAGTAAGATTCCTCCCTACCTTTATGATACATGTACGTCTCACAGAGGCATTTCTCCAGTACCTCAGATCTCTCAAGTTTGCTGTCCAGTCATTTGGTCGAAAGACATTTGGTCGACGGAATTTGGTCGAAAGCCAACTGGTCGAATTTTGTTTTATTTCTATATATATATATATATATATATATATATATATATATATTTAGGTTTTCGTTTAGGGAAAAAAAAGGGGGTTGGTGGGACCCCCCCCCAAAAAAAAAAAGTGAAAATACAAAAAATAAAAAATTCGACAATTTGTCTTTCAACCAAATGGTGTCGACCATTTGTCCTGTCGACCTTTTTTTTCGACCAAATGACTGGTAACCCTCAAGTTTAGATTCAGGTTTCTCCCCTAACATGGAACTCTAAGTATTTGCTTCTTGCCTTTCTGAGACCATAGGTTTCTCAGCATTCATTACAGGTCTCTCCTGGGTGCCCTGAACATGGATTTGGAGACTCTGTTACGTAACACGGACAAGGTTAAAAATACCCATTATGAGAGAGATTGGACAGATAGCATCGATTGCTTTCATGGATACTTTTCAATGACCTATCTTGCCTATGAACACAAATAAAGACTTACAATTTTAGTTTTTCTACTGCACTTTCCCAACCATTACTATAGGTCAATCTTGATGAGATTGCAGTGGAATTTATTGTCAACAAAGGAGGTTCTCCTGAGTAGAGGAATGATTACAGCAACATAGGTATATTGCAGATTCTGTTTGAACGAAGAATCAGTTGAAACAATAAAACATTTGGTATTGTTCTGTAGTGCATTACACAGCCAGAGAATGGCCTAACTGGGGAAACATTTCAAGGACATCATCTGCTGTAATGAGAAAAATGTATTACAACAATGTTTGGGCAGTGAGACAATTTCAGACGGGTTGGCTCTGTCGGCTTTAATCACTTGAGTTGAACATTTGAACCTAAAGTTTAGCAGCCTGCACCCTATATGATCCTATAGCCTGAGTCTTTGTAGACATTTTTTATCAAATCTTATGTTGGAAGTATTCTTTTTGTCAATGTGTAATCCTTTTAATTGGGTCATGGTCCTGATTTGTATGATATTGCTTTAGTAGTGCAAAGAACTTAGGGTTTTATTAATTAATGAATTATGTGCTTTGCCTGTCGTTGATTGTTGTATAATATATTTTATTTGCATAATGTTTTGATTGTTCTTTCTGTGATTATACTGTTGTAAATGTTTTTTTAAACCAAACACAATAAAAGAAAAAAAAGAAAACGCGTCTCTCCCAGATGTCGGGTTTCTCAGGATCCACCTTATGTCTCTCACAGACCTTGTACCTTCCAGAATTCACTTCTGGTCTCTCACAGACCTTAGATTGAACTGGAGTCTTCCAGCTCTTTAAGATGAGGTAGCAATACCCTTGAGATAGATGGGGATGCAGATGTTACTCAAACATCAATAATCGAAACAACTCAGAGCCTTGGCATTTCTTGGGTCAGGAAGGCACTCTGGAGCAAGCAGGGCACTCAGGCTGGTTTCAAGAAGACATCAGGCTTTATTTCTTCCAACAGGCAGTACACATCATACAGCAAGTACATCTCAGGAACTCTGCACCATTGTCAATAAGACCCAGCCTTTTTCTACACTTCTTGGTTGGCTCTGCTCCCAGTCTGAACAGGTTTTGCTTACTCATCCCCCCACCTATGTCCCCTGGGTAAACTCTTTATCAAAAAAGACTCTCCATTGACGTCAACCCTGCATCTGTAACTAACTAAAAATTGTGTGTGCTGTACTTGACCTTCAAAAGGAGATTCTACTGACGTCCACTCTGAGATAATTTCAGCACCAGCATCATGGTTTCCTCTCCCAGAGGCCCAAATATGGGCATCAGCTCTGCTCTCCCTGCTAATTAAACCAGCTGAATGCAACACCCACTATCTTCCATTGACTGCTACTCTGCTCCTACAATTCGTCACTGTCAATATTAGAGATAAGAGTCCAGACATCATGGCCCTGGCTACTGAACTCTCGTTTGAACTATCATGAGGTAATTCTTTCTTCGTTTCATGGTTCTACAGAAATTCACTTATATATATGCTTCAGTATTCATTTCAAAGTGCCTGACCCTGTCTCAAAACCCGAAATGGCTGCCCACATTACAAAATGCCTGACCTCACAAAATAAAAATAGATCACCCTACTTTTGGTCATATTTTGACACCTGGTCTGATTCGAGTCTAGTTTTTTAGTAAGATATACTTAGCATGTACTACTTAACAAGCCTTCTATCATTCACAGCATTCTAACCTCATAAACATGGACTGTCCTTTAAGAGCGCTTCTCTGTAAGGCACTACAATTCTGATTTCTACAACATTTCGAGTCATTGATCACCCCAACAAGTTATCTACGTTCGGTTTGGAGGGGAGGGGGGGAGTGGATCTACCTCCACTACATTCAGTTTGAGGGGGAGGGGATAGTCATTCCTTTACAAGGTAGTTGGCAAAAGGATAACTGTTTTAATATCAATTATCTAAAACAGGGAGTACAACGGACAACAACGGACGTCTCAGTGTAAGGTCTCTCAATGCATCTTGAAAAAAAGCATTCTTTTATAACAAAGAATCATTATAGGTGACATCAACCTATGTATTACTAACATCATCCAAAGTGGCAAACTACAAAAACCTAGTGGTAAGTGTGATAGGGACTAAGGGAATATCTAAGTATACGATCCATACTTGTCTAAGGCAGTGAAAGAAAGTGATTTGTTTCTTAACATCAGGTGGGGCAACTAAGCCCTCCCCTAAAACAGGTCACTATGAACGTCACTAAATACACAATGTCCCATTGGCTATTCAAACTATAGGACCCTTAATCATGCGGTCCCCTACCATTAGTTGGCACTCTAACCACTGTCAGTACTTTTCCACCTACGTCTAGCAGAACAGAGACTGTGCTTCCAGGTGCTGGTGAGCTAGTCTTCAACCACAGCTTCCCACCAATTAGCATAATCGTCCATCATCACCTCAGTGGTCTGCTGTCAATAAGGGCTTTGAACTTGTCCTTGGGAGAGTTCTTTGCTCTGGAGAATTCAGGGGAGTGAAGGCATGCTCTGCCCTCATGCGTAGGTGTGACCATCATGTTCGTCCAACTTCATCCCTCCACGTGATTGAAGACCACAAAATCGAGCCTCTCGTGTTTTAAAAATACTATTTTCTAGTAGACCTCTGACGTCTTCCACGTTTTGTTCATGCCTCCTGAACAGGAGCTTCATTCTTTCACACGATTTGTATACAGTGTCTGCTCACCCCAGCCTGATACGGCCTTGGCTTCTTGGCTCCTTTCTGAGATTCACTTGTTTTCTAACTGTGACACATAGAGGCCTTCCTTCTTTAGCCCAGCTCTGCTATAAAACGTCGTGGAAACATCCATTCTTTACTCGTTTTTTTCCTTTTTTTCTTGTCTTTGGTGGCGGATTACAAGTTAATTTTTAAAAATTCACTTATTTGATGACACATATGCATACAGGAATAGACAATCTAGATTGAATTTTAGAAGCATTAACTTACTGCTATATTGGCCAATAATTTTTAGCAGTGAGGACATTCCTATTGCCATCACATGTGCATATTTATAGATTATTGAAGAGTCATATAGTCAATGTTAAAGAATTGATATATGGCCTTATTTTTCAGATGATGCCATTTATGTACATACATAGAATATTCTTGGGTATATTTGTTTCATTGCACAATTGTCTGAACACCCTATTAAGAATCAAGGATTGACCATTCGCATGACTGTTATGAACTTTTTATAGGCTTTTTGTGAGTATTCAAATTGGAATTTTGATTTTAAGACATGACCTATATATTTTATGCTAATCACCTCTCTAACAACATCGAGACACTTAGCCTGCACCTAATATTTAAGATCTTTCATTGTTGAATACACCTAATGGCGGACTAATGACATTTAATAACCATTATGGTTATGTTGATTAGCTATTAATGGTATGGATGTGCAGTCTGTGTAAATATATGTAGTGTAGAGTAGAGATATTGGTTTTAACTGGTCAAAAGGCACTTGCACTTTAATCTATGACAGAGATATTATGCTCCGGTCATTAAACTATGCTGCTTCTCCTTTGCACTATGCACTAGCACTTTACTGATGGATTTGATCAATATCTTACTACATAACGTCTTGCCACTATAAAGAACCACCATGCTTTTGATTTTAAGTCCCGTATATGGGTAAAGTCATGTTACGGGCTTACATATATCAACATGACAACATGCGAATATGGTCTCGGCATACAAAGCTTTATCAAACTTGAAAAAGGTGCTGGTAGAACAGGATCTTTTTACTGAGACCTGTACATTTTTGATGATCAGACATAGTAATAAGGCAATGTGCAAACAACGGCATGACAGCGTTTGATATTATATGACTCTCGCATCGTTTTGAAGACAATGATGTAAATAGTAAAAAAACTTCTGAAGTATTCAGACTTTATATATTGTATACTTACCTGCTTTATTTACAAACATTGGAATGAATCTCACTTTAGAGGGCATTGTAATTTACTCGCACTTTGCGAGCAACATTTGCCCATTCTAAAATGGCCGATAGTAAAAACAGCAATTTTGTAAGTCACCGCTTTAATGTTTGTTGTTGTGTCATGGGTTAAATGAGCTCCCACCACAGGGCGGAGTTACTGTGAGCAAGCCACAGAAGTGTGGCGAAACGCGTCAGTTAGCCTCCTATGCTACTGGGAAGCCCTTTTTAAACTACTAATCACTTAATAAAGTTTTACTTCGGATGCAATTTTTGTGGAGCAGTTCATTGCCGTTGGTTCCCCATAATCACATTTTTTCGTTGGGCAATTCATATTGGATTCAAGCGGATTCCAAAACCAGATGGGAGTGCAGCTTTTGAGAAATCAAGACTTTGCAGTCTTTTTTTTGCTTTGCTGATATATATATATATGTATATATATATACATATATATTGGCGCATGCCGCAATCTATGCACTATAAAGCTAGCCTCAAGAATACTTCATCTGCTTGCATTTCTTTGCATATGTATACGTGTAAAACAGCTTGACATCTTCACCATTTCTGTAGCATAGGTTTCTTCATCTTGATCCCAAGATGCACCTATATTCAATACTTTCTCGATCCCTTATAGAATATCTTCATTCTCTAGTCTCTCCATCTCTTCTATATACGTCAACTTGGCTCTGTGTGACATCACCATTCGTCTTGGCCATTCATTTGCTCTGCTTGTTCCGGTTTTTCATTGAAATGGCCATCATACTGTCTCGTATGCAGGTATGATCTTCTCAATGGGAACCTTGCTTCCAGGATTCTCCTTGGTATCAGTATTTTCACTGGTACCGCACGTGTCTCACACTCTGGTTCCCAACATATGGGCAAGATGGCCGAGGTGATTGAGGTGGGGGTACTTAGCTCCTTCTTTACAAGATTTTTCAGTAGTCAATTCAGGTCCTTCACATACTTGGGTTTCTCAGGATTGACCTAATGTCTTTCATAAACCTTTTATTTCTCAGGATTCCCTTTTGCCCCTCACAGACCTTAGACCTCTCAGGATTCACTTGAGGTCTCTCACAGTCCTCACTCAGGTTCCTCATAGACCTTTTTATTCAGGGTCCTTTTCAAGCAGACAATATTCTGTCACCCTCCTGCCAAGGGTCTGAATTCCCTCTGTGTCCCCCCAGGGGTTACTGGTGCAAAGCCTTAGGATCTGGCTATCCAGTTCCCCCAAGGGATTGGGAGCTGCCTCTGAACCGTTCTAGTTAGCCTCTCTCCATGGCTTTAAGGCAACTCCCATGATCTCCTCCAAAAGCCTCCAGACGTCTGCTACCATATTCCAGGCCCCTTGCTTCCCAGTATTCGGTTCCATGTGTTAATATCCCCTCAAACATATCGCCATACAAACATATTGCCATATTTTTGTGTTTAATTTGTACGCCATATGATTTGAAAAGGCCCCATACCTCCCTTTGACCATTGAAACATGTCATGTTGTTTCAATAGAGAGAGCAACAGGGCACTGACTGTGGCAAAGTCCTTTATTTATCTCGTGCAGTAACTAGCAAGACCTAAGAAAGACCGTAGGTCTGACATGTTTGTGGGTTGCGACATGTTCTTTAGTGAAGCCACCTTCTCAGGCCCTGTTCTGAAAAGATGTGTCCAAAAAACCTGACTGTGTGTTTCTTGAATTCACACTTGTCTTTGTTCAGTGTGTGGTTGGCTGCTTCTAGCGCCATGCACACTCTTCTCAACGTGTCATCATGTTTCTCCACATCAGTACCAAACACCAGGATGTTGTCACTGTAATTTATACAGTTTGGCCCATGCTTGATGACACACTGGATCTTAGCTTGGAATATTTTGGCATCCGACAACACCCCCGAAACTCAGGGATTTGTACCTAAAGAGTCCCAAGTGTGACACAAAGGTGGTGATATACTGCAATTCTGGTGCCAGTTCTAGCTGGTGATACTCTTTGTTAAGGTCCAGCTTTGAGAATACAATGGCAGGCGTATCATGCTGTATGGTCTGGTTAGGGCGCCTCATATCCACGCATAACCTGATGGTGTTGAATCCTTTCTTGGGTACTGGGATGATGGGTGACACCCACAGCGTTGGTCCTTTAGCAGGTTCTAATATGTCATGTTCAAGAAAAGTATGCAATTCGTCATATAACATGTCTCAGATCGCTGAGCGTACCACCAAAGTGAGAAGACATTTCTTTTGGTGCTCATCCAGGTGTCCTAGGGCATTGATGTCATCAAAGTCCCTTAGCCACCTTGGCCCTATATTGCTAGTGTTGTTCAGTTCAAAGTGGTCCGGTAATTGCAGAGACACTGATTCCTGGAAACATGCTGGGAACATCAGTGGCAAAGACGCTGCCACTGTGGCGGGTATTTCTTCTTCTGATGTTTTGGCTGTCACTTACGCCGCTCCGGAGCTCTCCATTTATTTCTTCTCCACGTCCTTATGTTGCACTGTGGGTACATTTTGTGTCACTGCTCTTTGTCGTCACACATGAAGCTCGGCGGTTATCTCCCTTCGAGGCTGGAGCCGTTATTACTCTTGAGAGGCACTCCCTGGACCCCTATCTGTCCTGGCCCCTTTCCATGAGGCCAAGATGTAGGGAAACTACTTTCTCTCTTGCTTGTGGCTATGAAGGGCCATTTTGTTGGCACTCACATATATGTGATGGGGTGCAGGCCTCAGCGCTCAGCCGTGGTTTCATCGTGCAGACGTACTTGCTGTTCTCATCAGATGGATGTGCATGGCACAGGCCATTAGCACTTTGTCAACAATGTTATGTGCCCTGTCCCAATGGGGCCTCCATTGGGACCCTGACAGCGCTTCGTTCCAAAGAAGACAGGCAGACAGAGGATGGTGGAACACAATTACTTTATTCCACTCAATCCGCTAAACTGACTTCCCACTTTCAACATCATTTCCCTTTTTTAATGTAGCCCAACAATGGGCCCACCTTACACACGATAAGGAGGATGGACTTGAATTAAAGACCTGGACGCTACACACAGCTTGAAGGTGTTCTTGGGTTATTTGCCCACCCATTGACTGTCCATGTCCATGCTTATCCATATTTCCATTCATACCCAGTTCCTGCCCTGCCCAAAACACCTCCTCAAGGTAACTCTTTCAGCTTGCCTTTGTAGTGGCAACTGCCCCCTCCCAGTATGCCACCAAGGTGACAGATGCCACCCACTGAAGGAGCCCTACAGACCACAACCGGATATACAGCATCAAAATAATCATCAAGAGGTGACATAACTGAACAAACACACGCACACACACACACTAGGATGTGTTAGACATGAAGCACACGCATTCATGCAGAAAGTTATGAAGACAATTAGGTCGCAATTCACTTAAACACAAAGAAAATGCTTATGACTCACTTAGCTACAGGACGGACACACTTTTGCTGTGCAGTAGCCACAAGCTGCACAAGACTACCCATGAACTGTTTGCTGACGCCTCAAAGCAACTAACATGAACGACTATGTTAATAAAAATGGAAGCCACAGCCACATTGAAATGAATGGAAGGCACTGAAGAGGCTCAAGAACACAGGAAGAGACCTGACACACTGATTTTTCAGTTGAAAATGTGTCTTCTACATTTATTGTTATTGTTTTACCACATAATTTCACTCTCAGTTTTGTAACACTGTGAATGCCCAGAAACGCTCTGGTGTGATGGCATATTAAAATGGATTCTGTTCAATCCGTTCGAGCTGCCAACTTCCCTCCTTCAGACTTTAACATTAAAATATAGCAGTTAACTAAAATAGTGTTCTGTCTGCTTATGTAACTATTTTGTACTTTGTTTCTTTGTTACATTTTTTCACATTTGGGATTTCACCTCTTTTGAAGTCCTCAGCAAAATCATCAAGTGTGGTGGGATGTCACGGCTGCTGCTACACCTGTCATTCTGGTGAAAGGACGTGCCTCCTTGGCGTATGATAAAAAACATAGACTGTTTGTTGTTTACGTTCTGTTAATATTGTTAACCACTTTTTTCTCTCTTTCAAGCAGCATGTGGCCTATGTACCTGAAGTGGATTTTTTAGGTCCATCTTGGTTAAACAAAAACTCTTAATTGATCAATATTTTCCATGTCCTCATTTGGTATCACATCTAACAATAAGAGACCAACTGAGTAAATTAACGATGACTGGACCTAACTCCACTGAAGCTTTATAGACAATAAAGGACAAAAAAGGAACCAATCGTCCTTCTCCTATATGGACTCACACCTTTCTCCTGACTCCCGTTCTATGGACCAAATAGGACCTGAGTCGTAAGTTTGTGAAAATGAATAGAAGTATAGTTTATTCAAAAGAAATACATAATATAGATGTCACCATTGATAAAACACATATCACATTAAAAAAATTGTAAAACCGAGTGCACATTTTTTCTTTTTTAAAAAATACAGGACAAAAAAAATATATAAATGTTCCAAATCAGTTAAAACACTAAAAAACCAACACCAACAAACCTAGGTGTCACATGTACACATCAAAACTCCTGCCTATACAAATCTACCCAGTAAAATGTGTAAAAAAACAACATAATAAACCCAGTGTATAGCAACATTATGGTTGGTAGCACCTCATAAACCAGCCTTTGTTTGTTTTCGGAGGTTCCCTATTAGTGGACTGTCAGCTAATTGCCTACCCCTCTAACGGCTACTAGGGTGACTGTAACCACTCACTTGGTTGATGAACAGTACCTTTCAAGCTCAGGGTACTTTTATGCCCGACATGTTTTGTTCATATAAATTAATAACAATAATTCAATGAACTTCTTCAGGGGATCCACAAAATGCCCGTTATACACATATAACAAAAACATTTTTTTGTAACAACAATTTATTTGCAGGAAGTGCTATCAAGCCGCTGTGGAGGTGAGGACAATCCAAGCGTTGAATCCACTTCCAAGTTATGAAGAAAAAAAGTATATGCAACCAGCTTGGAAAGGAGAAAGGAATGGAGAGAACATAGGAGAAAAAAACAGAACAGAGATCAGAGTTAATTACAAATCTCTATTCAGCTTACTAGGTTAACAATAGCCTAAGTAAGACTTACCACGAAATTGCCACCATGTGGTCAATACACAATAGTTCTGGTAATCAGGGGAGCATCTCATCTGTAGACGATGCACACATACTATCGAACCAAGAGAGAGAAGAGAAAAGAGACGGACATCAGTACACAGAATGGTGAAATGCAGAATGTCATTCAAATCTGGTCAGCCACGAACTGTGGCCATTCCTGTCCGTAAACACCAAAAATATGGGGAATATTGCACGCAAGGACTACTTTCTTCTAAAGCTAGGTATCACCCATTGGTTGAAACCCCAAGCCCGTGCCTTAACTGGAGGACCTGTGTGAATAGACAGTGGATAGTGAATAATAACAAATCGACTCAGTCTCACCCGGGTGTATCGCACATGCCTAATGCCCGTGTGTCAAACACATGCTTTAAGCTATAGGGTGCAGCTCAATAATTATATCTCACGCTTCGCGATAGACGGTGGGGGAATTCTATCCCAGTAAACTCAAAACCGCATATACTGGTACGGCGTCCACTCATGGACCGGTGCTGTTACGTTCCGGACAGCAATCACTTCATTGAACTCTAAAACCAACAGTAAAGCAGCAGGACATAAGTACTCCCCCCCAAGTACCGGTAGTGACCCCTTTGTGGGTCAATGGTGGAAGGAAGGAGTATGGCTTACCAGGTTCTGGTATAAAAATACAAATTAATGCCAGACTCGTCCGTGCGCGGTGTGACTCCTGATCGCGTCTCCCGACCTTGCGTGCTGACAGCTGATCCGGAAGTTAATATCGGGGGTATGGGCGGGGACACCGAATCACGTGACCGGTCAGGTGTTGATCGAGCATACGTGTCCGAATCCAACCATAGCATGGAGATGACAACAAACTTCGGGTAAAACCGAGTTAGGTGATGTCAAGCCCTGTGGACACGTGAGCGGCGCCCGCTGCCTCCTGTGTCCTACGACTGATTACTGCCTCTGCCATGAAAGGCACGTACTCGTGATGTCTCGGAGGTACAACAAAGTGGCCTGCCCCGTTACAGCGCATGGTGGGTGTGCATATGCTCTATGGGACAAAAACAGTGGATCAAGCCTTTATCAACCTGGGCATCTGCCTAGCTAATCGCCCGCATATCTGGAGAGTCGTCAACAGATATAGCTAAAATCTCCATACCACGTGACCCTGAGTCCAGTTTCATGCACGTCGCTGGTAAGGTAAGTCATGCGCATAAATCCAGGGAGGGCATACCCCAGTGTCTCGAGTGAACGGTACTTGCCCAAGGGAGTAGATCCTGGAGACAAAGGAAGCCACCTATTGTGCTAAGCTCCTATACCCACATGACGTGGACAACTACCTAAGTTGTTAGACATACTGTAACCCCAGTTAGTCTGTTCATTGAGGCTGACTTAGTGAGGAATATTAACCATTGTTCTTTGAACAACAGTTTATCAGTAGTATTGTTATTCCTTTTAGACCTGTTACTCTGCCACAATACGGTCCACTGTAATTCCTCCAGACCGTGTTCCATCATGACAAAATGATTGACTAGCGGGGCTAAGAGATTTTTCTTTTTAATACAACTCCTGCGCTCACTGATCCGGCACTTGATTTTACGCTCTGTCATGCCTATATAAAGCCTCGGACACGGACACCAAATAGCGTACACTACATCAGTGGAATTACAATTGGTGAACCCAAGGCCATGTAAGGCCAAGATCGACCTCTTTGGTGTGCTTGGTATATTTGCAAATGACACAATGCCCGCACAGCAAATGCCCCATCATGACTGGCAGGCCCCAAGCTTCAGTAACACTTTTCTCTCTTCCTTGTTTCACCACAATGTCATTTCTAGTGAGCAATTCCTTTAAATTAGGTGCTCTTTTGTATGCACACAAGGGGAAATCAAGTGAGCATTCGCCTTCCGTCAAAATATGCCAAAGTTTCCGTATTAGTTTGGTTATTTGGTAGGATTTGGAACAAAAGGTGCTTACAAACACGATATTCGTGTTAGTGAGACTCCTTTGACGATATTCTAGGAGGGACTCCCTGTTGTTGTTCTTCGCTCTTTGAAAGCTCTTTTCACTATCTTAGGAGGGTAACATCTGGCCTTCAACTTAGATTTAAAAAGTTCTGCTTCGTCAAACACGTTTGGTTGAGAGTGCTGTTCCGTTTCAACGCAAAAATTGACCAAAGGGTAAATTCTTACGCGTGTGTCTTGGATGGCAACTGTCGAATTTGAGCAAGGTATTTTGGTCAGTGGGTTTATGGAACAGACTCACCTTGAGTAATGTTCTAGTCGAGTCGACCTCGATGGTAATGTCCAAAAAATCTATTTTGACTTTACTACTAGTGCTGGTGAATTTAAGGAACTGATTTCTTTGATTGATCCATTGAAAGAACTCAGCAAACGATTCTTCAGTGCCATCCCAGACTATGAGGATATCGTCTATAAACATTGGGTATCAAACACAGTCAACAGAATGCTCAACCTCATTCCAAAATGGCTTCTGCACTTCGACTATCTGATCGCTGTCTACGCAGGGAGTCTAATTCTATTGGTACCTATTTGGGGGGCTTCTGCCATTTAGCCATTGAACGTGGTTCGTCTAGCTAGCTTCCAGGAATCTACAATGCAGGCTACGCCCAATAGGAACAAGAGATGTGCTATTTTTAATCACCCAAGATGTACTTTCCTTACCCGCAATCAACTCAGTAATCGTACTTGTGGTGTGCAACCTAGCATCTGAGATACGAGAGATGTAGTTATCTCTGCTACCCCAGCGTATACATTTGCAAAGTCGGGCATTCCCACATCATCGATAGCAGAGATATAGTTGCATGCACTACCACCGCAAGCAGTTTTTTCAGTTGGGCCTTCCCACATCATATACCAGTAATCGGTCTCAACAACAGAGGATAGAAGTAGTTTGGCGAACTATATGCCAACAGTGCGGAGTACGGCCAATGCAAAATATTATTTTTAACCACCTCAAGCGTACATTTTGAGACATTGTACTACAGCCATGCATGTCGGTAACCATCATTTCTCATCTAAAAGTGACTGCAGGTACAGCTCCCCAAGACAATTTCACTTTACGGTTTTTAATAGGGTCATAGGGGAATCGACTCCGAAACTCTACAGTGCCAATATCGTGCCAATATAATTTTTGCAAGATCCCATCTCAAATCAATCTCCCATTCTCTGCAATCCAGTTTGCTCCTACGGTCCCCTAATAATCACTGATACTATGGCAGACAACAGGTTCCCAACCCATATTGGCATATGGGGGAAATAATCACTTACTAATTCATCAAGCTGCCATTCGATGGCAAGTCTATCCACATGTACAGGAGGGCGGAGTGACCTCTGACGGGCCCATAGGATCAGAGCTCACCCTCGAGTACTTTGAGACGAGATAGCTGCACCTGTAGCTGGATGGGGTGCGGGATTCTCTTACTCCAACACTAATCAATAAGGACAAGTACAAAAAACGGGGAAACATGGGAATCAACAGTGATGCGATCGCCCGTCTCGCTTCAACTCCCAACAATCTTCATTCAAACTGTAATAGTTATAGCAAAAATTTGTCATCATTGAGGTGTAACACTCATAAGTTTGTCATGCAATTCTATTGGTTGGAAAAGGTAACTTAAGTATAGGTGCTATATCTGTATATGGTAACAGGGTGTGAGGATTGGATAACTCTTATCGGGTAGGCGTCTACGCCCTTCCCTCTACATTACTCATGCAAACGTCACTTACAAGTATGACGTCTCATTGGTTCTACTATCTATAGGACCTTAGATTATTTGGCCCACTGTAATTGGGCTGGCTACGACCCTAAGCATAAATCTCCACTTTAATTAGCAGCATGCAGAATGGTCACCCAGATGCGGCATGCCCCATGGTTCACCCTGCCTCCCTTCCATCAATCAGTACTTTTGGGCTATGTGTCAATTAGTTGGCCGAGGATGGACTCGAAACTGTAGCTTCTTGTCAGGAAAAGTTATGGTCTCTTCTGCTTTTGGGTGACATCAGACTTTGGTACCTCTTTGCTCTCGGCTGGTCACATGTTAGTACGCCGTGAATCTGCTTCTTTTTCCTTCTATTTGTGCATTCAATTCTCTTTTAGGCCCGTCACCTGCCTGGGCCTCCTTATCTCGACCTTCGCGGGGCAGGCTGCTATGTTCTTGAGTTTCGATTCTCCGAAGTTACTGTCTGCCTCCCTCACTTGGTTTGACCTCGACTTCCCAGGCACGAGCTGCCTCTTGCTGAGTTTCGATTCTGGCCTCCCGTCTTGCCTTGGCTGGAACATGAATCCTGGCCTGTTTTTTTACCCTTAGTACCCTGGGTTAATTTTGCTATTGTATAAAGCGGACCTGCACTTATATAACGTGCTTCGTTGAGGTAGATATATGGTTGGCGCTTGCCGCTCTATTTTCTACTAAGCATTGCAAGCCACACCGTTTTCTTAGCTTCTTGCGTTCTAACCCTATGTACAGGCGTTAGCTGGTTGCATACTTTCATCCAGCATTATAGTTCTGTTTCTTTGTATTTCAATATTGTCTCTTCTCCTAAGTCTAATACATTATTTTCGTGCATTTCGTCTTTGTGTATCACCCTTTTGGTTGCTGTTTCTTTCATCTGTGAGTCTGTCCGGGCCCTTGTGTCGTCACCATTCGCCTTCAATTAAGGCTCTTTGGGTCTCTTCTGGGACAGTTTGTAAGTAGTCTTCATTTCGTGTCAGCTGCTGGTACGGTTCTCTCAATGGGTATCTTACTGCCCATGGTTGTCTGGTTATTGGCACTTCAATAGGTATTGCTCTTCTGATGGGCACTGGGCAGAGCCCTAGTGTGGCTCTCTGCTAGTTTATTTGCTCATCAAAGGTCACATATCTTGGCGTGTAGGTTCCTGGTACTTCAAAATGGCTGGCTGGAGTGCAGGCCATATCTGGGTCCTCCTCTACACTCCCCCCTCTGGTCGGTTCATCAACCACTTCTGCTTCCTCCTTTGGATTCGTCTTACTTGGTTCTTCTGTATCCATTTCTTCGTCTTCTGGGTTTGTACATGATGGTGTGAAGGAGTGTATCTTTGGAGTCCATATTTTTATCACTCCTTTCAAACTTCCTGCTGTTTTTACATGTTCGTCTTTATTCCAGGTCATTATCTGGCACTGTCCATTTGGGCTACAATAGATCCACTTTCCTTTATATTTTCTTTGTTTCCTGGGATACATAAACTTTGTTCCTTCTGGCGCATACACGCTGACCTTCACAAAGTCTCTTATTTCATCATCAGTCAGGTCTCTGGGCTTCCATCCTGGTTTGACATCGATCATGATCTTCATCCCTATGGCTTTTTTCACAGTTTTCTGGCATTGCGAGATTATTGTTTTGATAACACAAAATCCTAGTAGTATCATCAATAGCAGGGCTCCCAGGAACTTGAATATGTCTGCCATCCATTGTGGGATCCATGAGAATAGTGATCCAAACCAGCTGTCATCATCAACTTCGTCAGTTTCGTCGATCATCTGGTTCTGCAGGTTTGTTAGCATACCTATGGGTTCTGTTAAAGTTCCATTTTCTTCGTCATGAGAAGGTGTAAATGTGCAACATGATTCTCCGATTTTTGCACAAAGACCTCCATCCATCGCTGTGATCATGTCAAGTACATATCTGTTCTGGAGATTCATCAGTCGGATCGCTCTAAACTCTTACTTGATCGCATTTAATCCTTTTATGGTTGTGTTGATGGTCTGTAATAACTCCCATCTGCTTCTTTGCAACCATTTGGTGTTGGCTCCAATCTGGAATCTTGGCATGAGGATTGTTGTGAACACCGATGAGGTAAGGCTGAACAGCCTGTGTTCATATGGGATTGCATGAAATGCTTCTTCTGATTTGGCACAAAAGTAATTTTCTCTCTTCATTCGGTATACCAGCCCCACAGATCTCCTTTTCCTCAGGTGAGCATCTGCTTTCGGGAAACTGTCAATATTCAGGTCACTTTTTGGGATCACTAATGCTGGAACGTGGACGTTCACTATTGTGCATATGCCTCCCCAGTTTCTCGGCAGCCTTATGTATGCTTTGGATCCACACACCCAATAATGATCCATAATTACTGCAGTTCTGTGAGTCATTCCTGGAGCTTCAAAAATTCGTCCACAGTTCTGATTTTCTCCCATCTTCCTTGTGCCATTGTTCCCGAAGCACAATTTCTGGCTTTCCAGTGGCACCATCTGCAGGGGTCATCCTCTGTCTTCGACCCATGTCAGTAATCTTGTGAGTTTTGGCCATAGAGGTTTGCACAACCTCTGTGAGTTTTCCAGGGGCGTTGCTAGGGGGGGGCTAAGGGAGCTATAGCCCCTGATCTTTTGGTTGTAGCCCCGGATAAAATCTCAGGAGCTACAGCCAAAAGACTTGCTAGCCCCCAGTCCCAATAGTTCTGACATCAGCTTAGCCCCGGGTCTTTTCCAGACCTAGCAACTCCCCTGGAGTTTTCTATTGCTTCTTTTGCAGGTACCAAGGACCATCCATGCTCGGCAGATCACCACTCCTTCTTCCCATCCATCTGGTGAAAACACTGTTCCCCAAATCTGCATTTGGCCTCTGTTCTTCCGAATTTGGGCCTCTTCTGGAGTTTTTCTTTGGACTTTCAGTCTCGGGTTTATTTCCCATCTTATTCCTGCTCCTTTAACTTCAGGCTTTTCATACCTGATCACGTGATTCCTAGTATGAGCTCTGTTTCTCGTCTTAATGTCTTGAACATAATCATCTTCATCGGGGTAATCCTTTTCAGTTGCCCATATCAATGAGGCATCCCTCCCCATGAACTGGCCTCTGGTGTCGAACATTGCTACGTGTGACAGACAGTGTGCTGTCGGGACATCAATTTCTACAGCCACGAAGATCTTGGATTTCCCCATGCTGTATGGTAGAAGTGCACAAACGAAGCATTCTCCTTCTGAAGTACGTCTTCCAACTTCTTTCATGTGCTGTCCAGGTAGTTGTTCAGTTCATTGTTATCTTCATGTGTGCTTCTCTTTATTCTTAGTGTCTTCCTGTAGTTTGCTATAACTGCATCCCTAAAAGCGTCTGTATGGTTTTTCCTTGCTGGAGGACTCTTGGGCATTCTGGTCCAAGGTGCAGGACTCTTTATCTGCACCGATGGGGTAGATGGAGGTTTTGCAGTTCTCTCCTTCTCTTCTTGCATTCTTTTTCTGCCCTGTATAAGTGCCTTTATCAACCACCAGCCTGTCACTGGTCCAGTGTATGGCTGCATCGTAGGCCTGGTACTTGTCCCTCGTGTCGGAGCGGTGTGCTTATCAATACAGTCGCTGTGGTCTTATTTTTAAGTTCCTCATGCAGTTTCCTTACTTTAGCTATGTACGGAAATAAAAGATGTATTAACATTTGTGTCTTTGCAGTGAGTTTTTCAGCAGCCGGTTCTGTCTTCTTAAGGGGTTCTGATACGACTGCTTTCGTTGGTCTTTCTCTTGATTCTTCTCGGTTTCTCTCATTATTTTCTGGGATTGGTTGTTCGGTAGGCAGTCTTATCTTCTCTGTTGCTTTCGTTTGCGGCTCTGCTGCTCTTGCCATCTGGCCTGGTTCATGTGCATTCAGTGTGTGTGTGCGTGTAGTTGTCAGTACCTTGTCTTCATTTTTTTCGAGCCGACCCTGTCTCCGGCTTTCCTGCTGCTTTGTTACCACAAGTGTGTGTATACCATTATCAATCACGTTCATTTCAAGTTCATTTACTTTACCATCAGATTTTCTTGGGACTGCAATAACTATATAGGGCCTGGGTGTTTTTGTGGGACTCATGCGTACATCATCAGGTGGGTGCACTGAAATTGGAACGCTTCGTGCACCAATAGAAAATGCAGTTCTGATTGTCAAAGACAGCAAAATTATGATAAACACAATGCATAAATACATAATAGTACGGTAAGTAAGGCGGCAGCATTTTCTCCCAGAGAAGCGAGAGTGCCCCTCTACTTGTGGGAGGACCAGGTTGCTGTTCTGGGCCCCCATCTCGATCATTTACCAAACGTCAATGTTATTGTTTTCTCTTGCTCAATGTTGTTCCTTGAACAGCTTGTGTCATAAAGTGTCACATGCTTCACAAGTGTCCCCCCTCTTGCGGAAGGTAATTGTCTCTTGATACTGGATACAGTTCTTATGGTACTCCCAGCTACTATGGGACAAATAGATTAGGATACTACTCCCGATAAGTCACCTTTACTGTGCATGTTCAAAGTAGGTGAGTTCCCAGTCCAGCCCCCGAATCTGCTTCAGTCCTGAGGACATGCTGGACACTGATCAAATTTGAAGAAATGGTGAAAATATCAACAAATACAACAAACAAAGGTTTTGATTCTGCTTCCTCGATCTGTGCCTCGGCGGAAATATTCTTCAGAATCTCCTCAGATACTCTCTCTGAAAGTTAGAAAGCTACACTTGTAACATTATGCCATGGAGGAGAATTCCCATCTCTGCGATATTAGCTGGATCTCTGATGAAGGTGAGGACATCAACCTCGATAGGTCTCCCCACCATCTCTGGAAAGTCAGTGACTAGGTGAAAAAGGACATTATGTGCCAGTCTGCTGTCTTCGGGTGACAGGGACATTTGCCCTGCCTTGCTGGGTTCAGGATTATAGGCTCTTATCTTGCTGGGAATAATGCTTGCACTGTCCGGCTGCGTAGAGTAAATAACTAATTTTGTTCAGCAATTGGCTCAAATGTTCAGTGTTTGCTGGATCTCGAATAAATATCAGAGTGTCTGTTGTTCTCCCGACAATAGATGGACAGTCTTCGATTATGCGAAAGAAAAGCGTATTGATGAGTTCGTCTAGAATCGTCTGCGGTGGAAGCATTTGTGTCCTTTTCACTGTACTCCAGGAGTACAATGAAGGCTTCCGCAATGACAGTAAGCAGGTGCCAGATTACCTTCTCGCTGGCAGGATCTTGTAGAAAGTCTGTGACACTGGTGACCCTTCCCACCAGCGACGTATACGATGCCAATACTAAGTGAAAGTAGGTGAGAACGTCATTTGTGATGTCTCTACTGGGGGACACCATAAGTGCTGCCAAACAAAATCTTGGTATAGCATGAATCAGGATACTGTATTTCGCTTTCAATGTAAAGGTCCTTGGTCAAAGTTTGTTATAGTCTTTTCCTCAACAAGGCTTAAGTGTGATTTGTTCAAAGGTTTGTGTCATCAACGTGCTGTGGCTTACATGCGCAATTATCTTCTTCACCCTGCAACTAGGATGCACAGAGTGTCCGTTTTTATGTCCTTGTCCTCTTTTTTGCTTAGAGGGAATGTCCAATTTAAGCCACAATTTGCAAAAGGGGTCTTTGTCCTGCTTTACTGCTCATGCGTCCTTCTTCCTCGTCATGGATCTCGTCTGCACGTGCTGTGGTTCTTCCCAGTTGTCTGTGGTCTCTTCGCGGTGGGGTGCAGGCAGGGGGCTTTCTCCGATATAGGGCTTAATGTCATTGAGAAAAATCCATGCTCCCCTGCCTAGTAGTTTCACAGCTGATGGAATGCAGTCCTCCACAATGAAAGGACCATTGACTCTTGGCTCGTCCCACTTTTTCCTTGTATGGCTCTTCACCAACACAGCATCTCCAGGGAAGACGAGTGGAACACGTAGACCTTGAGCTGGGTCTGTTGCAGCGTCCCCTTCTGTGTTTTGTGTTGTGCTGCACCCTTTTCGTCGTCGCTGCAGCTGGTCTGAAATTACAGTAAGGCTGGATGTCATGCAGTTCAGGTACTTTTGCATTTCGGATCCCAGGAGCTCTCGGGTTGGCTGAGCATCACATCTAGCTCTATCTCGGGGGGTAAGGGGAGTCTTCATCCTCCTCCCTGTGACTATCTCATGTTGCTTAAAATGATGGTCGGAGCCTGGTTGGTTCTGAAGAGCATACAATGCCAATGGAAGGCAGTGCAACCATCCCCTCTTTAGAGTGAGCTTCAACTTGGCTATCCTTTCATTTAGCAAGCCATTGAGCCTCTCACAAATCCCATTACCTTCTGGATGATACGCCGACGAGAATTTGTGCTTTATACCAAGCAACAAGCTAATCTGTTCAAAGACTGCATTTACAAAATGAGACCCATTATCGGATCTCATCACTTCACACACCCCCCACCTAGGGAACACTTCCCTCACTAGGAATGTGGCCGCACAGGTAGGGTCTGGGTGTGTAAATGGACCTGCTTCTATCCACCTAGAGAATGGACACACCACAACAATTAAGTATCTGTACCCGTTGCATACTTGAATCATGTCGACGTAATCGACATGCAGATAAATAAAGAGCCCATTGGGCCTGGGGATAACTTCTCTCATTACTTTTAAAGTGTGCCCAGCGGTGAATTGCTGACAGATATTGCAGTTCACCCTAAGGAATGCAACATGCTCAGCTAAATTCGGTATTAACCAGTCTTCCGCGAGCGCTGCAAGATTCTCTTTTGACATATATATTGGGTAGTGTAACTGTTCCAACGCTATTTTTAGTAAGGCTACAGGCATTACTGGTTTACCAGTGCTGTCCTGCCGCCACAATCCATCAGAAGGATTTAAGGAACACCCCCAACACTCTCCACCTGTCAAGGCATTTTCTTTCACCCTGGGGATTTCATCATAGAATTCTTCATAGTTTGCACAGTCATGTATCGGTTCTCCTTCAGTGACTGGCTCTGCTATGAACGTGGCTGGGTTCACTGTTCTACATCCGATTATTTGATGGATGGATTTGATATGATCACTTCATAAGCAGAAGCTCTCTGAGATGTCAATGTGCCTTTTGGTTTCTCCAAAATGGCAAATAATGAGTGCTCGACATATAACGTCATGGAACACCCCATTACAATGGTTGTCGCCTTCTCTATGGCGAACACTGCAGCAGCTAAACTTTGTTCGCATGGGAATTGACCTTTCATAACTGGGTCCAGGTTCCCACTGTAATATGCCAGGGGCTTGTACTCCAACGAGGTTCTTTGAGCGAGCACTGCCGTCATAACGCTGCCATCTGTGTGCAAGAAAAGGTAGAATTCCTCTGCATAATTAGGAATTCCGAGAACTGGAGCAGTACAAATCGTTCTCTTGAGTTCTGCAAACCCTTTTTCCATCGCCTCAGACCATTCAATCTTTTCCTTTGTCACCTGGGCCTTCTTTAGGGCCTGAAGTAAGGGCTTAGTATACAAGCTGTAATCGAAGATCCATGCTCTAACATAGTTGCACAGGCCTAAAAAGCTCTGCATTTGCTTTATCGTGTGTGGTTTAGCCGTGTTCAGAAAGGGCCGAAGCAATATTGGAGTCACATTCTTTCCTTCATGTGAGATAAGCTGGCCTATGTACAGCACTTCCTGTTGACAATATTGTAACTTTTCTTTGTCATCCTTATAGCCTTTCTCAGCCACTATCGTCAGTAACTGAACAGAATCGAATCTGCATTGCTCTTCCGTGGTCCTGCAGATTAGAATGTTATCCACATATTGCAAGACGACACTTTCTAATGCAATATTGCTTAGGTCCATCTGTAGGACTCTATTGAAAATGGACGGGGACTCGCAGTACCCCTGTGGCAGCCTCGTCCTTTTCAGACATATTTGTCTGAACGTGAATGACGTCAGATCTTGTGAGTCACGGTGCAACGGGATTGAGAAAAAAGCATTTTTCAAGTCAATCACTGTGAAATATTTTGCCTCGATGGGTATATTACATAGAATTGTAGATGGATGAGGGACTAAAGAGAACTCGGCTTCAACATTATCGTTTAATGCTCTTAAATACTGTATTAAACGTAAAGACGCTCCCTTTGATTTCTTGACAGGATAAATCGCTGCGTTACATGGTTACTCTGACGTCACTAAGATGCCCTGGTCCATCATGGCAGAAATTGTCTTCGCAATCCCTTCATCCGCCTCTCTGGACATGGGATATTGTCGGGCTCTCAGTAAAATTGCTCCAGGTTTCAGTTTAATTTTCACTTCTCCCACCCCCTTGAGGAGGCCTAAGTCATAGGGACCTGTAGTCCATGCTGAGACAGGTACTTTAGCTATTTCCTCATCAAAATATTCCGGACGCTTCAGCCCCAACATCATTCTCTGAGGCACTTCTCTCCTGATCATTTTTACCCAAAATACGAGACTCACTTCCACCCTTGTCTCTTCCGAGTCTGGTTGCTCTTCAAACAGATCGTCATCGGTGACGTCAGTTACTCGATACCCTTCTTGTCTGCCTTCATCATCGCAGCCTTCGACCAATGCTACTTTCCCTCGCACTACTGCAGCATGTATCATCAAGGGAAATACTTGTCCCTCCTCTTCATGCATAGGTATTCTTGGTCTGAATAAAAACTCATCAGGGGTTCTCATAGTTCTAACTGGAAGGCCTGGCAATCCTGCCATAAGCACACGCACGCCATATGCGAAAACCTCTGGCTCTTATGGTATAGCTCTCATGGCTATGTGTCCTGAGTATGCTCTGATCATTTCACATACATTTGAGTAATGCATCCCCGGAGTGGAGCATATTATGCCCTCCTCCGTAAACGAAATCGTCATGTTCAATTTTGTCATTAAGTCTCGACCCAAAATGTTTACTGGCATCTGACGTGAATACAACAAAGGTACATTCATTTCGCACTCTCCCACGGAGACTGGGAGTGCATCTGTAAAGGGAACTCGACTGTGAGCTCCTGTAAAACTCTGAGTATCTATGGCCTCGCCGGACAAGGAAAACTTGCCTTCTCGTAGGCACGAGTGTGTTGCACCTGTGTGAACTAGGAGGGAATATTCTTTACCCCCTATAACGACATATAAATTCCCTATGAGGGTCTGGTGTCACTGATAGGATAGAGCACATCAGGGTTCCCAGTGAGCTGTCCTAGTTCATATATAAGTTTGGCCCACTGTACACCTGCGGATTTTCTCCATTCTGAGTGTTGCCTCCCCTTCCGGAGTTTATGTTCTGAGAAGGTTGCGGTGGTGCCTGATGGGATTGCCCTTGTGGTAAAATTCCCATGTTCGGTGGTTGAACCCCTTGTTGCGCACCTTGCTGCACTCCTGGCGCTTGCTGCTGCACCATGTGATTCTGTGCACCGCCCTGTTGTGAGACTGCAGGGTGATTCGCCGTGCCTGCTCCCATTCCTTGGCTATTTTGCCACGCGCCTTGACATCTGCATGTGCACGCCAAATGCCCTGTCATTTCACACAGCCAACATACTGGCAGTGGTCAGATTATCTGTCCATTTGACATATCTGGATTACCCATTTGCATGTTTTGAAAGCCTCTTTGTTTACCTTGGAAACCTCCCTGATTGCTCTGCCATCCTCTTCCTCTAAATCCTCTTCCCCTCGGGTACATTCCTACATTTCCCTGGTTGTTCTGCTGTGGATTAGCCACTTGCGCATGTTTTGTTCAGCTGGGTTAGTTAGCATGGCTCCTTCGAGAGCATACTTTGATAATTTCTTTTGCACCAGCTTCGCTTCCTCACCCTTTCGAGTTGCCTCCTTTTTTCAATTTTTTTCTTGTAACAATCTACAGTAATGTGTGATAGTTAGCTGTATTTCAGCCCAAGGTTTAGCTTGAACTCCTACCAATTTCTTGAGCTGTTTCTGCACTGGTTCTGGCAACCTTTGGCACAATATGTGGTAGAACACTGGTATAGATTTCGTCCAAGATTCATGCGTTTCGAGTATCCATGTGTCTTGAAAATTCTGGATATAAATTAACGTATCTTCCTTCATTTTTTGAGTGATTATGGCTCCCATATCAGAAGTGTCTGGGTAAAGCACTCTTAGTGCTTTCCATACTACAGCTCTGCAATTGTTAAATGGCACTCCGTCCTGTGCAGTGTTAATTGTGGTTATACCAGGGTACCCTTCCCGTGTCCACACATCGCCTGCTCTCTCACCAAGTATGGTGATCAGGAGACCTTTAATGTCCCCTATAGCTAGCGTGACTCCCCCTGTCATTTTTTCTAACTCATGTATCCACTTCCCGGCTCCCGATGTCACCATTGGAAGCTTATTTTTCAGGTTTTCACGATCCATGTGTGGCCATGGAATATATTGCAGTCTTGCTCCCCCCTTTTCTAGTAGCGGAAATTGGAATGCACAGCCTTCTTTCTCTTCTCTCATAGCTCTCCTGCCTATCGCAGGGGTAATATTCCTGTCTCGCCGTCTACCTGGCAATGTCCTCAATCTGTCTACATAGGCTGGTGACGACACCCCCCTCTGACCATGGGGTGTTCCTTCATGCCGTTCAGACTGTGCGGCAGACTCTGATGTCCTTGAGGCTGGGCTGACTCCCTAGCATCTGACTATCGTACCCCTTTGTCCCTTGGGAGCCACCTTTCGCGCCGTCTCCCTTCTTCATTTGCCTCGCGCTCCGTCTCCTCTCCGGATTCGGACATTGATTGTTCCCAATTCACGTAACTCCTTGTGTCATCATCGTTTTTACAGATTTCTAATCTGTCCAGGGACAGCTTCCTGCTCCCACTACTTCGGGTGACATCCTCCCTGTCATATAACTGAGTGCTTTCCAAGCGCTCGTCTTCCCCCTCTCCTTGGGATATTTGGTCTAGCCCCATTTCATCATATATTTCATTGATCGTTTCCCCGATGCTTCTGGTGTCGAAGTCATCTTCAATATTTGCCTTAGACGTACCTGGTACTGAGTCGTACGTAGGAAAGAATTCTTAAATGTCCTCCCAGTATACCACTGGAACGAGTTTTTTAACTTCCCTCTCCAAATATTTGCGATCGCGTGCCCTCTGTCTACGCTTACGTTCAATATCATCATCAAATTCTTTGCGTTTCCTCGCCTCTTCTCTGACCTTATCTTCTTCCCTTCTCCTTTCATTTCTACATTCATCTGCCCTTCGAACTTCCTCATCCCTTAGTCTCCTTATCCTCTTTTCACGTACCCTTTGCTCTTCTTCTAACCTTTGCTGTTTCTGTCTGTCGTGGTCACAGGCTGCTCTCTGTTTGCGATCAAGCTGTTGTTCTTGCTCTTCATGATATAGCTGTTCTCGCCTCAGCCTATCTTTCCTTCTTATCCTTTCATCCCTTAACTCCTTTTCTTTCTCCTTTCTCTGTGCCTCATCTAACCTCTCTTTAGGTCTCACATCATCACTTCCTTTCCCATCGAATTTTAATAAGATTTGTCCTCCCATCCATTCATCTTTTGCAAATGCTATCTCATCAGTTCTGTCTTCACTTCCTTTCCATTTCCTTTCCTCTCTCTCCTTATCGAGAGATGCACTAGTCTGTGCCTGATCCTTTCATCATCACGTCTCTCTTTGTCCCTCGGGACTGCGGAGGTAAGATTCTGGTCCTGATCCTTCCCTCGATTTTCATCACTACTGTAAGTAGGTGACTCATAGGCGGGGTTGCTATACCCTGTGGCTGCTTTAAGCTCTCTCAATGGGTAAAGTCCCTCACGCTTACTTCCCTCGGATTCTGTTTCAGGCGGGGCAGGTGGCGTGGTAAGGGCGTCTCACCCCCCTCCGTGCATATATTTAATATCCAGTCTGCAGGTGGTTCTTCCTCCTTTAACTCTTTGAACATATTCCAGAGTTGTAGAAGAGCAAGGCGTTTCTCTAGCTTCTTGCCTGTGTATGTGGCATGCAAGTACGTCGTCATATGTTGTAAGACGGCTTTAGATAAAGACCCATTTTGTGGCCACGGCATAAACATCTTGTGGCCGGTACCCTTAACCCACTTGGTGCTATATTTCTTAAGCTTGGGTGCGTGTTTCGGCAGTTGCTTACATAAGTGTGCTAATGAAGTAATGTCTTCCATGCTTAGATCTGTTTCTGTTCCTCTTATACAACACTTTTTAATGCTTTCATGCAACTTTAACACTGCCAACAATATGAGCGAGCACCAAACAGTGCAAGCTCCAATCCAATCATTTCCCACCAAAATCTCTTATTTCACCAGTTTACTTAAAACCATCAATTCATATGCAATTCCTTCTCAACTATTGAATCGCGTAAAAACCTGATCAGTTCTGAACAATAAACAACAAAGATTTTTCTTTTACATGTGACACACAACAGAACATGTACGACAGACAGTTAACAGACTAGACGGACACCAGCTGGCCACAAATATCTCTGCCTCTAATCATAACCCCTACATGGAGTTTAAACGAACCCCGTTCACAACGTCTTTAAACGTGGTGGTAGCATAGTCGTCCCCTATTATGTGGGGCTCTGAGTTCACGTTTCTTCTGACCGCTATATTAAAGGGCAGGAATAAGGTGAATCCTCTCTCTTCTCAGGTGTCTACCCCGGTAACCTCTCTCTTGTCAATTATTGTCGAGTCATTATCCCCTTATATATACAGTCTTCTCTACTTCTGACTATTTTATTTTTTCCACCTCCCTCCGTTACCTTTTCCCTTTACTTGTTCTAAAGCCTATGACATTTGTCAAAGCACTCAATTTTTTCGTTCACTCACCGTTCGCATCGTTCCTCTCTGGACCCTCGGGATCACTGCCTCCGTTACCGCCTCCTTCAGTTTTTCGCCTGATCCGCTGCCCGTAGGAATGGGAAGGGTTATGGTTTTTTTAAAACGGGTCCCTTCAGGCCCCACTGCAGTTTTGGAACAATTATACTACCCTTGTCCACGGGAAGCTTCACAGTCTACTCAGCCTAATGGTGAAGGACTTTTAATATTGCCAAAGACCTAGAGTTACTTCATGTTGACGGTCAATAGGTGTTTTATTTTAATCAATAGTCAATAATCAATAGTTGATGGTCATAACCATCCTCTCCGCTACCAAGTGTACAGGAGGGCGGAGAGTGAACTTTGACGGGTCCATAGGATCAGAGCTCACCCGTGAGTACTTTAAGACGAGATAGCTGCACCTCGAGGTGGCTGGGGTGCGGGATTCTCTTACTCCAACACCATTCAATAAGGACAACTCAATGGTTTGGCAAAGGGAAGTCCGTTTAATGACAAGTACAACAAACGCGGAAACATGGAAATCAACAGTGATGCGATCGCCCGTCTTGCTTCAACTCCCAACAATCTTCATTCAAACAGCAATAGTTATAGCAAAAATGTGTCATCATTGACGTGTAACACTCATAAGTTTGTCATGCAATTCTATTGGTTGGAAAAGGTAACTTAAGTATAGGTGCTATATCTGTATATGGTAACAGAGTGTGAGGATTGGATAACTCTTATCGGGTAGGCATCTACATCCTTCCCTTTACATTACTCATGCAAACGTCACTTACAAGTACGACGTCTCATTGGTTCTACTATCTATAGGACCTTAGATTATTTTGCCCACTACGATTGGGCTGGCTACAACCCTAAGCATAAATCTCCACTTTAATTAGCAGCATGCAGAATGGTCACCCAGATGCGGCATGCCCCATGGTTCACCCTGCCTCCCTTCCATCAATCAGTACTTTAGGGCTATGTGTCAATTAGTTGGCTGAGGATGGCCTCGAATCTGTAGCTTCTTGTCAGGAAAAGTTATGGTATCTTCTGCTTTTGGGTGACATCAGACGTTGGTACCTCTTTGCTCTCGGCTGGTCACGTGTTAGTACACCGTGAATCTGCTTCTTTTTCCTTCTATTTGTGCATTTCATTCTCTTTTAGGCCCGCCACCTGCCTGGGCCTCCTTATCTCGACCCTCGCGGGGCAGGCTGCTATGTTCTTGAGTTTCGATTCTCCGAAGTTACTGTCTGCCTCCCTCACTTGGTTTGACCTTGACTTCCCAGGCACAAGCTGCCTCTTGCTGAGTTTCGATTCTGGCCTCCCATCTTGCCTTGGCTGGAACATGAATCCTGGCCTGTTTTTTGACCATTGGTACCCTTGGTTAATGCTGCTATTGTATAAAGCGGACACACACTTATATAATGTGCTTCGTTGAGGTAGATATATGGTTGGTGCTTGCCGCTCTATTTTCTACTAAGCATAGCAAGCCTTAATGTTTTCTTAGCTTCTTGCGTTCCAAACCTATGTACAGGTGTTAGCTGGTTGTATACTTTCATCCAGCATTATAGTTATGTTTCTTAGTATTTCAGTATCGTTTCTTCTCCTAAGTCTACTACGTTATTTTTGTGCATTTCGTCTTTGTGTATCACCCTTTTGGTTGCCGTTTCTTTCAACCGTGAGTCTGCCCGGGCCCTTGTGTCGTCACCATTCGCCTTCAATTAAAGCCCTTTGGGTCTCTTCTGGGACAGTTCGTAAGTAGTCTTCATTTCGTGTCAGCTGCTGGTACGGTTGTCTCAATGGGTATCTTACTGCCCATGGTTGTCTGGTTATTGGCACTTCAATAGGTGTTGCTCTTCTGATGGGCACTGGGCAGAGCCCTAGTGCAGCTCTCTGCTGGTTTATTTGCTCATCATACATCACATATTTTGGCGTGTACTTTCCTGGTACTTCAAAATGGGTATCTCGAGTGCAGGCCATAACTGGGACCTCCTCTACACACAACAATAGGTTTGCAAAAAATACTGCAGAGCATTGTATTGTACAGGCAAACTCCCCCTGCAAGACATGGTGAAACATACATGCTCTAAGGACACGCGTAGCACATCATATAAAGACACCCGTTGAATGTATAGAAGCACAGGATTAATTCTGGGACTTCAAAATGTCAGGCTTCTCAACTTGACCCATGTTACTACGAGCCTGTCTGTACTCTTCTGGAATTATTGTTTACATGCCTTTGTCTACCGGTGCTTGTAATTTCATTCTTTCCACTGTAAAGCTAAAAGACACAGCTTGCAGACATACATTTGGACATGCCTCGTTCTGGCATAGCAAGACCTGTTTTTTCTTTTCACACACACAAACACTCACTCTCTTTTCATCTCTCTCACTCTCCTTCTCTGACACAAAACTCACTCACCCACACAATCTATCCATTGCGCTCTCAATAACTCACTTTAGTTCTATTGCCCCTCTTGTCCTCTCTCAAACCCACACTCTCTCTCGCGCACATACGCACAGACACATGCATTCTCTACATTGCTCTCTCTCACACATATGCGTTCACTCCTTCCCACACTCTCACACATGCACACATACACTCAAACAATCTCACGCACACATTCACTGACTCTCTGGACCCTTACATATAATCTCTCACTCTCTTTCTCTGTCTCTCGCACTCTACCTCTCTCTCTGTAGACTGTATCGTTATCTCACTCATATGACATACACACACTTGCACCCTTTGGGCCTCATTGTGTGTTTACAGCCAAATACAATGACTGCCTCATTTTGGAGACCACACGAAATGGGGCAGATTTGATTGGGGTTCAGCATTGAAACTCTACATTTGGCCATGCAGTAATAGTGAAAGTAATACCATTACGGCCACTTTTTGACCACACCGTCAACCTCTTAATGAGTCCCTCAGACACATTCACCTTCTCTCATGTTAATGTTAATGTTAACGGACATTTGTACCGCGCACTATCACCACCGGAGTGGTCCCCTGGCGCTCTTGCGGCTCTGAAAGAGGAGGGGAGGTTGAGCTAGTGGGTGGAAGCAGGAAAAGTGCAAGAGAGCAGTGATGTGCTGTTGGCGGCCTCAGCACGGTGGGTCCGTTGGCTGGGCCTGGGGTGTTTGCAGCCGGTACTGTTGTGCGAGTCTATGTGTCTTTTTTGTTTTGTTGTTGCAATGTAGTGAAGTTTGTGCAGTTTGTTGTGCTGTAGGTTTTGGTTAGGTTTTGTCAGTGGAGTTGGTTAGTTGGCATCTCTATCCTGAATTGAGGCGCTGGGCTTGTGTAGTCTCCCCTGATGCGCCTGTCCTGATCTGGGTCCCTCTGACATTCAAGGTTCCTTACTCCACTGTTCCCTGCCTCTATCAGGCTCTCTCATAGCCTCACCTGTCCTCCCGTCATACTCCTGCGGCCAGTGCACCTGCCAATGTCAACAAGTCAGGTTGTGAGCTAATTGCCAATATCTCGGAAATTCCACAACATTGTGGTACCTGGTGGTAACTAAGGGGCGGGTGGAGTAGTTGACTCGGTCTCCGTGCGTGTCGTCTGAGTTCCAGTCTATCCGGTGTCACCCGTCCAGGTGCCGTGGGAGCTTTCCCGTCAATTTCTGGGGCTGGCCATGTCCTTTCCAGTTTAGTCATCCTTTTCTGTGTTTTGGTTTTCAGTTTGAGTCAGTGGTGTTGAAGAGCCAGGTTTTTAGCGATTTCCTGAATTTTAGGTGATCTTCTGTGTTTCTTATTTCTTTTGGGATGTTGTTCCAAGTTTTTGCGGCTAAGTGGTAGAAGGAGGTGCCTCCAAGTTTTTTCTTAAGGTATGTTTTGATTTCCAGCCGGACTTCGTTGCTTGATCGGAGGGGTCTTGTTGGTTTGTAGATTATTTTCTTTTGTAGGAATTCTGCTCCTTGTCCACAGATTGCCCTGTGCGTTATGCACGCACATGCACGCACACACATGCTCTCTCTCACACTCTTCTCTCGCACCCCCTCTCGCATCCTCCTACCCCCATGCCCTCTCGTTCCTCTGCATTACATAAGCCGCGGTGCACATTTTCTCATTGTCTTGTGAAGGATTCAGTTGAAATGCGGCACCTCCCCTTGATCGAAGCTCCATCTCCTTCCCGGCAGCCTCTTGACATTTCGTGCAATGACCAAAGAGCTTCAGTGCAGAATCCATTATTGCAGGCAGCTGTGCTTCTTTGACATCAAGAGGATGACGAGCTTTGACTGGCCACAAACCAAGAGGGGGCCTATGATTGGCTAATCGCCTCAAAGAGACACCTGTTAAAAGCCATGTCAACATTCTGCAGCAACACTCCCTCGTCTTGCAGCTGGCCTCCCCATCCTGCAATGGAAATCCCTTAATATGTGTTTATAGTCGATTTGGATTTTCAAATCTTTTGTCACCGGAGGTGACCTTTCAGGAATCACGGTGTAACACGAAACAATAATTACACAAATAATACATATGCCATTTAAGTGCCTACTTGTACTCCTCACCACTTTACTTCAGAAGCTGCCAAGATTACCTCACAAGATCCCTGACCTCTGGTAAATGCACGCAGATGGGAAAACACAAGGCTAGTGACTTCATCTGAGAGGATCCTGTTCCAGTGAGGCGTGAAATAATGTTTGTACACAATTACACTTTGCCATGAAAGGGCTGCCAAGGCAAAGCAATGGCCATTCCTATGTGAAATGTGCAAACTTAAAAACGTGATGTCTTGTGCATACCCAGTCATCATCTATGCCAACATGCCATTCAGGAGATGTTCATCCACTCCCCTGTTCTACTTTTCCAAACTGCAGTCGTCAATTTGTTATGGGAAAATTAAAACTACAAGTCCCACAATGCAATGTAAAACATGACTGCATCAGCATCTCCTGAATAACATGGAGCATGTTGGCATTCATGAGACATCGCAAATATCCTTGGGTTTGAGAGAATCATCTTAATTGGCTATTAAAATCCACAAGGACGATTTTGACTTTAAATCACTCCGAAATGCTTTTAACTGCATCACTGCTCTTTGAAGAAGGGGGTTAGGGAGAATACATCGCGGCAGAATTCGTCGAATTCGAATTTGCCTAATTTCTTTAGGCAAATTTGGCCTCAATTATATGTGGGGGGCTGTGTAATCATGACAATAAAGAAAAGGTGAGTTGGGGGCGGGGGCTGTGGGAGTCTCCCCCACAAATATTTGCAGCCATATGTAAAAAAGAAAAACAGAAATTCGACTAAATTGAGTTCGACAAAAAAACTCGACCAAATCACATAGAAACTGAAGAAGGCTGCAATGATCTCAAATCCTTTATAAAGCGATGTGATTCACCCATATCACGGGATACCCTGACTCCAGTCCTGGCTTTCTTTTTACAGCCAATTGCAATTTAGGTCTTAAATCCAATTCATTTATTTGACATGACCTTAGTATACAGCCCCCTTACAATCAGCTCTATGGGAGAAGCGCACAAGCAGAAAAGCATGAAGGCCAATGGAGCCTCCAAACGAAGACGCGACTCAGATGGGAGAAATCTAACCCGGAAGATATCCATACGTGGACCTTGAGAAGGGGCAGTCAATGTATAATGAGAAAACGAGAAATCACAGGGATGCAGTGGATTCAGAGGAATGTTAATGTTAAAGGTTATTTGTACCGTGCACTATCACCACCGGGGTGGTCCCCTGGCACTCTGGAGGCTCTGAAAAAGGGAAGGTGGGGGGGGTGAGTTAGTGGGAATAAGCTGGAAAAGTGCAAGAGAGCAGTGATGTGCTGTTGGCAGCCTCAGCCCCGTGGGTCCGTTGGCTGGGCTTGGGGGTTTTTTCGGTTGGTAGTCGTCGTGTGCTGTTGTGCAAGTCTATGTGTGGTTTGTTTTGTTGTTGCAGTGTAGTGAAGTTTGTGCGGTTTGCTGCATTTAAGGCTTGTGGTTGTGTTTGGTTTGAGTTTGAGCGGTGTATGCAGAGGAGTGAAATTGTTAGTGGGTTGGTTATTGATTCATGATTGCACGTTTGGTCTGGGCTTGGTAGGAGAGTCGTATATCAATCATTGAATAACATCTCTATCTAGATGCGACACAGGCTACGTTGACGATTCCAACTAAGTGCGGCATATGCTGACATTTACAATTCTATCTAGATGTGGCGCATGCTAAGCTTAGGAGTTCCCTCTGTGTGTGCACAAGCTAACATTCACAATTCCATCTAGATGCGAAGCAGGCTACGTTGAGGATTCCAACTAAGTGCGGCATATGCTGACATTTACAATTCTATCTAGATGTGGCGCATGCTAAGCTTAGGAGTTCCCTCTGTGTGTGCACATGCTAACATTCACAATTCCATCTAGATGCAAAGCAGGCTACGTTGAGGATTCCAACTAAGTGCGGCATATGCTGACATTTACAATTCTATCTAGATGTGGCGCATGCTAAGCTTGGAGCAGACCTACGAGCACTGGGGTATCACTGTGGCCTGGACCTCTGTGGCCTGCACGACAACGGCCCTGTTCCCCCCGGATTCCTCTGCATCACTAACCTCACAGGCACTCTTTGATCCAGCAAGAAACAGGGCTTACTTTTGTTTCCTTCATTCTTCGAATAACCATTGGTCCCTGTTCAGCCAATCCCACCACTTTATGGTAAGTAAATTCATGGCCTGAGCAAGTGGTCCCCAAGTCCAGTCCTTATGCTTCAAATCCAGTCCCTGTTTTCAGGATAGTCTCTCCCAACACATGTGAATACAGTAGATCTAAGTATGAGTTCTTTGCATTGTAAGTGGTTATCCTGAAAACCTGGTGTGGTTGTAGCTTCTGAGGATCAATGTTTGTGACCCCCTGGCCTAAAGTGTCAGCAATTCAGGATGGCTGGGAAGATTCAGACAGTGCATGGGAATCTCTCCCCGTGAAGCTGCCCAAACATGGCAGGTTTGAAGCACCAGCTGCCTTCCATCCCGGGAAATATGTAAAAAGTCATGCTTCAATACCTCTGCCCAAAAGTAGTTTCTTCATTTGAAATATAAATTTGAAGGATCAGTTACTTGCCATGTCTAACCCAGCAGAACAGTAAATACTGCCCCAGTACTGGTCTGCCTTCCCATAGCTGCCCAGATAGATGTTATGAGGCTTTAAAATAAAACAAGTTTGGATAAAATGTCTACCAACATGCCTTACTCACTACTAACTTCATTTTCCCAGGTGCTCAATCGAAGCTGCATTTACATGTTCTCATTCCGGGGACCGTTGCACCTGTTGTGTAAACCGCTTAATTCAGTCCAATATTACAATATTTTGATGCCTTTGAGGCAGCCTTTTGTAACAAAACCAATACTAATGTTATACTTATATATAGTGCCTCATGCCAGATTTCTACTGCTTCTGTATTAATAGATATGTCATTATTAACCTGTTCAATTGTACATAATTAATTGACCTTGGAAGGATAAAAGAGTGTCAGGCCAGGTCACTGAGATAAGTGCATACATTACCGAGCTAGTTACAAAAGCTATTAAAATAGATATGTCTTGACCTTGTGCGCTCCTCATGAATGCATGGTCATTATCTTATTTATTTATTGTTTGTTAGACGCTGATACAATAAGAATATGCAGTTTCAAAGTGCCCACAGGGCAGGGAGGGAGGGAAATACATTACATTACAACACAATATTTAAGAGCAGAGGGGGAAGAGGGAGGGGGACAAACATACTATGTCTTGTGAGTATTCAGAACGTGCAAGTGGAGAAAGGAAGAGAGAAGAGGGGTAAGTGCTGGGAGTCCGAGCCCATGGGACGAAGTGCTAGGAATGTATAGTGCTACACGACTTGGGCTGCGGGAGTTGCAAGTGCGAGTCTCCAGAGCGGAGGCAGTGTAGATGCAAGTGCTGTACAGAGACAGAAGCTGGGAAGAATTGGTTTGGGTGGTCAAGGCCCCGAAGATGCATAAGGGCCAAGGACACTGATTCAGCAACTGTGGGATTAGTAGAGGTGAGAGGGAGAGAAGGATGAGGAAAAGAAGAAAGTCTTAAGGAACTTCTGGAATTTGAGAAGATTCTGCTCAAGGCACAGGGGGAGGTTGTTCCAGAGGAGGGCGCCCACAGAGGAGAGGGAGTGAGCCCCTGCCTTCTGTTTTCTTAAAATGCTTTACACACAAAGAGTTGGTGCCGGAGGAGCAAAGTGGTCTAGAGGGATAGTATTTAGTAAGATAGGGCTGAAGATAGTGTGGTCCCCGGGCCCGGACAGCCTTGTGGATGATGCAGAGGGATTTTAATTGAATCTGTGCAGCAACCAGGAGCCAGTGAAGACTTTTTAGAGCAAGAGAGATGCGGTCCCTGCGTTTAAGGCCAAGGATAAGTCTTGCTGCCCTATTCTGGATAAGCTGCAGAGCTCGCAGAGTGGAAGAGGGAAGATTCAGGAGAAGGCTGTTACAGTAGTCAAGTCTAAAGAGAACCAGGGCTTGAGTCACATCGAGTCTCCGAGGGAAAGTGAGAAAAGGAAGAATTCCTTTGAGAAGGAAGAGCTGATAGTTGGACTTCTTGGCAATGTCCTGAGAATGGGGGAGGGAGGAAAAAGAGGAGTCAAAGATGACCCCAAGGTTTCTGGCTTCAGTTGAAGGTGCAGGGGGAGGGCCCAAGGTGGAAGGCCAGAGTGAAGGGAAGAAGGAGGGAGCGAGGGCCCCAATGGGAAGGATCTCAGTTTTACAGGCGTTGAGGCAGAGATAATTAATTGCGCACCAGGGCTGGATGGCAGATAGGCGGTCAGGGATGATGTAGGGTACAAGAGGGTCAGCAGGGAGTCTGAAGAAGAGCTCTGTGTTGTCTGCATAATGTTAAGACGGATTTCTGAACTCTGTCCTGGTGGCGCAGAAGTTCAGAAGGCCAACCTAATTACTTGGAACAGGGTAACCTCTGGACAAGCCAGACCAATCAAGGTAGCGATCGCGGCGGTCAAGACTAGGTCTCAAGAGGGGTGAGGGTGACTGAAAGCCCGCAATGAGCACACAAAGCAAGAGCGCTTACAAACTACTCCAAACAGTTGTTATATCAAAAATAGATACACATTTATTTTAAGGCCTTTAAAATAATGACCGTAGCGAGAAAATCACAATATCACAATATTAAACCAACACATACCATATCAACTCAATATATATACAAATACACAGTCGCAAGCGTTTAAAGCACGAAATATGTAGTCCACCTGAAAGGAAAGGAAAACAGGCAGTGCGATAACGCTTTAGACTCAGTTCGCCTTCAGAGGCACCTAACTAGATGGAAGTCCGAGCCCTGCGAAGAGTGGAGCCTTGTGCTCAAAGTACCTGCCACGCCGGTGCCAACGGGCAAAAGGGGAAGCTCTTCGGAGGAAGTCAGGCAGTTCGGGTTAGTGCACAGCAGAAGGAGAACAGGTTCTGCAACTCAAGCGCAGCCTCCACAGCGGGCAGAAGCAGAGCGCGAGTACGGTCAAGAGGGTGCTGTTTTTACACAGCAGGGAAAAGCAATGGGATACTGCAGGAGGGCGACCAGATCCTAGCTAAACTACTCACCGGTCCCCGAAGCAAGCAGACCCAGGCTTCTCCACGTAGATTCAGCAGCTGGCAGGCTCAGAAGAGCAGGGAACGCCTCGTAGTCGTGTAGAGCAAAAAGACGTCCCAATCGACGAAACCAGCACAGTTTGTTGCCGCAGCAGGACAACGGAGCGGCCGTGTGTATTCAAGCCAAATGTACACTCCTCCCTTCAGACTTGGGAACGCCAAGCGTACGAAGCGTGGGAGAGTGACCAGGACTCGAAATACAACACAACCTGGCGGCGGTTACAGAGCAGGACTCCCTTGTAAGCTGGTCAGTCAACTGGATGGCCCAGAGACACTTCCGAAGGCTTACTTGGCAGGAGATGATGAAGTCACCGGGAATAGCTGTTCCTGCTATTCCAAAGGTCGAAGCACCAGTACAGGCCTTCTGGTTCGATCCAAGGAGGAAAGGGCTTCACAGGACGACAGCAGTGCAAAGGAGGATTCCTTCAGCGGGTCACCAGCGATTCCTCGGTCCAGCCTCTTGGTTGCAGGATACTTGGCTCCTGTATTCCTTCGTTCGTGAGAACTCAGGAGATCGACATGGTAGTGGTGTTTCCAGCTCCCTCTTATCCACGGTTCCCTTCGCGCCAAAACGGAGGGGAGCCAATGGGAGATCCGCTCATCAACACACATACCATACGTGGACCAATCACGGACCACGGTGGTCCCAGGCATTCACACCACCCTAGACTCTCTGGCACCCAGGATGTGTATTGGGACCAGACATCCCAGCCCACACCCTGGAGGCACACAAACGACATGTAGAAGCCCGCGAAAGCAACCACGTTTCGCGGGAAAGTACATGCCCAAATAAGGAAGGCCCCGGGTCGCCCGACCTGGGGAAGGTGAAGGGAGCAAGACGGTCAGTGGACAGGACAAATGAGCCTCGTGGACTGGCCATTTTGGGAGCCAGGCCACCATTTTGGGTCCAGTGCGAAAAACGTGCTCAGAACGCCAAAAGGAGCTCAAAATAAACAAAACGATCGCTGCCACCATTCCAGTCCCTGAATGACTTGCACCGATCAAATACCATCCTAAAAGAGTATCTAGGGCCTGTAGAAGGCTAGAGACCCAAGAGAGCTGTAACTTAGCTTACAGTGCCCTCTTGTGTCATGTTGCACTAAAGCCGCAACATGATAAAAGAAACTACGGAAACAGCGTTCCCCGGTACTGACTGTCTTAAGGGCATGTCAGTTTCCCCATAAGAAAAGGAGCGAAAGCCCAGAGAAGTGCGGCAGAAGGCTGTACTTCTCTGGCAAAGTCAAGAACAAGGATAAAAACAATAGCAAAAAGTTTAGGGGTTGCCACATGGAAGGAAAATTCCCTACAATTACGAAATCTTTCCTAACACGTAACACTGGAAGTTGGAAGAGAAAGAGGAGATGAGGCGTGCAAGGAGAGCAGGTAGATGCTGAAGAGCCAGGGGTAGAGTAGAGCCCAAGGGGACACCACAGGTGGAGATGCAAGTAGGAGAGGAGAAGGGGCTTAGGATGACTTGGGAGGAGCAGTTAGTGAAGAAGGAGGACAGCCAATCCAGTGCCTGTTCCGACATACCAAGTGTATCATGGAGCCTTTGTATGAGGATGGAATGCTTAACTGTGTCAAATACAGAGTAGAGATAGATAAGGATAAGGACAGCTGGGGAGTTGGAGTCCAGAGATGTGAGCAGTTCTTCACAGGTGTTCAGAAGAGCAGTTTCTGTGCCTCTGGATGCTCCTAATCCAGATTGATGTTTGTGGAGGCTATCAACAAGTTCAGTGTTAGAGTTAAGTTGGGGCAAGGCCAGCTTCTCAAGTAGCTTCCCCAGGAAAGGGGTGATGGAGGGCAGTTAGGGTCAGAGGATGGTTTTTTCAGGACTGGGCACACAAAGGAGTGCTTGAGTGGGGTGCTTGTGTGCTCATCTGCCTTCTTGTGGCAAGAGGGACCTTAATGGTCCCAAGCTATACCCTTGCCTGTCTATTGCTGGCCCATCCTGTCTGAATCTTTCCCACCATCTCTTGACACAAAGGCCCTACTAGCACACAGACTCTGGAATAGCATTTTCAGGGTTTGCAAAATCTACTAGTCCACTGGCATTGGCAAGGAGATTTTATGAAGGGGGGGTACCATTTGAATAGTACTCAACTTAACTGGGAAGTATGGGGATGTTTCAAACTTTTATTTGCCAATTACTGCAAACTATTTTATTTGCAGTAAATGGCAAATACAAGTGTCACTGTGCATGGCTGGTCTTTGTGTGGCAGCATTGCACCAAATATGAAATGTGATTATGGTGGTATGCACCATTTTACAGAAAGCCCTGGTAAATATTTTGTCACCATGGGGCAAGTACATTTCACTTAGGTCAGTATGTAAACTAAGGAACTATTTTACAGAAAGCCCTGGTAAATATTTTGTCACCATGGGGCAAGTACATTTCACTTCGGTCAGTATGTAAACTAAGGAACTTGGCCCGCAGGTCTAGTAGGATTTTTGAGAATTTGCAAGGCTTGATACTGATGCAACTCAAATCGGCTCCTTCTCTCCTGTATTTCATGAAGGAACTGAAGACCATGATCATCAACAAATCCCTTGTTGTCCATTGGCCACTGATAACAGCTCTTCAGCGTCTATCACAGCTCTCAGTTTCCTTGTCTCTCTTTACCGTGCACCATTTTTGTACACTTCAATGTTGCTTCTCAGCTAGGTTTGTGCTAGAAAAGTCCCACACATACATACATAATGTTTGGCATGCTGCTTGGTGCTTTTGCTATTACAAAATCAAGGGTCATCTTCTGGACTGCTGCTGAGTGCAGCATTGTGCTATGCCGTGACAGAGAGGAAGCACATCCTTATCAAAGATGATGGATTTGCTTATGCTGTATCTGGGTAAGCAGCAGACAGCTCAACCTTCATGCAGGGGCCTGAAGTGCACCCAGCAGGTGGTTCTCATCCTCATGAAAGCCTTCCACCACAAAGCTTGGGTAGAGTGTTCTCCACAAATCCTTGCTGCAATGACAGGATGCCTGAAAAGCCACTCCTGTTCTGACTTTGCAGTGTTCAGGAGTACAGCCCGTGCCTCTGGTGACCAATACATGAGGAGCTACTGAAACCTCTTGGGATTCCCTCCCTGCACCCAATGTATAGCCAGGGCATCATTAAATGTCCCCCACCCTTGGGGAAGCAGATATTAATTCGATCTCCTGCTGGCATAGCCCCCCCCCCATAACAATAAGATATGCACAGCTTCTCAATTAGCATTCACAGCTGTGTATTACAGAAAAGGCCACCCAGCCCACAGCAGCCATGTTCTGTTTCGAGATTCTGCTTTGGGAAGCCAGGCACAGTCGTACCACACTACGTACCATGCTGAGAAAAGCTTAAATACAGTACGATCTGATCAATGCTAAACATAAAGGTCATTTTTAATTGGGGCTATTAGGAGGCGCTGAAAGCGCTACCTTTGCCGAATCTATTGTCATTAAAATAGGATCTTCAACATAAGAGCTTGAAATAGGGGCTTTGAATTAGGGTCTCTAATGCTTTTCAATGTAGATCACATATAAGGATGGATTTGTGTTTGGCTATGTGTCCCACCCTTTTAACACCCATCGCTAAGTCAAATCTATAATATCCCCCCCCCCATTCCCAACCATCTTCCCTCAAACCACACCCTTTTTTGCACCCATTAACTGCATTTGTATTGTGTGCTAAATTTGTCAGCCATTTTAATTCCAAAATGGCAGCCACGATGTATTAATGTTAATGAAAATTTATTTGACTTTATTGATGCAGCTTTGTAGTTATGTTACATATTTTAATGTATTTGGTTTTAAAAATAATAAAGTTACTGTTAAAGATACGTGTTTTGTAAAATGGCTTTCAAATTGTCCATGTACTGATTTGGGGTGGTGTTCTAACATATTGTGATGTACACACGACCTGATTGGATGTGTAGTTAGGGATGTCAGCATAATATGATTGGATCAGTAGTCTGTGTTTGTTTCTACATGTAAACCATTTTGTTTCTATATTTGAAGCGAACAGTAAAGCTGTACTGTGTCATCATTTATAAGGCAGTTTCTTCTGCACGGCATGACCTTTTATTGATGTGTGCGTTATTTAAATGTTGTCTGAAGGCAAAACATGAAATAACACATTTTTGGGGGGGTTGGTTGACAGATTAATGTAAATTCCAATGTCCCATTCAGCTCTCAGTGGAAAAAATCTCAAACTGTGCTGTCTTCCCTCATACACGAAGGCACACCAACCAGCAGCGTATATGCTCTCTACAGTGCACGCAAATCTAATGCAAAATAAATGCTTACCACAAAAAAAGAACAAAGGTACTTACATACCTAAAAATACAGTGACGCATCACATTTCGAGCATCACGTTCATGTCGACAAGGGCTAAATGTGCGCAGCCACACAGAGTGGTGCAGCGCTGCCGACCGAGCCTGTCATGATTATACAGGTTATGCTCCAGGGAACCTTGACAACTGGAATTGTCACAATGTGCTGCTATTCCTAGTGTTTCCTAACATTAAAAGTGGGCTCTTTATAAATAGAACTCTTAAAGGCCTACCCTTTTCCTCAGCTATGGATGTCGAAGCAACCCACAGTTTATTGTGTACTATTAAGGTGAGATTGGGTGAAATATGCATCTAGCGAAAGGGTTAGGCTTGATTCATATATTTTAAAGCATTTTAGGATACTTTCTTACTTTTATATATGCACCAAAAAGATTTTATACAGAGCACACCAATAAGTGCCATACTCTGTGATATAGACATCTGTTCACATAGACATTGTTTGACACAGATATGCATCTTTCTATAATATATGGCAGACCCCGAGCTCATCCTGTGATAAACTGGCCTGTTGCCTTCTCAAAAGGCAATATCGTCTCTCCATTTTCTCCAAGAAGAGGGCTCACATCCAGGCCAGCATCTCTAGAGCTTGTAACAACACAGCTCAACTCTTTAAAATCTGCAAGGAACTAGCCAATCCATTTGCAGTCTCTACCTCACCTCTTCCTTCCCAAGCCCTCTGCACTGCACTGGCCACCCACTTCACTGCTAAAACTGAGGACATCCTGTGTTCTCTCTCATCCTCCACTTCACTCTCCCCTCCCCCATCTCCCTGCCATATTTGGCCCCCGTTTCTCCATCATCCACTCTTTCCTCCTTTTCTCCTATCACACCGGACGAGGTCACTAGAGTTGTCGGCTCTCTGAAGGTCTCTTCCAAACAGGTCTCCCCTGTTCTTCCAGAACTAGTAAGGACACTATCGGCTCCCTTGTCCCTGAACTTGTGGACTTCTGCAATCACTCTCTTGCCATTGGGTCTTTCCCCTCTTCCCTCAAGCACTCTCGTGTGTGCCCCCTCCTGAAAAAGCCCTCGGCCGACCCCTCATGTACAGCTAACTAACGCCCCATCTCTCTCACTCCCTTCCTTGGGAAACCTCTGAGGAAGTTGGTCTTCTCCCAACTGACCCAGCATCTAAGCTTGTTGATTGCCTGCACAACCATCAATCTGGATTCTGAGCATCCAGAGGCATGGAAACCGCTCTCCTGAACACCTGTGAAGAATCGTTCGCCTCTCTTGACTCCATCTCACCTGCTGTTCTCATACCACTCGATCTCTCCCCTGGGTTTGACACGGTTAACTACTCCATCCTCATAAAACGGCTCCATGAAACCCTTGGTATCTTGGAGCAGGATTTGGACTGGCAAACCTCTTTCCTCACTGACAGCGTGTCCAAGGTTATCCTGGTGATTTCTGCTCACCCACCTCTATCTCCACCTGTGGCATTCCCCAGGGCTCTATCCTTTCACCTTAGCTCTTTAACATCTATCTCGCCCCTCTTGCTCTCCTCATCTCCACGTTTTCACCACACTTCCAGTGTTATACAGATGGCACCCAACTCATCTTCAGACTCCCCTCTGCATCTTTTCTGACTTCCTATGTCATTCCTGACTGCCTGTCTGCTATCCAGTCTTTTTGCACCTCCAATGACCTCTGTCTCAATACCATCAAGACTGAGATTCTTCCTATCCTATCTTTTCTCCCTTCACTCTGGCCACCCTCAATGGGCTTGCCCCCTCTCCTTCCCCTGAGACCAGAAACCTGATAGTTATCTTTGATCTCTCTCTCTTTCATTCCTCAAATCTTGGACCTTGCCAAGAAGGCCCATTTCCAACTGTATCTCCTTAGGGTCACTCTCCCTTTCCTCACTTTCCCCCAGAAGCTCAATGTCACCAGAGCTCTGGTACTCTCCAGGCTGGACTTCTGCAACAGCCTCTTCCTTAATCTACCTTCCTCGTCTATCCATCCCCTCTAGCTTATCCAGAACTGGGCTGAAAGGCTTATCCTTGGCTGTAAACCCAGGGACCGTATCGCTCCAGCCCTAAAATCTCTCCACTGGCTCCCGGTTGCTGCAAGGATCAAATTTAAATCCCTCTGCATCACCCGTAAGGCTGTCTGGTGCTTGGGACCACACTATCTGCAACTTGCTCTCACCAAATACTCTCCTTCCAGATCCCTCTGATTCTCCGGCTCCAAATCTCTGCTTGTCAAGCACTTCTCTAAGCAGAGAGCGGGTGGCCATTCCCTGTCCTCAGCTGGCTCCCTCCTCTGGAACAACCTCCCCCTTTCTCTCTATCTTGAGCTGGATCTCCTCATGTTCCACAAACACCTCAAGGCTTTCCTCTTTTCCTCCTCCTTCTTCTCTCCCTCCCATGCTAAACCCCACAGTAGCTGTTATTGGTGGCCTGGGTCCTTATGTGTCCTTCTCGTTCCTGGCCTTCTGTAAAATAGCCCGCAGCATCTGCCCTCCCCCTGCACTTGCCTTCGGGCACCACTTTGCCTGTGTTGCCTCACAGGCCTGCACTTATTGGATGAGCTAGTGACACCTCTGCCATCTAGTGGTCACTGCCTGGCACATACCTACTGCCTTGAAACTATCTCCCTGGCACTTTACCCCTCTGTGGATCCCTGGCACTTCCCCCTTTCCCCTGTCGCTTCTCTCTTTCTCTCTCTCTCTCTCTCTCTCTCTCTGTACTTGCATGATCTAAATGTTCACAAGGCATAGAGGCATAGTAGGACCACTTTTTTGTATTTCTTTTATTTAGTGTATTTAGTTTATTACAATCGTTTCACCATATTTAATCCAAGCACATGCAATTAAAACCCATTTTCCACTCCCATCTGTACAGTCACAGCTCCCTCACACCCGATCAGGAGTTATGAGTATAGTCCTTAATCAAATCAATTTCATCCTTTTCCTTCAGTTTTCTTAACACAGCCTCTAGGAATTTTACTGTGACAAAGTTAATTCTCCTATTTTGGCACCCATATATAAACTCCCACCATTTATCTGCATCAAGAGCCGCTAGAACAGATATGGGGCCACATAAATGAATCAACCTTAAATCTTTCAATTTCGGGCAACAAAGTGTCAAATGTCTCAAAGATTCGATCTTCAGTTCACAGAGTCGACCTTTGGTTGAGCCCTGGTGCCTGCCATATCTTTGTAGAGTTGTTTTATTATGTAGGACATTGATCCTACATCTCAACAGCAGATTTCTTTGTTTCTTATGTGGAAGCTTTTTAAGGTATGATGGTGTCACATTCATATTACCATAATTATTTCCTGAGAAGGTATGCATTGATGACATGGATCTCTATTCCTCAGTTCTCCACCAATTGTCTGCCCAAAGGATTTTCTTTACAAGCGTTGGATTGTTGCATAGGGTGTTAACAGAGGTACCCAATTGATCCATTATTAGATCACACTATGTCTTCCATTTGTTCAGATCCCAGTCCTTATTTCCTGGTTTGCTCATTCCCAGAACTTCGAATTGGGGAGGGCAGTTACCAAGGTTTGCCTTCCTGAAGAGCATCAGCTTATTCCATGTGACTTTGGCACTTAATGATGTTAATCCCAATTCTTTCCTAATCACTGCTATTGGTGTTGCCATCATGGAGACTTAAGATGCGTTTCCAGAAGGAACCTTCAAGTACATCCCACATCTCTTGTTGGAGACCTAAGCATGCCTCTCCCCCAAAGATGAGAGCAGGAGATGCTTTTTGGGTGTAGAAGGCTATTATGGGTTGCAACATAAATGTTCAAAATCTTCTGTTCACTGCCTTTCCTTGCGCAGTAAGTCTTTTGACTTTTAGCCTCAGATCCTCACTCCACACTTTCTCTCCATTCATCATATTTAATAAGTTGACCAAGTATTTGATTTCTTTGACTGGTTCCAAGCGTTTTCCATCCAAAAGCCAACTTTCCTTAAGTTTCTTTCTTCCTCTAGCAGCGTCCAATATCATAATCTCTGATTTAGCTACGTTTATTTTCAGACCATTATTGTCCACATAGTTCTGTAGCAGATTTCATGACCTTTGTAGGCCAATCTTGGTCTGGTCCAAGAGGATCAGGTCATCTTCGTGTAATAATCTACCCATCTCTATTCCATTCATTTTCGGTGGAAATACTTGCTTGGTTTTCAAAGACTTTTTTAAATCTTCTATAATGAAGCTGAATAGGATTGGGGTCAATGCCATCCCTGTTTTAGCCCTTTGGCAGTTTAAATTTTCTTTGACAAATTGCCATAATGATTCAATTTCACCTGCATATACATCCCAGAATAAAGCTCTTCCATGGCCGCTAGTAGATCTTTCGGGCAACCTCTGGTTTCCAATTTTTCCCATAGTAGGTTCAATCAATGCTGCCAAAAGCTTGTTGTAAGTCAATGCTAGCCATGTAGATAGTTTGTTTTTTATGGAGCGCTCTATTTTAACAAGCCAAGTAAAAGTAGATTGAGATTGCATCCTACTTCTTGAACAAAGCCAGTCTGTCTGCTGTCGAAGGATTTGGTCTTCTTAAGCCATTCTTTCAGCCGTTTTAATAGTAGAATTGTGAAGATTTTTCCGATTCGTTGGCCTTCAGCGGTCCCCTTTTTTAGGACCGCTTTTTGTATTTTACATATTCCATTGTCTTGCTGTTTCCCTTGTTCCCGCTTGCCCTGTGGGCGCTTTGACACACAATTTTCTTGATGTATAAGCACCTTTCAAATGCCCAATAAATAAATAAATATGATGGGAAGAATGGAACGTTTACAAGAATGGGCTGTATTTCATGCAATTTCGATATCCTGCTGTGCTGGGGCTAAACAAATGGACCCATAAATGCGGCCCAATTGTAGACTACACTTCAGAATACAAGAAATGATATGCAAAATAGCTATAAAAAGTTTATTTTTCTTGCACTTGCAGCATGAGTTTAAAAATGTGTCCTTTGTGTCTTCCGAACGCAACCTCAAAATGTTTTAAGGCACACAATCAAAGACACTGGGCCTCATTACGACCCTTGCAGCCGCAGTATGAACGGTGCCGGTAAGGTACCAGCACCGTTCATACCAGCAGGTCACCACATTACGCGCTTGCTCGCGGGTGGCGGTATGCACGTCTGGTCTGGCCAGACGTGCATACCGGCACCCGCGAGCATACCAGGATGCTAACAACGTCTGGGTCTGGGTCCCGAAAATGGGAATTACTGGGTCCGCAAAAGTCGGAATGGGCCGGTAATTCCCTTTTTTCGGGACCCGGACATGAGTTTGGAGGTAGCCATGCTGGTAATGATGGCATGGCTACCTCCAAACTCGTAATGAGGCCCACTGTGTGTAATTGTCTATTGTTACAGTTGCAACATTGAAACCGATAGGCCGTGTGTGGTTTGGCTATTTTTGGGATAGTTTTAGGACCCATTTATGCTGCAAGTGGGTTTCCATTTCCGGAAACAGCCTGCTTTTGCATCAAAGTGGCCCACTTTTTTGGCCAATGTGGGCCAGTTTGACGAGTTACTTCACTAAGCAGCTAATAGTTTTGACCAATGTTGCTGAATAAATATTCATTAAAATGTACAATTTGCATCACATTTGATCAAACATATCCCCTTGGGTACTATTCAAACGGTGTCACAAAAGGAATGAATTCCCATTTGCAACTGTGGGCCACTTTTTCGTTGGTGCCTGAGACAATTTTATGCCCCAGTCCGACCCTGACCGCAGAACGGGGGCAAACTCCCCTCGCCATACACCTTATTAGAGCTAATGGCGGGCACCTTCCCCTCCTACTCTTCATTGAAAGCTGAACTACTCTCGTCTTGGAACAGGGGCGGAGCCAGCCTCAACATTGGGGGGCAGGGCTGGAAGGGAGTTTTGAAAGCTAGTGGTGAGAGGGGTCATTAAATCTATTGTGCTATAGACCCCCTCCCACCACCCAGCTCAGAAGCTAAGTCAATATTACATCTTTCTTTGGCCTAACGGATGCTTCATTTACTACAATTCACCAGGGGCGTAGCCTAGTTTGTGCAACAAGTGGGGCGTGCAACTAATGCGATAGGGCTCATCCTCTTCCCGCAGCCAAATGCGCAGGAGTGGCCGAACATTGTGAGGGAGTACAAACCAATCAAAGGAGCTCAGGGTGGTTCTCCCCCTGAGATATTTTAGAAATAATGGGTTCAAAATGGCACATTTTACAGTGCACTTTCTGTGATAAATTAGGTAACACCCAACACAGTTTTCAATCGGTTTTGTAGGGTAAGACATGAACAAAGCCCATTAGATGCCAAGTCACGAACAATGCACAGGAGCATTTTCCAAGGCATTTTTACAATGCCTTTGCCTGCTGTATGCCAGTACTCTGCCAGTGTCAAAAAACATTTTCATATTGATTTTGACCACACATGTCGAATCTGGTGCACCTATATATGCCAGTATTCCCACGCAAGAACATACTCATGTTTGTTTTACCCTTAATGGCAATGCTTCTATAACAAATCATGTTCATGCTGGCTCTGCCAATATATGCCAGTATCCCCACGTAACAACATACTCCTGTTGGCTTTGCCTTAATGCAAATAAAAAAAGAAATCCATGCCACAGTAAGAAAACATGTCCTTGCTGGCTAGCCGGTGAAATAGCTCAGCTGGTTAAGAGCTCGCTGTTGTGATTTGAGTGTGATCTGCAGGTCACAGGTTCAAATCTTGTCAAGGCCACCTCAGCCTTTCATCCTGCCGAGGTTGATAAATGAGTACCAACTTCGGCTCAATGATAATTGCATGTACGTTTCTTCTCTGTACAGCACTTTGACGAAAGCGCTATATAAATATATCATTATACAAATTCCCCCACTATAAGAACACTCATCATTTACCCTAAAGCCAGTAAAAAATGTTATACCCTTCCCCGCCCCCCCCCCCCATGCATGGACAGTAGTTATGTTGTTGTTTGTCTTCGACCTTAACACCAGTAAATAAAATGGCATGCCACAATAAGGAAACATGCCCTCCGTTATGTAAATACACTCAACATGTTGACTTTGCTCTTAATACGATTACAACATTTCCAGCCAACCCCATTGTTGTACCCTACCCCGCTCCAACCCCTCCTTTCCATAACACTTAAATTGCTGCATTTGCTTTGCCCAAAAAATGCCGGTAAACCATGCCATGCTCCTGTCAAATAATGTTCATACTCCATTGCCCCTCCCCTTGCCATATACGCAGATACTCACACACCTATAGACATGCACACATTCACCCACCACCCATACAGCTTATCTGCCACTCATACGAGCACCAAGAACCTTCACACTGCACTGTCATTCACATGCGCACTAGCACCCATGTACACCATTCTCACTTCATTCATTCAGACGCATGCACTTCCAGGCATCACCTCCATATAAACATACACAACCTTACACACTCCCTTGCATGCATGCACACAAAGCTTGCATGCACAGAAGCAAAATCTTTTTTAGTTTGGGCTATTAGGTGGTAGAGACACCTATACACCGAAACTATTGCATTAGAGTACAGTTAGGGAGAAATGGCATCTGAGATGGGACACACAGCTTGAAGGTGTTTGGTTATTTGCCCACACATTGACTTCCCATGGCCATGCTAATCCATATGGCCATTCCACCCAGTCCCTGCCCCTCCTCGTCCAAAACAGCTCCTCATGGGAGCTCTTCGTTTTCGCATTAATCAAGCCTTAACCATCAAAATTTGCACTAAGCACCTTCAAGTGTGTTTTTCTTAGCAGTCTTCTGATAGTTAATGACTTTATTGAAGCTGTAAACACAATTCTGGTGTAATAAAAATGTTTCATCTTGGTGTGCCTTCAGCCACTTGATGTATTAGCACTGTGTGTGTCATTCACTGAAGACCTGTTAAAAACAAGCATTGGCAAAGCCAATCGTTTTGGCTTGTGCACAAGTATTAGGCATTTGCCAGGCATTGCTATTAGATGCCCAGGTACTTGCACCATTTTGCACTGGCTACCATCAATGCCCAGTGCCTGGCAAGTGCCTTTCCCATGCCAATACAAAATCCCAAACTGTTGGCATTGCCAATGCTTGTATCCTACATGTTCCCCTCAGGACCGCTCATTCCCTACCCTATCTATGCTTCTGCAACTCACTGGCTATTTGGTTAAAGCCAATTATTGGAGGTGTGAGCCATCTAAAAGATGAGCCCAGCAGGTAAGCCTTTAACTTCAACATAGGGGGGTCTATTGAAATTGCATTGACAGTCTTTTGTCCTCTGCCTCTGTTCGTTTGTTGCTGCCACAGTCACTTTGATGACACTTTTCTCATCTCAGAGAGCGATGTATTTGCTTTCAGTTAAAGTGAGTAACTAAATTGCTCTTGAAATAGGCAATTTGACAGGTTCTTGCTGTCTGAGCGCCCGTCTGGGCGTCAAACTGATTACTTACTGGTACTCTTCATTAGTCCCAGTCCTATTCTTCTTCATCACAGTACTTACCTCTTGAGGCCCTGGCCTCCGATGCAGGACCTTCTTCTATTTCTTCTTTCTGTATAACTCCTCCCCTTTATCAACAACCCTCAGATTACAACCAAGCCGGAGCATGGGACTCTTCCCGCAGGGAGGGAAAGGAGGGGCATCAGCACTGTGACGAGGAAGAGTAGGACTAGGAGTGATGAAGATTACTGATAAGTAATCAGAGCATTACCTCAACATCCACTCTTCCTCATCCCAGTACTTACCTCTTGAGGTATACCAGAGCAGCAATGGGGAGAGGTCCCAATGAGACACAGAGACAGAAGTGCAGCAACATAAAGCACAACTTTATTGAAACCAATAATCACTTTAAAACAGGCAAAACAACAACTCCAAAACAAACATTCCAGCAGCGGGAGACATTTAACTGATAGTGGTTGACAAAGGTGCTCTGATCCGCCCAGGTGGCAGCCCTACAAATCTCCTGTAGAGAAACCCCCTGAGCATCCGCCCAGGAAACAGTGATACCCCTGGTAGAACGACCCTGAACGTGGTCAGGCACAGGCAAGCCAGAAGCCACATAATCCATGGAGACTACTGTACGGATCCACCGGCTAATGGAAACCACAGAAGCCTTCCGCCCCACAACAGCAGTGTCAAAAGTAACCAAAAGACTATCAGATTGCTGGAACGAAGCAGTCCGAGCCAAATATTCCAGAAATGCCTGCCGCACATCAATGGCATGCCAAGCCACCTCGTCTGACGTCTGCAGATCTTGAAAAATGCAGGGAGAACTAGAGCCGAGATGTGTGAAACTGAGACACAACTTTAGAGTTCGGTAGAACCCTCAATAAGGGGTGTTAATACAATAGAGACCCGACCTCCCCCAGCCTACGGGCAGATGTGATAGCAATCAGAAGAAAGGGGGTTTCTATGTAAGCCTATGCGCATTCATTACATAGAAAACCCCTTTCTTCTATTTTACCTAATAGACCGATAGGTGAATGTCGGTCTCTATGGAGCCATGCAGCCACTGACCTCCAACTAACTTGGATCAGTCAGGAATTAAATGAATACAAAAACATAAAGCATTATTAACAGAACAATAGTGGGTACAGCGCACAGACTGATAATATTCCCCAAAACCAGAAAAGTCATAGCAATCAGGAAAGCAGTCTTCAGAGTAAGGCACTTGATATCAATTTCAGACAAGGGCTCAAAAGGAGGCCCCTGAAGGAACCTCAAGACTAGAGGGAGATGCCATGGGGGAAGGCCGTTATAGGCACATGGACGGGAAGCAGAGAGACCCCAAAGAACTTCCCCAGCAAGACCTCACCCTTCAGGTGGCCAACAGAGTCCCCCAAGAGGATTTTAATGGATGCCCATTGGGAGCGAAGTGTCGAGATCGCAGGCCTTTGTCAAAACCTTCCTGGATAAACTGGAGAACAGCCGGCAGACCAGATCGGAGGGGGCATCCCAGACAGCCCACACCAAGCCCGAAAGTGGCCCCAGTGCCTGTCGTATGCCTTCAGTATAGAAGGCCTTCGACCATTAAGGATAGACTCGACCACAGGACCCGAAAACCTTAGGAGATTTAACTAGACCGCGCATTAGCCAAACTACCCATTGAATCTGCCAGACCCCGATCCCCAGACCCGCCTGCAGGGGACAAGGCCACTTTGGAATCAACCAAAGTTCCTGGGACTGAAGTTCCATTGGGGAGGGAAACCAGCTACGTGGAGGCCAAAATGGAGCAACCAACAGCACTGTCACCCTGTCTTCCCTGATGCGTTGAACCACCTGGGGAAGAAGGTGAAAATGAGGGAACGCATAAAGGATACCCAAAGGCCACTCTATATTCAGGGCACCCCCCGCCCCCAAGACCCTTTAGTCTGAAAACGGGAGTAGAAGAGAGGAACCTTTGCAGAAGCTGGAGAAGCAAAGAGATCTAGGACTGGGCACCCAAACCTGTTGCAGATCTCCACAAACACCCTGTCCAACTGAACCAGTTCCAAAGAGTAGGGGAATCGGCTGCTGAGTCGATCCGCCCGAGTACTATCCACTTTCCTGATGTGAGCGCCCACAAGGGAAACCAGGTGTGGTTCCCCCAGGAACCTATCTGATCAGCCAGAGCATTCGAGGAGCGGCCGGACCCCCCCTCTCCCTGGTGGTTGACATAGGCCAAATCTGTGGTATTATCTGTCCGGACCACCACTGCCCGGCCTTCCAGAAACATCCCGAAGGACAAAAGGGCCCGGAGAATGTGGCACACAACCCCTTCCAATTGGACCAGCGAGCAACCTCCTGTGGAACCCACAACCCCTGGGCCTAGAGGATGCCCAACATGGCACCCCTACACCGCCCGCTGGCATCTGTAGTAAGAATGGTCTTCGGGGGTTGGATCAGGGACACCCCTGCCCAGAGATTTGGAACCTGCAACCGCCATTGTAAGTCGGCCCTCAGAGAACGTGATACAGAGATAAGGGCCTTTCTAAGCCTGAGAAGCCGGGAGCAAGTGGGTCAGCAGATAAGAGACCAGAGGACGTAAATAAAGACGAGCCCAAGGCACCAGAAAAACACAATAGACCATGTTCCCCTGCAGCATGAGCAATAGGCGAGCAGAGACACCCTGGCGCCTGAGAACCCTGCCAAGAACAGACAGCAGGTGCTGGACCCTTTCCAGGGACAGAAAAACCCACCCCATTATGGTGCAAATCTCAAACCAGTCGTCCAGGTAGGTAAAAATCTGAATGTCCTTCAGGTGGAGATGTGCCACTAGGGGAGCCACGAGTTTGGTGAATATCCTGGGGCTAATCGCAACCCAAACAGGAGTACTCGGAACTGAAAATGCTGAGTCCCCACAGCAAACCGGAAGAACTTCATCTGGCAGGGGGAGAGAGGCACATGGTAATATGCATCTTGGGGATCCGGGGATGCCAGCCAGTGCCCTCTGTGCGACATCCCATACCCAGCTGTGGACCCAGCTGTGGAAGAGGAACCGGCATGATAGCCGCCTTCTGCAACAATTCGGACATAGCTGCAGTGGTCGAAGTGTACGAAAAGAAGTAGTGGAACTATGTTCCCTGCTGGCCTGCCCCTGCTCCCCAGAAACCCCATTGCCACAACCCCTCCCACACACAATACACCCCCCAAACACTTGCACCTGCTGTTTAAGGGAACGTTCAGTGCAGTGCACTGAAAGGGAAGGTTTCAACTTCTTCTTACACTTTTATTTTAAAACAAAACCATTCCGGAACGGTTTCTTTTTAAAATAAAAGTATAGGGGCTGTACAAGGTAATTTAAAAAAGTATAGGAACACCGCTCCCGACCGCTCCCGCTCACTTCGACCACTGCATAGCTGTTGACATAGCCAATCTCTTGGGCAGGGAGCGGGGAACAGCAGTCCGAACCATGCAATCTTGGACAGGGGTAGACAGAAAATCCAGACGATAACCCTCTTTGACAGTGTCCAGAGCCCAAGAATCTGAGCACCACCAATCCCATATGGGAAAAAAACTGCCGGAGACATCCGCCCACCGGCCAGGCTCAAATCATCAGGACTTCTGAGCCGGTCCTGGACGAGAAGAGCGCGGAGGCCCATGGCCCACTCGGGTCTCCGAAAAGAGCAGGAGGAGGAACCAGTGAACGACGGTCCGGCCCTTACACGCACACCAGAAGAGGACTTCTTGAATGTTGAGGAAGTCTTATGTCTTAATTTATCAGAGTGTTTGTCAGCCCAAAATACTTTATGCACTGTATCTTCAAGTAAATCACCAAACAGTTTGGAACTGTCAAACGAAAGCTATAGGGCAGCCACCTTCTGCAAACCCTCTGTCTTCCAATCTCGCAGATGAACATGCCTCTGGGCCGACACTCTTGCACCCATAGCCAGAGCAGAGCCACGCACCCCATCAAATCCCAGATCAAACAAGAGTTCAACCTGCCGCCTTCCGCGACCTTCTGCAACTTCTTGAAACCACCTAGATACCATCTCTGCAGTGTAGGAGCCATAGACATTCGCCCTGAGGGCCAAATATGCACTAGCATGAACCTTCTTCTGGCTGGAATTCACTCTACGGTCCACAGGGTCTCGGACAGCCGTCTCTTCAACTGACAGAGGAGCGACAGACCAGACTAGAGAGAATAGCATCAATTTCAACAGCGTCTGAAAGCAACTTCTCACTCCCTTTCAATGAATAGAGTTTGGCCATAAAGCGGGGCATGGCAATCTTCTCCGGATCACGCCACTCACAAAGGATTTCAGTACGGATGTCAGAGACCACCACAGTCCCATCCTGAGGATATGCTTATACTGTCTAATTGTGGGGTCAGTTCCATCCTCCTGCACCAAGGGCTCAGAAAACCCCATACTGTCCCAAACTTGAAAAAGCACTTCCCCCACCACATCCACAGATATTTCACTTCCACGTCAGCCGACGAGGAATGGGAGCTGGTTGAGGAGATCTCCACCTCAAAAGAGGAGGATGAAGATGACAAACGCTGGTGCTTGTGCCCATGCATGTGCCCATGACCTTGAAGGAGTAACTTTTTAATGTCTTTCCGGGTCAAGGAAAAATGTCTCGACTTTTTCCTCTTTCTTGAAAGACGATGCCCAGAGGAAGTGGAAGACGAGGAAGAGGACAGTGCAAGGTGCCTGAGCTTTCCAGTGTCTTTGCCCATAGTGCAGCCAGGACCGTAGTACAGCACCAAACTGGAGACCAGAGCCCTCTCTGAGCCGTGCACCCTTTATACTTGGCCGAGTAGAACCACCACCAATAGCGGCGAAAAACCACTCAATCCCTCTGGCAACTGGCAGCCACAGCAGCGCCCGTCCAAATCACTTGAAAACTGGCAGAGGCAGAGCCAACCCGCCTCTGCAAGCCATACTATCCACCACAAAGACAGCCTCAGGCGCATGACCACGAGGCAGAGAAACCTCATGCCAGGTCAGCGCCAAATCCTGGCCGAGTACAGGACCCTGACCCACAGCAGTCCCATCCTCAAGGGTGCAGCCCCTTACCTCCTGACTGGCCTGAACGACCCAGACTGCAATGCCTCCCTCGTCAGCCACGATGCCCCGCATTTGACCGGAGAGGCTCCACACTCAACCGGTTCCCAAGCCCCACAGGGGAACCGCGAGCAAGCTGCACCTTCAGGTAAAACCGAGGCCCCTCCACTCAGCCCCGTCAAGGTGCAACCACGCGGAGCTCCCCGGTGCCCCTCACTTGGAACAGAAAACATGCTGGAGGCAGGAAGAATTCAACTGAGGGTTGTTGGTAAAGGGGAGGAGTTATACAGAAAGAAGAAATAGAAGAAGGTCCTGTGTCGGAGGCAGGGGCCTCAAGAGGTAAGTACTGGGACGAGGAAGAGTGGACGTGGAGTTAATATCTGATGCTTCAAAATTTGAGGGCATTAGCCCTCCCAAGCCCATGTCTGGGGTCACCTCTGTCTTGGAATGCCTCTTGCTCACGTGCGAGTAAGTCACAAGCCGGACGTGGCCACCACCTTTCTAAAGCCTAGTCAATGGGCAGGATCATGCTCACATTAACACACTCTACACTTCAGTATTTTTATTGCATATTCTGAATCTAGGCCTCTTCTCATAACATTTAATTTAGTCAGCAGCGCTTTTACAGGTATCCACTCCCAGCATGCTCTTGGAGAATTTGTCTTGAGAAAACGAATGTGAGTGAATGGATTTGCAAGCCACTTAATTACTAATTGGTGTAAAGTGCATAAAAGCGTGACATGTAAAAAAGGCAGCCCACCTGCTGAAATGTTAGGCTATCACACATAGGGCCTCATCACGAGTTGGCCGGTATCCCAGCGGTATTACAGCCAGAGTACTGCCTGGGCTAATAGCGTTACTGGCAACCGGTCTGGTGCTATTAGCCCCAGATCAAGGGTTGGGCTGTAATGGGTATTCCCCATTCCCCATTGGGTCCAGTGGACCCAATGGGGAATTTCTGGCACAATTACCGCCAGCAGCATTACCGTGTGGTAATTGCACCAACAATTAGACATTTTCTGGCACATTTACCCCCAGCTCAGAGCTGGGGGTAAATGCTGCCAGACTCAAAATTGGGCAGACCCTTAAATGCGGCAGTAATAGCATTACTGACGCATTTAAGGGCTACTGCCCAACTCGTGACAAGGCCCATACTGGTTATGGCCCAACAGAGAAGCCTAAAAAGCGCAAGAAGTCAATAATTCACGGATAGCAGAGCGCCGGGTTTGAACCTGTGCGTTTACACTTTCACCCAACGATTAAAGGAACCTTTGATTCGTTTGTTGGTGTACAGTTTTTGCAGCTTGCCCTGATTCAGGAATGACGTTTGTTTGGTCCTAAAACTCTACCATGTATATCCATGTGTAAGACCAGCTTCAAAAATCAGGCAATTTCATTATTCATAAGATCTTAATAGATTCTGGTTCTTATTTTAGGAATTTTTAGTTTTGGCTATTAGGTGGTGCTAAAGCGTCACCCATAAGCAGAAACTATTGCATTGGATAGCAACTAGGGAGAAATGGCATATGAGAAAGGGCACAAAGCTTTGGTTGTTTACCCACCCATTGACTGCTCATGGCCACGCTACTTCCTATGGCCATTCCCACCCACTTCCTGCCCCTCGCTGTCCAATATACCTTAACCTACAATCTCTTTTGAAGCTTTACCATCAAATGTGGTGCTTGAAGAGCCTGCCAGTTTTTTCAAAGCAGTCTTTTGAGAGTTAATGACTTACCTGGAGCTGTAAACGTGATGCTGGTGTAATACACATTTACTAACCAGGTCTGTCTTCAGCCACTCAATTTATAAGCACTATGCATGTCCTTCACTGAAGTCCTGTTAAAAACCAGCATTGGCAAAGCAAACCGTTTTAGCTTGCACATAAGTCTTAGGCATTTGCCAGGCACTGCTGTTATATGCCCAGGTACTTGCACAATTTGGCACCTGCAACCATTGGTGGCCAGTTAATACCACTACAGCAGAGCCTGGGAAATGCATTTCTCACACCTACACAAAAGTCAAACCGCTAGCATTGCTTGTTTATTTCCAGACTCCACCTGGAGCACATTAGGGAGCGTTTGTGGTAGGTGGTTAGGCGCGTGCCTTTTCCTCTGTCTGTGTTAGTCTGCGATGCCTGACCAGCAGAAACACACCTGCGCGCTATAAATAACACACAACCCAGCACTGGTACCAGGAGAATTCCTGACAGCAGCTAAGCACATTGCACGTAGCTCCAATCGTGTGCCCAGTCATCCGAGGGCTGCATTTGAAATCCTTTATTTAAATTTAGCTTACAGGCTTGTACATTAGCCTTGCCCTTTCATCTCTCATCTTTCCCTCTTCCTAATGAATGTATCACCTCCCCCCTCAATTCCTCCTTCCATATGTCCTTTTCTCGTCTCCAATAAAAAGGCAGAGGGCTGGAGGTTGGAGAGGAGAAGAAGGCAATCGGGCACCACCAAGCAAGCAACTCTACTGCAAATGCGCAGCAAGCCCTGCTGATGTCATCACGCTATGACAAGAACTCTGTTTCCAACCAGATTGTGGCTATAATCTGTTGCTCAACGTTTTTTTGTAATTCCAGCTGCGCCACTACACGGCTCCGTCCGGCATGAGCGCGATATAAATACTCAAAATCAAATCCCAACCAAACACTGCAGACAGGTGTTCTAAACTCACCAAGAGCCAAACCATTCCACATCTCCTTGTGCTGGTTTGCCAACATAAATAAGCACACGTGAACTGTTGCCAAAGTAACCCGAGCCTAAGTGCCGCCACCATACACACACCAGCATAACTGCTATCAACCATGATTCCAGCATACTTGCTAAAACATATTGAAAAGCATATCTGCTGCTCACCTAACCCGAATTTAAGTGCTGCCAATTTACACCTCAGCATAACCTCCATCTATGCAGTGCATAGCTTTTTTTTATTATTGTGGTATTTATTGAGCGCCGGCCTAGCTCCGGGAAGCAAGAGAGAACTTTACAGAAGTATACAACAAAACGGATACATAAGGGAGCGCTTTACATATGTATGCAGCAGTACAGGTGCATACAGATGCGATTTGAAACACTATTTACTTGCTGTATAAGCGCCTGACAAATGCACAATAAATAAATAAAAAGAATGGAGATCTTTTCAGAGGTAACAACAGAACAGATATACAACATGGGGTATGATACCGAGGGGCACAGAGGAGGAGCACAGCTGTACCGGGTGGTGGGGAGGAGAGGGGTGGGCGTCGTCTAGCAAGTCAGGTGGCGCGACCGGCGACGTACAACATAACGTGCCATTAGCAACATGGCAAACATCAACCGTCCTGCAACCTAACCACCATCAAAGCCTCTACCACTAAAGCTGCCATCGACTTAACGAGAAGCATGGCTGATTCCAACAAACCAACCAGTAGAATGACTGCCATTATAACCACCAGCATACATGCTGCCAATATTACCACTGATCCATTCTGCCAGCAAAAGCGCCAGCAGTGCTGCGGCCAACCTGATTACTGGCATAACTACTGCCAGAGTATGAATCATTTTACATTGTGTCAGTGTAATCACTTCCAACGCAGCGACGAGTAAGACAGCTGCCAACCATAGCCACCAAAATAACTGCTGCCAATCTAAACACCAGATCAAGAGCTGCAAACCCAGACACTAGAGAAATGTCAGCCCAACCTCCATCGCATCAGCATAACTGTGGAAAGCAGACTTGGTGCACACCACGGTCTCTCACATCACTCCCTGATTGGAGGACCCTGGAAAGGGCACTGCTGCAAGTCAAAGGGAGAGGCAGGTGGTGGGTGTGGACCAGCAATGTGCGCCTCCAGGGCACTCCCTTTTATCCTTTCAAGCTAACGAGGCCAGCATGCTTGGAGGCAGCTGAAGCGGCTCGCTTTCACTGCAGAGGATCGATCACTCATTGATCCATCTCCCCTTTAGCTTGATCTCTTCATTTAAAAAGGCGATTCCTACCCTTCGTCCCAGCCCCCTCTGTTACTCCTGTGCTAGGCATACGGGTATTTTCATTAAGATTAAAACAGGCTTCCAAAACACTTGTGGGCCGGTGAGTGATTCCTTGCATCCAGAGCCTACCAGATCATGGAATCCTAGGATCCTGAAGTTGGAAGGAATCTGATGGATCACGGCAAAGAACTCTGACCTGCAGTGCAGTATCTTTCACTAATCTAAACCTGATTGATTTGATTTGACATTTGTAACGCACAAATCCTTCCATAGCCAAGCAGAGATCCTGCATCTAGCAACCGGATGTGCTCTTCCAGGCCCATGCTGTGCAGGAACCCTCATAGTAATGGTTTCCCAGCCACCCTATGAAGGAGGCTAATCTGCACAGACTAGAAAGAAACAACAAACATTGGCAACAGTTTGGGCTACTCTAAAAATAGATATACCCACTCCCTATCACCCCCCCCCCGCACTGCCATTCACATATTTTTAACATTGCAACACAAATTATCCAAATAACGTTAAAAACATTGCAAGTATTTATTATTATTTTTATTATTTAATTTGTGTAATGCGCAACACGCCCGAAGGCTTCAGTGCGCAGCAAGACAAGGCCTGTTCAGGAAGAAGAAGAAAGATCAAGCCAGGAAAACAAGCAGACAAAATGTAAAATAAGAACGTGCTAGTTCAGGGATAGCACTTATCAGCCGGCACATTGAAGTGTTGAATGGCTCCAGGACCAAGGTGAATACATCGAACTCCATTTCCATTCAGAAACAAAAATAGCAGTTATTAAAGTTCCTGAAATCAAGAGGAACCTGCTATGAAGCACTGCAAAAACCCTGGTATAATTATTACCATTATTCTTATTGCTAATAACCTTTCATTGTTCTACACCCAAAGAAAAGGTGAGGCAGGCGATGTGCCTCAAGTCATATCTCTGCGATGGGATACTGCATTGCTTAGAAATGAAGTCGCTAAAGACATACCTGCTTAAGACACTTTTATTACAGTGGGATCAGATAAACAGATGCGACCAATACTTTACGTTTCAGATAACAGTTAAGTCAGAAATGGCTGTTTCAAATCCCCTTAGTGAGACAAAGATTTAGGTAACACAGATGGTGACAACTGATCATGTTACTGGCCAATGTATCCCTCCGCATATGCCAGAAATAGGCCCCCATATGCTTTATCAATAGAATGTTGTCATCCATTTGTCTTCTGCCACGTATTTATGCCACAACGAATGACACATTTGTGGTTTATCTTCTATGTTCCAGCTTTTAAGTTCTGAGTGTCTCATTGATAGGCTAGCTCAGGGGCAACGCGCTCGCCTTGGAAGCAAGACGACATGGAGCAACACAGGTTCGATCCCCAAGTATGCCCTTAGAAACCTCTGGGTATTAAGCACGTTATAAATAAGCATTGATAATCATGATGTATGAGTGTGGTTTTGCTCCGGCCATGCACGGCTCCTTTCCTCTCTGCAGGGCTGACCAAACGTTCCTAGCTATCAATACACAATGCCAGTGCTTAAGAGGAATTCATCATACTCCAGATGACCCTCCTTCTGTGGAAATATTTAGGGGACTGACATATACGTTTTCTGTGAACGATTACTCTATTAGGAATTAAAGCAATATTCTTGGAAATTCAACATTGTAAGCAAATGGCCATGAAGTAATATCCATTTTGTGAATCTTCCATGAAACGTACATAGGTATTGCATTGGTCCCTTCCCTGAAAGGTGTCAACAGAACATATTGTTCCTATAATTCTGGAAAGTTCCCCAGACATGATTAAAGAGCTTTGGGCAATCTGCTGGAGATTCACATGTAACTGGCATGTCTGCATTAGGACAAATATGTTTATAGAACGTTTTGCATATTATAAACTCTTTTTTAACATGATCATTCCACAGAAAAGTCAATGGAATATTCTGGAAAAGTTTTGTTGTCTTTCTTTGAAAATATCTAAGGACTGTGGATAGTTCACACGGTGTGTGGATGCTTCTATAGGCATTCTGTGAACCTTTACATGCAAATGCCCATGAAAAGGGAACATTGACAAAATAGGATTTCCGTTCCATATGCACATTTGTAGTCTACTGAATTTTTAGAAAATGCAAGTTTATGTCTACAGAAATGTCTACTGGAATTTCCCTTAAAATTCAATCGACTTTCAGAAGAAGCTTTATGACTTCCATCTCAAAAGAAGTGTTATGACTTCCATCTCAGAAGAAGCTTTATGACTTCCATCTCAGAAGAAGCATTATGACTTCTATCTCAGAAGTGTTATGACTTCCATCTCAGAAGAAGCTTTATGACTTCCATCTCAGAAGAAGCATTATGACTTCCATCTCAGAAGAAGCATTATGACTTCCATCTCAGAAGAAGCTTTATGACTTTCATCTCAGAAGAAGCTTTAAGATTTCCATCTCAGAAGCGTTATTACTTCCATCTCAGAAGAATCTTTATGACTTCCATCTCAAAAGAAGCTTTATGACTTCCATCTCAAAAGAAGCTTTATGACTTCCATCTCAAAAGAAGCTTTATGACTTCCATCTCAGAAGAAGTGTTATGACTTCCATTTCAGAAGAAGCGTTATGACTTAAATCTCAGAAGAAGCTTTATGACTTCCATCTCAGAAGAAGCTTTATGACTTCAATCAGAAGAAGCTTTATGACTTCAATCTCAGAAGAAGCGTTATGACTTCCATCTCAGAAGAAGCATTATGACTTCCATCTCAGAAGAAGCATTATGACTTCCATCTCAGAAGAAGCATTATGACTTCCATCACAGAAGAAGCTTTATGACTTCCATCTCAGAAGAAGCTTTATGACTTTTGACCAACATTCTGCAAGATGTTCAATTGGCATTTTCATGGAATATTCAGCAAAAAGAGAATTTAATGAGAGAACTTCCCAAAAATGTGGAATTTACGCAGATGATTTTGCAATTTCCAAAATTATTTTGATTGTATTTACAGAAAATGCTATCAAAAGCCTTTCAGCATTATTCAGACTGTGGACATTTCCCAAAAAGTGAAAGCATGTTTTATTACATTTATTGAAAATGTCTGCAGATCACAAAACACATGGTCCTCCGTACTATAAATGTTTTCATAGGTCAAGGCGTAGGGAATGTAACTGACATGGCCAATGTGGTTGTGAGGTCAACCTGTTCTGCAGAACGTTGTTGTGTAATGCGACTTCCTATATGTGCTATTAGGGATGGCAGGGCACGGGTGTTGCTAGGTCTGGTAAAGATCTGGGCTAATCTATTGTCGGGACTCGGGGCTAGCTAGCTTTTTGAATGTAGCCCCTGAGCTTCTATCCGGGGCCACAACCAAAAGACCTGGGACTATAGCCCTCTTAGGCCCTCCCTGCCCCAGCAACGCCTCTGTGGCAGGGTACTCAAAGTGTTAGCTCTTTCTTTCCATTTAGTGGACCTTTGCATTTGCCTACTTTCCTGTCCAATGACATTCACAGGAATCGTGGTGGTGGAGTGACAGAGTTTTGCTTCATGGAACATTAATATATATGCCAGATATTGATATATTTTTTGTTAAAAAAACAACTGCCAGGAAATGTCCATCTGAATGATGAAAAGCAACTGCTGCTGCATGATACCCCTTTGAGAAGCCTTGTGTTAGTATCAAAAAAGGATTCTCAAACTGCTGAAAATCCAGGTCTATCCAGGGTAAATTTGATACAAGTAATTTACATTTCACTATAAAAGCCAGCGCACAGCACATTGGGGCTGCTGCTTTGAGAAACACAGGAAGCATATAACTAGGAGATCTATGCAAGGAGTGCTAAAATAACAATTTAGCTGACCAAATAACTCTTGCCGAAAGAACTGATGCTGCCATCACTGCCACTAGTTTTGAAAAGCTCCCGGAAAGTGTGTGGACCACACATGTCCCAATGATTCAGGGGGCTCTGAGCCTCCACCGCAAGACCGAATTCTCGGAAAGCTCTTGAAAGCAAAGTTCATGGTGAGTGCACAGTATCAATAATCAAACATTAAGAGGCAAGAAACCAAGAGTGATAGCAAATAAGATCCCATACATAGAAGAACAGAGAGAAACACTGAAAATAAACCAAAGCATAAGACATGAAAGGCTCACCCTTTAGGATATAGAGCGATACTAGGAATGGGTGTACTCATGAATCCTCAAGTTGAGGGCCCACTCTCTTTGCCATTCCTGTGCTGAAGGGTGAGTTGCAGAACTTTGGCGTCGCAACCAGAAGGTCACCAGAAACAAACCCAGATTCCCTTCATTGAAGAGTGGAAACTGACATTTTCAAACATCTAATACAGAAGGGCCAGACAGTTTTGCTAAATGCCTTAAAACTATGAATATAGAGGCATTGCCTAAAAACATTCCCCAGTGCATAGAAGATAGCAAAGACCAAGCTGGAGGATAAAGACTCCAGACGCAGAAGTAATTGATGACCCTTTAGTCTCACACCAAGGATGAAAATCTTCATGATTATAGATCTGCTGGACCTTTTCCGTTTGAGTGAGGACCACATAGCTTTTCCTGAAGAAGCCACAAATTTACCAAAAGGGGCATTACCGCCTGCAGTGCCGGCTGGATGGATGCTGCTTACCAAGATCACCTGAGGTGTCCCAGAAACCTTCAGAGTAATTTGAGCTAAGTGGCACTGAAAATCTTCATGATTATAGCTCTGCTGGACCTTTTCCGTTTGAGTGAGGACCACATAGCTTTTCCTGAAGAAGCCACAAATTTACCAAAAGGGGCATTACCGCCTGCAGTGCCGGCTGGATGGATGCTGCTTACCAAGATCACCTGAGGTGTCCCAGAAACCTTCAGAGTAATTTGAGCTAAGTGGCGGCTTCTTGGAAAGCAGCCTCAAACTGCTGGGCAGTCACATGGCCACATGACAAGCACTAAGTGGAACATTGACAGCGTTAAGAAGGACCAAAGTCACTGCTGCCACTAGCGCCAAGAACCTAAAGAGGAGAGAAGGATCCAGTCTGCAGCGGAGCAGAAGCAATAGTACTTGTAGGGGATGGACCGGAACCTACAACGAAGCAAGAGAACTGCAAGACGGAACCTCCACCCCGAGATGAGTAACTTACCGAATTGGCAGGCGGTTCCGTGAGCGGTCTCGTGAGAGGTGGAGAGACTGCTTACCCAAGCTATAGGCCATGTTTTTTCGATGTGCTATAAGCCTGAACTCTCCCAATTGGTCCAATGATTTTCACGTATGCCAACATTTCCTGTTTGCCTTTTCTTAATACGGTTTTCTAATTTGCTATTTTTCCTCATCCATATCAATATTTACCCCAAGTGTTGCAAGCTCCATTTTTGTCACATTTAGCAATTTTCTGGGGGGTGGGAGGGCGCGGCCTTAGCTCATGCCGTGAAGACGTGCAGGCTCAGAGCTCCTGCCTAGATCCTGAGATGGTCCTAAAGCTGACCCATAAATAAGCTAACTTCACTGACGATACGCGCACCGGAGGGTGAAATAACTGCATCTCTAACCCCCTGAGCTGAACGCGCTGAAAAAACGGAATGCGGAAAGGGAGAAAGGTGACTGTGAAGAGGGGACCCTGGCATCCAAAATGACTGGCGTGACCACAATCCGGCATTGAAGGGGAGGAGCGGCTGAAGCGACCAGCGGGTCAAGCCATTGCTGCACACTGCGTCACATTAGACAGCGCCTGGGGAGAACGCCGGGACTCCTTGGGGCCTGACACTGCGGCTGCACAGCCCCCTCTTTCCATGTCAGAGCGAGCTGAGGAAAGCGAGTGGCAGAAAGTGCTAGACGCACTGGGACGGCGGACAAGGAACTGACAGGTCGGCCCAGACACAGGCGGCGCACCGCCAGTGGTCCACTACGGGAGGCCTACAGTAGGGAGAGCCGGATGGCTCGACTGGAGCTTCGGGGCCCGCCGTGTGTCCCTGCAGGCGCTGGAAGACAAAGGGAGAGAGCCGCATAGTGCGAGGAACACCCGGTGCAAGCTGAGAGGACACACACACGCCGGACAACACCTGGAATGGTGGAGAAGGACCCCGGCAGGACCCCACATGCACTGAAGGCACACTGAGGCTTTCTTAAGGGCAAGGGAAACACTCTGGCTGAACTCTAATAAGGGGGCTTGGGTGAAGGGGCTTGGCTGCGCAACCAGGCAACATTAACCCCCCCCCCCCCCCACAGCTCCCAAGCAGACAACTAAGGAAGGCCCAGGACCGGGCCCTAGTGAAAGCAGAGAGACGCTGTAACACAGGGGCAATAGCCGAGGTACCACCCCTGCGGCCCCACACACGTGGAAGCAACGCATGGCGTACCAGCCCATACAAGGAATAGCACGGCCCGCTGCGACACAGCGAGGAAACGCAATCCGGGCCCCGCTAACTGCACCAACCAATAATACCAAACTGCCACAGGACAATAACTAAAAGCGCGCGAACCAAGACAAGCGCCTGATTACCCTAATCTGAGGGACCCCCACACGGGAATGACAGTGGCGCACCGGCGGCGCTGGGAAACCAAGGACGCCACACAGACCGGAGGGAAGGGTAGCAGGCCCAGCTGTGCTGTGGCTAGCCCACACAACCCAGACTGTCAACGGAGCACTAGAGCACTAACCAACAGTGCCAAATACTCACAGGTCGCAGAGCACTTGAGTTCCACTAATCAAGAAGTGCGCAGACCACGCCACAAAAAGAAGAGGTGCTGGACTGCACTAATCTGAGCGACCCCCTCACAGAAAGCTCAGCGGTGCGCTGAAGACGCTGGGCAACCCAGGCATGCTGCATGGTCCAAAGCAAAGGGTGTCACTGCCCGTCGCGCTGCAGAGAGCAGGACCCAGCCCACACCCAGTGCCGGGGTGTCACCAACGAACTGCCAGGGTGTCACATAACAGCGCCAAACCCTTGCAGGCTGCGGCTGGCATAAGGGACCATAAACCCACAGACACGTACCATGATCTAGAGGGCCGCCAGGCTGGGCTGACCTGAGGGACCCATGCACGGGAGGGACAGCAGCGTATAATAATGCCAGACAGGCCTGAAACGCTGCACCGGCCAACACAAGGGGACCCACGGCTTGTTGCGCAGCAGCAAACACAACACAACTCGAGCCTGGTGCCGGGGCGCTGCCGACGCACCACTGGAACACAACACACTAACGCTAAACCCCAACAGGCTGCGGCTCAAGAAGCGGCAACCCCACAAGCTCAAATTACAATAAGGAGTGGTGCCTGGCTGGACAGACCTGGGACCCCCTCATGGGAAGGGGGGCAGCGCACAAGCAGAAAAGCGTACATCACCAAAACGGGGAGAACCTGGGAAAATAGAGCCCACACACAACACGTGACCCAATAGCGCTGAAGACATGCCCGCCACAAAACACAAGAAGGACCCAACAATCATGGACTCCTTTAATGCTGCCAAACAAAAAGGGCAACCACAAACAACCTCAGAAACACACGCTGAGCAGCCCAAGACGGACACCGTCGCTAAAGAGGATCAAGTACTAGAAGCCCTTGCAGCCCTACGATCCTTCATAGACACAAAGATCGAAGAGGTCAAATCAGATGTACAACTGATGAGACAAGACATGAGAAATCTCACGGAAAGAGTCACTACCGCCGAGACGGCACTGAAAGACATGACAGAAATCACCACCAACCTCGGAAAAAGGCTGACGGAGCTTGAAAGGAGGAACGGAGTGCTGGAAGCCCGACCAGAGGACAGTGAAGGGGGCGGGAGCGGCACAACAACATACAGGTCCTGGGAGTCCCGGGAGGGATGGAAGGGTCCAACCAAACGGACTTTGTCGCAAACATGATACTGCAGGAAGTCGGAGCACGGGCACTATCACAGGGATTTGCAGTGGAAAGGGCCCAGAGATCCTTGCAAAAAATACCACCACCGGGCTGACACCATCGCCCCTTGATAGCGAAAATACTGAACTTCCGCGACCGGGAAATTATCTTGAAATTCTCCAGGAAAGGTGGCGTAATTCGCTGAGACAGTGCCCACATAGCCATATACCCGGATTACACCCCGGCAGTACAGAGGGCGCGGAACTCTTTCGTCCGATCAAGCTGAAACTCAGGAAGTTGAACCTCAAGTACATGCTGATGTACCCATCTCGGCTTAAGATTCTCTACAAAGGACAGGCTGTAGTTCTGGAAACACCGGCAGCGTTCAACATGTGGCTGGAGCACAACAACTTAGACGACGGCAAAGAGGCGCTCACATGAAAAGCAATGGTCCCAAAGGATGAAGGGGGGAAGGGCAGAACACAGTAATGGAAGGTCCCGCTGGTGCAAGATAAGGTTCAAAAAGAGCAACACATCCTGTTTTAAGGCAGGAGGGAGGCAAGCACCTCCGACGGAGCGAATGAACACACCCTACGATTTGTTCTGTGTCAGCTAGTTGCTGACGCACCACAGCCAGCACGCCATAACCCAGGAAGGTCTGGCAGCTGCGGGGCCGCTCGAGCACCAAGGACGTAAATTGGCTGCTGAGCGCAGTTAACCAGTTATGGTTTTGTTGAGAGTTTGTTTGGTTTTAGTTTGTTCTGGAACTGTAAACGGTTCGATTCCTACACAAAATGTGGTGTGCAATATGGAGCGCCGGTACGTCGATGCGTGGGTTTGGGAGGGGAGACGGCCACCTGGGGCGAGAGTCCGGAAGGGCCACTGGAATGGGACCTGAGATCAAGGGGATCAAAGGCTGGGGACGGGGGACCCACACATGGAATGGCTAATGAGACCAAAATTCTAACATGGAAGGACCGTGGCCTGGGAATATATATGCACAGGAACCGAGTGAAGTCCTACCTCAATAGGAAACTGGTGTCCATTGCACTGCTCCAGGGGACCCACTTGACGCAGCAAACCATGGCACGATACTAGACCACTGCGATGGGCAGTACGGGGGTACTCATTTGGATAAGTCCAGCGGTCCCATTCAAAGCACTAACTTGGGAGGCAGACCCTGAGGGCCTATACCTGGTGGTAAGGGGGTGGACCGAACAAGTTGAAGTCTGCATAATAAACTCGTATTTCCCCAACCACAGGATCCCAAAACATTTAGATGTGCTGGGGGCCAAACAAGCCCAGCATTAAGATACCTTCTGCATCTGGGGAGGGGACCTGAACTGTGTCAGAGACTGGGCGCTGGACAGATCCAAACCGGCAGCAACCAGAAACGATGCTGAGTCGGGGGCACTAAATGCGTTGGTCGAAGCCCTAGACCTGGCTGACGTGTGGCGAGAACTCCAACCAGCAGACAGGGGTTACTCGTATTTCTTCTCCCCACATACCCTTCACACTAGAATAGACTACCTATTCGTACCCAAGCACCACCTGTCACAAATAGACTCAGCACAGTACTTGGCAGATCAATCTCCGATCACTCGCCACTGCTGGCGATGTGGAAAACAAGGGGCCCCAGGCCACCCATACCGCTTTGGCGCATGTCATCAGACGCCTTGACCGACCAGGCCTTCACAGAAGGGCTACGAGACAAATTGGAGGAGTACTTGGAGGTGAATGTGGGCAGTGTTGAGTGATGGGGTACAGTCTGGGAGGCAATGAAGGTGGTGGTGAGGGGCGAGGCTATCACAGGAGCAGGAGGTATAAGGAAAACACTAAGAGCTGACCTAGAGGAAATGGAGGATGAGATAAAACTTAAGGAATTTAACCTACAGGGGACACAGGAGGAGGAAGGTGCCCTGGCAATGCTGCGAGAGGATTGCCAGGATGCATGGGTAAGACTCTCTAAGTTTGATTATGCGGTGAAAAACGCCAGGGCACACGCTAAGGGACACAGACCTGGCAGGCTATTGGCGTGGCTCTGTAAAAGAGCACACCCTAGGCACCAAGTCACGGAGATCAAGGACGCAGCAGGCATAGTACACAACACACAACAAGAAATAAACAACACATTCAGGGACTTCTACTCTCAACTGTACAGCCACGAACACCCGGTGGCACAGTCAGACATACTGGATACTCTGGAGGAAATAAGTCTGCCTAAGATAGAATCGACACAACGTGAAACCCTGCATGAGGAAATAACAGGGGATGATATAACTGAGGCAATAAGATCCCTTGCCTCCAGCAAGACACCTGGCAGTGATGGACTCCCACCGGAGTTATACAAAACATATGAGACAACCATTGCGCCGGTATTGCTGGAGGTTTACCAAGAAGCGTTCACCAATGGGGAACTGCCGGGGTCCATGAGAGAAACGCTAATTGTCCCGATACCTAAGCCTGGCAAACCAACGGAAAAATGCGACTCCTATCGCCCACTAGCGATGCTGAACTATGATATTAAGATCCTCACCACTATACTAGCCAAGTGCCTGAACAGAATAATAGGGGGCTTAATACATAGCGTTCAGACAGGCTTTATACCGGGGCGCAGCACTGCATTAAACCTACGCAGACTGCAACACATCCTGGCACAGACAGAGGGATCCCAAAGAGATTATGCTATACTCTCCCTGGACGCTATAAAAGTGTTCGATTCTGGTGACACTATGGGAGTTCGGATTTGGGGAGGTCTCCATTCGATGGGTTTGGATCCTATACAAAAACCCCAACGCTAGAGTCAAAACTGGGAGGACGGTGTCAGCGATTAGGGACATAAAGAGGGGGACCAGACAGGGCTGCCCATTATCCCCAATGCTTTACGTCCTGGGCCTTGAGCCAATTGTGATATAACTTAGGAAACAATACTTAGATGCTGGCATTTGGTTTGGGGGAGGGGGACACCTACTGTCACTCTACGCAGATGATGTGTGCTATACATAAGGGATCCACATCTGAATGTCCCAGTCATCCTAGATATATTAGATAACTACGCCAATGTGTCAGGTATTAGCTTTAGCAGATCTAAATCATGTATATTCCCAATAGCGGGGCTGAGCGGGAGGGACACCAGCACATTACCGGCAGTGGGTCTCAACTGGGAGACAGACTTGTTCAAATACCTGGAAGTTAACACAAAGCACACGCCAGAACAGATGCATGAACACAACACAGCAAGGGTGGCGCAGGGCCTGGGGAATTCAATAAAGTTCTGGTCTAAGCTGCCACTCTCTCTCCTAGGTAGGGTGGCCATCACTAAAATGATCATCCTGCCGAGATTCCTGTATTTCTTTAACAATGTGCATCATTATCAAAGCATCTTTCTTCCACAAGCTGGAGACACTGATCCGGGAATTCCTATGGGGCACCGCCCGTAACAAACTTTCACTGACAACACTACACCTACCGTACGACAAGGGGGCCGTGAAACTGCCAGACCTGGAGAGGTATTATCTCGCAGCTCAACTCAGCCATCTGGTCAAATGGCTGGCGGACGACTCCACCTCAGAGACAGGCCTGATACAACACCTGGTGGCCTCCATTAAACTGAAAGAAATACTGTGGGAAACGCATGGGGACACAGAAAACACCCCAATGGTGGTAACACTAGGAAGGAAAATATGGAGGAGGACGCAAGCCCTTCTGAAACTTGAGCGCCCTTACTCCCCAGAAGTGCCAATAGCAGCATACATATGCCGAGACAGCACAGACATGGCGGTGCTGAGAAGATGGGAAGAGTAGGGATACACGCGTGGAGCGATGTATATGAAGGGAGCCTTCAGGGAGTTCAACTCAATGCAAGAGAGGGGATCTTGAGTGGGCAGTTCCTCTGGTACCAACGCATCCGCAAGCTGGCTAAAAGCAGATGGGAGAGCTGGCCGGAGGAGCCACAAGCGGAACCATTGCTCACGCTGATGTATGATCTGTGCGACGGCTGGTGGCCGGTTTCTAGATTGTACAACATGCTAATAGACGGACCGAACCCCAAGAGCACGTCACTAAAAGAGAAGTGAGAGGCAGGCCTGGGCACTGTGATAACCAAAAAAGAATGGGAAAGAATACTGGGTTACCCCAAAGCTGTGTCAAGGAACCATCGCTTTAAACTGATATAACTGAACGTGCTATACCGCACCTACATGACTCCGCACAGGGTAGCACATTCAACAAGAACGCTAACTCACAATATCGATGGTGTGGAGGAGAGGGGGCCGACATGATAAACAAGGAGTGCCTGCTCTGTGCCTACCCCAGAGTAAGCAAACACAAGCATGTGCTCAGATTCATGGACCTAGCTTGCGTCTTAGCCAAAAGAACCATTGCCATGTCTTGGAAAAAGGCTGGGAGGCCACAATATAGTAAATGGCACAGGGAATTTGAGAGGTGGGCAGAGGCGGAAACCAAAGTGTGGATGGAAGGGCTCAATAGATCGGAGCAGGCCAGCAATGACAAATGGACCGCATGGAAGGCACTGGAGTGGGACTTGTTCCACCCGTCAGACGATAAACCTCCCTGAGTGGGCCTGGCACCGCGGAACACGCTCATCTCATGCTTGCACAACTGCCCACTTACATCCAACTGGCAATGGCCGATAGGGACATCAGGAATGGAGGGATAAGAACTACACCCCATGCACCAGGAAGCCTATCCCGCTGAACTATGCAATACACAAGAACTGGGTAGGAAACGTTTTCTTTTTCTTTGTTTGAAGGTTACTATTAAAACTTGGCATAAATGTAGGACCTGAATGGTAAATGGCACGTTGAAATGCATCGCTGTAACTAACTAAATGCCAATAAAAAACACTTTAAAATAAATTTAGCAATTTTCTCATACTCTTTTTTTTCCCCCATTAGGTTTGACTTACACTGTCTTTTGCACCTCCAATATTACGATTCCTGCATTTTCTTCACTGTCAATCACTATTTGCTACTTTAAAGAGAGGGTTGGTGCCTTCATACGGTTTGGTTGTTGAATGCTGTAGACAGTGTACAATTAACCATTTGTGACAGCATTTATCCACATAAAGTGCGTCAAAGATATTGGCACTCATTACAGGTTTGCCGGTAGTCCACTGGTAATTTTGACGGGATACCAGCAAACCTGCCTTACCGTGATATTACGGGCGGCGGAGAGCCGGTAAGTTCTCATTCCCATGGGGTCATGGGATGCGATTTCCTGAACCAGCAGCACCCTTGGTAACAGTGGCGTTGATTCAGGCATTTATTTGCCAGTAGGGGACTGACCTCCCGGCAGGTCTGACCACCTGCCGGGAGATCCGTGGCCCCAAAGTGTGCCGGTCCGGAAAAAATTAGGGAGACGGAATTACGAGCATTTTGTCAACATTTTTTCCAGACTGGCACACTGATAATGAGGGCCAATACCGTGTGAGGAAATTGTTTTGACTATGTGTTTATTTTTACCATTGTTTATACATGTATATATTCATGTACATTGTTGTGCATAGTGTAATTCACCGAATTACCACAAAATCGAATACCATTACCACCAATTAGTCGCGTGGGTTTACAATGGGATTACGAGTGGTGGCGAGGAAGTGTTCATCCCCATTTCTGAAATCCACATGCCTCCAAGGGGATTTTTGCAGAATTACCTTGAGCGGTAATTCCGCTGTGGTAATCCTGTCTATTTTTGGCTTTAAAGGGGAGGATTCATCTCCAACCTGATACTGGAGGAAAATCCTCCACTTTAATTCTACAGTGTGGCGAAACAGTGGTAATTCCATTACCGCTGTAAAAATTGGCCGCAACAGAATTACTGCCACCATTCAACTGCACCGCTGAACTCGTAATGAGGTACCTTGTCCCTATTTATGGGGCAAAGCCTGTTGGTGACTAGAAATACCTTGATTTTGCGTGATCGAGGGTACTTTATAGCATTTTTTTCTGAGATGACAAACAGCGACTTGGCCTTAAGCACAGCACACTTGGAGCGCGACTAGATCATTTGAAAAGAAAACCCTAATGAATGCCATATAAACAGGAAAGCGGGCTTTAAAAAGAAAAGAAAGATCCCCCTCTCCCCGCCTCTTTGTTTTTCTTTGACGACCATGAAGATGGTCATAAACAAAGCTGGTAGCTAATAGTTACATTTAAAAAAAAGAATGGCCGCAGGAGATGAGCGTAGCATTCAGCAGCTGATTTAAGTCTGGATTCTCAGCAACCCAATTATTTGCCACGGCCACCTGGGTGCTAATTGGCATTGTCTGGGTTTTGTGACAGCGTAGAGAGCAGACTACTGCTGTGATTCACCAGGTCAACAAAATCTCTCACTTACATGGAGAAAACCAGCGTGCAACAATATCTACTTTCTTTTGCATAATGCTATTGATGTCCTCTTTCAGTTTCCTTTTTTAACACAACCCAATGAGCTCGTTTAGCTTTTGCGCATCTCGTGAACCCTCAAACCCTGTAATTAGTCATTACAAACAGCAGCCAGAATGAGTCATTGGTTATATTCAGCGGTATGTGATTTTCAAGCAAAGCTTTTTTATAGTACTGGGAAGGTGTCTTTAAAAGCCTGAGAGTAGGATGCTCATTTAAAATTCTCATATTAGCAGAAAACAGATCTTCTTTCCTTGCTGAAAGACCGGTGGGGAATGTTCGGGAAAACATTTGTAAAAATAGTTTTCATGTCCTCCCATAGATTTGAGTCCACCTTACCGATCTGATGGTCCCCCAAAATGTTGCAGTCATCAGCGCCGTAATATCTTCCAGACTGGGCTATCAAAAGAGTGCTTCCCTCGTCTTCTCTATGCACTGCTTTAGAGAGGGCAGTTTATCCAGAACCTTGCTTCTCGCCTCCTCCTAAGCATGGCCCCATCACACCAGCTCTGTCTTTGCTCCGGTCTTCAACAGGACCTGCAGGGGGCGGACATGCTCCGACTGCTACCGCCTCCAGACGCTGGAACCCACTTGTCCTCTGGCTCACAAACATTTCCGATCACTTCCCCTTCCATTAAACTCGAAAAACCGCCTCTTTCATCAAACTTGAATCTGATTCCAGAACTCTTCTCTCGCCACTGGATCACCAGTGCCTACAGACCACCTTGGTGGTAGACGTTGTGCTCTGAAAAGCTCTATAAAAAATAAATCCATGCACAAATAAATAAATATAGTGGGCCTCATTACGACCCTGGCGCTAAGTGAAAAACGATGGCGGTAAATGGTTACCGCCATCGTTTTCCGCCAGGTCCGATCATGACCCGTGACCGTTAACTACGATGCCATTAGCGGCATCGTAGTTAACGCTGGCGCTAACTGCGCCAAGGGTGCGCGCACGCGACCGCCCACACCGTACTTAGCGCCATGGCGGAAAGGTACGCAAATGCCGACACAAGCGGACATGCACCTAACGCCATCACCCAGGCCGTTAAGTACCTTACCGCCATGGTGCAAATAACGCCATCGCGAACCAACCGTAAAGGGCCATGTTAAGTGAATGCAGCTGCCACAGGTGCACAGAAACAGCACAGGTGAAGGCAATACAGACTCAGGGAAGCACAAAAAGAGCACACCCCACCCCTTCCCACACCCAGTCACACTCCACAATGATGCCAATACGACTAGCAATGTTGGGGCTGGAGGACCTGATAGCAATGCATGTGCTACAACAGCAACAACAACAACAACAACAGGCAGCACAGAGGAGACGCAGGAGGAGAAGGAGGGCAAGGCAGGCCCAGCAAGCCCCACCAGCACAGCCAGTGCCACCACGCAGGCAGCCCCCAATCCCACGCATCAGAGCCAATCCATTCAACCTCACTGCTGAGCAGATCCACACCCTGTACCGTTTGGACCGGGACACCATCACCGCCATCGTAGACATGACACACAACGACATTGTCAGCATGATAGAAAGTCCAACCGCCACCCCCCCCTACTGAAGGTAGTGTCTGTACTCCACTTCCTGGCCACAGGCACCTACCAGCACACAGTGGGGCACCTGCATGGCATTTCACAACAATTATTCTCACGAACACTCATCCAAGTGCTCAATGCCCTCCTCAACCACACAGACGACCACATCTCATTACCACGGACTGCCCAGGAGATTGCAAACACCAAAGTGGGTTTCCATGCACTAGCCGGCATACCCGGTTGCATTGGTGCCATCGTCTGCACCCATGTGGAATTGGTGGTTCCACGTGCCATGGAGGTACCGTACCGCAACCGGAAACAGTTCCACTCAATCAACGTGCAAATGGTCTGTGACTCCAACAAGATCATCACACATTGTTGTGCCCGATTCCCCGGATCAACCCATGATTCTATGGTCCTGAGGAACTCCACAATACCACGCTACATGGAGCGACATGCAGGCCCAAGATCCTGGCTACTCGGTGAGTCCAATGTCATGGAAGTGGGCAGGTGAATGACGTACCGATGCATACTCCACCTTGCAGAAAGGGGGGGGATGATGCACACTCCACCTGGCAGAAAGGGGGGGATGATGCATACTCCACCTGGCAGAAAGGGGGGGGTGATGCATACTCCACCTGGCAGAAAGGGGGGGGTGATGCATACTCCACCTGGCAGAAAGGGGGGGGATGATGCATACTCCACCTGGAAGAAAGGGGGGGGATGATGCATACTCCACCTGGCAGAAAGGGGGGGGGATGATGCATACTCCACCTGGCAGAAAGGGGGGGGGTGATGCATACTCCACCTGGCAGAAAGGGGGGGGGATGATGCATACTCCACCTGGCAGAAAGGGGGGGGGATGATGCATACTCCACCTGGCTGTGAGTAACACAGAGAACGGAGACAGCGGATGGGCACTCACAATGCACACAACCCCTCTGCATACATTGGGTGATGGCATGCAAAACAGGCCATGGGAGCCATGAGCATATACTGGTTGCATTGTGTGAATCAATCAGTGCATGTAGAAGTGAGCCAAAGTAACAGTTGGATGCGAGCCATGGTGGAACATCATGTTCCTGATCAGACAACATGACTGACACATACATTCTCGCCTACATACAGGTGATGCAGGCTATCCCCTGAAGAGGTGGCTCCTTACACCAGTCCGGAACCCGCAGAACCAGCACGAGGAGGACTTCAACCGTGCACATACACGTACTCGTGTGGTCATAGAGCAGACATTCGGCCTATTGAAGGCACGGTTCCGAAGCCTCAGCAGGTCTGGTGGCGCACTCCTGTATGGCCATGAGAAGGTGGCAAAGATCGTCATGGCATGTGTCATGCTACACAATATGTGCGTCAGACGGAATGTGCCCCTGCCCCCTGACGCAGAACTGCAACCACCTGACGATGAGGATGAGGAGGGTGCAGATGGGGCGGCACCCCATGGAGGAGGCGATGCACAGGAGGGGCGTGCAATGCGCCAAAGTATCATCGACCACTGCTTCTAGCACACACGGCTGGTGTTTATCACATGGAGACTGCACTTGGGGCACTGTGTGTCTCTGGGACATGCACACTGTGGACTGTACACCAATAAAGCACACATACGCAATGAAAATGTCCACACATTACTTTTTTTGAAAGAAAAAAGTGTATTGAAACTATGAAATGTCGTGTCACACCCCCTCCCACCTCCCCCCTGCACACACCAACACACCCCCTCCCACCTCCCCCCTGCACACCCCAACACACCCCCTCCCGCCTCCCCCCTGCACACCCCAACACACCCCCTCTAGGTGTCAACAGATGCCTGTGACAGTGGCCACAGGCTGTTACAAGCCCCCTCTCCCGGCCCCCGGGGCACCCCTGGCTGTGGAGCGCAGGTTACGTCCGGAACGTCGCACGGGGCTGCTCTGTGCAGAACTGGCAGTGGAGGATGTCCCTGGCTGCCCCTGTGCATGCACATCCGGTAGGGTGTGGGTGTGCCCGGTGAGCGCACGACGCAAGGCGGCAAGTTCCGCACAGATGTCCCTGGACATGGCCTGCATGGCATCCCTCAGGGTGGCAGTGCACTGTGCTACTTCGGCCCTTAGGGTCTCTGTGGCCTGTTCAATGGCAGACCTAGCCCCCACACATTCCGCGGCATGCTCATTCAGCATCGTGGCCAGTTGATGCTGCCGTTCAGTGATGTCCTCGAGGGACTGCTGGCCCTGATGGCCCATGGCCAGTGCTGGTGGAGTGATGGAGGGGCTGCTCCCCTCCTGTGGAGTGTGGACAGGGCATGGGGTGGAAGGCCACTCCTCTACCTCTGTGTGCCCCTGTGTGTGATCCTCATGGGGGCTGGCGTCTGAGAAACAGGGGGAATGTAGTAGGTCAGTGGGGCTTCTGACCTCGTGCTCCATGTCTGAGTCTGAGCATGCAGCTGTTGCAGCTGTCTCACTGATGTTGCTGCTGGCCGCTGACCCCGTGCCTTCTGTGGCAGGCAATGTCGGTGGAGGTGGTGCAGCTGCTGCTGGCCTGCTGCCTACAGGGGTGCTTGCCGGTGGGATGTCAGGTATGCTTGCAGTGGGACCTGCTTGTAGTGGGGTCTGCTTCACTGCAGCTGAGGTTGAGGGTGCAGGGACGTTATTGATGGCCTTCTTGGCTCTCTTCGGCGCAGGGGTGTCCTGGTCCTCTGGGTGTGAATCTGTGCCTGTGGTGGAGCAAAGGAGGGAGGGCGTTATTGATGGGTCTGCAGACTTTGGAATGACAATGATTGACATTATTCTGGTCAGTAGATGAGGCAGATTTCAGGCAGTGCCATGCAGGTTGTCTCCTATTAGTGTGGAATGTGGATGCAGGTATGCGGGTGCCAGCAGTGCATACAGGGTGGTGCTTGCATGTGGCTATGGGCAGTGTTGATATGTGTTGCATTTACACTCTAGGGCAACCTTGTGCTACACATGATTGGACTGCAGTGACTATGGCATGTCTTGTTTGTTTCAACCGCCTGATGTCGGAGCTCCCCTTTCCATCCCTCCGACGCCTTCAATGGATTCCATGCCAATCGTGGTAGCACAGATCTCCTCCCACGGTTGGAGTTTTAGGGGGGATTCCGACCCTCCACCGGTACCCAGGGCAAGGTTGCGGTTTGCAGAGATGACGGCTCTGACCCGTATGCGGAGGTCGTCCCAGCGCTTCCTGCACTGCTGTGGGGTGCGGGGTACGGTCCCCACCGCGCTGACGCGCTCAGCCACCAGGGCCCAGATGGCCTTCTTCTTCCCTATGGCTGCCCTGGTCATTTCCGGGGAGAAAACGACACCTGCGTTGTCTTGCAGGGTCTCCGTAAGCATGCAGAGTTCCTCCCGGCTGAATCTCTCCTGGCGCTGGCGGTCACATGCCTTTTTCACAGCTTTTGGCATTTTCGGGTACTTGGATGGGTGGGTGATAGGTTGGGACAGGTGTCAGGGTTGGGTCTGGTGTTGTTCGGTAGGATGGCAATGGATTGTGTTTTTAAAGATGGCCGACGGGCTGTTTCCCGTTCCGGCGCGATGACGCTATTTCCGGTTCTGCTTTTTACGGCCGCCGCAAATTGCGGTGGCCGCTACTTACGATGGCCGCTACTTACGGTGGCCGCTACTTACGGTGGACGCTACTTACGGTGGCCGCTACTTACGGTGGCGGAAGTGCACCTTGCTCGCTTTACGATGCCGGTAGGGGCCTTTTCCGCCATGGCGTTAATTGCATTACCGCCATGGCGTAATGCTCATGCACGATGGGTCGTAATGTGGCGCTCTTTACGCCATCGGCCCACGGCGTAAACGCTCATTACGCCATGGCGGTAATGACGGACGATTACCGCCTGGGTCGTAATGAGGCCCACTGAGCTATGCAACCTAAAACGCTTGACTCCTGAGCTAAAGTGGCAACTCAACTGTTATTTTTTTAAACCTAATTTTGTTAAAGTGTTTTGGTTTACAATTAACCTTCACAAAAAAGACAAACACAATAACTTAAAATCACATGCCAATTTTACACCAAGTTATATCAATTAATGAAGTTTCATTACATCAACAAAAGAAAATAAAACCAACTACAAACATAATACAAATCATTACAATCTAATACTCACTAAAACATTTATAAAAGTGCCACTAAATTAATTTAAATAATACATTTTCAATCTGCCTTTAAGGCTTAAAAACTGTATTTATGAGAATAGAAGAATTTGCTGAAACAATGGTAGACCAGAAATGGTCAGTAGAAATCATCTGTATGGAATGTACACATTTACGGCCTGATTCGTGGAATTAAATTGCATGGAAAAAAGGGCGCTTACGTGCAAAACGCGCGCAAGCGCCCGTTTGTCGATTCATGGAACACAATGCGCGTGGCTTACCCCAGACTTGCACTGAATCCCTGCAGGTCTAACACGTCACTGCGACACCAGGAACGCCTTGAACACGAGACGCCCAGCAAAGGCGCATACCATCTAGCGCAGTCCCCTAAAAAGGGGGTGGAACACGTGGAATGGGGAACAACAAGCGTAAATGTGGGTGTAACGTGGGAAGTACCACAGTTAAATACTCGCAACGCCCACACGTGCGCTAACACCACGTTTTCATGGAATCGAACACGGCTCACCAGCGCGTGGAAAAAGACGTGCTAAACCGGAAAAAACTCCACCATGCGAAAGCTGGCGTAAGCGTCACCGCGCACTAAAAACAATGCATAAAAAGGGCGTGTGAAAAGCCAACGTGCGTATACAGCTACGATGAATGTACAATTTTTCACGGCATTGATCGTGCAACACCACAGGAGGAGGAGGTTAGCCAGAGCATGCATTTCTTTACCCAGGACCAGCCTTTTTGGGATGCCTGATGACCAGGTCTATGGCAGGTATAGGTTTACACCTCATATCATATTAGACCTGGTCACGGAGTGGGAAGATGACCTCACCTCACCAGGTGTTGGCAATCATGACTGCACGCCCCTCAGTCCGCAGGCACATATACATGCCCAGAACACCTGCAGAAAGGCAGGCCATGGTCCACGACTTTTACGGGGTGGCGCACTTCCCTAAAGTGCTTGGTGCCATTGATTTCACCCATGTGGCCCTACGTCCACCTAGGGCCACAGAGCACATCTATCGCAATCGCAAGCACTGACATTCCATCAATGTGCAGGTTGTATGTGATGCCAAGGGAATCATTACCTCTGTATATGCAAATTATCCAGGGTCCACCCATGATAGTTTCATATTCAGAATGTCACCCCTACACCGGCCCTGGAAGCTGGGAGGCATGGCAACACATGGCTCATTGGTGAGTACAAATGGCCCTGCAAATGCATGCATGTCTCACACAGACAAAACCACACCACTGACAAACCATCTCACCTCCACAGGGGACAGTGCCTACCCTCTAAGCACCTACATGATGACGCCAATACGGAACCCCACCACACCACCCCAGGTAAGATACAACGCAGCCCATATTGCAACTAGGGCCATAGTGGAGTGCACATTCAGAGTGCTAAAGTCATGCTTCCGCTCCCTTGATCACTTTGGTGGTGAACTACTATATGCACCACCAGTAGTGTGCAGGATCATTTTGGCAGCATGTGTCCGGCACAACATTGTAACACAGCGTGGCATACCGGTGGACATGGTGGTGCCCCCACATCCCCAACCACATGCACGGCGGCTGCACCTGGGAGGGGAAAGGGCATGTGGCGAGGCTACATGTACCCAGCTTGTGGCACAATTTTTCACCTAAAATCTAACCCCTGCAGAGTGCACACAGCCCTGGCACATTCCAGGTGACAATCGATGATGACAATGGGACACAATCATCTTTCTCAGCCTTACCACCCTGGGAATGTGTCCTTGGAAGTGCTACATTGTGTGCATCCCTTAGTACTAAAAGTATCTCAATCTGGTGTGCACAAAAGGAACAAATGGAAGTTGGAGTATGCCACCCACACCATGGCAAAGTACACATCTAAATGCTGGTATGTCACCTAAACCATCCCACACTTCATGTCACCTGGTTGCCACACCATGCCATGGCATGCAATCACTGGCATAACAGGGGCCCCCGCCAGCACATGTCCTGGGAGGGGCTCCCACTTGTAGAAAAAAAAATATATATTTTTTTCTTTTTGAATTCCCTCTGCATTTATAAAGAAATTATTGCTGTAGCAGAAATAATTTCTTTATGAAGTCAGAGTGACTTCAAAGAGAAACGATGGGCCTCATTACGGGTTTGACGGCAACCGTGCCATGGCTACCAGCAGGTTGCCGCCAGACCCGTAATGATTTACCGGCGCCCGACTTCCCGGTAACAGCGGGGGATTACAACCTCTCGGACTCTATGGGAATGGGGACCATAGAAGCACTGGCCCCGTTAATAACGGTTCCAGTGCTTCCGTGAAAACTATGCGGGTGGGTGCCGTTCTGCCCGGCAGGTCTGACCTGCCGGGCAGGACGGCAACCGTCCGCAGAGCTGTAATATGCCGGCCCGGAAACAACAGTGCCGGTGAGCTTACCAGCACTGTTGTTTACAGTCCGGCATAGTTGTAATGAGGCCCAATTTCTTTTTTAAGTGTTAGGGCTCCCCTCAACCCCATGATGTGTGCGTGTGTGAGTGTATGTTGAAAGGGTTCACACCTAAATGTATAGGTGGCTGCCTGTGCGAGTGTATGGTGAAAGGGTGCACACTTTAATATACAGGTGGCTGCCTGGGTGTGCCTGTATGGTGAAAGGGTGCACACTTAAATGTATAGGTGGCTGCCTGTGTGAGTGTATGGTGAAAGGGTGCACACTTAAATGTATGGGTGGGTGCCTGTATGGTGAAAGGGTACACACGTAATTTTATGGGTGGCTGCCTGGGTGTGCCTGTATGGTGAAAGGGTGCACACTTAAATGTATGGATGGCTGCCTGTGTGAGTGTATGGTGAAAGGGTGCACACTTAAATGTATGGGTGGGTGCCTGGGTGTGTGTGCCTGCATGGTGAAAGGGTGCACACGTAATTTTATGGGTGGCTGCCTGGGTGTGCCTGTATGGTGAAAGGGTGCACACTTAAATGTATGGATGGCTGCCGGGTGTGCCAGTATAAGAGAAAGAATGCACACTTAAATGTATGGGTGGCTGGGTGTGCGTGTGTATATATGGTGAATGGTGTGTGTGCTTGCGTTCAGGGGCGCAACCAAATCTATATTTCGGAGGCTAACCCTTCAAATGTTGGGAGGGGTGCCAACTTCATGGGCGGTGGGGGAGGGGCAAACGTATTTGTTTGGGTCATCTCATTTATGCATTTTCATGAGACTATTCTAGTGCAGCTTTAATGTTACAAGCAGTTAACTCTCTCCTTTAAGGTTTAAAGCACCCACTTATGGACTGCTGTGAGAATGAGTGGTCTCCTGTCCCCTCTCTACCCTTCCAATCACCCCCCTGCATGCAAGTATTAAACCCACATCACGATTTCAATTGCCTAAAAATGTGGCATTTGAATGCAGGTACTAACAGTGAATTGCTTTATTTTATTAATTGGTGGGTTCTTGTTAACAGAGAAACCCAGCTGCCGTTTAACATCTGTGTCCTTTTCTGTCTGGAAACTGCTCTGAAGGTCAGCCAGGTCTGGTCAACATAGCTCAACATTTCAGGGGGAGGAGGGGGAGTGCTGAATCCCAGTCAACTCAATGGTGTTGCACCAATACTTGTGTTTAATGCCTGGATTACTTATTGGTAATCTTCATTACTCCTAGCCCTATTCTTCCTCGTCCCAGTGTGTATGAGACAGTACTTGTGTATAAGGCACTCGGCCTCATACACAAGTACTGGGATGAGGTAGAGGTACATGGAAGTAATGCTTGATTTAGCTACCTGTAATCTTCATTACTCCTAGTCCCACTCTTCCCCATCCCATTACTTACCTATGAGGCAAGGAGCCTCAACTGTAAACTCTGGCAAGGAAGAGGGACGTGGAGGTAATTCTGGGCCAAGGAGCTGATTTTGGAGGTTGGGGTGGGAGGAAGAGGGGATATGTGTGGGGGGTAGGATTATACGACAAATTATAATGGCTGTCCATGTCCAGGCTAAGCAGGCATGATATGTGGTATTAGTGGCTAGAGAGGCATTTTGGTGCAGCCAGTCTAGTCATTCCTCAGTTTGGTATGACTTTTTTTAATGGGCCATTTATGATAAAACAGTCCTGCTAAGTGAATTACCTGGCTAGACTGCCATTTGGGTGCTGCCAGTCAGCCGTTTCTTACTGCAGCATTGTATATTTTTCTGGGCATCTGTGATCAAATGATATGATATAAGTAATTTATAACGCACCTGCAGACAAGTGTTTCTAGGCGCGACAAGACAAGGCATGGAAGATAGAGGGAGGACAAGACAAACGATCTTACTAGGCCTTGTGTCATTCAGATCGTGCAAGTGCGATAACGAGAAGCGCAAGGGGAAAGGGGCGGGGGAAGTGCAAGGGAGAGGGGAGGGGAAAAACAGGGCAGCAATGCTCTGAGTAAGTGCTGTCAGGGCAGCACAGCTCTGGGTAGTGCAAGGAGAACAAGGGACTGTAGGGTTACAGTTACAGCCCCTAAGTGCATGGTAGGATCAGAGGCAGTGCAAGGGTGACTGATCAAGAAAGAGTCTCCGCTCAGTGAGACTCTGAGGGTAGCCAAGCAACCAGTCGGTACAGCAGACAGGTAGGTCAGGTAGGCCAGCAGGGGAGGGAGAGAGAGAAAGCAGAGGAGAAGAGGACATTTTTGAGCTGCTTCCAGAACTTCAGGTGGTCTGCTAAAGCTTGAGAGGGGCAGGGAGGCTATTCCAGAGGGAGGCACCTGTAGAGGAGAAAGATCTACCCCCCACTCTCTTCCTGGAGAGGTGTCTAACCCTTAGAGAGTTGTAGGTAGCTGAGCGAAGGGCTTGAGAAGGAAGATATTTTGGAAGAGAGCGTTGGATGTAGTGCGGGCCCCGGCCCCAGAAAGCCTTGTGGACAATGCAAAGGGTCTTGAACTTGATACTTGCAGCAACTGGGAGCCAGTGGAGAGATTTCAGGGCTGGAGAGATGCGATCCCTGTGCTTGAGGCCAAGGATAAGTCTTGTAGTCCTTTTCTGGATTAGTTGCAGGGGCTGGATAGTAGAGAAAGGCAGATTGAGAAAGAGGCTGTTGCAGTAGTCCAGCCTAGAGAGAACCATGGCTCTGCAGACAGTGAGCTTCTGGGGGAAAGTGAGAAAGGGAAGAGTCCCTTTGAGGAGGAGCAGCTGGTAGTGGGACTTCTTGGCAATGTCTGAGATGTGAGGAGAGAAAAAGAGTGGAGTCAAAGATGACACCAGTGTTGTTTGCCTCACAGGAAAGCGAAGGAAGAGGGCCCAAGGCGGGCAGCCAGAGTGAGAGAGGGAAAGCAGGGGCAGGAGTCCAAATGAGAAGGATCTCCATCTTACTGACATTAAGGCAGAGATAGTTGGAGGCCCACCAATCCTGAATCGCGGATAGACAGTCGGGAATGAGCGAGAGATGAGAGGAGTCTGAGGAGAGCCTGAAGGAAAGCAGAGTGTCATCCGCATAACACTGAAAGTTAGAGGAGAATGTAGAGATCAGGTGGGTCAAAGGGGCCACTTAGAGGTTGAAACACCAGAGTGAGAGGATGGAGCGGGGAGAAAGGGACCAAGTTGGACCTAGGAGGGGCAGTCCAAGAGGAAGGAGGTCAGCCACACAAGGGCCTGATCCGTGATGCCCAGGTTCTCATGGAGTCTATTGATCAGGATTGATCAGGATGGCATGGTTGACCGTGTCGAAAGCACAGGAAAGATCAAGGAGGATGAGGACAGAAGAAATGCTGGAATCAAGGTTAGAGAGCAGAACTTCACAGGTGTTCAGGACAGCAGTTTCCGTGTGTCTGGCACTGAAGCCAGACTGATGGTCATGGAGACAACCAACAGATTCTGTGTGGAGAGTAAGCTGGGAGATGGCCAGCTTTTTCAACAGTTTGCCCAGGACAGGGGTGATGGAGATTGGGCGATAGTTTGCCGGGCAGGCAGGATCAACATAAAGCTTCTTGAGGAGTGGGTGCATAAGGGAGTGCTTAACGGGAGAGGGGAAAGAGTGATTACAGAAATCGGTCAAGGGTGTCAATATGGTTCTTGATGGTTCTGGTGGAGCAGGAGAGCACCTGTTTGGATGACACTTTCATAGATCGGACTTGTCTAGAAACCTCATCAGGTCTTATCAGAGAGAAAGAGGAGAAAGGAGGAAGAGAGGTAGAGATGGCCAAAGGGGGGCAGAGAGAGGAAGAGGGTGAGGAAGAGGAGATGGAGGACAGGATGTCCTGAGTTTTAGCATAGAAGTGAGATGACAGAGCCATACAGAGGGCCTGGGAGGGAACAGGAGATGTAAAGACCTCAACAGGATTGACCAGTTCTTTTCAGATTTTAAAGAGTTTGGCCGTGTTGTTAGAGGCCACAGAGACACAGGCTTGAATGTGTGTTCTATTCTTGATGAGTGTTATTGCTTCGACTGGCATTTTGGTGCAACCAGTCCAGATATGTCTAAATGTGGCCTGGCAAGCTTTACTATATTGTTATTACATGTCGACACTGGTCTACCTTGTGCGGCCAGTTGGACATGTTTTCATTGTGGCATGGCATTTTTAATAGCAACGCTTTAATGTTCCTCTACTCTGTTGGTGATTTGCATCTATTGGATTGGTGTTACCCTACAAAACAATTGCAAACACTCTGGCTTTTTAGCCAATTTTTCTCAGACTGTGTGCTGTATCTTATATTAAAACACATATGTACATCTTTCTCCTAGTGCAGTGTGCGGCATATCCGTTCAGCAGCACTTTTGTGCGTATTGCGCAAGTGTGATAATCTAGGCTGGCCCAGAGTGTGGCGCGACCCTTGATTTGTTGGCGAGTTGGGGGGCCCCCTCAGCATGGCTCGCAGGGGGCCCCCACATCTTGTGTTACGCCACTGCATGCAATGTCCAAACTGAGAAATAAATGGCCAACACATAACACTACTTTCACAAAGCGCTCAACGATCAACAGAACAAGTTCATAAATAACTCACTCTAACTCATCAATATAATAATGTGCACAGGAACATCAATTGCCAGTACAACATAGCAGAAACACAGGACCCAAGAGTGAATCTGTCCGACAGCGACCATTCATAATTGCACATGTTCCTCAATGTGTCGTGACTTGCACATGGCACTCTTGTATATTCGTGTGGCACTGCTAACCAAAGGGGGCAAAAAGCACATATAGTAGGAAGGCTAAAAAATAATGGATGTACCTAAGCTAATACATGAAGATGGAACATGAACAAAGATGGATCTCAATGTCCAAACAAAAAGGGATGCTAACCATGGACTGGACAAACAATCATGACTCCCACTAGGGGTGTATACACATTGCCCACATATATAATGGAAGCCCAATGCCTCTGTGTAAGTTACTTTTACATGCTCCACTACTTGAAAGCCCATGGAAGGGGGAGCAGGAGTGGCATATGTGTCTGGACCCTAAGGCACAAACAAGGAGGGTACCAACACGAGACAAGCCTGCATGGGGCGAGCTGGAATCTACAGTGGATGCCCTTGGCTGCCACACAAAGCAACACACTGCCACATAAATGCACAATAGACAAAAAACAAGTTAAAAAAATCAAAAATGCCCATGGGGAACGGGTAAGTGGGGACCCACCCAGGAGGGAGGAGGTGCAGGGTGCACGTCAACACCCACATGTGTGGATGTTGAGAATTGAAAAAAACCTCCATGGGTTAATGGGCCGCACGGCTTGCATGGATCGGGCGAACTGTCGCTGCTGTTACCACCCTCTGGTATAGCATCAGAATGTGGTAGTGGTAAGGGAGGATCACCACGTATAGCCCTGGTCTAGTCCTCGGGAGTGGCCATGTGGGACTGAGATGATTGCATCTGCAACATGATGGGATGCACGCCGTTCCTCCGTGATGGTACGAGTCAACTGTTGCATCTGCTGTTCAGACCGTCTACTGTGGCTGCCTCAAGTGCAGCCAGTGTATGTCTGAGGGACTCATAATCTAACCTCAGGGTGTCCCTGTGGACCCGACCCTCTGCAGAAATGGATGCACGCAGAGTCCTCAGTTCTGCCCGTTTGCTCCTGTTGCTGGCCACCATGTTCAGCCTGTGTGAGCGGCATGTGGACCGCAAAGCCTGCTGCTGGTGCTCCACCTGTCTTGCTGGGGGTATCATTGAATTGGCCACCCTATCCATGCCCTGAGCCAACATCTCATTTGAAGCAGCAAGTTGTTGTGCAACAGCATACATGGACTGCTCCCACACAGTATCGCCAGCTAACACACGGCCACTGCGTTGGCGGACTGCACGCCTGCCTGGGCCAAGGGAACCTGGCCCTTGATGTGATCGTGCTGTCTGTTCCTGCAGGACTCCATCCCTCTCTTGATCAGCTGGCCCAGGACCAGGAGTCAATACTGTGGAGTGTGACCCTGCACCCGTAACCACCACAGACGGATGTACCAATGCTGACTGGCCCCGTGAGGGGTTCCCTCCCTTCAGACATTTGGGATACAACAGGACCCACACTTGATGCACTCACCTGTGACAGCACAGAAGAATCAAATTCAGGTTCACGATCAGACCCAAAGGTTTCCTCAGAGGTGGATTCAGACTGTGTCAGGGCCAGGATGGCCTGTAGACCAGTGGATCTTCATGGGCTACCACACCACATCCTCCACTGGTGGTTGGTCGTGGTTGGTCGTGGCTCAGTATCCTGTTCTTCCTCCACCTCCTCCTCTGCAGCCAGTGCCTCATCACCTGCACATGAGCAGAAAAATACATGAAGAGCCATGGAAATAGCATAGCCCCCACACATAGGCATCACAATGTTGTCATGCAACACATTAACCTGCCATGTCACAAACTCCTGCACGTATGCAGTGTAAATGGAAGTGAAGGGTAGCATGAAAGCAGCCATGGATGTGTGTGGAAGGGCTAAATACCACATGTAGTGCATGTGCATAACACCTGCTTCACACAAGAGCACCTGACTGGCATAGTTCAGTCACCAACATCACTGATGCAAATACACAGATGCCACGTAGCATAGCCATGCCTGATCTGTCAAACTGCATGAGATGGAACTTGCTGACTACTGTGCCAGAGCCATGTACAATGGATGTGACAGTACATAATTCACAAACTCAATACACACAAGTGTCACAAGGTGCTACGATGCAAGGGTGGTGGAATAGAGTGAAGCCAGTCATACCCATCCCATGAGGCCAGGTCACATTAACATCACACAAGTGAATAGGCAAGGTGAAGGTGAGATCTGGGGTTAGAAGTGGGAGTGGGAGCAGTACATGGGAATGGCATACTAATAAAATGCAACTACATAATCAGCAATGAAAATGCAGCGGGCTGGTGGAAGTGTAAGTGCAGGCATCAGGTGTCAATTGCAGGTAGAGGGTTGTAGGGATACAGTAAACAGCCACTGAGTGTGGGGGATGGCATGGAGGCAGTGCATGGGTTCAACGGGTGGCTCAGAGGTCCGTGTCGGAGATCAGAGTGTGGGCAGGTGACTAGTGCATTCTCTCAGTCACCCAGGACTCCAGCAGGGGAGAGGAGAAGAGAAAGCACAACATATGAGGAAGCATCAGAAGTGCTTTCAGACCTGGAGAAGGTTCACCTCCAGTTCCATCGAGGCCGGGAGGCTGTAACAGAGGGAGGTCCCAGCCGAAGGTAGACATTAACCACCAACTAATCGCTATGAGAAGTAACTGACCCTGAGGGAGTAGGATAGGGATGATCAAAGACCATGAGAAGGAAGCAAATTTGGAAGATGGAATTGAAGGAACTGCTGCCCCAGGACCCACAAGGCCCTGTGGACAATGCACAGGGATTGGAAATGAACAGTTATAGCCACTGGGAGCCAGTGCCATAATCACAGTCCTAGAGAGATACAATACCTGGGCCGAGAAAAAAAAAGAACAATTCCCACAGTCCAGTTCTGGAGGAGTTGCAGAGGGAATGAGTAGAAGCACAGAAATCTTGGTAGAGTCCATTGCAGTACCCCACCATAGGAATGACCAGTCCTCTGGAGACAAGAGCTCCGGAGGGAAGGAGAGGAAAGGACGAATACCCCTGAGGAGGTGCAGCTGGCAGGGTGACATCTCAAAGACATCAGAGATGTGCGGAGAGAAGGCAAGCGTGGAGTGGAAGATTGATATGTATGATATGATATGATATGGCATTTATAACGCGCCAATACACAAGTGTTTCAAGGCGCGACAAGGCAAGGAAGGGGGAACAGAGGGAAGACATACAACGATCTTACTAGGCCAGGTGTCATTCAGATCGTGCAAGTGCAGGGGGAGGGGGAAAGGAAAGTGCGGGGGGATGATGGGGAGTGCAGTACATGGGATAATAAATAACAAGATAAATAAAAAAAGGCCAGCTGGTGGCAAGTGCAGGGGGAGTCTGGGTGTAAGTGCTGAAGGGGGATTGTAGGGATACAGAGAACAGTCCCCAGGTGTAGGGGGTTGCCAGGGATGCAGTGCAGGCGTGCAACTGGCAGGGCTTGGGCCCAAGATCAGATGGATGGGCAGGTAACCAGTGTAGTCTCAGTATCAGCCAGGACTTCAACAGCGGAGATGCGGAGAGAAAGCAGAAGCAAAGAGGAAGGTTTTAAAGTGCTTCCGGAACCGAAGATGGCTCTCCTCAAGTTTAAGGGAGGCAGGGAGGCTGTTCCAGAGGGAGTCCCCAGCCGAGGAGAGATATCTACCACCAACTCGTAGCTTGGAGTAGCAATTAACCCTGAGGGAGTTGGAGGCAGATGAGCGAAGAGCTCAAGAGGGAAGATATTTAGGAAGAGAGAGTTGAAGGTATTGAGGCCCCAGGCCCCAGAAGGCCTTGTGGACGATGCAGAGGGTTTTAAACTTACCTCGCAGCCACTGGGAGCCAGTGCAGAGATTTCAGTCCTGGAGAGATACAATCCCTGGGCTTGAGGCCAAGGACAAGTCTCGCAGTGCTGTTCTGGATGAGTTGCAGAGGGCGTAGAGTAGAGGCAGGAAGATTTTGAAAGAGGCTGTTGCAATAGTCCAGCCTAGAGAGAACCAGAGCTCTGGAGACAGTGAGCTTCTGGGGGAAGGAGAGGAAGGGAAGAATACCTCAGAGGAGGTGCATCTGGTAGTGTGACTTCTTAGAGACGTCAGAGATGTGAAGACAGAAAGAGAGTGTGGAGTCAAAGATGACCCCAAGGTTTTTAGCCTTGCAGGTGGGAGCAGGAAGAGGGCCAAGAGAGGCTGGCCAGAAAGTGACAGGAAAGGAAGGAGCAGTTGTGCCGATGAGGAGAATCTCAGTTTTACTGGCATTAAGGCAGAGGTCATTGGCGGCACACCACTCCTGGATAGCAGACAGATGGTGATACCAAGGTTATCACAGAGATGATTGAGCAGGATGGCATGGTTGACAGTGTCAAAGGCAGAACAGAGATCAAGCAAGATGAGGACACTAGGAGTGTTAGAGTCAAGGTTGGAGAGCAGGTCTTCACAGGTGTTCAGGAGAGCAGTTTCCGTGCTTCTGGCAGCTCTGAAGCCAGACTGCTGGTCATGAAGACCACCAACAGATTCAGTGTAGCGATCAAGTTGGGAGATGGCCATTTTCTCCAGGAGCTTGCCCAGAAAGGGGGTGATGGAGATTGGGCGATAGTTAGCCGGGCAGGAGGGGTCGGCAGAGGGTTTCTTAAGAAGAGGGTGCACAATGGAGTGCTTTAGGGGGATGGGAAATGGTGAAGGAGTGGTTGCAGAGTCAGGAGCCAGGGAGTGGATGTGGGCCTTGATGGTTTTGGAGGAACAGGGGTGAACCTGTTTTGACGAGACCTTCATAGACCGGACTTGTCTAGAAACTACTTCTGTGGAGAACAGGGGAAAGGCAGAGAAGCAGGGAGGAGAGGTGGCTGCAGAAGGGCCAGAGGAAGATCAGGGAGTAGAGGGAGGGAGGGGAGAGGAGGAGAGTGAGGACAGGATGTCCTGAGTATTAGAGAGCAAGTGAGAAGCCAGGGTCGTGCAAAGGGCCTGGGAGGGGACAGGAGAGGTAGAGACTGCGGCAGGATTGGCTAGTTCCTTGTAGATTTTAAAGAGTTCAGCCGAGTTGTTAGATGCCACAGAGACGCGGGCTTGGATATGAGCTCTCTTCTTGGTGAGGATAGAGAGCCGGTATTGCCTTTGGAGTAGGCGGCAGGCCATTTTGCCAGAGGATGTACATGAAGCAAGCCATTTCCTCTCTGCCACTCTGCACTTGCGTTTAAGGGTGGCAAGGTCGGAGTCGTACTAGGAGATACACTTGGCTTTGGGCTTCAGGCGGATTCTCATGACAGGGACAAGGATATCAAGAGTATCATATATGGCAGAGTGGAGTGTGGAGAGGGCTGTGTCAGGGTGAGAGTCAACCAAAGGGAGAGGATGGGGTGAGGAGGGGGTGAGAAAATGGCAGCGAAAGCCTCAACTGATATGCGCTTCATGGGTCGGATGAACAAGAAGGTGGGTGGCAGTGATGGAAGTGGCTTGGCCTGTGGGGTAGAGAGGGTGAGATGGGAGGAGAGGAGAAAGTGATCACTCCAGGGGAGAGGAGTGTTGAGAGGAATAAAGAGGGGGATTTCGAGGAGATCAGAGCAACCAGAGTGTGCCCTGCAGAGTGAGTCGGGCCAGAGGGGAGAATAGTGAGTGTAAAAGTCACAGAGGTCGCAAAAGAGTCCAGAGGGAGGACAGGGGGCATCCAGGAGGAGTAGATCTGCGTAGGAATGAAAGAGGCATGAATACAATCCAGAGCGGTTGAACCTAGGCACTTAGAGGATTTTGTAGCCGTCAGGGAGGAGAGTGTCAAAGCTTGTGACAGACCTGGCCCTGAACCATGTCTCGGTGAGACCGAAGATATTGAGGTCAAGTTCTTCCAGAAGGCAGCAGATGTCAGAGAAATGTTATCCATACTTAAGCCCCTACAGAATCTCATGCATGTTTCGAGACACGAAACCTCTGCCTTTTGCTTAGGAAGCAGAATATGCCCTTTTCACCCTTAACCAAGCACTCACGATGGCTCCAGCTTTAGATTTGACAGATTATAGTAAGCCCTTTTTGCTCTACTACGATGAGCACAATAGGTTTGTTCAAGGTTTTTTGACTCAGTTACACAGTGATAAGCATCACCCAGTATCCTACCACAGTGTAGCCTTAGATCCAGTAACCACAGCACTCCCAGCATGTGTTTGAGCCGTCGTGGCTGTTGCACTATTAATAGAAAAGACTGATTCACTAGTGCAGTGACATCCTGTCATGATTGCTGTTCCCTATGCTGTTTTGTCACTATTGGTTAGAGAGAAGACACAGCATGTGTCTAACTCCCATCTTACCCTATATGAAAAGTTGCTTATTTTTGCTGGCAATGTAACATTGGACCAATGTTCAGTCCTGAACCCTGCTTCTTTGCTGCCAACCGTGCAGAACGGGGAGCCGCATGACTATCAGTTGTACTGCAGATCCTCATGTCCCGGCGTGCCCATGATCCAGAAACTGGGGAATTGGTCTGTGCTTATTCTGTGTGTACCCCCCATACTGTCCTAGAAGCATACCAATTACCTATTGCAAAATCAACACAGGTTGCCAAACTTGTGGCTTTCACCTGTGCCTGTTCTTTAGCCCGGGATAGATCGGCTATGATCTATACTAACTCCAGGTACACCGCCAGGGTGGTCCATGAGGTTTGGAGTTCTTTGGAAGCAGTGTGGATATTTAACATCAATGGGCACCCCAATATTGAATGAAAAATATGTGTCAGCTTTATTGAATGCATTGTTACTTCCTGCAGCTGTAGCGATTGTTAAATGTAAGGACATGATCCCCTTCAGTCATTCACAGCTCAAACAAATACACTAGCAGAAGATGCAACTTCAGCTGCCTTAACTGGGCCCCTGGCTCCTAATGGATTTCTTGTTTGTGTTGCAGTTCAACAGTCAACAATCACTTCCCTGTCCAGTCTCGTAATCCTCCAAGACAAATATCCTGAAGCTGCAATGATGACCTGGACCCAACAGTATTGTAAACTGGGAGTATATTCCTTGTGGCGCTCCCCAGACGGCCACCTGGTTGCACCCAAGGTACTCTTTCCCTATATGGTCCGTGAAGCTCATGTTTTAGCCCATTCAGGTAAAAATGCTATGATTACCCTATTGCATCTAGATTGGATGGCCTGTGGTTTAGCCTATATGGCTCAAAGCTATTGTGAGAATTGTCTTACATGTTTGATACATTGGGCCTCATTATGAGTAGGGCGGTAAGGGATACCGGGCACCGTTAAGGAGACTGGTGCCGGTAAACCCTTAGCGCCCTACTACGAGTTCACTTAGCGGGTCCCTCTTCAATGCCTGGTTTTACCAGGCGTTATGGACGGGACCCGCTAAGGGACTTCAGAGCTAATAACTGTACCGCAAATTCCGGTACCGTTATTAGCTACTTCCCCATTCCCAATGAGCCCTGTGGGGCCTCAAATGGGAATGGGGAATGTTTTTTTCAATGGGGCTTACCGGTCCCGCAAAGGTTGGACTACACCAGTAAGTCCCCATTGAACAAAACCACCGCCAGTACCGTTATTGAAAGCAGTCATGGCGCAAATAGCGCCATGACTACCTCCAATCTCGGAATGAGGCCCATAATGTTGGAAGAGCACTACCAAGGGGGTTGTCTGTGTGTCCAGTACTGGAAGGTCCCTTCCTGCACTTGCAGACAGACTTCATACAGCTACCCACCTTCATGAATTTTACATATTGCTTGGTTATAGTGGATGTGTTCTCTGGGTGGGTAGAAGCATACCCATGTAAAAAGGCAGATGCTGTTACAGTGGCTAAAAAGTTAACAGATTTCAAACTCTGATTTGGATTGCCTCTCAGTATAGACAATGACTAAGGCACCCATTTAACTAGTCGGGTTATTAAAGAAGTGTGTAAAGCCCTAGGAATAGCTTAACAGTTACATTACGCTTATCACCCCCAGTAGAGCCCATATGTAGAATGATGCAATGGGGATCTTAAGTTGAAGCTGTCTAAAGTGTGTAACGAGAGGGGGTTGAAATGGCCCAACCCATGCCTTTAGCCTTGTTTGCCATGTGCAATAATCCCCAGTATAATCAAAAACGTTCTGCCCATGAAATCCTCACACGTCATCCCATGAGAATGGGAACAGCACGCCCAACATTCCCCCATATACAAAGTTTGCCTTTACAGGATGATAGATTACTCCAATACTGTCACATGTTGATTAAAACTGTTTGATTTCTCTATGCTCAGGTCATTGAAGCCCTGTCTGAATCAGCTATTGATCCCTGCCATACTCTACAACCAGGACACTGGGTCCTGGTGAAGGTCTATCAGTGAAAATCTGCTTTTCAGCCCAGGTGTCATGGCCCGTTCCAGGTGCTCTTGACTAGGAACACCCTGTAAAGTGTGTTGGGATCCCTGCTTGAATCCATGCAGCACATTGCTGCAAAATCGCCACCCGATGGCACCATCTCCGCCTTGACAGATCTTTCTCTGCTTGGCTCCGGTTCCACCACAACCATCGACTCCTCCATCAGTGACACTGCTGGTTGTTTGCAAATGTCGGACTCTTCCAGCGGTGCTGGAATGGAACGGGCAGTACCAGAATACAAGGGTGTGGCCCTCAATCCCTCAGTATGCTTTCGTGTTGAAGTAGGACCCACAGGTGCTGAAACTCTTTCCCTCAATGAGGTCTCTGTGGGAGGTATTGCTAAGGCTCCTTCATCAGGCGTTCAAGGTTACAGAGGAAACAACCCTGATTCAGACCTCCCTTCTGGCTGCCTGACACCGCTGGATCTCAAAACACAGCCCTCAAAAGGTACACTTTGCGATCCGCGTAAGAGTTCCCAAGAACCAATAGTGTTTAACAAAGTGGCAACTGGCCAGTCACTGGATTTTTCCCCTCAACGCCGATGAATCCCTCTGAGGTGGTGGTGCACAGAGTAGAAGCCACCACAGTGTATTCACTGATACTTGCAAGTTATGGCCCCTGTTTGTATCGCTTGCTGGTCATTCCTTTTGTTATACTGACCTTCACATGTACATGGCTCTGGTACTTTGGATACTTTTAGTTTGAAATTTTAGCTGGAACTTTCGAGTACAAACTGTGAACTAAGAAATTGTTCACTTAGTACTTGATTTCTGTTGGAACTTTTGAACAGTGACGTTTACTTTGATACAGCTTGACAGAGCCTATAAAACTTTAAACTGAAAGTTTGGGCCTGGCAAACTTATTTCCCTTGTGCCTCGCACATCACCTGACTTGATGAACTGAACCAAACCTTTGTCTCCTAGCCACAAGCTTTTGCGCTGGAGCTATGACCAGATTGCTCAACCTGGACATCTGAGGATTGGCCCTAGTTTACACTATGTCTGGCTATATTTCTGTAATCATCATTATTGTCAGAATACTGATATATCATCAGTTCACTGTGACTGCTGCTTTCGGCACTATTTGCCATGAAAACGATAGTCCCTCTGCACGTCCCTCGGTGAAAACACTTACCTGCACCTCTCCTGGCAGCATGCCTTCATTTTTCATCTTAATGACTTCTCGGTTTGTGCCCACCTTCCTCATGAATTATCCTCCAAGTTCCATATTGCGCCCATTCCTTTCCAGTGTGGGGGGGGAGGGGTGATGTCTGTCTGGATCTTAATTTGGTCACCCAGTCCCAAGGCCCAGGACCCTGCAGGGATGCTCATGCTCACTTGAGTTTTACCGGTCCTCTGAATTATTCCCCACCCCAGACCAAGTATGCATCAAGCCAGCAGCACTCCATCTTTCCTCTCCAGCAACTGGTTTTAGTATGTTACACTAATCTGACTCCCCTGTTTATCGAAACTAAAAAATACCATGATAACTTGTCCACCAATATAAGTGCAGTGATTAATAATGTCACATTTGCCTTTGATCCTGATTTTTCATTTTCCTAGTCCAGGTATACTACGTATTCTGAAACTTATTTCATTTGTGGGGACAAAGCTTATCCCTAGCTGACCATTAATTGGGGAGGAAGTTATTCCATGGGGTATGTTCTGCCTGCAGTGCATCACAATCCTACTTTTCAGGCTCAGCCCTGTCTCAGGAGAAGCACTGCCTGGGAAAACTTTGTTGCTGGGGTAGGATATCATATACCAACCCTGGGAATTAAGATAGACAGATACTGTTTGACTCAATTGTCACTGTTAGTAGAGGATATTGCAAATGCCACTGCATCGTCCTCCTTGACTCTATCATCCCAAGAACAAGTAGACATCCGAGCCATGGTGCTTCAGAACCATATGGCATTATATATTGCTCTTGCTCACAAGGACCCATTTGCGCAATCGTTAACAGTGAGTGCTGTACTTTCAAAACCAGTTATTCAATCAATATTACTCACATCTACACGTACATTTGCCACATCAGTCCGGAGTCTCCCATGGCATTTGAGTCTTGGATTTTTTGTCTTTTGGGATCTCTGCGTGTGTCTATTGGTCAGATCATACTCCAAGCACTGGTCATAATTTTGTGTCTGTCCTGCTTGCTGATGGTTTGTAAGTATCTCTATTTTCATGCATATAACACCTGCTCTGAAGTTTCTCAGACTGCCCAAGTGCTTTACTGTAATACTACAGAAGAAATAATATGTTATGACATGCCGGAATGTTACGTTTGTTCCCCCAAATATGTATGTAGTGAGACTGGAGTGAAGGTCTCATAGGAGAGAATTATGGGGGACAATCTGGAATTGAAAATGTTATGTACTCCCCTGTTATACTGCTGCAATATAAAATCGAGTAAGTACTGCAAACTGCCACGTTTCAACAACAATTACGTGCTAGTGTGAGGCGAGACTGAAGGATTTAATGTGCATGTATTTGCAATTAAGGCTCTTTGCCTAGTGTGTAGCTGTGCTTGCCTCCACATTTCTCGTTTCTGACGTATTTCCCTTTTGGCATACGTAAGCGTGTTTTAGGCTCCCACTTTCCTATGAAAAGTGGCTTTAGTAAATGGAAGTCATCATACAACAAGCGTGCTTGCCTGCCTCAGACTTGTGTGATCCTTTGAGGAGTATATTCAGCCTCACTAAATGTATCACTCTATGCTGTCCTTCCTGATAACACCGCCATACATGTAAGAACACAGCTGGTATCAAAGACTGTAGAGGGGCTTTGTTCCCTGTTTGTAACATTGTATCAGTATGATTCCTTGCGCTGTCTGGACCTCCCCTTCCATTGAAATGCATGTGTTCCTTTGGGTACAAAAGAACAGTGCTTGGAGAATGGGGGTTTCTTACTTGTGTCAAAGTCTCGTACTGTCTTTGATTTGTTTTTGTCCTGTTGCTTGCTTTTTAGTAATAAATTGTTCACCAATCCAAGGGAATAGTCAGTGGTTATGTTTTCCACAACAGGCTGCCTGACATTCATCACATGGAAATTAATAATTGTTTTAAAGAGGTAGTTCACTCAAAAATGTTATGGTTTAAAAAGATGGGCCATAATGAAAAATATATATAACATTTTTTTAATGTTCCTATTTAAAATTTGTGGGTAATGAGCTTCAAAGTTTTCAAATGGGGGCATCCATTTTGTGAAATGAAGCAGCCTCCTCTTTTCGTGTTAAGCTCTGTTCCTGCTGAACTATTCAAGCAAAAACCCCCTAATGGGAGCTTCTGCTTACTATTGCTGTAGAGCAGAGCATAACATGAACAGAGGAGGCCGCCACAATATTCATAATTGCCTTGACTTTCTGTTTATGTTTCCTCTGCTCCCCTCCTCCGTGCGTTTCATTTTACGTTTTACGTTTACTGGACATGGGGAGCTCAGAAAACGTAAAATAAAAGGCAAAGCAATTATTAATAGTTTGCCGGCCGCCAGAGCATGGGAAACTTAAAACGAAAGTACCTGTATTTATGACGACTGAGCCGCCGCTGCAGCATGCAGTGGAGTCTTCATGAATGTCGGTACATTCGCTTCAAGTTTCCGGGCGAGCCTGGGAAACGAAAAGCGAAAGTACCAGCATTTATGAATAATACGCCGCCCACCGGTGAGTGGTGTAGTATTTATAATTAACAATTCTTTCCTTTTATGTTTTGGGGCGAGCTAGGGAAAATTGAAAAAAAAAATACAGGAAATTATTAATACTATGCTGTCCGCTGCAATTCTATATTCACGAACTCAGGGAACCCAGGTTCATGAATACAGGATTGTGGGGGGTGGGATAAAATGGAATAATAATGTAAAGGCAGCACTCACCAGAAGCATGTCCTCCAGCAGCAGCGTGCCTGCATTCTCTGCTCTATAGCAGCAATAAGAAAAAACTCCCAGTAGGGGCTTTAGATTGATTAGTGCAGCCAGATACAAGCTTAACATGAACAGAGGAGGATGCTTCATTTCACAAAATGGATGCCCTCCAGTGCTAAAAAACCCAGACTTTGAGGCTCAAGTCTCAAAAACTTTACATAGGAACTTTTTTTAGAAATATATTTTAGATATAGTTTTCATTATGGCGCATCCTTTTAAACCATAAAACCCTTGAGTGAACTACCCCTTTAAGGAATCCTGTAAATCGAACAATCATACCCATGAACTTAGAAAGGAAAAGCAAAAATTGTCACAGCAAATAGATCTGGCTCTGCATAATGTCAAGGAAGGGACATTTTTGGCCTGTGACAGCATTTCAAAAATATAGATTTTACACAATAAATTTGCAAAGCCAGACCTATTTGCCTGCCAGTGCGTGTTATAATGCCTACGATGATGGAGTCGGAGCATTGCAAAGATGTATATACAAGGTTCCCAATTCAATGCTGTCACATCCCTTAACCACGCAGAGTGGCAGTCATAGAAACTAGTAATAATAATGATCACAACAACAAAAAACACATTGTAATACAGTTCAAAGTGGAAAACACATCAATGCATGAAGCAGTAGCTATATTAAATATATGCTCAAAAGCAACAATCAACAACTTTCTGCCCAACTTGAACAGTTCCCCTCACTACTACAAAAAGACTTTCACTATAGCAGAGAGTTCCCCATAAGGTACTTGTAGCATCATGGAGCAGCTGATTGATACCAGCACCCCCCACCCCCATATGTTTCTTCAATAGCTTTGGCAGGGAGCTGAAGCCCTCTCTAAACAGATCTAAAAGGTTAAACAATTAAAAGCAACAAAGACTATCAAGTAAAGGCTGGCTCCTAATGGTCTTGACAACCTCCGCAGCAAATGATGCGCCCCAGATGGAGCAATTCCACTGTAGGCAGGGCACTATATGTGAATGGGGATGATCAGAAGTGAGAAGAGTACATAATGCTGCATGCTTTATGTAATAATTACTATATGGCTTTAAAAACCAAGGGGGATTTCTTAGGCTCACATGAATATGCATGATGCTATTATGACTCTGCATGCAGGATGGGGAAAATAAAACTAAAGCCATACAATTATAGCCCAACATATTTCTATGAGATGTATATAGTTAGTTTATTATGGAAAGGCTAGTTTATAATGCAATGTGGTTTGCTTCCTAGGCATTGCTATAAATTAAGTATTATTTAAGCACATGAAATGCAAAGCAAAACCTTAATAAATGGATATATCAACTAAACCTGGGGAGATGTGTTCAGTTGCTTAAATTGTCCACGTTCCGGTTTAACCACCATTTAAACAAAGCGTGTGATCCTGGGTGATTCCTTTAATCACAGTGGGCCTCATTACGAGGTAGTAGGTAGCCATGGTGCTATTAGCGCCATGGCTACCCCCTTACTGCATACAGGGTCTGGGCTCTCAGAATGGGTACTTACCTGGTCTTTCCAACCTTGGAAGACCCGGAAAGTCCCCATTCTGAGAACCAGTCCCCATTCCCATTTGAGTCCCCATAGGGCTCAATGGGAATGGGGAAGTAGCTAATAACGGTACCGCAATTTGCGGTACCGTTATTAGCTCAGAAGTCCCTTAGCGGGTCCCGTCCTTAACACCTGGTCAGACCAGGCGTTAAGGAAGGGACCCGCTAAGGGACCTCGGAATATGGAGGTAAGGGATTACCGGCACCGGCACCCTTACCGGTGCCGGTAATCCCTTACCTCCTGCCTCTTAATGAGGCCCAGTGTGTCTTATCAGCAACTCTGTAAGTGGTTCACTGCAAAGCTTATGTTAATATATAATGCTGTCATAAAAAAAGCCTAATGACTATAGAGTTGTTCCATAGATAATAATAGTGCAATTTAGGTATGTTACACCACAGCATTATTTGCCACTTGGCTTACTTATGGCAACTTATTCTAAAGTCACTTCCATGGTTCCTCCAAGTATCAAAGACTGATGATGCTCCTTTCAATGTTCTTTTATGTAAAGTCACTTCTGTTGGTGCAACTCATATGCACATTTGAAGGTTTGCATGTATTTTGCCCCACAGAGCCTGTTCAGAGCACTAATAGACGGGTTTCCTGCATCTGTAATGGGCCGCCGGTTTTATTTATTTTCTAATGTGTGTGTTTTGAAATGCCATCTGCCACTAACGTTACCAAAAATTTGATTGGGGCGGGTGGGGGTGCGAATGAGACCATATGGAATCGCACGCACTGCATTTGGGGGGAAAAGTAGAAAGACTTTTCTGTGGCTCCCCCCTAGCCCCTCCCACTCTTGCAAGGCTGGATACTCCCTTGCATGTAACACATTTAGTTTGTCATGACAACCAATTCTTTTTTTTATTTTTTTTTATTTTTTTTTATTTGCATTATGGTTAACAAGCAATTTTTGGCAAAAAAGAAACAAATACAATAACAATTGAAACACAATTACACAATTTAATTACAGAATACAGAACGCAAGATACAACAATAGAATAACAAAGAAAAGAACAATAAGAAATAAAAAAATAAAAAATAAAACAGAAAGCCAGACCTAACCCCTTTAAAATGCAATCGATAAAATTCAGCACCACGATACTTAAACATAATTCATTTGCATTTAAAATCCGATTCCATAAATGATCTTACGACAACAGAACATCAAACTTCATAAATCTGAAAAACATTGGCTTTCTAAAGGGAATTAAAATTGGGCACACCACCATCAAATGTTTCAATGTTTCAACCTCATTGTGATAGTATCTACCCAATCTGCCACCTCTAGGAATCCCCTGTTGTGCACCCGATGCTTCATTGCTTAACAACAGATTGAATCTAAATCTTAAAAACTTTGTTCTAAAATCACGAGAGGGGTGTTCAGATAGATAACACAGTAATACATTGAAAGGTCTAATATCATACATCGAGCAATAAAAAAACTGATATTCGGAACATCTGGCTCTATTATTTATCCAATCTATTTCACATAGTTTGTGTTTAATCTTGCAGCGGGGAGGACATTTCTGCTATCGAGTAGCCTGTACTTTACTAAATGTGCGTACATTTGTCCACCCAACACCCCAGAGCCTTACAATTGTCAAGGGCCAACTGTTCTTGAAGCATAACCAGTAATTAAAACGCTGGGTTAGTTAGTAATTTTTCGTATTGATGGGAACTTGAATAGAGACAAGACGCAGTCCATGAGGAATCAGGCCGATTGGAACTCGCCTCGGTAGAGCAGGGTACCTCTCTATATTATTGCTTCGATAATAGCCCAGTCCAAATTGTATTCGTGAGAATCTTCTGCTGATAACACTGCAGGAGGGGAATAGCTGAGAATGTCTCATAATGGCTATCTAGGAGCCTCAATTGAGCTGAAGCGACCTTAGCCTGTGATTTCACTTTCTCCAACATAACCTGCTTATTTGGGGCATCCTGAACCAATACCCCAAACATTTATATAAAGCTACATTCTCTAATTTAGCAATGCCCCGTTTGAAGCTGCACAAACTGCCTTTCGTTCAATATTGCGTCCTGGGTTTCATTACTATCACCTTTATCTTTTGCACATTGATGGTCAAGTCCAGTTCTTTCCGAAACCCATGGACTGCGTCTGTTGCAAATCAATTGCTGTTTGGCCCCAAATAATAAGGTTGTCCGTGTAGGCCATATACTTCAGATGGAGCATACCGAGATGCGGGGGAAAGCTGCGAACATTTATAAAAGCAAGGCTGAGGTCCTGAATATAAAAATTAAATAAAAACAGAGCTAAAACACAACCCTTCGCAACCCGCAACTGGCCTTGATCCAACTGCTAAAGTTACCTTGCTGGCCCAGCCTAACACATACCTATGTATCCCTGTGCAGCGCAATTAAAATCTTAAGGAGATGCTTGGGGCAATTATATTCGTACATCTTTCTTCCCACTTTTCCTCTGTTGATGCTATCAAAAGCCTGTGATGGGTCCAGGAAGGCGACATACACGGCTGTCTTCTGCAGCTTTACTTGAACAGCAAAAAGAGCCGTGCCCACCACCTTCCTGAAGCCAGCCTGGCAACCATCCAAAGCCTGTTCGTGCCTGGACCATTTTTCCAGCTCTTTATTTATTTATTTATTTATTTGGATTTATAAAGCGCCCAGCGGCCCGGAGGCATCGTGGCGCTGTTACAGAATGTTCACTTAGCAGGTTCTTTCCTAGTGTTTTCAATGCAGCAGATGCTGTGATAACAGTGTTCTCAATACTGAAGGAGCTGTATTTATTATCTAGTTTTTTAGGGACTTTAAGCAGTAATGTAGAAAATATTTTGCTCCTTGCATCCAATAAGGAGATTAAATGATAATTTCTAGGGTACAATTTATCGCTCTTTTTGAATGTTTAAATAATATCTGCCCCAGCCTGAGATGGAGGAAGTACTTTATCCCTAATTATATGAAGAAAATTGATCAAACAGCACATGGGCCCATAAAATGGGATCTGTTTTGAACGTAACATTTGATAACCCATCAGGCCCCAGTGAGTTTGAGGATTTACACTTAATAATGCAGTGTAGAACATCCTCCTCTAATAAATTCAGGGACCACAAACTAGGGTTGTCGCAAGGATGGACCAATACATCTGTCCCACCATCAAATTAATTCATAAAATGTTCAGCCCAGGTATCTTCAGGAATGGGAATAGACTGTGGGCGACCTGGGTACCAGGGGTCTTCAATAAAGTCCAGAACAGGCTAGGATGTTTACTAAGGACCGCCTTCAGCATTACTTCCGAATCTCGCAGGACCATCAGGCCCTTATGGCTTTTTAGCCAATTTATAAACACGTGTTTGGCATTAGGCATAACAACATCATTATTTGTATGTGACAGACTTCTTAAGTTCCTCAACTTGCAGCACAGCACCTTCTTTTTATCTTGGACTGCCATATTAAACACATGAACATGCTGCCTTCTAAAGGACGTATACAATGGATCAAGACCCCCAAAAAACTGGTTAACAACCTCTGAACCACAAATGAATAGTTACGAGGATGCGTTAAACTTGGATCTTCAGAGGGCAGTAGTACACTCCTATTAAAACGAGTGCCATAAACAGGTTTCCAGATAACAGTTGAATATCTGACTCACACTTCCAAGATAGGGCCATTAGTAGTGCAATCAGAACTGCCCATGATTGTCCGTAATTCAAGTGAAAGAAGTCTATGTTCACTTATATCATTTGCCACGACAGAAAAATTATTACAGAATTGAAAAATCTCTTGCAACACAAAAATTTAGTCGAGAGTACAGTTCTGCTGCGTGGACCCGCTTGTGAATTTGGAAGGGCAATCACCTGAAACACGTCCATTAAAAATATGTATGTCACCAGGGACGTCATTTCACCAAAATGCCAGGGGAAGCGCAAGTGACATCACTCAATCCTTGACCCCTCCGGATGACATCACAGGAAGTGATGTAATTTGACCCCCACCCCCAAGTGATATCGCGGGAAGCGATGGAACACGACCTTTCACCCGTTGAAAAAACAGGAAGTGGCATCACATAACATTGTACACTACAAAAAATATGGTTACGATATCACTATAATGTGATGTACATTTCATACAAGAATGGATCGCCAAATGTATCGTTAAGATCAGTGCGTATAGGCCCATATAACCAAATTACTGTGAATGCAAGCAGACGTCCATGACCAAATGATAATGATGTGTTATTATATAGCACATACGCTTAAGCGCTTTATATAGAAAAAATATACACTCAATATCACCCAAACTGTGTTGGTACCCATTTATCGAGCTCAGAAGGATGAAAGGCTGAGTTGAGCCGTTTAAGAACAGACTAAATCAGTGACTCACCCCCTGAAGTGTGCCTGAAATAAACCTTTAATGAGTCTAGCAATTATTGTATAGCATTCCAGAAAGACACATTATTTAGTATTCCTATTAATTCCATTGTTATTTAGGTCAGTGCTGAAAGTGTTAGACTTGTGGCACTCCTGTTCTTATTTTTCTTCTTTTTTTAAGAGGCCTAAACAAGAAAGCCAGCCACTCCAGAAGTAAAGAGCCACATGGTGCTGGCCACAGCCTAGGAGCTTGCATTAAAAAAAATTAAACAAAATATATATCTTTTTTTATAGAGGTGGCAAGATAGACTACAGAGGTTGCAAGGGAGACCTCAGAGGTCGCAGTTGTAACCTCTGGCAACCCCTAAATGACGTCCCTGCACCCACTCCCACCCTCCAACACCTTACACCTCTCCAATGCCTTGCTCCAATACCTTCATGTTTACTCAGTGCCACCCTCCAGCAACTTAATTCTCCAGAATTCTCCAACCCCTTCAACCTCAAGCAAACTAGCAACTTAAGTCTCCAGTACCCTCCTTCAACACCCCAACAGTGTGAGTCTCACTTATCCTCCTCAAACATCTTATATCTGCATTCAATGCAACTCTCTTACAGCACATTATGTCTCCAACACTCTCTCCCAACATCTGTAAGTCACTAGTACAACATCGTAAGTCTCCAGTATCAGCCTCCATAACATTGAGCCTTAAGCACATGCTTCAAACTCAAAGATGTGTCAGTGGTTATGAATTATTTGAAAACTTCCAGCCATCATCGTTCTGCTTTGCTTATTTGGCAAGTAACCCATAGTTTTTTTTTATGTTAGATGGGAGATACCGGGGAATGATGTGTTACAAGTCATAGTAATTGCAGGTCTTTTTATTTTAAAATGCAAACAGCAGCAGCTGCTACATGACATCACCCCTAGAAAAGGCCCATTTAATTATTTTCGTTGGTCCTTATATGTTACTTAATGCCAGCCTGCTCCAGCTTTTAAGCACTGGAACAGGAACTGAACCAATGTTGCATTTCATCTTCTTGTTCCCAAAGCAAGTGCGTTGCCCCTGTGCTATCTTCCAAATATATATTTTATTTGCTTGAGGAAGCAACAGATGGTTTACTTCAAAGAGGAGGGATACTTCATGTAAATTCATGATCTCACCTTGTGTCTATCTACAGGGTGCCTGTAATGCAGGTCTGGGCCAGGTCTCACAGTGCCCATGCAGGATTGGTGACGGAAGCCACTGGGACACACCCCTCTCATCACAGGCCCAGTGGCTCACTGGACGTGAAAAGCAGACAACGAGAAACACTGATGAGATATGCGTTCATGCTGTGCTGTCACTGAGTACTGCAGGCTGCTCCTACCCGTTCCCAGTTCAGTAGAACTAGCCCCCATACCCTTCCTTTTGTTACAGTACTGGGCATGAGCTACAAAGACAGCCCCGTCTCTGAACCCAATCATGCAGGCATTCTTCACTAATGGACTAGCAACCTGTTAGTGATGGCGGCTTCATGGTTTGTCCTGCATCCCTGTTATTTCTACAGCCAATGAGATCTAGAATCCAGCTGAAAAAAGCTGTGGCACATTTAGCTGCATTTACAACTGTCTTTTTCAGGTGTAACATAGATATCTCCTCCTGGCACTGCCTCTTTGTCCAGTGGGCCAGCGTATCAAGGACAGGTCTAGGGGTAGCAGAGGAGGAGCCAGGAGTAGTATATGCTACCCATGGCAACCCCCAAATGACATTCCTGAGGTGTAGTCCATTGAATGTTTTTTAAGTTGTTGCAGTTGAGGTTCCCAAACAAGCAGCATAGAGGCACCTGCCAGATTAGCTGACGTCTCCTGCCTCGGTAGTACAGGCACTGATAATGCATCCACCAGAGCTGCCCGCAAGTAGGTATCCGGGAAGTTATTTTGGTCAAAAGCAACTTTGCTGTGTAGTGCATATGGCCCTCATTATGAGGTCTGCGCTAACTCGCTGGTGCCACCGACAGGTTGCCGCTGACCCCGAAACACTGTTTTCGGTGCCTGACTTCCTGGTGCACTGGGACATTACAAGTCGCGGAAGTCAGGTGTCTGACTTAGTAAGTCTCCACTCCTGGGGAGTCCCTTAGGACTACATGGAAATGGGGGTTCAGAAACACCGGCACCGTTGCTTTCAAGGCAAGGCTGCCTGCAGGGGCCATTACGGCCCCTGCAGGCAGACTCGCAGTGTGGCAGCCCAGAAACAAGGTTACCGGTATCCTTGCTTCCAGACCTCCACACTCGTAATGAGGCCTTAGACAGTAAAAGAAATACAAAGAAAACTTAAAAACTGCCGCCTCACCAAACCACAGCCAGCGACAATCAACTTAGTCATGACTCACTGCCTTTCGCTAGTGAACGAGTCCCAGGTGTACACCCACCCCTCCCACCCCCCAAATCAAGAAGGGAAGAGCAGCAGAGAGGAAACAGACAAAGTTAACCCAGTGATTAAAAATTATAGATCTGTGCTGCCAGCTCTCCGAGGCCCATGTCAGGAACCTCAGTCCACTGCACAGAAGACAGTGCACTGCACACTGCGCAGGCTCCATGTTCTTCAGGTGTTTATATGCTGGAGCACACCTCCTCAAGGTAGAGAGCAAAAAAAGACTCCACTTAGTGTGAGCCAACAATCTCCTGCTGCCACTGCTGTTCAACACATAACACACTGCCCTGCACAACCAATTCCTGAAGCAAGGATCGCTACCCACCTCACCTGAAAGGGGTGCAGGGAGTAAGAGAGAGTGTACAGCAGGGTCTTGGCACCAGACACAGAAGTTTGACAGACCCAAAACAAATTAGGAGGGAACAGTAATTAATAGAGAAATTAAAAAACATAACACAAATACTGTGTGGTTTACTGCAAGAAGTGCGGTAAAGCTGTAATCCTGCAGAGACCCGAGTGTTTCTGCATGCACTAGAGATTTTTGCTGACTGCAGAAATTGTTTCAAGAAGGACTTATGCATGTAAACAATTACATTTAGGGAGCAGAGGCGTAGGCAGGGTAGGGCCTGAGGGGAAAGGCCCACCCAAAATCTGTAAAGGCCCTCCCAGCAGCGCTGTGTGGGCATTTGTGTCATTGCAGTGGGCCTAACTACATTAGCATCAGGCCCCATTTGCTAGACAATCCTGGCTATGCCTCTGGTGCTTCCCAACTCAACAACCCAGTCACCCCTTCAGCCCTTCTTACTCGTCTCACAGCACCTCCCATAAACGAGGAATGCATCTTTTGTTGGTGGATTTCCTTCATGAGGGTTAGCTAGGCCTGCATTCCTTTTCAAAGGGCCATAGAAGAGAGCAAAAAAGGAGAAGGCATGATAGAGCGGGAAGTAGGTGGAAGACAAGGGGTCAGGGGTGTTGGCAGCAAAAGAAACAGGGCCTGGCTGGCAGAGAGTTAGAAGTTAGGGAACACAATGAGCGAGGGAGGAGGAAAGATGCCTCAGGCATGTAGTTCTCTGACTCTTCCCCACTGTGCCTGCAGAATGAGCCTTCCTATTCCTAGCTCTCTCCCGAATGGATACATTTGCCTGGAGAGCCCAGAACTAATTTCAGTTAGCCAGAGGGTAAACAGAGGCCTGGGAGAGGTGCACACCGGTTCATTTCACTAGGCTTCTGGGGCTTATGGGAGGGAAAAAGTCATCAGTATCCAGCATGATCATCGTCACCAAAGCCACCATCACTAGGTGATTACAGAGTATGCTGTGACACTCTCCAGGGCCTGGTTGACCAGGCTTATGTTGAAGAGCACATATCCTAACCCTAAGCTACCTGTGTGGCTGCATCACAGAGGCTGTACCGGACATAGGCCTGTGCCCGTAAGGGCTGTGGTCGCGTTTGGGAGCGTTAGGGACGCATGGAGGATGTAGGGCATAGATCACTGCCATTTCCCTCCAGGATTAGGCCCTGATTCTCAGTGGTGGAGCCAGCCACTCCAAAATTGAGGGTGTTAAAGGCAGAAAGCAGCCCTCTCACCCCCAGGGCAAAGAGTGGGAAAGGCTTGTTACATCAAGATTCTTTCAAATCTTTCAGTTGCCACTTGAGCCACCAGTTGCTCAAGTGGTAAGTGCTTGGTCTTGAAATGCTGGAGACGTGAGTACTAATCCAATGTCTGGAATCTCCTGTGCATGTTTTTTTTTTTTTTTAAATGGGTATGCAGTGCCCTGCGCGATCAGCCAACAGCTAATGCCCCTTCAATACCTGTATTTCTACTAACAGCCGTACCTTTGTTTTCTGCACTCTGCACTGGTAATGCCCATACAAAAGCTTGTCTCTCTGGCCCCAATTGACTGGAAGAAACGTGCGGAAAAGGTGTAATCTACGGGTCATGGTTGATACAATAATTGCTCTGGGACTTAAACAGGACACCTTCTCGAGGCGCTTCGAGGTGACCACCGGCCCCTGCATAGCAAGCAAACCTGTATCAGCATCTCACCAGCAACTGAATGTGTCGCCAGTCTTTGCCCTGGGGAGAGGGCAGAGGCGTAGGCAGGGTAGGGCCTGAGGGGCAAGGCACACTCAAAATCTGTAAAGGCCCACTCAGCAGCGCTGTGTGGGCATTTACAGGTATTTGTGTCAGTGCAGTGGGCCCAACTACATTAGCATCAGGCCCCATTTGCTAGACAATCCTGGCTACACCCCTGTTAGGGAGAGCCAGCAATCACAACATGAGATTGAAGGAACATGGTTTTCCAACATAGCCCCAAAGAAAATAATGTACAGGTTGTTAGACTGTGTACCCTACTGCTAGAATCTTAGATATAGAGAATTTCGTGCACCTGTTTGATGGTTGTGAGACACAAACACCTCAGGTCAGTTTTGATTGCAAGCACTGTGAGAAAACTGGCAAAAGCCCAAAGGCTGTTGCTCGGGCATGAAATAGGTTATGGTATTCTGGCGAGCAGCCAAGAGCTCATCTAATTAAAGTGTTTTACAGAACAGGCTATTTGATCTCTCACTCGATTTCTAGTGGGGATTGATTAAGGCGCTGCTGAATGCAGTACTGGATATTATAGCTTAATTGACTGTTAGAGGCTTTGCAACCACTACTTTCAGCGACGTGTGTTTTCCTCCAACCCATTACTCCGATATATGTGTAAAATGGTGGTTCAGATATTCTAATGGAAAATACTCCTCCCAAGCCAGTCCCATTTTCTTTTCATTTTTTGCAGGGGATTTTTCAGTCTCCTCTTTACCGGACCTCCCCACACCATGTATTACCAGTCCCCTTACCACGAATAAAGAGGAACGTCACCACCGGTCTCCTAAACGGCAGCACAAATGAACCAACATAAGGAGTTCGAACACAATATTTTTGTTCCCATGTTATATGCACTGTTAACTGCCTCAGTGAGCCAGAAAAAAGTGAAAATGGCTTTGGAAAATGAAACTTTACAACTGGGTCAAGAAGGATACTTCTGAAACCGCCTCTGCTTGAAGACTGATATGGCCTAAGCTGCCTTGCTGCCCAGTTGTCCAACTCCAGGCCTCGAGGGCCGGGATCCTTATGGGTTTTCAGGTTATCCCTCATTAATATTCATGAGGAAAAATGCGCATACATTTAGAATCATTGTATGCAAATGTATCTCATGAATATTGATTAGGGGTATTATAAGGAAGGCATGGTATCAACAGTAAGACAGACACAAGTGTCCATAGCTCAAGGGTGTTTATTGAACTTCGAAAAGGGTTTGAAAAACGCCTATCTAATCCAAAATATACAGATGGGAGCAAGCTGTGACCATCAAATAATAATAACACAGTCCTAGTGGTGTCTTGTCAAAATAAAAGGGCCTATACTAATAAATCTATTGCCAATCCTTACCTCTAAATATAAATAGTGTTACAAAAAATTATATGTCAGGATGTTTAGGCCATTGGCCACCCTTCTCCATGTTTTCAGCATAGGAGAAGGTGGTTCACTCAAGAATAGCACACTCTCTGGCTTCTTTAGCATGAGGATAAAGTCAATCATTAGCATCAGGACCTTCTGTGCTCAAGTCTCTCTGCTTCTCAAAGTCTCTTCATTCAAAGGGTCTGATGTAACCAAATAAACAACAAGTTATTTTCCTCTCTAGATTTTTACAAGCAATCACTTTAGGTGATTCACTATTCACCCTGGACCCCCCTCAGCTGGGCTTAGATCCCTTTAGCACAATGTTCGTCACTTTGGATCCCCCTCATCTGGGCTCAGATCCCTTTAACACAATTAGACTCCCTCAGCCGGGCTCGGACCAATTTCAATTATACATCAATTATCGAAGACTTTCGAATGTGCGCAGGGTTTGGTTTGACCCGTTGCAGGACCACTTCGATTTCACAATTCTTCTTCTTTTAACATTTGTCACCTTTCAGTTGGATACCTAAGAGAGACCTTCGAATTATCACCCACGTGGCTCCCGACCACTCTGTCTACGGTATTGTATCTTAGCTTGAAAGTTCATTCACTCATCTGCTGTTTTAACTATATTCTCGTCCCTTGCCACATACGCTTCATAAACTGTTCTCTTCAATCTTCTTTATACAATGTTGCCACTTGCAACCTTGGTTTCCACACAGACCAGTCTAGTATCAGTCTCCCCAACTCACCGGCCGTGCTGACTTCACTGTGTTGCTTTGTTGTAGGAGCCAAGGACAGTACCACAGCGACAAGCGATTCTCCAAGCCTTGACTATCGACTCTGGAGAGTCCCAGGTACCTCTGACTCAAAATGCAGGATTCTTCAGTTTTGATTCCAGGTTTTACGCTGCCATTTCTCGAAGACTCATGAAAGTTACGGTCTTTCGGTGAAACGGTCAAGAGCACTTCCTTCCTTGTAATCCACTTCAGTCTTGCCGTCTTTTGCCTTGTATTAAACTGCCATCTTGGAATGGCTGCTTCCTCGTGTGCTTTGCCTTGCCCAGAGTGTGCTTTCGTGCTCTGCCTTTTATCTGTGTGGGGAAGTGTAATGAAAGTTATATGTGTTTAATGGTTAGTTATTTTCTGACCCTGCCTGACCATTTGTCATGCATAGACCGCTGCGAGATGGGTCCCGTGTTCTTAGTTCAGTGCAAACGACAAGGAGACACAACAGACTAAACCTTGGACTACGGGGTTTATTAACACGGAGCGCGGCTCACCGCAGTGAATGGAGGTTACCATGGAAGCTATGTGACTCGTTGCTAAGGGGAATCTACGTGTGTGTGGGATCACGGCGTTAGTCATGTGATCTTGGCTATTTAGTCACGCCTCCTCCTGGGTTTAGTGCTTCTGATCGAGCTTTTTTGGCGTTCGGTTTTTGGCCTTTTTTTCTTGTTATGACTACGTTACCGCTTGACCCGGCTTTGGACTTGACTTGCTTTTGGATTTTCCTTGTCTGCTTAGTTGCCTTCTGTCTTCCTGGTTACGAACTCTTGCTCTTGTTCCTTGGTTACATCTGGTATCTTCTCCTACTGTTCCCGTACTGTCTGCTTGGTTTTCGACCCTGATTGAACTTGGATACTCTTTTGGTTTACGATTCTATCTGTTTAATAAACTCGTTTGAGACAGTGTTCACATCTCCGCGTGACAACTTCTGCACCATGGGACAGCCTCCGCTGCTCCGTGGTACAGCCTCCGCTGCACCGTGGGTCAGCAACCGCTGCACCGTGGAACAGCCGCTGCTGATCCGTGGGACAGCCTCCGCTGCACCGTGGGACAGCCTCTGCTGCACCGAGGGAGATCTTACATTATAACGCCGGAATCAGCACCAATCCGCGTTATCACAGCCCACCAAGAACAGCACCTGTCTCTAAACAGTAGAACAGTTTTGAATCCAATCCTCCAGCTGAATAAGGGCGTTCCACATTTTCGTGTCTCATCTAAGTAATTTTTGGGTAAGCAAGAATTTTTTTTTTTCTTCTCTTGTTATATTAAGTCTTTCTCTATCCGATTCAGGGAATAGGATTATAGTGTTCAACTTTCTTTCAGAACATCCTTTGGATATCGCCCTAGAACCAGTTGTGTTAGTCATTCCAAGTCTGTTGTTATTAGTCAGGTTAGTGTGATTAACTTTTGGGAACGGTTTTCTGAAATCTTACTCAGAGCTGTTCTAATCACATATCTCTGTTGTTTATTTTCTACAGCCACAAGGTCTCGGTAAGAATCCAATCTTTCAATTAATAGATTGCTTTGTATGTTTAATTTTACATTCAAAGTGGTACATTAGTGGGAAGAATTCTTCGCCTACACTACGAGTTCAAGTCCAAGAAGAGGAATTCTGACACCTTTGTACAGGGACACATCAGGTATACAGCTCTGGTGTTAGTCTGTTTTCTCTCACAGTGAGCTGTCCATGAGAAAGTGTTCATGTTGGAAAAGGAGGGGGTTGAGTTCCTAAGTATCCTACCTGGTAGGATGGGTAAAGGTGTTACAGGGAAGGGGATACCGCGTCTTGCCACCCAGTGTCCCACTTACACTCCCTGAAGGCCCATCGTCCTGGTGATCCTCCAGTACTGGTCCACCACCAGGAATTGGATCCAAAAGTGATGGATGTGTCCTGGCCACCTGGATGACAGATCTCCAGGGACTAGCGGGTGAGACACCTTCAGATTTCTCACAGTATCCTGAAAGCCCAACATGGATCCGGCTCTCAAGGCCTGGAGTTGGACAAACTTTAGATGGAGCCTCTTTTGGGCAGCAGCATGGCAACACCAGCCTTGCCTGGAGGAACAATCCTTTCCGTCAGCCCTCAACAATGCCTATGAGTGTCAGAAGGCGTAATTTGCCTTTTCGAGCTTGTTGAATGTGTCGGCTGTTCTCTCTGTGGACCTCTGTAAGAAAGGAGGCACAGAAGAATCTGACCCCCCTTCCAGTGCCATGCTTACTTCCAGCCCTCTCTGCCACAGAATGGCGAGCCTTAAGTAGGATCATGCGTTGACCATTATTTTTGTTGAAGTGTGGGCCAGACCCCAGAGTGCATGTTGCACCCACTGACTAATCACTTTAAGATCTGATAGTATGCCAAAGATGAAGGCGACATCAGCCTCCACCAGAAGGGCTATGATGGCAAGCAACTTCTAGTGAACCATTTCAGGGTGCCTACTCAGTGAGTGTTTCAAAAAACCAGGTGGCACACTAAGGGAAGGTTCAAAGGGTTGGCACTCACAAATGCGCATGTGCACCCATCCGGGCTGGAGGTGTATCTAAAGCACACCTGGGAATCCTCTCTGGAAACAGTCTAGGCTATTAGTGCTTAGATGGGTCAAACAATATAGGCCCTGATTCATGGAATTATTTGCGTGTAAAACAGGGATGTGTGTGCCATTCTGCCCTCAAATACCCGTTCATCAACCAGGGATTTGCGGGCAGAATGGCACACAAATCCCCGTTTTACACGCAAATAATTCCATGAATCATAGTGTCAGGATTCTGCTCGTGGGGATGCTGGCCTCCCCATGTTCACTAAACTAAACAGAGCCACAGGGATGTATTCGGGCCAGCTGCTTCTTTGCTCAGGCTACGGTCTCTCGGATATAGCACCCAGGCGCATCTTTGCCATATTTACGCTGCACAGGGATATAGTTCCCCGCTGGCCATTTATAATCCAGCCAGGAGGACAGTACCTCACTCACTGCTTCCCGATCTGGGGTTAACCCCAGGCAATCTTAGGCAACCTTTTAATGTGGCGGTGGCATACAAACAAATTAAGACTAAAGCCCTTATATGGGATGGAAATCATAGCTGGCGGTGAAATCTCTTTATAAGCTGTAGACGTACCAGAGCGGTCCTATAAATGCACCCTTCAGATACTAAGTCAAAATGCAGAACTGGAAGTTTAGAAGATTTGTTATGCAGCTTCGTCTTGGTCTGTTCCCGCCGCGATTGAGAATAGGAGCATGGAGTAATACACCATATGAAGAGAGGAAATGCAGACTCTGCAGGGAAATGGTTGAAACCCCTAGACATTTAATGGCTCGGTGCCCGAAACTAGAAAATCTCTATATACAAAGGATATACCACATTACGATATGCCTTGGAAAATTGGAAATCGAACCAAATGTGGGGATTGTTATATTCTGGCAAAAGCACTGTATTGAACTTTAACATGTATTATATTTGATTTGAGATTATTAAGAAAATTGAAGAATGAAACCCGATTTTAGTAGAATGAAACAGTAGTAATGATTGAGATGGATATTTTATTATAGATTACATATATTTTAAGATTGTTTAATAAGCGTATAATTAAGAATTATTTTATGATCTACAAAAAAGTGTTTTCTAGTGTTGAAAGGTTTGATTTTTTACCAAAAAACTTTACTAAAAAAATAATAATCATTTACAAAAATTCCCCAGATGACTTAGTAAGCTATATGGCACTCTTATTGTGCCTTTCAATCTCTTCATAAGGGCAATGCTGTCCTTCTGTCAGTAAAACAAATGGCGCACTTTTCACTGTCACTTGGGAATGTGGTGCCCTTCTCCTCCTCATTATGGGATATGGTTCTCCTGGATCTATGTGATCACTGCCTGCCCGAAAATACCATAAGTGGAAATTTGGAATGGAAAAATGCAGGTGCGCAGTGATCACATAGATCTCACATCCATGGTAGAATGGCTCAATTCCCGGCCTTTCGACTACAGGGGTCACCCTTGCAATCACTGAACCCCTTATCAGTGTAAGGGGGTAGCGGGGACACCCTTCCTACCCCCGATCCACTTGTACCGTATAACACGGATTCCACATTTTTGTTTACTGTGAAATGCAGAATAAACGTATAATCAGGGTTTCCCCCGGTATTTCGTAGCGATACCATTCCCTTTCCACCCGCAAGCAGTGTTCTCGCCTGCAGGTGACTTCAGTTTGTCAAAGTTGTCTAGTGGTATCTTACTCAGTGCGCCGGCTTATTGCATATTATCTTATTTTTATTTTATGAAAAAGTCAAAGATGTGCAATGTCCAAAAGAGATGCAATTTATGAAACAAAACCATCAAAATAAATAAATAAAAAGAGAAAGCTGAGTGGAATTGTGATACCTGGAAAATCTTTATATGTGTTCACCCTGTGAAAAATAAGATAATATGCAATAAGCTGGTGCACTGGGTAAGATACCACAAGACAACTTTGACCTATATCGAATATTGGACGGTCACAATATTGGTATCAACCCTGCTGACAAATGAAACCAAAACAAAAATTAGACAGACTCGCCAGAAGGTAGCATACTTTCGACCGACATTTCTTCATACAAACAAGACTTCAGTTTGTTGCACAGAGGTTTGGCGCGCAACCCCAGATGACTGGTGACCTCAATGGCCTTTTCCCCAGCAGGTCTTTGCTCATGGCTTAAGCTCCTTCCTTTGGCCTCTTGTCTTTGGCTTTTTCAGCACTGTGATTGCTGATAGCACCTGTCTGACTGCTTTTCTTGCTTCTCTCTGGCTGTCTGTGCTCCTCCAGGCTGCTTCTCTCTCTCACCGGCCTGCAACACTTCTCACTGATATCACCACCATCCTTACATAGGCCTTCTCTTGCCATCCTCCTTCTACCCAGCCTCCTAATTCGTGGGTTTCTGTCTTTTTCTTTTGCGAGTTCGGGATAGGTTAATTATTCTATCTCTTATTTTGCTCTCCTACTATGCGCTTCCAGTGCTCTGGGCCTTTAACTAGCATAGCGGCCATTTTGGTGTTAAGTGCACGTCCCTATGGTGTGGCTTTCCTGCTGTTCCATCCACAGTCTAGAGCCTCACCCAATCGGTCGCCTCTGTCAGCTTTCGAGGCATCCTTTCGCCTTTCTTCATTTGCTGTGCTCCTTCCAGGAGGCATGTCCTGATGAATGGCTCACAGGGATTACAAATCACACCAGGTGATCCTCACACTAAGGTTTTTGTTGCTCTCCTCTCTCCGTGTGCGAGCATTACCTCGTTGTCTGTTGCTGGGAGCCCCCTGACTTACAGAACCCCACGGGGTGCATATTTTTCCAGTATCCTCATTCTTCAGTGCAAGCCTTGGGTCACTCAGCCAGAATCGCCACCAATGCGTGGCCAAAGGGGGGGCCAGGCCAACCTTATAAAAACGCTTCCCCCCGCCCCCCACGGCCTGCTGGCCTCTTATAGCCAATGAATGCAGTGCCACCCCAAGATTTCCAGTGACCTCATCAGGCCACCCCTATGAAAAATGTCTGGGGGCGCCACTGCACTCAGCCATCTCTTACTCCAGTGAGTGGGGTCTGGGACAGTGTCAGGGAGCTGCCTTTGCCATACAAGCTTTGGCACAAAGTGAGCACATTACTGATGCCGTGTTGGGTTCTTCACCATGCAATGTCGAGTGAGATCCCAGGCACATTGCTCTCTCAGGAACGGATATGGTCTTTACTCCAAACTCTCTTTAAATGGCAATCAGGGACGCTCTGGATGTGTGGAGGATGCTCCCAATTCCTGGAACAGGGGTTTTGCAGAGAATCAGTGGAAAAAGGGGACACCCACTGATGGGTCTCTTCAATCTAGGATCCCTCTTCTTGCCTACAGGTGTACTTCTTTCAGAACCTATACAGGTTGGATCCAGCATCTGGCAAAGGGAATTCATCTGCTTAGTTGCTTATTCCGGAAACTGAAGGCCCCTCTACCCCTGGGGCAGGAGAAGGGGGTACTAGTGTGGTGCTTAAAGGTCACCCTCTCCCCCAGCGGTATCAGGTAACAATGTCCCCATACATAATGTCTCCGGAAAAATCCATTGGCGACATTATATATGATGACATTATGTATGGGGATGGTTGTAGGGATGTCCCCAGCTCCCCTTGTAAAAAAAGAAATGTGGGGATTGCGGGGGTGTCCCCAGCATGTTCAATGTAATAATGTCTCTGCAAAAAATGGCAACATTTTTGTGAGGAGACATTTCTGCAGGGATATTATTACATGGAACCCTCCCAGCTTGCAGATGAAGGGTGCGTGCTGGACGAGCCTCTCACTGTACGACATTCTTCATCGACAGTGTATTTTTCAATTTTATTTTTATGAAAAAAATCATCTAACACTATAGGGGTTTATGAGTAAGGGTACATAAGGGGTGGAGGATCGGGAATAGTATTAAAATTAATAGGTGAGGTGGAGGGATTGAGGGAGAACCCCCCCCCCCCAAAAAGAAAAATGAAAATGTTTGATACATTTATTCGAAGAAAATAATTTAGGCAAAAAACCCATTGAAAAAACCACTGTCGATGAATGAACATAGAGGTGCCTCTCATATAGGGGCTGGCTCACGGCAGAACTACGTCACAAAAAGAGTGGTTCAAAGAAGGCCGATATGCAGAGGAAGTCACCCTGCCTTCTGGAGACTGTAAAGGGAGAAATGTAAGCATTGGCACTACTGAACCTGGCATACATGTGATGAGGAGCTCTACAGTGCCAAGGGGCATTGCATTGGTCTGGCTGCAAAGAGCCTCACAAGAATGACATCAGTGATACCTCTGCAGGAACAGTTGCTCAACAGACGTCAACTTTGAAGGGCAATGTAGCAGGGCCAAACACTGATTCACTGGAGCGCTAGGCTACCATTGGGGAGTTTTATTTTTGTTGTTGTGTGTTAAAATGCCATCTTCCACTAATGTCAACAAAAAAGTAGATTGGGGCAAGGGTCGGCGGTTTGCGGGTGCCAATGAGACCATGTGGATTCCACACACTGCATTTCATTGCTCTCTCCTGCCCCCCACTCTTACAATGCTGGATACTCCCCTGGTTAGTTTGGTAAGTGAAGCAGTTTTTGGTAGCCTGTAACCTGAACCATGACACCCATTTACTAATTTTCACCAAACCATCCTGAAAAAGTGTCTGCAAAACTCGAAATACTTTTTGCCAGTTTGGTGAAGATAATTTTTGGCAGCAGTGGGAAATGTTATACAGGGCTCCTAAAAGTATGCATTTAACACAAAATCCCATACGGTTCCTTCTGCACACCTTGAGCAAAAACTGCTTAACAAAAGATCGCCATGTTTGGAAGGCGTATAGCACTCAAATTCATTTCACAGAATTTGCAGAGTACGACAGTTTTGGTTCACAGGTTTTCTCAGCTTGACTCTTTCGACTCTACTTGGGAGGGCGCAACTTTTTTTTGAAATTAGGATGGTGGTCCTTTAGTAGCAACTGAAAAGAGGCAAGACTCATTTTAGAGGCGTTGCTGAGCTGTAGCTTGCCACAGAGAATGCACCATTTGTTATTGTTAGTGTGTCTTAATACCTGGGGCCTTAATGTGTACTATGAGCTCTGCTCACATTGTCCAAATGTGACATGCGCCCTCACTAGGGTCAGCCCGCAGCACAGCCCCCCAACAAACATATACAAACATAAAAGAAAACATTATTTTATTTTTTTTAAAGTACCTCTGCTCTGCTTTCAAATGCCGCCCGGACAACGTCTCATGTTACACCGACGTAACCTATTCGCACTCACGCACCTCCAGACAGAAACCAGCAAGCTGAATGAGCTTCCTAGTTCCTGTCTTCGTGTTGCACAAACACAAAGCCAGAAAGCGATTCTCTGCGCTGTGGCCCGTGGAAGTACTGCTGCTAGCGTGGCAGCACAGGCACCAGACCCTGCAACACCCAGTTGAGCACCCTGGCTGCTGAGTGAGTCAGGCCAGCCAGGGTGAGACTGAGCCCTGCAGGGCACCCCAGCCCTGAATGTGTTGCAGCGCGGCTGCCAGGCATCTCAGCATTATGTAATGAGACAGCGCAAGCCTTGCTGGGCACCCCAGCCGGGCTTGCACTGTCCAATTACATAATTGATGATTGCGGCCCCCCTGCCCTCCCTCCAAAAGTTGGGGGGGACAAAAAGGCATGCCACAGAAGTTGGGGGAACAAAACCCCCTGCCCCCCCTATAATTTCGTCCATGGTAGAAGCAGTGTTAACTTGTGCTGCTTCTGTCTTTTTAAGCCTGCAGTAAGTGGGGCTAGCATGTCCCCAGCAACAGCAAAAAAGGCAGAGTCAGCAGAGGTTCCAGGAGCACCAAACCACGCCTCCTGGAAAGGTGTGTTCACTGATTTAGCGCACCTGGAGAGTGGCTCAAGACTGAGATTCATGAAATGGCGGACACGGCCTTGAAGAAGTGAAAACCCACACACACACACACCCAGGAGCAAGTGGCCTTCAGAGTGCCTCAGAGGCAAGAGGCAGTGCAGGGAACATAGTGGTGACTCTGGGGTTTTACGCTCACACTTGGAGATCATACATGCTCCATACAGGAGGTACAGCTCCGGATCACCTCACGTAGTGAAATACGCTCAATTGAACACCATCGTCACTTCTCCAAGAAAACCTAACTATTCCTTTCCATTCAATTCTGTTTGCTCACCTTTCCGACCGTTCTGATCTCCTACCGCCAAGAAGTCTGAAGGGCGCTTTCCATGCCAAATTACCTTAGCATAGTATCATTTTGTAAGGCATTCTTAACAGATTGTGCAATTACTGTAGTCACTCTTTAAACAAAAAACGTTAGCATAGACAAAGGGAGACTGGAATTATAATTGTACGCTCATAACGCGCTTAATACCAGTAAGTGAGATCGGGATTCGAACCTGTGTTGCCCTGCGTTGTTGTGTTTCCAAGACAAACGCGCTGCCCCTGATCTATCCTTCCACGCCAGCCGTTTGGGACTGTGAAATGGCCCTGTCTGATGCTACGCATAATGACAGGAAAGTTGCCTGAAGGTCATTGCTGCTGGGCTCTTGTAAATGCTTGCAAGGGGAAGGTTGATCAAGGATGAGTATTAGATCCTGGCAGAACATTATATCAAAGGACGTTTTTAATGAATTTTCGATTGTAACATATCTCCAGATGTCATGGTTCCAGCCTTTCATAACCTCAACAAGGGACACAATGATAACAGGTTTGCACTAAAGAAAATGAGACCGCCGGACAGTGGTACATTGATCAAAGGTGTGACGTTTTAGATGGATATTAAAAAAATAAGGGACCGGGCAAATATGCGGCAATTATGTGTCACTAATGGGTGGCGCTGCTTCCTCATGCTGGAGTCAGCCGCAGCCAGTGGGTTTGAGAGAATGGACGACTGGCGTGTGCTCAGTTGCATAAGCAGTGGATAAGGTGGGGCATTGTTCTGCAAGCAAGCCAGCAATACCACCAGCATCTTCCACAGCGTCACTAACTGTAAGAAAGCAGCCCTACTGACCTCCCACTGAGGCCCCACACCTGCCCATTTACACACATGCTGTCTATTGTGTATCAGAAGAAGAGCTCTCCTTTTGTGCTGGTGTGGTTCGTCACTGTGCCTCCAACACTGCCAATGCTACATCACGTGACCGATGTTGTAAGCCAATCTGCCGTTTGGGGGTGGTGTACCAGCAACCACGGCTCAAGTCGAGGGGACATGTGGCTGGACGGAGTGCCCCCCCCCCCCACTTCTTTCAGAGAGCACCTGGATTTCCTCATTTCTGGTTACGCCACATTCAGTTGTTATGCTGATGAGTCCCCCAACTTTTTTTTTAGTTCTTGACCCCTGACAGCAATCAATACTTGGATGCGTGCCACTAGTCACCAAGATCATGGGCGCCATTTTGAAGCTTGCAGGACATATTATTGCACTCACCATAAACAATAAGAAAAAGTACATCTTTGCGAGTCTCACCCTCAGAATACCTGGCACGTTTGAGTTATAAAAATGTACATGCCCATGTTTTAGAACATGTATAAAGTGCAACGATCGTACCTCTGCAGATTTCTAGGCATGGAAAAAAAAACAGACAGCATGACTAGGAAGGGAGAGAATAACAGGGGGGTTACAGTATTCATACGGTTTGGTGTTATTAAACGCCAGGGGGGTCATATTAAACATAAATGATGTGCAGGGTAAACATTTACTGAAGACATAGCCTAGCCCTAGGTCGAGTGCCTTTGCAAGTTACATTGGTAGGATGGATGAGGTAGACCAGGTGAAGAAAGTGGTAGGATGGATGAGGTAGACCAGGTGAAGAAAGTGGTAGGATGGATGAGGTAGACCAGGTGAAGAAAGTGGCAGGATGGATGAAGTAGACCAGGTGAAGAAAGTGGTAGGATGGATGAGGTAGACCAGGTGAAGAAAGTGGCAGGATGGATGAGGTAGACCAGGTGAAGAAAGTGGTAGGATGGATGAGGTAGACCAGGTGAAGAAAGTGGTAGGATGGATGAGGTAGACCAGGTGAAGAAAGTGGTAGGATGGATGAGGTAGACCAGGTGAAGAAAGTGGCAGGATGGATGAGGTAGACCAGGTGAAGAAAGTGGTAGGATGGATGAGGTAGACCAGGTGAAGAAAGTGGTAGGATGGATGAGGTAGACCAGGTGAAGAAAGTGGCAGGATGGATGAGGTAGACCAGGTGAAGAAAGTGGTAGGATGGATGAGGTAGACCAGGTGAAGAAAGTGGTAGGATGGATGAGGTAGACCAGGTGAAGAAAGTGGTAGGATGGATGAGGTAGACCAGGTGAAGAAAGTGTAGTTTCAATACATAGGCCCGCGACAGGGACACCGTATCCATAATCTGACTTTTAGGTCCTAGGCCCAGTATATACATACCCACAATTTAGGTTTCTGTGATCCATCGAGATGTCGGCAAGGGACAAGGGTTGGGAATCGGGGCAAACAGAGCGGAGAAAAAGCGAGAGGAGGCACAGATGAGGTGGGGGCTCTCCAGGTTGCTTAGAGAAGGAAACCAATAAAGTAAGGTTGTGTGGACCTATGTTGGCCAGTTTGATAACTTAGTGCACCGTGAAGCTAGAATTGTTTCCCCATATTACTGGCTCATTGCTGTCCAATACATTATTTCCCACAATTGTTTCCATTAAGGTGCCAGGTACAACTTGAACAGTGCGTTATAATTTTTTTTTAAAAAACACGCATTACAATAGGCAAATATGGGGGGTTCTTCTTTTTAAGTGCCAAGCAGAATTTGCGTCCCTGTCTGACCTTGATGACAACGCAGAGCAAAGTAAAAGTACCAGGTTACACATAATTGTGAATACCTAACTTAATAGTGCCAGGCAGAGAAAGCCAGAAGAGTATAAGAAAGGGGAAATGATGGAAAGACACCACTAATTGTTTTGTGCTCTGCAGAAACACAATTATCTCCAAACAGCAGAAAAGCTGTCAGCCTTGCTTTACTGGCCCTTTGCAATACAGGCCTCCACTCGGAGATCCCGCAAGATAAGTCTCGAATGATGAGCAAAGTACCTTTGCTGGAAATCTCCTTAGCAATCATCACCAATGGTGGATTCCTAAAGGCGAAATACTCAGAGAGTCAGTTCATAAAACATAGCAGCTCATTGTTGGTACGTGAACCCTCAAAATAGCACCTCTTTCTTGCACTAATAACAGATAATTCTTGTGAGTGGTCCTATGGTCACATTTCTCAAATGGCGTCCCATTGCTCCTTCCCTGCCACAGTTCCAAGAGGAATTAAGGTGTCTGGGCTCTCAACACAGGACAGACAGCTTTCACGCCCACCTGCAGAGGACCCTTAGCTACTGAACAGCCCTAGGGTACAGCCGAATGTACACAGTGTTGTAATTTAGGTCATGGTGTGCCTGAACATTAGCTCCCTGCTCAGCTTCACACTGATGCACAGCAGTAAAATCCTGCAGAATGGGGCAATGTCTCTCACCCACATCACTGATCAGAGCAAGCTGATACCTCTTCCCTGACATGGAAAGTGCAATGCATGAGGGTCGAGCGGCTCTAACAGGTTAAACTCATGGATCTGAGGGCCACTCTAGGCAGTAGAGGTGCTCTGCAACTCATTCTGTAATAGTTCAGAGGGAAGATACTGGGATTGACTGGTCCTCCATTTCACAATGTGGTATTGATCTCTATCATTAAGTGAAAGCCGGCCTGGAGGTGATTTGATTTGTGTATTTCTAACAGGCAAACACTGCAAATATAACCTCCTGTAGGCCAAAAAGACAAACAATATTCATACTTAGAACATGGAAGAGGCATTGGGCCTGAATAGAGAATCTCCTGTCTTCGGTATGCCCATAGTAATAACAAGGTTTTTCCAGTAAAGGAAGTTACCCTTTGTTGTAGGTAAAAAAGAATGACAGTGGCTGCCAGGAATGGCAATGTCATGCAGGTGCTATAGGCGCCTAAATGTAAGACCATGAACCTTGATAACAATGGTGGAGTGATTGGTACCTGCAAACTCTGCTGCTGGGCATCACTTGTGTCCTGCTAGACTTCTTGGAACAATGAGGAAAACTCATGATAGAAGTCAAAGGGCCTCATTATGAGTGTGTGTGCCGGTGCCGGTAAGCTCACTGGCACCATTGTTTCCAGACCTGCACACTACGACTCCGCGGGCGAGTGCCATCCCACCCGCCAGGGTCAGGACTGGCTGGCGGAACGGCACCCGCCCGCAGAGTTTCACGGAAGCACCGGCACTGTCATTAATGGTGCCCGTGCTTCCATGTTCCCCATTCCCATTGAGTCCTATCGGACTCAATGGGAATGGGGAATTACAAAATTACCGGTGCCTGACTTCCCGGCCTCCGGACTCGGAATAGCCCGGTGGCACTGGGAAGTTAGACGCCGGTAAATCATTACGGTCTGGCAGCAACCTGTTGGTTTTACCGGCACGGTTACAGCCAGACCCATAATGAGGCCCAAAGACTCCATTAATGGTCCCACAGAAACCAAGTGTAAATAAAGGGAATTATAAAGACAAATTTAGTTTCTTCGGGAACCCCACATGCAAAACAAAAGGAGCACTTTCCTCCATAGGCTTTTACAGAGAGTGTACGTAGACCCCCCAAACCAAACAATAATTTGCATACACATTTTACTTAATAGCAATGTACCCCTCTGCCCATTGAAAAAATACAAACAGATGCAATGATAAAATGTATCAAGCATTGTGCTGTAAATCTGGCAAGCATTCTGGGATAGAAAAAGTTGCTATTTTCTAAATACTTGTCAATGGAAACAAAAGCAACATTCACATTCCCAAGCTAACCTAAGTAGTTATATGTAAGAGAAATAATATGATGTAAAGTTTTATGTTGAACTATGAATTTAAATGATAATTGAAATGTAAATATTTGAATGTTATTTTTTGTAATTGATTTTGTAAAGGTTCTACAAAGTGTAACTGAACTAAATACAAAAAAAAAATATATATATATATATGTAAGAGAAACACACCCTGGGCTTACCAAAGCACGCAGATGGAAACAGGCAGCTTCACAAGAGGGGAATGAGAGCGCAAAAACAGCAGAGGCGAGAATAAAATGGCAGATGGTCTTTATATAGCTTTATGCCACCCCTGAACACCCACCGGACCAGAAGCACATGGTCCAATAAGGGAAAAGCACCAGTCCCATCACGCAGATTCAGCCTGTTCCCTTGAAGAACAGTTCAAAGGAGGAGAAGATGCCAAATAAAAAGTAGCCAGCCCAAGCAGCCTTTGCTTGTCCCTGGAAGAATTGCCAGCAGGAAGGCTTGAGTGCCAGAGAAACTTCCCATCAGGAGACTTAGCAGCAGCCTGTTGGTCCTGAGAAGAACCTGGAGAAAGGTAGATCCTGGGAGGTCCCAATTCAGGAAACCTGGCATCAAAACCAGCTGACACCAGAGTAGAGCTGGCCAAAGGGGGAGCAGCAGACCCTGGGACGCCTGGACCAGAGAGGGTCCTCTGGAAAGTGTGGCATTGAAGCATCGCAGGGAGGAAGCACTGGTGAAAGGTAATATTGGAGAAACACGGTAGTGCCTAGAGGAATTGGTTTGTGTAGAGAGTGTCCCTAGACCGGAAGAGTGCCAGATTGATGAGGTAAACAACGGATACCACATGGGAAGCAAAAGAAAAAGTGAAGCAGGAGAAGGGCACCACTTGGGAAGTAGAGGAGAACATGGAACAACAGGGAACTTTGGAGGAGCCTGAAAGAGGGAGAGCAATTGCCTGTGTGCCGAGTGAGAAAGATCCCATCTTTTTGCAGAAAACAAGGAGTACCACCTGGAAAGAGTGTGAGAGGATAGGCCAGATGGGAGACGTAAAACATCAAAGGGAAAACACAGGAGATTTCTTTGGAATAGGGCAAGAAGATTCCCATCTTGGAGGGAGACTTAAGGGACATCTGGGAAGTAGAAAGGCCAGTGCAACAAAAGGGAAATATGATGTTTACAGAAAGAGTGGACGGGAAGGAACAACCTGTAACGGGAGAGATAGAGGTATCACCTTGTAGAAGGAAGGCAGGGAAAAGAGTAAGCTCACACCAGACAGAGACTAGTGGTGGGACAGCAGAGGAAGACAGAGGGAAGTCCAAGGAAACAAATGATAGGAAAGAGATCACCAGACAGGGAAACCAGTCAAAGGGAGAGGCTTGGTGGTATAAAAAGGCTGAGGGGACCACCCGGAGAGAAATGGAACTCAGGACCAATAAAGTGAGAATTGCCATTGCGAGAGAAAGGGAGAAGTGGAACATTGTGATAGGAGAGTAGCGCCATAGCATCAAGGAACAGGAGGAGAGATAGAGACCAGGACAGGGAGGTTCTTGAGGACCAGCTTGGTCCAGGAGAAAGTGTGGTGGTGGAAGGAGGTTCAGGGTGGCAGCATTATGCTAGGGGACAAGAAGCGGAGAGTAGGGCAAAGAAAGGGAAGCAAAGCAGACATGAGAAGCACCATAGAAGGAAGAAGGGTGTGATTAGGAGCAGGTCCCCATTTTGCCATGACATCCGACCAAAGCCACTTAGACCTTCCAGTGAGCAAGACCCTAAGCAAAGGCAGAGCAAGACCCCTAGAAGTCAAAGATCTGGCAGAACTCCCAAGCACCCCTCTGCCAGAGAGCCATGCACTGCAGCAGAGGACCATTTTCAGGACGAAAGGAGGGGCCTGAGGAGAAAGCCGCCCTCCTTATGGGTGCAGCAGGAGGAGAGTAGATCTCATCTTTGAGAGACTTGATGTAAGATACTTTTGTTTTGGACACTGGAGGAGCTTTTGTTGAGGCTTGGGATTTTGGTTGCCACATATTTCTATATCAGTTGGACTGTTGGACACTGGACATTGAGGTGAAGAAACCCTTTGGTGCAAAGGGGGGAAGGCCTGTGTCTTTGGTAATTTTGATTGAGAAACCCTGTGATACGAAGACTCACTTCTGGAATGAAGCATTATTTATTACTTTACTTTGAGGCACCTTATCATCGTGACCAACTTCATATTTGGTTTGCCACCATTATCCTGACACACTACGGCTTTGTTAAGCAAATATGTAAAAACCACTTCAAATGTATCTTTGGTTGTCAGTCTTATATTTCATCTGGCCCACATGACGAGGTGGCGAGTCCACAGTCCACATGGTGCAGCCTCGCCACACAGCACGTTGGGCAATCTATATAAACCCACATATTCATCCAAAGAAAGGAGAGTGCAGCCAATGAATATGTAGCCACCTCGTTTGCTCCTTCTCAATTTCGGGATGAGGAGACACTCCCATCAAAGGCAAATACATGTAGCAAAAATAAAAACAAATACAGGTGGTGCTAGGAATAAAAACCTCCTCACAGATTAGTTATTCGGAGAAAAAACAGTCCAATCACCCTGCAATGTCATAAAATTGTGTTTTAATCGTTTCAGGAGAATATTGTGGGTTGCACACAATACTGTCCCTGTAGTGGGGGTTATGTGCACAGCTGGCATGATTACAAAACACTTACAAAGTGCACCAAACTAGTGTGATTTCCTTTTGGCTCGTGAATAGCCAGGATGAATTCTGCGCACCAAGGGAATCCAAGTGAGTCATTGAAAGCCATAGCAAAGCTCGCAGTTGCCATTCACAGGGTGAAATGTAACTGTGCTTGTTCAACGCCAGTGAGAGATGCTGGTGTTTGCCTGACCAATTCATGTTCAAAGTGACACTAACTCAAGATTGTAATATTACACTACGCATCTGCTTTCATTCAATGCAGCTGGCAATATTAAAATCACGGCCTGGATTCTCATCAGACGCAATGTGCACACCTACACGTTTGAGTTGAGCATTGATTCTCGAGTACACACATATATTATCAAAGCCTTAAAGGGCGTGTCTATGTGAATAATTAGGAGTGCATCCCACTCTTCATATCTTCCACTCTCCATAAAATTGTACTTCTTAGGTTTTAGCACATGCAGGCCACTATTGACTCTGGGTATTGGCTGCCTTCCAATCATTCGTACTTCAGAAGCAGACAAGGAATCAAGGCAAAATATTTATCTGCATTCAAGAAACAGCAATGTAAAAAAACAGTAGCAGCAAGATTTCTTTCAATAAGATACCTCCTCAGTGGGGGGTTTGTTTTTCACTGCATCTTCGACATGATGGGCAACATTAAATGCGAAGCACCCAAGGTGAACGCTGACGCATGGAGGAGAGCTTTCGCTTTTGTATAGAGAAACCTGTCACAGTTAACTAACACGTTTTTAAAATGTATGTGTTTTACTTGCTATTCAACAAGGGATTTTTAACTTCACCTGCCAATAGCCCTATAGACCTTGGAGCTTTCATTGTTCCTTGGGATAATGACCCTAAACAAATTATGTCCATTGGCTTTGCCACAGCCATCATTTGCGGGTGGGTCATTATCCTGCGATAATGACTCCTCACTTTAAGGCATTATCAACCATGAGTCATGTGCTGAGTAACACGGTTCATTATGAACTGGAACATACACTCAGTTCTGGCAAATTCAGTTAAGAAGATTAGAACAGCAGAAAGGACTTCCTTTACAACCATGTAATCTGGGATCCAGTTTCGCTTCTATTTATTTATTTATTTATTTATTTATTTATTTATATAGCGCACCAAACCCGGTGTTATCCAGGTGCTTATGCTTGAGAGATTGGTTACAGTGCTTATGGTAACAGAAAGAAAGCTCAGGTAGTGATTACATCATAGAGAGACACATAGAGGTAATTACATCACAAGCAAAAGTGCAAAAAAGATGCAGTAAAGTCAATCAGATGGGCACATTCACAGAGCCTAACCCCATGTTGCAAGTCAGCTGCGACACAAAGATGCAGTAAAGTCAATCAGATGGGCACATTCATGCAGCCTAACCCCATGTTGCAGGGCGGCTGCCACACAAAGATGCAATAAAGTCAGTCAGATGGGCACATTCATGCAGCCTAACCCCATGTTGCAGGGCGGCTGCCACACAAAGATGCAATAAAGTCAGTCAGATGGGCACATTCATGGAGCGTAACCCCATGTTGCAGGGCGACTGTGACTCAAAGATACAGTAAAGTGAATCAGATGGGCACATTCATGGAGCCTAACCCCATGTTGCAGGGCGGCTGCCACACAAAGATGCAATAAAGTCAGTCAGATGGGCACATTCATGCAGCCTAACCCCATGTTGCAGGGCGGCTGCCACACAAAGATGCAATAAAGTCAGTCAGATGGGCACATTCATGGAGCGTAACCCCATGTTGCAGGGCGACTGTGACTCAAAGATACAGTAAAGTGAATCAGATGGGCACATTCATGGAGCCTAACACCATGTTGTAGGGAGGCTGCCACACAATGATGCAATAAAGTCAATCAGATGGGCACATTCATGGAGCCTACCTCCATGTTGCAAGGCGGATGCGACATAATGATGCAGAGGGTCACGTTGGGAAGGCACATTCAGGCACTTGCATACAACGGGGGGGCAGTTATAAACAGGGTTCCGGCACACTGGCACATGCATACAACAGGAGGGGGGGCAGTTAGATACAGGGTTCAGGCACAGTGGCACATGCATACAACATGGGGGACAGTTAGATACAGGGTTCATGCACAAGCATACAACAGGAGGGACAGTTAGATACAGGATGCAGGCACACTGGCACATGCATACAACAGGGGGGAGAGTTAGATACAGGGTTCAGGCACACTGGCACATGCATACAACAGGGGGGACAGGTAGATACAGGGTTCAGGCACACTGGCACATGCATACAACAGGGGAGGCAGTTAAATACAGGGTTCCGGCACACTGGCACATGCATACAACAGGAGGGGGGGCAGTTAGATACAGGGTTCAGGCACAGTGGCACATGCATACAACATGGGGGACAGTTAGATACAGGGTTCATGCACAAGCATACAACAGGAGGGACAGTTAGATACAGGATGCAGGCACACTGGCACATGCATGCAACAGGGGGGAGAGTTAGATACAGGGTTCAGGCACACTGGCACATGCATACAACAGGGGGGACAGGTAGATACAGGGTTCAGGCACACTGGCACATGCATACAAAAGGGGAGGCAGTTAAATACAGGGTTCAGGCACACTGGCACATGCATAAAACAGGGGGGACAGGTAGATACAGGGTTCAGGCACACTGGCGGATGCATACAACGGGGGGTAGCATCTCACCTTGGAGCGTCCTGGTAGCAGACAGGGAGCAGACAGGTGCCTTAGGAGTGGTACTTGAGAGGAGGGCCAGCCAAGCCTGCCGGCTCTCCAATAGGCTTTTCACGACCTTAGGAAATGGAAGGGGCTTTCCCTCTACCTATCAGAAATCTGAGACTTGAATAGACATTTTTCATCTCATGCTTCTGGGTATTAAGCGCATTATAAATAACCTATAATATCATATCATATCATATATCACATTGATCACACAAGAGTAGCAATAAGGTTCCATGTGTTTTTATCCCTGATTTTTTCACCCCCAAATGTCTCATTTTAGAATTTAGCCTGTTTTTAAATTCAGTGTATCATAAAAATGAGATGGGCACCCGGCCCCCCCCCCGCATCTCACCCCATTCATCCTACCCAAAAACACATAATTCCCTTTGCCAAACTTAATATTGGTGGCTTTTTTTAAATTAGCTATTGTAGGTACATTTCTTGGCTATATATATTCAGCACTGAAAAATGTATGTGGTTAATAGTGTTCAATGAAACCACTAGGTGCATTGGACAATGCATGTGGCGACTCCTCTCTAGATATTGCTCAATGAGATTTCACATGGCATGTTGGTGGCATCACATTAGCAACAAGCAGTCGTTGGGCTCCCAATTGAAAGATCACTAAATAATTGCCACACGCCTCCAGCAGCCTCCACACTTAGGCATTTCAGGGCACTGTGTGTGAAACGAAATAGACTAATGGGCCACACAGACAAACAATTGCAGTAATTGCTCATAAACTGACACCTGTTTATTCATTTACAGAAACATGCGAATGGATGACATCATTGGATACCATGCTTTCTCTTATGTAGCACCTTTTGCAAGGAGATCGTGTTTGCAAAGTGTTGTGAAAAGGCCACCTTTAAATGCGGGTCACCAGTGCATCCTGCGAATGTACGTATTTGAAAATAAAACAAAAGGTATTCTGTTTAGAATTACCCAAGAATGTAAAGACCTAGACAAAGCTATTGGAGTCAAATGAGGAGAAGAAAATGCAAGAACTAAACAAGCAAAAGAAAAGTAATAGTAATATTACACTATACATTGTGCATCATGCCTGGATAATCCAACAACTTAATTAATAGGTGTTCTTATTACCCACGTCAACAGTAGTCAGTTGATTCATCTCAGAAGAGGGGCTGATCACCGTCTGAGTTGCTGAGCAGAGAAGTGCAACCGGAAAAAAGAAGAAAGGTAAGGTCACAAAAGAAAGTAATGTAAAGTTGTGAAATTTGCGAGAAATTAAAATTGTAAGAATTGGCACTGGTAGATGGGTGCAACAACCGGAGGGACTAAGGGGCTCATCCCCTCCACCGCATTTTGAGACATACCCTTTGACCCACCCAACCTTTCCACCCATGCATTCTCCCTTCTGTGCTGTGGCTTTGGCGCCAGGAGAAGAGGGTCCTATCCCATTGGAAGGTGTGTGGGTGGCACAGAGTGATGCTGACTGGGGTTTCCGCCATCAACATTTCCTGCTGTGCCTAGTGCTGATTCAGTTTGTAGTGTGTGTGTGTTGCAATCAATCAACAAAAACATGATATGGCATAAACTGTCAACAGTGTTGGAGCTTCATACTAATCACCAAACTATTACTCAATGTCCTGTGTCTAGCTTGGGGGACTCAGGTGGGTCGCAAGCGGTTGCTGTCTAAAACCGCCCTTGGAGGCCTGTCCGCCATCTTTGCAGCTAGTGAGCAGAATGAAACTGGGGCTCAGCTGGGTAAACATTGCTGGACCGGCTTGGCTGCACATCTCACCAGCTGTTGTCGACTGGGTGTTCATCGCTGCTTATGAGCTGCATTTCCCTGCACAGCTCCAGTACATTTCAGGTTGGGGATCACCGAGGCACCTGGTTCTCTGTAAGCAAGGTCAAGGTGCTTGCAAATTAAGTTATACGCATCAACATATTTACTACATCTGCATCTCTGCTCTAGTTCGATTGGTCTTCTTCAAAGGCAAGCTGTGTGAGGGCAGGGGGTCCTATGTGGGGCACCGAAGAGCCTTTGTCCTAGTGCCACTCACTGAGAAATGCAGCAACCTCCAGCACAATTTTCAGTCTTTCCCTTGCCTAGTTACCAGCTGCCATGGGGATGTGTTCCTCTCCATCCACAAAAATCCTCCACATGCTGAGCGATATTCTTGACTGAGGGGTATCATTCAATTTCAGCACAGGGCAATACCTTTGTCCTAGGCTTTCATGTGAATGATGATTGGTGGCACGTCTATGTTCCTTATATCACTGCACCAGGATAACTTATGGTTATATTGTGAAGGAAAGCATACAATAATATTGACTTCATTATCCATAGAAAATGGATGATCTAAGGTAGAACATACAGATCACTGAGAAAGCCACACATGCCAAATTTGAACCGTATCTTGTGTCGAGGATGGCAGAGCAGAAGACATTAATTGCCACGGTAAGCCTCAAATGTGCTCTTGAAGATGGACATTTTTAAAGCGAGAATTAACAAATAAAATGGCAGCTTCACTGAAGCTAAGAACATTTTAAGTGCTATTGATTATTGAGATACAATTACACTATCCACTCTCCAAAAATGAGTCTGTAATGTAAAAAAGGTTCATCCCTAAAGTGAAGATATGGATACCAGGTCATGGACAAACAACATTAGAATTAAGGGCCTTCCCAACACAACACACATTTTTAAAATGGACATTTGTACTGAAAAATTCATGAAAGAAATTGTGGAGGATCCCGCTTTTTCAGCACACTTCCTTGCTGAAAGGCACCATTGCACTCTTCTACCTCCCATTGAGCCCAGTCAACGTGAGCAATGCAGAATTACCAAACTTCTAAATTGCAGAGAGTGCAACTTTATTTGATCATTGCTTTTGGGTTGGGTGAATAAGACTAATCTGTGCGCTCTACCCACTGATTTTTGGTTTTTGTCCTTTTTAGTGTATTATTTGCTTTCTGACTTATCCATTCTATGTGATGATCAGTGGCTGCATGTCTACATAGAGACCAACATCCACCTGTTGGTCGGTTAGTTAAGACATAGATAATGTGTTTCTATGCAGACCTTTGTGCGTTCATCTATACGTTAATCGGATAATTCGATTTTTGCATTAACATGCTACTGCACACTGTTTAGTGAATAATAGGTAACTGTTTTTAATTCAAGTATTAACATATCAGCGAAAAAACATTTTTTGTATTTAATTGAACTTGTGCCAACATAATTCCGCTAGGAGGCACGTGCGTGTGTTTTGCCCTTTCTTCGGCTTTGTCAAGGCACTTAGTACATAGTTTTAGTGAATTCAGATACATAAGTGAACACATTTCGGCAGTCCTTATTTCCGTGAGTGTCCGCTCCTTTTGGATGTTTCTAAACACTGATTAGAAACATCCGAAAGAGGCGGAGGCAGCGCGAGGTGCTGAGCAGTGGGATTTCCCAATAGGGAATGATATATGCAATCACAACCAAGGAATCTAAACCAAGTTTCTGACACCATAGAAGATGGACTGCGTATTGGTGCAGTATCCTCAAAAATAAACAGAACCCGAGGACAGTGGAAGACACCCACCGGAATAAGGACTACTGAAATGTGTTCACTTACGAACCACAATCAAAGACAAAGCAACAAATTACTAATGGATTATTGAGAAGAAAATATTTATTTTATTACACTAAAGAATGCAATGCATTCTGGAATGTATTCTTGTATCTGAATTCGCTAAAACAATGTGCTAAGTGCCTTGACAAAGCCCAAGAAGGCAAAACACACGCACTTGCCTACTAGCAGAGTTATGTTGGCACAAGTTCAATTAAATATAAAAAATGTTTTTTCACTGGTATGTAAATACTGTCAATACTTGAATTAAAAACAGTTACCTGTCATTCGCTAAACAGTGTGCAGTAGCAAGTTGTTGCAAAGATCGAATTATATGATTAACGTATAGATGAACGCGCAAAGGTCTGCATAGAAAAACATTATCTATATATCAACTTTATTTGCTGCAGGGACAGTGAAAATGTGGGTCTTGACCTCTAGGGAATCAGAGACAGCACTCTACTGGGACTTAACAGGTGCTTTTGCAAACTCCTGCTGATCGCTTGGAGCAGTTAACCAAATACTAATGCAGGAAGGGCCCATAAAACATGTGGTTATTTCCTCCTACATGGCTTGTAATCTGCAGTGACAAATCCTACTGTTTCAACTGTCTGGAAGATGTGCACAGCTCCCTTGAAAGGCTACAATGCTCTTCCCCACCAGGAAGTTGGCGGGCTATGGTCTCATTAGTGTCATTGGTGAGTTTGCCATTTCCACCGGATCTGGGTTAAGTTACCAGTTAGCCTTGAACAATATCTCTTTTTCTCTTGCTCTCTCACCTGTGTTTCAGCTTGGGTCCTGACAGTCCTTATCCCCAGTAGAATAAGGCGTTCAATTGCGTCAGTCCTAAAACTTTGACCCATTGCCACCTAAAGCTCCACTAGCTCAACATCCGATTCCACTTCTACCTCTTGCTCTTCTTGGCTTGTACAATGCTCAGTTGGTTGTCTGAAGCTCACTGTACATCTTCTCACCACATCACTCGCTCTCCTCTTGTCTTGCATCTCTGCTCCTCCATTCAGTTTGTTTCTCTCCTTCTCATTGTCTTTCCCTTCCTCATCAACTCCCTTTCCTTGATCTTACCTTCCTGTCTCTTGTCTTTTCTTTTTTTCCTCCGGATAGGCTTTCGCCATTCGCCTTCCTCCTTCATCCTGATGGGTTCCTCTCTTTAGCCTTCAGCCTTCCCATTCCCTTTTTCTACCTTCTCCATCACCACGCTTTCCCTGCTATTACTACTTTCCCTTAATGGTTCTCCTCTTCTTTAATTTCCCTCATAACAACTGCTCTCCTCTTTCCTCCTACTCTCATCATATCCCATGATTCTTCTTCTTCCCACTCAGGGATTGGTTTAGCGATGCAGCCCAGTGCTAAGCCCCATAGTTCATTTAAGGAGCTTCTCATTGTCTCTAATTGGCCCGGCCCAGGCTGGACAAGCCACCATCTTAGAACAGTAAGCCCTAACATGACTGCCATCTGGTTCCTAAATGGTCTCCGCTTTTCCTTGCATCTCTCTCCTGTCTCGGGACTGCAGATAATTCACGGGCCAACATGCAAATTCCATGTTAGCTATTCTGGGGTATTATTTAGCTATACATTTGTAAAGCGCACCAGGCTGGACTGAAGGCATAAAGGCGTATACAGAGGCGTTCGGATAATATCCGGAAAACAGCCTATGCAAAGTCATGTTACAAAACAAAGTCACACAAAGAGAAAGGTTTTCAGTTTCCGTTTAAACGCTTCCAAAGATTGAATAGCTCTTAAGTCCGGTGGCAAGGCGTTCCAAGCAACAGGAGCAGCAACAAAACATGCTCCCTTACTGACAATCTTCAACGTGGTTCTAGGAATGCATAATAGATTCAATAATAGACTACTACAGAGGTCTATTTTCGAGCTTACAATAGTCCTGGCCACCACTTTACCACAATTCAGTTTTGACAGAAAGGGACGTTTCTGTGAAAGAAACTTAATGTAGTATGCCGTTCTGGGCACCAAACTATTTACTTCAGCATGCATGCTCATGGTTTCATCCAGAATGACACTACTCATTTTGATCTTTTCCTGCACAGTGATTTTAAAGTCAGCTATCTTGAAACAGTGGTATTCCAGACTCAATTTACGTAGCCTCCCCAAAGGGCCAATGATCATCACCCCTGTCTTGTCATCATTAAGGGCAAGCCCATTCTGCACCATCCAAGTTTGGATGAGCAGGTACACCCCAATTATTGTTTCCAAATCGGCGTTGTGCACCCTAAATTGCTGCAATATCCACAGGCTGGATAACAGTGCAGATGTAACGTGCTGTTATCATTTGCAGCACATCTAATCACTTTCTGTTACTAACCTCACCTTTTTAGAACCTAATGTTCCTGTGTTGTGAACAACACATCAAGTTGTTGTTTTGTTGTTTTAATGTACAACTGTATTTAGAATAAAATGTGTTTTAACAGTATTTCAATCTGTGAGTGTGATCATGAATGGCTAAGTGAATCACATCTTAGCCTACTGTAGGTTGTTTCTGCACTAACTGTGCGTTGAGGGGAGGGGTATCCTTGACTCATCTTTTTTCCAGTTGATTTTTTTCCTATTGATCTCATACAAAGCTCAAGAGTCAGGCCCACCATAAACAAAAAAGAGGGTACCCACCCATCTCTTTAGATATAACTGGGTCAAAGTCAGAAGAGTAAAAGCTTTCTTAGACAGGTTCCAGATGAGAATTGGCGCAATCTAGGATCACACTTACCTGGTCCTGCAAATATACAGTTCACCAAGTCTTGGGGCTAGGAGATACTGCACGTGATACTCCTCTAACTTCTGAGTGGTCATTTCACTTATACAAAAATTGCAACACTATGTTCCCCTTTTGTTATACATTGACGTACATGGTAGGTACATAATACCTTTTGGGAATATCCTAGGAATTGAAATGATGTTTTCCAAAACGTACGCTCCAAACAGAGATGATTCTGTGTTGTAGTTGCAGGGAAGTGTCATGACTGCCTAGATAGTCACGTCTTCTTGGCTGGCCACATTGACATAATTATAGACCTTGACTGTAGAATTAGATCACTGTCGGAGTTAGCACATGAAGCATTCTGAATAAAGTTGTTTGTAGGCTCGGTAGGTTCATGCCGATTACTTCACCTGAGTAGATGCATATTTTCATTTGACTCCATTATACGATTCGAGGATTGACCTCCTTCTGATCCTGCCAGTCCTGTGTAACGCCGTATCCTCGCCTCTACGTTCTCTGACCACACGCTGGTCAGGTTTGAAGTCTGACTAATGGTTCTTACATCAAAGCATCGTGGGTGGGGATTTACATGTATGCCTTCAAAAGTCGAATGAGATGACATGGTATATCATCTTCAAACTGAACACTGGCTCGGTTATGACTGTTGCCATGCTGTGGGAAGCATTTAAAGTGTATATCTGAGGAGTCTGCATATAGGGTGTCAAAATGGGTTTGTGAGTAAACTGACAAGGGTTGGGCCCTTCCCATACACATATCGAGAACCCGCTCAATACAAGCAGAAATCCAGCACCTGTTGCCCAACAGTGTGGCTAAACTTGAGGTGCACCATGCTATGGCCACAACCTATCTATGGCGAGATGATATGGGGAGCGGAAAAGCCAAGGGCGCAATGGGCCTGGCTGATTATGAATGGTAGCCCTGGAACCTGTATCCAGTCTATACGCAACCCGCAGCGAAATCCACAGCAGAGCACTTGTGACATCAGCAAGACATTTCTGACATACTACCAAGCCCTTTATACCAATCAGGCCAAGACGTCAGAGTTTGAAATCTCTGAATTTTTCGTCAGAGAAGTCCTCACATGTTTTGAAAGTGGGTATAGAGTTATAGACCTTTGCCTTATAAAGACCGCTGGCCTCACACATTTTGACCTCAATAATTATTAGTAAGATATTTGCCAGTAGGTCGATGCCACACATGCCATCCATTATCCCTCCAGACCGGGCATGCTTTGTACCTGGGAGCCTGGCATATCTACCTCTGTTGCCATGCATCGTCTTTTCTGTGTCACATCCCAGCTCAACTTCTCACAACGCACTGTGGCTGCTATTCTTGATGCTTAGAAGGCTTGTGACTCAGTGTCCTGGAACAACTTCTTTGCTGTAATAGAAGTAATGGTGTTTGGTGATTGAACCCTCATTATATCCGTCTACCTTATGCCCGCCAAAAAGCCAAGGTACCACTTTAATTCCTTTCCTCTGCAAGTTTCCTCACTTCAGTGAGAGGCTGGACATGGGCCCTTTTTCATCGCTGCCATTCGCAATGAGTATGGAACAAAAAGCAGAACTGGTCAGGAGAAAACACAGTGTTTGCGTTCAAGCCATGAATGGGGGGAGGGTAGTGGGGGGTCAATTATTATATTGTGTTGAACAGAGGATGCTTGAGTCTACATTAGTGATCATGTGACCAGCTTAGACCCTGTGACTATGAAAGTGAATGAGTTAAGAGATGCACTGGTCTGAAAGTGACTTCCCCCCACACTAACTAAACATACAGCATGCCCTGGTGTGATGGGGCGATGTAGGTGGGCAGACATATACATTCAAATTCTTCTTAGGTGATGACAGAAATGTGTGATATTATTAATAGCATGCAGGTGGGTATTATGCATCTTACTCTTTTATCCCACAGTAGCAAGAGAAACGAGGAAACTATACCTCCATAACCATCACACGAATCAGAAAGCCCCCTGCCTTCACCAATGCACAATCTCCCTGACCCCTAAAATATGAAATACGTCTAAACCAGACCTGTTCTAGTGCAGGGACGAGTCATTCCGACTCCATCTGACCATTGGCGAAAAGATCAACAGGCCAATGACCTCCCAAATCACCAAGCTGAGGTTCGACCGGTCTACAGAAGCTCGGACCACCACCTCGGAAGAAAGCTTGCTTGTCATATTTCATGAGGCTCGCAAAATTCCTCAAACCCTCTCTCGATAGCTGCAGACAGGCTAATACTTGCCTGAGGGCCATTAATAAAATAACCTTCTGTTGTAAAGTAGGAAAAAACAGAATTGGCCATTCCAACCCACCTATTTTGTTGCTTATTGTATGTAGAATGTTCTTACACTGCTCATGCCAGATAGAAGCATTGGCATCCCCAAATCAAGGTGCTCGTTCAATGCATTCTCTGACGATCTTGGCACTAGCAGCCCCCCAGCCTGAGATCGGTCAGACTCTGCCATATCGAAAATTGTCACAAGTGGTCAACAGTGTTCAACACCTTTATCTATCCTGTCATTTTCAGCATGCACTATCCACGGATCTTCCCATATTTGGGAAATAATACTGACACTTTGGGGTCCAGGAAAGGGGTAACAGTTGCCTTCCCTGGTATTAAAGTCTTTAAGTATTCTGACTTCAATCTGACCCTAGCGAGGATTTGAACCTGTATTTGGGATTGCAGGATGCAAATTCTCTGCCTAGGGGGTGACTATAGACCTCTTGTAAAATCTGTATGAACCTGCCGCTATAGACCTGTTGTTAGCCAGCAGATGTATTTTAAGTCTTGGAATGGGAAGACCTGGTTATTGCTTTCTAAATGGCTCCAGGAACTCCTGTGATGCCACAAGTGCAACCAGGAAAACTTCTTCAAGCTTCACCCATCAAGCAGTGACTGAGCGATGGTTGGCCATCTCTCCGTCTGCACCTTCCTCTCTTTCTTTACTATTAAAGATGATATCGCTGATCTCCCTGAGAATCGAGAGGACCAGAGTTTGGGGCACCATGGTGGCACCCCCTTATGATTTATTTCACCCCAGATGTGTCTGTGCTTTATGACATAACTATATGGGCATTCTCTGCAATTACTATATTTGTTTTGATCCCACCGTTTGCAATTGGTCTATTTGCTATGATTCATTTTAAAAAAAGGAGTTTGAAGGAAAATAAAAAGTCCGGCAGCCCACGGGTGGGCTGCCGATGGTGGCACGCTAAGTTTGAAGAAGATGCTAAGTTAGTATTCTTTCGTAGTGAGCTGAATCCCAATTGTAGTAGTTTCCTTGTCCGTGGTGTATCGTGCCTCACCTGCGGAAGCCAGACCTTAGAGAGCACGAGAGAAGTACGCGGGAAGGAAAGCGGGGAACGCGGAGGGAAATGCTTTTTACCAGCAAGGATGCATGTTAGTCTACCACACATGTACTATCTTCTGGAGAGATGCAACACAGGGGCAGGTGAGGCGAGGCTTAATAGCAAGCCATGACTAGTTTGGTCAAGCCATACGGCAACTGCGGTGAGAATATCTCGTGCGACACGCGACGAACAGGAGAAAGCTGAGTCACGGAAGAGGGGCTCATTTTACTGTAAAAAACATTTCAATGTAACACTTTGTATTCATATGAATGTAACTTTTAAAGACTTGTGAGTTGGAGCAAAGCTATTTTTTATTTATAGCTAATGTTTAATCATGCGTGTTGAATGACTGCCAAAAGTGACATTTATAGCTGACAAATGTGGCATTACCATACACAAATAGTCAGACTTTGCAAGCTACATAAATGCATAATCACAACTACATGTGAAAAGATGGCAAAACATACCTTCATGAAAGGAATCTGTCTGGACTAGAAAAACAAATTAGCGACATGCAGAGACATTTAGCACGGAGCAGCCGCAAGAGAGATCGCATCTCCATAGAGAATGTGCTTAACCTTTTAGAGGTGTCTCTGTGAAGGTTACTTACTTGCAGCATTGTCAGTATGCAAGAGCTTGCCTCACCGACCGCTGTCAGGAAATTGCCATGCGCTCTCTCTCTCTGATTGCCCTCATGCCCGATTGGTGCATCTGATCCCAGGATGATGGGCCATTTTCAGATCCGATGCAACATTCTCATTTAGAATTCCAGTTGCCGCCTACGTCTGTGATTCAGATGCAGCTGGTTGGTTTGCGAAAGTCCATGAAAACGCGCCTTCCATCAGCCTGCGCATACTGGATGATATCACGTGGGAGGCATACCTATTTCCGAATGCACTCATATCAAATTCTGGAATTACTATTGAACCAGAAGAAATGCAAGGATGGTTCATGGGTGATTGAAGTAAAAGGCGATCCGGCTGAAGAGTGGTCTCGGCGAGCAATGGTGAAGATGATCTAGAACCAGTGGAAAAGCATGAGGGATAAGATGCAAGATGTAAACTCCTCATACTTAATGTGATTGAACGCAGAGGGTTACACAAGTTTTTCTCTTGAGCAATCACCACTTGTCTATGAGACCTAACCTTGTGTCCTTTGGTATATTCTGCTTATTTATGCCTCTTTTGTCTAATAAGGAGTCAATGGTCGGATTGAACGCCGCCTGCCACCACCACCACTACATTGTTGCCAGTGGAGCTCAGTAAGGATGATTGTAAGTGCGAGAGTGAAAGACGGTTTAGAGCATTCGCAAACATCACTTCAACCCGTTCTACCTTTGCCCTCAGGACCATCTACCTCACTGAACGGTCACATACCTCATTCAGGATTTTTTAAAGAAGAATATTCTTACACTGTTCCACTCCTTGACCGCAAGCATGCCATTCTATCCCTACCCATTCTCGTTGGCGTCTGGTGGCCTCCAAATGAGTCCTGTGCATCACCTGAAGAGAGGACATGTCTGTTTTGTTGGTCTTCAAACAGGCCTGCACTTTTCATCTTTCCGCCAGGGTGTTTAGACCATTACTGTACCAAGACACCCTCTTAAGAGTAGGAGCCACCCCTCTGAGTATGGTGTGTATCCGGTACCCAATAGTAAAGGAGTAGGCGGGCTCGTTCCTGTTAAGAAGAATGATTGAGAAACATCCAATGCACGCCAGCATATGATGTGTGTATGTCTCTTTTTGTTTTGGATATTAGGTGGCACTAAAGTGTCACATATAAGCTGAATCTATTGTATTGGAGTACAGCTATGAAAGAGCTTAAACATGAGAGACACACAGCTTGTGGGTATTGTTTGGGTTTTACCTACCCATTGCCTACCCCTGTCCATGTCAAAGCCTGTGGCCATTCCCACCCATGTCCTGTCCCTCATCGCCCTGTAACTCCACTAGGCTTTGGGCTGGCCGCGCGGCTGGTAACTGTGGGCAGCAGGGCGGCCCATCACATCCCAGAGACCCAGAGTCAAACGATGGTCATTCTCCTTAAACCGGCGTCACTCCCCCTTTGATGCCACTCCTTTCCGCTCGTGTCACAAACGAATGCCCGAAGACCCACACCTGTGCATCTGTTGGAGGTAGTCGGACAAAATGAACGTCCACATCCATCAACAACTGTGCAAGTTCAAAACTATTCAAAACTTTACACATGCGAGAAAACAAATGCTGCTCAAGTCATTATATTCATACTCTACAACTGCGAGAAAACAGCAAATACTGCAGAAGTGAATTGTATTCACACTTTGTGCCTGTGATAAAACAATTATTAATTAAAGTTCAAAGGCACTAACCCTTTCATCCAGCCCGCTACTGCTTCCTGTTGTCATGCAGTACATGCTGAGCCTTCGCTCTCTTAAACAACCACATACCAACTGACCCCCCGCCACTTGCTCGTCAATACACGGCATCCTATGCCACAGCGGTAAGTACGCCAACTTTACCACCATGGTGTAAACTATGTTTACACCATGGTGGATGGCGGATTTACCGCCCCATTCCAAGGTGAGTGGGGCGGTAAATTCCCATTTCCCATTTTACCCTTCCCCATTCCCATTTTTGCCCCATAGGGCATAATGGGAGTGGGGAAGGCGCTAATTACGCCACCGTAAATTACGGTGGCGTAATTAGCACCAAGGCGGTTAGCGCCATGGATTTTAACGGCTGCTAAAAGCAGCCGTTAAAATCGGAATCAGGCGTTAAGGGTTAACGACGGCGTTAACCCTTAACGCCTGAGTTGTAATGAGGCCCATAGACCTCCTTCGCCAGGGTCAATGTGCGAATACAGAGTTCTATCTGTCGGATGCCCATCTACCCATCCTTTATATTGCCTGACCAGACATCCCCTCTTGAAAAGCCGTCGTGGCTGCCCCAATCCTAAAGGAATGTGATGACCATAGTACCCGCTGAAACCCCGCTAAGTGCAGCCTCAATCCTAGCACTTTCCTAAACTGGAAAACAGTTAAAGGACAACCGTCCACGTGTCAGCAAATATGCCCCCCGGCTGGTCTGTTGGCCAGGAACTGCAAAAGCAGTGTGGTGGGGCAACTATGCGCATCTGTTGACTCACTCAGTGTGATGAACCACCTCTCCCTTTCTGATCCGGTTTTGACATTCTCACCTTTATAACCAACCCACCACTGCTAACGGAGACATCACCCGTGCTCAGTGCCCTCTCAGTTGCATCAGTTCTGCTCTTTACAAACAACTCACTTACACGCCGTGCCCCAAAAAAGTCCATGGTGCAGGCTGCCCTAAAGAATGCCACCTCAAAAGGTACCATAGTGTACTTCCGGCATTGCTCCCAGAATCTTTGTCAGCACTGCAAACACTAAAGGATGGCGAACGTCTGTCCTTGGCCCTGCCAAAGTGGTGGAGTCACGGGGCGATCCTAGCTGAGGAGGAACTACGCTGCGGATGCAAGCCACAAGCATTACCCACTGGCTGCAGGAGCCAGGACCGGTGCAACATGCTCTTTCACCATTAAGGACAGTTGCACTCCTCAACAACTGCACAATGGCCTGGGGTTCGCTCTATACAGGGGTATGGGAGTTAACATACTGTTCCTGGTACTAAGGCTACCAGAGGTGGGTCTTGACCCGGATGGACTTAACCGGAAGTGACGTGGGTCACCGGGATGGAATATTGAACTGAAGTGAGGGTTCACCGCAGGGGCGTTGCTAGGGGGGGGCTAAGGGGGCTATAGCCCCCGATCTTTTGGTTGTAGCCCCGGATAGAATCTCAGGAGCTACAGCCAAAAGACTAGCTAGCCCCTAGTCCCAACAGTTCCGACATCAGCATAGCCCCGGGTCTTTTCCAGACCTAGCAACTCCCCTGGTTCACCGTTTGGAAAGCCTGGGAATGGTGGAAGGACATCCAGGGGAATGTGCTTAGGTACCAGGTTCCTTAGGGGCCTGGGCATTGCAAGGATCGACTGTAAGTTGACTCTTCTAGAGTGGGAGATAGAAGGGCAGCTGGCATAGTGGGCTACCCCTCTGGACGTCAGTTTCTGTTCTGCTTCCACTGAATGGGAGGGGAGGCTGGAAGAAGCGGAACCGAGAAGCCTGGAAGCAGCTTCCGGCACCAAGGGACCTTAAATCACCCATCTGCACAAGAGGATTCCTCTTTCTTTGCAGCCGGGACAGATCACCCACACCAGATAATGAAGGGGATGGAGTAGCGTAGGTGTACTAACAATTTTCTTTGTTGTCGCAGATGCAGCGTTATAGGGCGATCCTAGCTGAGGAGGAATCACGCTGCATATGCTAGCCGCTAGCATTACCCACTGACTGCAGGAGCCTGGCTGGGGGAGTGTGAAGGGGCACTTTAACCAGGATCAGTGGCAGGAAGAACATTATTTTTCTGTCATGGTTGCAAAATGGTAAGAGTAGGAACCGTGCAAGCAGTAGATATACATGTCTTTCAGAATATCAGAGTAAGAATGGAAAAGCGAATAAAGATTTGCAACCCACAAAATGAGGTGGATCACTTGAGAAGCCGGGCTGGGATAGTAACACAGGCTGGACAGGACCTTTCTCAAGTGTTGGAAGACCAACACTAGTGGAGAGCTTCCTGCATGAAAACAAAACAATACATTAAGACTTGGTCTAAAACTAATAACAATTCACAAATCATGCAATATGCATCACAAGAGTACCTTGAACGTTTTGAAAATGTGAGTACGTTGGACAGCGCACTGGTTTGGGCTCCTACTGGGCAAGGAAGAACCTGACAAGGCTGTTCTCCATCTGCTGCTGGCTGAGGGCGGTGGTGGCATTAGCGCTTCTGGTCCCCAAACCTGCAGCGGCGAAAGGAGCGTGGAGAGACGGACAGGGCGAGGAATAGGAAAGGGTGTAAGCAGGCGACGGGGACGGGGTCAAGGAAAGGAAGGTAACGGAGAGGTGGCTGGCAGGGGCACTCTGGAGGATCCTTGAAGACGATGACCGATAGCCAAAGGGTGACGTAGCCCCCAGGAGCAGCAGCTGCTCCTGGGGGCAGATAAACAGGAAGGAAGAACACAAAAAACAGTAGAATGCACACGTTCACTTGACAGATTGCAGAACCTGCCCTGAAGAAGGACCTTGGTCCAAAATGCATCAGCGGTAGAGGCTTCTGCTCAACTAAAATGGAAAATGTAGCTAAATAAAATAAGAAACTGTTGTATTCTACACACACATGGCTTCATTATTTGTGGTGACGAATAAAGCAATCAAGGAAAAACTGAGAACATGAATATAATACACAGTAGTCTATTACATTTTTTGGTGACCCCAGGTCTGGTGAGTGAAGATTTCACCAGACACTCTTTTGCTTGAGGCTTTAGGCATATTTTGTAAATGGAGCCGTGCCTGGCATAAAATGCCCATCAATGAGTTCCTACTTTGATTGCCAGTGGTAGAGAGCGCTTCTTCGATCAACTGACTTCTCAGTCGATGTGTACTCAACATTTGAGATTGCATCTGGCCACACTGCTCTTAAAGAAACTAGTGGGTGCATGGAAAGGGCTGGTACATAATGAGAGCTTTTGCACACATAATGTGAGGTTATCACTCAAAATCCAAGTGTCTGAGCTTTTGATTGGGCTAACTGCACTTATTATGCTGAGATCGTACAATGCATTAGCTTTCGAAAAGTGTGTGAGGATAAAGTCCAGGAGACAATTATCCAGCTCCTGTTTCTATGCCTCATATACATGAAGGCATAAGAAGATGGCTTGCACCTGCCTGTAAAGAGGCAGTCCTCTAGAGGGTCCAGGAAGCCCTCAAGTGGGCTAAAAGCACAATGACCCTAACACCTATTTTTATTTTTTTATTTAGTTGCAAAGCAACCTTACACAAAATAATTATTATTACAGATACATGAAATTCAGTACAACTACATACATACAACCTGCATATTTGATTAAATAAAATGTTATCAGCGGTAGTAAATTAAAAATCGTTAAACATTTCTCCATGGAATACAGGCATCAGCCAACACAGTGATAAATCTGTGCAAAACATTGTGTCGGACTTCAAAAATGGAGGTGATCATTCACAGAAATCAAGAGGCTTACATCACCTGGATGTTTACACAATTAATCAATTAAAATGTCTTTATGGTTAACATTTACTAACCATGTCCTCGCACCTATACTTTGTGACAGACTCCACCTCAATTGGATTGCTGATCATTTCCCAAATTTAGTTTAAGTAAAAATGTGATTGTTGCCATATTTAGGGAGATATGCTCTGGATATATCATGTACCACACATCTATAGGGTTTAGTATTCTTAACTTCCCAAGACATTTGTAGCAATAGTCCTTTCTCCAGGACCTGAGCTCAACGCATTCAGATAGTAAATGTTAAGGTTTCACTATGCACCGATGAGTTGCAAAATCTACAAATGCTAAGAGACATAACACCAATAACATGTTTCATTCTTGAAGCCATGGCAACTCTTGTTGGCCATAGATCAAAACACAGCCGCATCATATATGCTCCTTATTTTTGGTCCAGGAATTGATGTATATATTTTGGTATCTGGTGCGTTAGTTTCATATTAAATGTAAAGGCTTTGTACTTCATGCACATATCCCATAACACAATTCAATCCTGTTCCATTAGCTTTTTTTGGCTAACTGCGGGTTCTCCAAGAGTAGTGAAACCTCTATGTTGGCATTTTCCATTGTATGTATGCATTGCTCTCGCCAGGATGTTAGTGCTGTGTCTTGCTTTGCAGTTAAAGCTTTAGCAAGTGCTGGGAGTAGCGTGGGAGCTTTGGTGTCAGCTAATAAGCATTTTCTGTAAAACGCCAAAGACTGCCAAGCGACTAATGTTTGAATAGATGTTAAGACTAATTCGAAATTAACTATTTGGCTAGGAAAACTTTTGGGTAAGGCTCGTAGTGCTTTCCAGTAAATTCCCTCTGATAAATTTCAATTTGGGTGGTTGGCTAACGATTTATAGGTCGATTCATGGAATTAATGTGTGCCGAAAATTCCCGCGTAGAGGTGCCAAAACGTGCGATTCGCAGTGCAAGTGCGAAAATCGCAGGGAAACCAGCGCACATCGATTCATGGAAGTCCGTGCGCGAGAAAAACATTGGATGTGTGCTGAAAATGTGCGCCGCGCACGCCGGCGCACAGGTCATCCAACAGCGTGCACCACGGCCACTGCGAAATCGCACATAGCGCGGCGCACATCACAAAAGTAGGCGGAACACGGGGCGTAACACTCGGAATGGGGAACAACGCGTGAAAATATGGGCGTCACGGGGGAAGTACAGGGGGCAAGTGCGCGGAACGCCCACACGCTCGCCTACAACCCGTATTCATGGAATCGAAAAGGGCAAACCAGCGCACGGTCAAAGATGCGCACAGGGCCAAACAAGTACGCCACAAGAAAGCAGGCGGTAGCGTCCCTGCGCCTGAAAAAAATGTGCGCCAAAATGTGCGATAACAAAAAGCACCCATATACAGCCATGAAGAATGGTCCATACAGTGGCCCTCTAGGGGTACCGACAAACACGGACACCCGCTGTGTGAAAAATAGCGTGTGCTTGTGTACCTGGGTGCGTGGGAAGTCCCACACGCGATTGGCCTGGGTACGTGTACTTCGGGGTGCGCGGGAAGTCCCACATGTGATTAGCCTGGATTTCCACCAATCGCGTGTGAAACTTCCTGCGCACCCCAGAAATACACGTACCCAGGCCAATCGCTTGTACGCTCACTTCCCTCCGATTACACGCGATGACACTCGACGTGCAGTTTTACCACGTGTGCTCTGTCATCACGTGTCATGAGGGAAACACCCGCGCGCGTCACGTCACAGACGCGCTCACGCGCTAAGGGCCTTTGGTCCAATGAAATCGCATATGCGTGCTGACGTGCATACGCGCTAAGGGCCTTTCCTCGATTTACACGCAGACGTGCAGGATTTTCACGTGCAAAATCACTCTGTATCAAGCTGGCCACACGTAAGCACACGGAAGACCACGCTCCTGCCCAGAAGGCCGAATTACTGCCCCCCAGAGCCCTGAGCACGCTCCCACCTGCCATCTGCTTCTGCCTGACTGCCTGCTTCCCACGTGCCCTGCCATTTGCTGCCTGCACATCAGCCAGGGGTGCTGTTGCTGTGACCACCCCTGCTGGAACCGAAGACTCCCGACTGGGATTCCATCGCTCCACAGCCCAGCCCCAGGACCCAGTTGCCCACCCACTCCTGCCTCTGGGGTTGTCATGTCGGGCACTTCAACATCTGGCACCACTGACAACCCCCGGCCAGAGAGGCAGAGGGGCACCAGCTTCAGTGGTAGGGAAGTTGGTGTCCTGGTGGAGCAAGTCCTGGGGCAGTATGATGCCCTCTACGGAAGTGTGCGCGCCGACAAGGAAGGACGGACTCGGATCTGGACGGACATCGTGACTGCCATCAACGCGGAGGGGGTGGCAGTCCGCGACTTCCAACATGTCAAGAAGCGCTGGGAGGACTTCAGGTCCAGGACCCTGAACAAGGCCCGGCGCCTCTTGAAGGCAGCGGATGCTAAGGGGCGCCGGGGCCACTTGTCGGAAGATCAGATGAGGGTCCTGGAACACATATCCCCAGCGCTCCACGTCCAGGTCCTTGAGAGGCAGACCCGTCTGGAGTCGAGCGGTAAGTGTACATGCATCATGATTGTAAGCTGTGCGTGTGGTGATGTGCCAGTAGTGTGCCGGTTGCACATATGTTTGTATGGGGCCGAGTATGGGTGGGGGTGTACAGGGCCGTGCGGCTAACACATGCGAGGACTGTCATGTGTGAGACATGGATGGTGCTTATGTGTGTAGGCTTGCATGCCAAATGCAGTTGCGTGGGCACACATGTTTGGATGAATGTGTATGTAAGTAGGCATGGTCGTGATGTCACGCATGTATGTTGTTTTCAGCTGCATGTATCAGCACTGTGTACATGTGCATGTGTGTGTATTTGACAAGGGTGCAACAGTGATGCAACATGGATGCATGTGACAGCGAGATGTGGAAGCCCGATTGGCAGATGTGACATGGATGCCCATCGGAACACTGCGACAGTTGGTTGAGGTGTACACATGCATGCAAGTGTGGTGGTGTGCGTGCATGTGTAGTGCACTCCCTGTGTTGCATGTGATGTCTGGCTCACCTTTGCCTGCTCATGCTGTTGTATGTGTATGGATGGTGCTGGCAGTTGCGATGTGGCTGTGGTATGGCTCATGTGTGCAAGTTGAAATGACATGTGTGTTGCCGATTGTGATGCTATGTCTGAGGTTTGCCAATGCCACTCATGTGCAACTGTCATGTGTGTATGTGTCCATTGTACAGTGCCCTGATGCCTGTGTTTCATTTCTCCTTGTCTGCAGCGTCAACTGATGAAGAGGGCGGAGAAGGTGCTGTGGAGCACATCGGTGGGGATCGCACCGCCAGCCGGAGACGCAAGGCCAGGCTCCCCTCCCAGGTTGTGATCTCGTCGGGGAGTGAGGAGTCCGGTGCCGTGTCCCAGGCCGCAGCTGCCGGGGGGAGGTCCAAGAGGCGGAGGTCGGAGTTGGACTCCTCGGCAGCAGAAGGGGCAGCTGGGACCCCACAGGGCCCAACGAGGGAAGATGGCACGGAGTCATCCAGGTTGGTGGGGGGTTTGGTGGAGGAGGAGGCCGTGCAAGCAACATAGATGGGATCTGGAGGTAGGGGTTCCACTGGTGCTAGTGGTGCAGTGCAGGACCAGGGACAGGAGGCAGCACAGGTCGCCGCGGAGGTGCCTGTGTGCAATCCTGTCCCTGATCCTGTCACTGCATCATCTTGCACCAGCAGGGATGCCTACGTCCAGACCCGTTTTCAGGCAGGGGATGAGCTCACGACAACTGGCCCTCCTCTGCCTGCGGACGTGGCTATCCGGGTTGAGCCTGTCCTGACTGGTGTGGCGTTGCGTCAACGGGCCATGCGAGGTGACCTGCAGTCTTTTAATGAGGAGACTGCACGTCATCTCGAATGGCTCGTTGACCGCGTCGGCCTACTGGGACAGGTCACCCAGGCAGGATTCCTCCGTTTGATGGGGCTTGCTACGACCCCCTCCTCAACTGAACCCCCTATGCGCCAGTCGTCCTCCGTGCCATCTTCCCACCCATCAGTCACCTGGGTGCCCTGTGGAGCTGCCTCTGACGGTGCAGCCAGGCTGGTGGAGGAGGCATCCCTGCCACAGTCGGGAGTCGGACGTCCAGCAGGGGTGGCCACATCAACGACTGCACCCCAGCCAGCTGAGGATGTGCAGGCAGCAGGAGGCAGTGCACGGGCAGAGGCGCAGCAGCAGCAGCAACATGGTGGGAGCCATGATGGCTCGGGGCCTTCGACATCGGAGGGGCAGGCATCGGCCGGAGGGCAGGAGGACCCAGGACGGGAAGTGTCTTCCGTGTGGCAGCGGTTGGGCCACGCCATAGATGCGGAGCGGCAGCGGGCGGAAGAGGCACGGCTCACGATGGTCAGGGCGGAGAAGGGCCCCTGAGGCGGCCGAGTGCCCTCGAGGCAATCCGCAGGGAGTTTGGGGGGAACATGTGGACGGCCCTGCGGACCCTCGGGGCCATGGAGGAGGAGCGCCTCCGGGACATTGAGCAGGAGTTCGATGATGCCCTGGCCCGGAACATCCCAAAGTGAGCCGTCGGACTAGCCCGCTGCCCTTGTAAATAGTTCTGTAGTTAGTGTTAGGTTTCCTTTGGTTTAGCATTTTTTTTGGACCTTTTGGACAATGGGCCACATTTTTGTATATATTTTTTTATTTAGGTAGTGTTATTAGATAGGTTTCATTTCTTCGTTTGGGATCATGGACCCTGGATTGTTTCTGTATATAGTTGACTTTTGGATTTTCATTTTTTTTTATGATTTCCCCATGGAGCAATGGTTTTCGATTTTAATTTTCCTTTGGATTAACTTTTGTGGACTGTGACTTTGGACACCTTTCGTTTGCATTATGATTTGTGGTTTTGCATTATTTCACGTACCGGCTGTTTTTTTTTTTTAAATTTCCATTATTGTTTCTTTATTTTTGATTCAATTTATGTTGCGTTTAATACATATTTTTTCTTCAAACTTCAATGTGTAGTATCATCTCATTGGTTTCATGCATATCATGATATGGGTTTTGACATTCACTGACACCCATTGGGTGTATGTGAGGGACATGTGTTCATTTCCAAACTTGCAATTGGGGTTCTATCATGTTTTTGCCATTTCTAAGTGGGTGGATGCAATACTCCGGTGGGTGTTTGGCATTTGGAGGCTGACCATAAGGGCCAGGGATCTAGATTGTGGTGACATGTTGGCTGGGGGACATGAGTGGGGGCCTGGTGGAGGCTGCCCCTGGTGGCTGGGGGGTGGGGGTGGTTGGAGACATGAGTGGGGTCCTGGTGGAGGGTGCCCCTGGTGGCTGGGGGGTGGGGGTGGTGGTAGACATGAGTGGGGGCCTGGTGGAGGCTGCCCCTGGTGGCTGGGGGTGGTAGACATGAGTGTGGGCCTGGTGGAGGGTGCCCCTGCACTGCTGGGGGGTGGGAGTGATAGGGGACATGAGTGGGGGCCTGGTGGAGGCTGCCCCTGGTGGCTGGGGGGCGGGGGTGGTGGTAGACATGAGTGGGGGCCTGGTGGAGGCTGCCCCTGGTGGCTGGGGGGTGGGGGTGGTGGTAGACATGGGTGGGGGCCTGGTGGAGGGTGCCCCTGGTGGCCGGGGGGTGTGGGTGGTTGGAGACATGAGTGGGGGCCTGGTGGAGGCTGCCCCTGCACTGCTGGGGGGTGGGGGTGCAGGGGGACATGAGTGGGGGCCTGGTGGAGACTTCCCCTGCACTGCTGGGGGGTGGGGGTGCAGGGGGACATGTGTGGGGGCCTGGTGGAGGCTGCCCGTGCACTGCTGCGGGGTGGGGGTGGTGGGAGACATGAGTGGGGGCCTGGTGGAGGCTGCCCCTGCACTGCTGGGGGGTGGGGCGGTGGTAGACATGAGTGGGGGCCTGGTGGAGGCTGCCCCTGGTGGCTGGGGAGTGGGGTGATAGGGGACATGAGTGGGGGCCTGGTGGAGGGTGCCCCTGCACTGCTGGGGGGGGGGATAGGGGACATGAGTGGGGGCCTGGTGGAGGGTTCCCCTGGTGGCTGGGGGGTGGGGGTGGTGGGAGACATGAGTGGGGGCCTGGTGGAGGCTGCCCCTGCACTGCTGGGGGGTGGGGGTGATGGGAGACATGAGTGGGGGCCTGGTGGAGGGTGCCCCTGGTGGCTGGGGGGTGGGGGTGGTGGTAGACATGAGTGGGGGTCTGGTGGAGGCTGCCCCTGGTGGCTGGGGAGTGGGGTGATAGGGGACATGAGTGGGGGCCTGGTGGAGGGTGCCCCTGCACTGCTGGGGGGGGTGGGGGTGATAGGGGACATGAGTGGGGGCCTGGTGGAGGGTGCCCCTGGTGGCTGGGGGGTGGGGGTGGTGGGAGACATGAGTGGGGGCCTGGTGGAGGCTGCCCCTGCACTGCTGGGGGGTGGGGGTGATGGGAGACATGAGTGGGGGCCTGGTGGAGGCTGCCCCTGGTGGCTGCGGGGTGGGGGTGGTGGGAGACAGGAGTGGGGGCCTGATGGAGGCTGACCCTGCACTGCTGGGGGGTGGGGGTGATGGGAGACATGAGTGGGGGCCTGGTGGAGGCTGCCCCTGCTCTGCTGGGGGGTGGGGGTGATAGGGGACATGAGTGGGGGCCTGGTGGAGGGTGCCCCTGGTGGCTGGGGGGTGGGGGTGGTGGTAGACATGAGTGGGGGCCTGGTGGAGGGTACCCCTGGTGGCTGGGGGGTGTGGGTGACAGGGGACATGAGTTGGGGCCTGGTGGAGGGTGCCCTTGCACTGCTGGGGGGTGGGGGTGCAGGGGGACATGAGTGGGGGCCTGGTGGAGGGTGCCCCTTGTGGCTGGGGGGTGGGGGTGGTGGGAGACATGAGTGGGGGCCTGGTGGAGGCTGCCCCTGGTGGCTGGGGGGTGGGGGTGGTGGGAGACATGAGTGGGGGCCTGGTGGAGGCTGCCCCTGCACTGCTGGGGGGTGGGGGTGATGGGAGACATGAGTGGGGGCCTGGTGGAGGCTGCCCCTGCACAGCTGGGGGGTGGGGGTGATAGGGGACATGAGTGGGGGCCCGGTGGAGGGTGCCCCTGGTGGCTGGGGGGTGGGGGTGGTGGGAGACATGAGTGGGGGCCTGGTGGAGGGTACCCCTGGTGGCTGGGGGGTGGGGGTGATAGGGGACATGAGTGGGGGCCTGGTGGAGGCTGCCCCTGCACTGCTGGGGGGTGGGGTGCAGGGGGACATGTGTGGGGGCCTGATGGAGGCTGCCCCTGCACTGCTGGGGGGTGGGGGTGGTGGGAGACATGAGTGGGGGCCTGGTGGAGGCTGCCCCTGAACTGCTGGGGGGTGGGGATGCAGGGGGACATGTGTGGGGGCCTGGTGGAGGCTGCCCCTGCACTGCTGGGGGGTGGGGGTGGTGGGAGACATGAGTGGGGGCCTGGTGGAGGCTGCCCCTGCACTGCTGGGGGGTGGGGGTGCAGGGGGACATGTGTGGGGGCCTGGTGGAGGCTGCCCCTGCACTGCTGGGGGGTGGGGGTGGTGGTAGACATGAGTGGGGGCCTGGTGGAGGCTGCCCCTGCACTGCTGGGATGTGGGGGTCAGGGGGACATGAGTGGGGGCCTGGTGGAGGCTGCCCCTGCACTGCTGGGGGTAGGGGTGCAGGGGGACATGTGTGGGGGCCTGGTGGAGGCTGCCCCTGCACTGCTGGGGGGTGGGGGTGGTGGTAGACATGAGTGGGGGCCTGGTGGAGGCTGCCCCTGCACTGCTGGGGGGTGGGGGTGATGGGAGACATGAGTGGGGGCCTGGTGGAGGCTGCCCCTGGTGGCTGGGGGGTGGGGGTGGTGGGAGACATGAGTGGGGGCTGGTGGAGGCTGCCCCTGCACTGCTGGGGGGTGGGGGTAATGGGAGACATGAGTGGGGGCCTGGTGGAGGCTGCCCCTGCACTGCTGGGGGGTGGGGGTGATAGGGGACATGAGTGGGGGCCTGGTGGAGGGTGCCCCTGGTGGCTGGGGGGTGGGGGTGGTGGTAGACTTGAGTGGGGACCTGGTGGAGGCTGCCCCTGCACTGCTGGGGGGTGGGGGTGCAGGGGGACATGAGTGGGGGCCTGGTGGAGGCTGCCCCTGCACTGCTGGGGGGTGGAGGTGCAGGGGGACATGTGTGGGGGCCTGGTGGAGGCTGCCCCTGCACTGCTGGGGGGTGGGGTGGTGGGAGACATGAGTGGGGGCCTGGTGGAGGCTGCCCCTGCACTGCTGGGGGGTGGGGGTGGTGGGAGACATGAGTGGGGGCCTGGTGGAGGCTGCCCCTGGTGGCTGGGGGGTGGGGGTGGTGGAAGACATGAGTGGGGGCCTGGTGGAGGCTGCCCCTGCAGTGCTGGGGGGTGGGGGTGGGGGTGGTGGGAGACATGAGTGGGGGCCTGGTGGAGGCTGCCCCTGCACTGCTGGGGGGTGGGGGTGCAGGGGGACATGTGTGGGGGCCTGGTGGAGGCTGCCCCTGCACTGCTGGGGGGTGGGGGTGGTGGTAGACATGAGTGGGGGCCTGGTGGAGGCTGCCCCTGGTGGCTGGGGGGTGGGGGTGGTGGTAGGCATGAGTGGGGGCCTGGTGGAGGCTGCCCCTGCACTGCTGGGGGTGGGGGTGCAGGGGGACATGTGTGGGGGCCTGTTGGAGGGTGCCCCTGGTGGCTGAGGGGTGGGGGTGCAGGGGGACATGTGTGGGGGCCTGGTGGAGGGTGCCCCTGGTGGCTGAGGGGTGGGGGTGGTGGGAGACATGAGTGGGGGCCTGGGTGAGGCTGCCCCTGGTGGCTGGGGGGTGGGGGTGGTGGGAGACATGAGTGGGGGCCTGGTGGAGGCTGCCCCTGCACTGCTGGGGGGTGGGGGTGGTGGGGGACATGAGTGGGGGCCTGGTGGAGGCTGCCCCTGGTGGCTGGGGGGTGAGGGTGGTGGTAGACATGAGTGGGGGCCTGGTGGAGGCTGCCCCTGGTGGCTGGGGGTGGGGGTTGTGGTAGACATGAGTGGGGGCCTGGTGGAGGGTGCCCCTGCACTGCTGGGGGGGTGGGGGTTATAGGGGACATGAGTGGGGGCCTGGTGGAGGGTCCCCTGGTGGCTGGGGGGTGGGGGTGGTTGGAGACATGAGTGGGGGCCTGGTGGAGGCTGCCCCTGCACTGATGGGGGGTGGGGTGCAGGGGGACATGAGTGGGGGCCTGGTGGAGGCAGCCCCTGCACTGCTGGGGGGTGGGGGTGCAGGGGGACATGTGTGGGGGCCTGGTGGAGGCTGCCCCTGCACTGCTGGGGGGTGGGGGTGGTGGGAGACATGAGTGGGGGCCTGGTTGAGGCTGCCCCTGCACTGCTGGGAGGTGGGGGTGCAGGGGGACATGTGTGGGGGCCTGGTGGAGGCTGCCCCTGCACTGCTGGGGGGTGGGGGTGGTGGTAGACATGAGTGTGGGCCTGGTGGAGACTGACCCTGGATGCTGGGGGGTGGGGGTGGTGGTAGACATGAGTGGGGACCTGGTGGAGGGTGCCCCAGCAGTGCTGGGGGGTGGGGGTGCAGGGGGACATGAGTGGGGGCTTGGTGGAGGGTGCCCCTGGATGCTGGGGGGTGGGGGTGGTGGTAGACATGAGTGGGGGCCTGGTGGAGGGTGCCCCTGGTGGCTGGGGGGTGGGGGTGGTGGTAGACATGAGTGGGGGCCTGGTGGAGGCTGCCCCAGCACTGCTGGGGGGTGGGGGTGCAGGGTGACATGAGTGGGGGCCTGGGGAGGCTGCCCCTGCACTGCTGGGGGGTGGGGGTGGTGGTAGACATGAGTGGGGGCCTGGTGGAGGCTGCCTCTGGTGGCTGGGGGTGGAGGGGGACATGCGTTGGTGGGCAGTAGCGCAAGGTAACATGCGGGTTGTCTGGGGGGCATGGCCATGGTGGATGGGGTGCCTGCGGGACATGTGCAGGGTAGGCCCCTGTGGTGTGGGCCACCTACAGGGGCCGTGGAGGGTGTAGAGGGAACACCTGGGAGGACCCACACGTGCAATTCACGTGTGGTGCTCCCCACTCACCCCTGTAATACACGTACCCTGATGGAATTGCGTGTGATACTTCCTGCGCACCACTGAAATCGACGTACCCTGCTGCTTTTGCGTGTGATACATCGCGCGCACCCCTGGAATACACATACCCTGATGGAATCGCGTGTGATACTTCCCGCGCACCCCTGGAATACACGTACCCTGATGGAATTGCGTGTGATACTTCCCGTACCCTGCAGCTTTTGCGTGTGATACTTCCCGCGCACCCCTGAAATACACGTACCCTGCTGCTTTTGCGTATGATACTTTCCGCGCACCCCTGGAATACACGTACCCTGCTCTTTTTGCATGTGATACTTCCCGCGCACGCCTGGAATACACGTGCCCTGATGGAATCGCGTGTGTTACTTCCCACAGGGTCGCTGCGCCACTCTGCGCCACGGCTGGTTTCAGAGGCTAAAATCCATGAATACGCTGTGCGATGAAAATGATTTTTTCGCACGCGGCTGGAGCAGTGTATCGCACGGGGACACTGTGCGCCAGCCGCGTGCGCCATTTTTGTGTGAATTTCTATGAATTACCCTGTTAGTCTGCGCGCAATATGTCACAATAGGGATGACTTCCTGTTTATAAAACATTAATATTGGTTTACACGAGAATTTACAGTACTTATTGTGGATTGTTTTTGCTTCAGATGTTAAAGTCTCCATTTTATATCTTATTTCAGTTTTGTATATTTGTACTTACATATTGTTATTAATACTTTGGCCAAGATTTTTAAACTCTTGTACTCTTTCAAGATGTCTGTTGCCAATACTCCACTTGAACAGAGGCGTCTTCCTTTTACTTTTAGAGATCACTAAAGTGGTCAATTTGGATATGCTAATTATAAGGAAGTTCTGCACCGCATAAACTAGTAATGCATTTAGTTTCCGCTGTAAGCCTATCAGAAGTAAATCAACTAATACGAGGTAATCCAAGTAGAGTAGCCACGAGATAGGCTGCCCTCCGACATTGGGAGGGAAACTTCTAGTGGATTCTAGCGCACTATTGATGTCTTTTATGTAAAAATTAAAGAGTGTAGATGCTAGAATACAGCCTTGTTTGAGGCCTCTATAAATTGGTATGGGTTTGGATACTAGGCCTTGGTGGTTCAATATTATCTGAATTGCTGTGTCTTTATAGAATTGTTGCATTAATCTAAGTAGATACGTTGGAAACCCTGCTTCTGTTAGTTTGACCCACAGCAATTCTCTTAATCAAAAGCTTGTTTGAAATCAATGAGCGCACAGTACACTGCTTGATTGGATTCCAGGACCTAAATTTTTATTTCTGTCAGTATTTATAAATTGACTGTGGTCTCGAGTCCTGCAGCAAAGCATGGTTGATATTTGTCAGTGGGATAGGCTTTCTTTAACCATATCTGGAGATCTCGAAGGATAAACCGTGCAAATTATTTACCCGGAATATCTAGTAGGGCTATAGGTCTCTAGTTGACCAGATCTTCCCTGTTGCTCTTCTTAAATATTGGGATAATTACTGATTTTTTCCACTTTAATGAAATTTCTGCTGTCGGATAATTTTTTTAAATAGCAATGTGAGAATGACGGGCCAGGGTTTGGGTGCGCTTTCAAAGTGAAGCTGGATAGACCATCGGGCCCCGCGGCCTGTAAGGAACTCATTTTTTATTAATATGACTATGTCTGCACGGTCCAACTTTAACTTGCCATTTGTGCCACTGGAGATGGCGATTCTTGAGGAAGTGTCCACTCTCGCAAATAGCGTGGAGAAGTGTGTCAGCCAGGTTGCTAGCTTATTACACTAATAAAGTGTAATAGGTTGGTATCGGTGATTTTTAAGCTTTTCCACATGTCTCCAATAGATTTAGATATGCCTTAGCCTTCGTTATTGGTGATTTTTAAGCATTTCCACATGTCTCCAATAGATTTAGATATGCCTTAGCCTTTTATTTAGATGCACTTAGCGTGCCCTCTGCATCAATTTGGATTTTTTGCATTTTGTGCTGTTTTATGCGATTTTTGTATCTTGTTCGCACAGATCTTATCAAATTTTCTCTTTCCTCAGTATTTCACATTCTTAATTATTTTAGTTCTTTACGCATGTCTGATCTCATGTTTTTAATTAGTACATCAAATGGAAATGTATTAGTTATTCTTGCGCTTCTCATGGAGGTTTTGAGGTCGATGTAGAACTGTAATGTCTCATTGTATTCTACAAATTTGCTTCTAGTGTGATCTACATCTTGGAAGTGTTTCAATATCTTTTGCATATATTGTGCAGATGTTCTTATTCGGTTGCACCCTTCATTAATCTGAATCTGTGGGTTCTAGTATTCACTCAGTGATTGCCTTCCCACATTTAAACTCACCTTTGAAATATTGTGGTCACTATATAATGTTGGTACTATTTTAAATGTTCTATTTGATCCAGATTATCGTGAGAGATGAATGCATAATCTATGATTGATATGATTGCTCTCTGTGCCATGTGAGGGCCGGAGGCACATGCCTTTTTATTGTGCCATTTAGCATGACAAAGTCCCTATTGTTTATTACTAGCAGCCACCACTTAGCTTGATCTGACAACAGCAGTTCATTTGGAACCAAACATTTCACATTCAAATCACCCACAATCAATGTTGTGATTGAGGGATCACCAGCAACTAGATCTAACATCGTTTACCAATTCAATGAACACATCATCCCGTATAACATTCTAATTCCAATACAAATTGAGAATGGCTATTTTGGGTCTAGGGGAGATTCCATCAACTGGCATGCTTAATTTAGTTAGTTGAATACCTGAGAACGGGGACGTCCAAGGGCACAGTGTCGCCTGAGTGTATAATTTAATTGCCGTTAACATTCCGGCTGAAGATTTCCCTTTCCGATGTTTAACGTCAGGAATCCGGCAGATCCCATATCCAGGCCTGGATCGTTGATTCGTTATCCACGTTTCTTGAAACGCTAATAAATCAAAATTATTTAATGGATTTTCTGGCGTTTTTTGCATCAAATGTTTGAACCCCCTGGTGTTCCATATAGCTATCCTTGGTATTGGCCGTTTAGTTGCCCTCCCGTATTAATATTCATCTGCTCGCATTGGGTCAGTGTTGGCCTTATGTAATCACAACTATTTAGATGTGTTTAAATCAGATTTAGGTGGTTTTATTAAGACTTCCCTGTTCAGGTGACCTACTCGCCCCAAAGCTTGGAACTGCAAATTGTTAGCTGCGATTTCTGGTTCTGGTTCTGACCGTGCCATGATTCTTTTGATTTGAGGAGTGCAGCTAAATAGGTTTTCAACATTCAGACCAGGCTCCTTCAATTTATATTTGGGCGTCCAAATTATTTCTTTAATAGTTCAAGACAGTATCATTATTTCGACTGTATCCATATGATTGCTATTCATGTTTTTGATGCATTGAATATCACAAGAGCGTATTCAAGTACTGTTTGGAAATGGATCATGACGTTGTCTATCTAACATCCTTAACGTGAGGATGTCATCTGACATAGGGTAAGGTTTCTTATCTTATTGTGATTATTGTGCGAACTGGATAAGTCTCTGTTCTTATTTATCGAGCTATATCTTTTAACATAAACGCTTTCCTGCAGACTAGTATCTCTATCAATATTTATGGGTACAGTTTTATTATTGTTTCTTTGCACTACCTGCTGTGTTCTAGTGTTAAAAAGGGTTGATCATCGCTGTTAGTATACTCCTGGTTAATAATCTCTGTCAGTAGCGATCAGTTACCAGATGTCGGACTGTTGAGAGGGATCAATTCTTCTGTTAAAGACGTAATTGAGTAAGTCGTTAGAGTCATCAACTCCTTTGCATCTACTGAACAGGCAGGATTTGGTGCAGTTATCACAATGCTCTCGGCGGCTTGCTGACAATCTTTCGCTAATTCACTCTGGTTCTGTTGTGCCTTAGAAGCTACTTTTTGTGTTCTCAGCGCAACTTGTGTGGGTTTTATAGGCGTTGTTAAGTTGCCTACGAATTATTTTAACTTACTTGTTGTGACTTTCTTAAGGATGCTTTGATTTTTAGTTTTTTTTGGTTTGGATTATTGTGCTTTTTAATGACAGGCTACTTAGACCGCTGTTATTCTTTTTTTTCTTTTTTCTTTCATTGGTTTGAAAACACTGACGGTTCCAACACATCATCCACATTTGTAGATACTACATTCGGATTGATCATTACTTGCAGTGGCTCTGGCCGGTCTGCTACGTCTGCCACCTCCATCAGAGATGTGTTACCCACCGCAATGCCCTCACTTGGTTCCTCCTCATTAATCATCTTCACAGGAGATCTGGTGGGTAGTGTGTGGGGAAGAATGATATCACTGGGGGATACATGTTCTCGGTGTTGGGGCAGTTTACCTGCAACTCAGTCCACTTTGGTCGGTACCAAGTTAATCTGTTGCTTTTGGCAATCTGTTTATTTTTCTACGGTTTCACAGATTTATATTAAGGTTAGCATTCCTGTGTTAAGAGCACCCAGGAATATATCCCACGCAATAGGGGCATGCTGTTGGAAACCAAATGAGGATCTAGCTATGGGTTTAATGAATGACATTTGCGATGTGACTGTCGAATTTGGGGAGGACTCAACTGAGTCAGGGTACAGTAAAGGCGATTGCAATAGGATTGAAGAGGGGCCTTAGGTTTGGCTGGAGAATGAACCTCTCGAACTGAATGCACAGGGAAGTCATTTCACCAAAATGCCAGGGGTAGCGGAAGTGACATCACACGACCCTGGACCTCTGTTGACATCGCAGGAAGTGATGTAATTTGACCCCCTCTCAAAGTGACATCAGAGGAAGCCATGGAACAGAACCTTTCACCTCTTGTCAAAACAGGAAGTGGCATCACATAGCATAGTTCCTACGTACTCTACTGTAATGTGAAATACATTTCATACAAGAATGGATCACCATATGTATGTATCGTTAATATCAGTGTGCATAGGTGCATATTACCATATTACTGTGAATGCAAGCAGATGTCCAAGGCCAAATGATAATGATGTGTTATTATATAGCATTTACCCTTAAGCGCTTTATATAGAACAAATAAACATACAATATCACCCAACCTGTGTTGGTACTCATTTATCAATCTCAGAAGAGTGAAAGGCTGAGTTGGCCCTGCCAGGATTGGAATCTGCAACCTGCAGATCACACACACATCGCAGAAGCAAGCACTGAACCCCCTGACTTATCTTACCGGCTATAGATAGCTTACCGGCTACCGTAAAATGAGCAATTCCATATCTGAATGTTCTCAAAGTCAACTGTTGGTGTCTTGGGATGATTGTAACAGAGACAAGGGCAGAAAAAACCCATGCTATAACTGCAACTTGCGAAAAGCAAAATACATAGGGCCTGATTCACAGAAGCGTTCTATAATGGTGTAATTCCATAGGGAAAGGCTCTGTGAATCAGGTCCATAGTCCCAAATGGATGCTTATTCTACTCTAAATGCTTTTTGGAGGTTTATGTCTGTCCTGTGAATTTGAGGTGTTTAGGAACAGACTAAATCAGTGACTCACCCCTGAAGTGTGCCTGAAATAAGCATTTAATGAGTCTAGCAAGTAATGTATAGAATTCTAGAAAGACACATTATTTGTATTACTATTCTTCTTATTTAGGGTCACTGCTCAAAGTGTTACACTTGTGGAAGCCCCTATTTTTTTTAGGAAGTATGAACAAGAAAGCCTGCCACTCCAGAAACAAAGAGCCACACGGAGCATCCATTTGTAAAACTTTTTTTTTTTTAAGGGTATCAAGGGAGACTTCCGGGCTCGCAGTTGCGACCCCTGGCGACCCCCAAATGACGTCTCTGTGAATGCGCTGTTTTGCGTATGTTGTTACAGCCTGTTAGGGACACAGCCGTATCCGCCAACGAAAAAGTGAGCTGTGCTTTTGGTGATTGCGGTTTCGTCCCTTGTTCTAACTGGAGACTCGATATATATTTGTCAGCGCCGCAGCGTACAACATTGGAATCTCATTGGATGTATATACCTGCAGCAAGACTGAGCAGTTTGGAGCTGACGCTTGCACACAACTCTGCTCGCACCCACTCTTATTGTCAAGTGAGCCTGAGGGTGGAATAGACATGGGTGGCAGAGACGGCAGTAAGGCTAAAGTAGCTGGAATAACAATAGAACTTTGTGACTGAACACAACCTGAGATGCACGAGGCAGGAGCAGCACTCTTCTTTGTTTTGGTTTGCATTAACCCACATATATCGGATATCCATTGATATTGATTTAGATTGTTGTTTGAGTGGCGCTTTTCTAGTAGACACAGTTGCATCGGAAGCGTCCATGCAGCCGATATTAGCAGGTAAAGATGTTGTAGGAGGTAAATCACTGCTGAGGAGTCCCACATATTCGGGAATGGCTGTTTTAAGCGTATACATGGTCATGCACTATTGGACTTAGAATGCTCGGACCCGGTGCTAGGGAATAGCGGCTGCACGCCGAGTGCCTCCAGCTACACAGTCAACCGCACTCGACTTGCACTCCGCGATGTGCGCGGCACAGGCTTAACGGTATTCCGGGTTGCTGGGGGCAGTACTTCACGATTCACTCAATATGGCTAATAGTAAGTCCTCTCGGGGCAGTCTCAAGGAGAGGCTGATGCTAATGCAGAAACTTCGCTGGAGCCGAGTCAGTGAAGAGCAGACAAACAGAGTCCCACAGCTAACAGCACTCGACTCGCACTCCGCAATGTGCGCGGCCCAGGCTTAAAGGTGTTCCGGGTTACTGGGGGGAGGGCTTCACCAGTCGCTCAATCTGGCTAATAGTAAATCCTCTAAGGGAAGTCTCAAGGAGAGGCTGATGCAAATGCAGAAACATTGCCGGAGGAGAGTCGTTTAAGAGCAGACAAACAGATTCCCACAACTAACAGCACTTGACATGCACACTTGTTTTTAGGGTTGCAAAATACATTTGGACAGGCTCTAGGAGGTGACATTGAGATCGAGCAAGTGCAGGGGAGGTGGGGAAGGCGAGAGCGTGAGGGGGCGGTGGGGAAGTGCAGTACATAGGATAAACAGTAAACAAATAGAAGCAATAAATAGGAACAATAAATAAGAAGTGTGGCCAGCTGGTGGCAGCTGCAAGGGTAAGTGCAGTCAACAGGTGTCAAGTGCTGATAGGGGGCTGTAGGGATACAGAAACAGCCACAGGTTGCAAGGGTCGCCAGGGGGGCAGTGCAGGTGTGCAACTGGCGAGGAGGGGACCTGGGTCTGAGAACAGAGGGTAGCCAGGTGACCAGTGCAGTTTCAGCCAGGTGCTTAGCAGGGGAGGGGAGGATAGAAAGCAGAAGCAAAGAGGAAGGTCTTGAGGTGCTTCCGGAACCGGAGATGGTTCTCCTCAATTTTCAAAGAGACAGCAAGGCTGTTCCAGAAGGAGGCCCCAGCTGAGGAGAGAGATCTACCACCAACTCGTTGCTTGGAGAAGCGACTGTCCCTGAGGGAGTTGGAGGCGGATGAGCGAAGAGCTCGAGAAGGAAGATATTTAGGAAGAGAGATTTGAAAGTATTGAGGCCCCAGACCCAAGAAGGCCTTGTGGACAATGCAGAGGGTTTTGAACGTAATCCTCGCAACCACTGGGATCCAGTGCAGAGATTTCAGTCCTGGAGAGATACGATCCCTGGGCTTGAGGCCAAGGACAAGTCTTGCAGTCCTGTTCTGGATGAATTGCAGAGAACGGAGAGTAGAGGCAGGCAGATTTGGAAAGAGGCTGTTGCAGTAGTCCAGCCTACAGAGAACCAGAGCTCTGGAGACAGTGAGCTTCTGGGGGAAGGAGAGTAAAGGAAGAATACCTCTGAGGAGCTGCAGCTGGTAGTGTGACTTCTTAGAGACGTCAGAGATGTGAGGAGAGAAGGAGAGTGTGGAGTCGAAGATGACCACTAGGTGTTTAGCCTCACAGTTAGGAGCAGGGAGAGGGCCAAAAGAGGCCAGCCACAGTGAGACAGGAAAGGAGGGATCTGGTGTGCCGATGAGGACAATCTCAGTCTTACTGGCATTGATGCAGAGATCATTGGTGGCACACCACTCCTGGATGTCAGACAGACAGTCGGAGATGAGAGAGGCAGAAGAGGTGACTGAAGGGAGCCTGAAAATGAGCTGAGTGTCATCCGTATAGCACTGAAAGTTTGGGGAGAGAGTGGCAATGCGGTGGGCAAGAAGTTTCAGGTATTGATTGAACAGCCAGGGAGAGAGGTTAGACCACAGGTAGAGATAGAGATAGAGATAGAGATAGAGGAGAGCAAGGACCCAAGTTGGACCTGGGAGGGTCTGTTTTGTTTGTTTGTTTGTTTGTTTGTTTTATTCATTTGTAATGCGCGCCAGACCCAAGTTTATCAGGGTGCAGGAGCATCACAGATATTCTCAGCTTGGTTACAGTACTGTATAGTAATTTACAGGCATGAACATGGGTAAGTACAGGTACAAGAACAAGGCAGAGACATTAAAAATGCAATTTACAAATGTACATATGGAGGCAAGCATAGGTGAGGTTAACGGTCGTTTTCCTTTATCCACTGAATGTAGTTGCGCCTAAAGTGGGGATAGGGTTGAGGTGTCCTTAAGGTAGGTGGCAGGGAGTTCCAATGTTGGGCTGCTTTCACCTGGAAGCTATTACCACCAGTTTTGGTTCGTTTAAATCTGGGGACTGTGAGTAAGTTGGAATTCGCTGTTCTGGTTGATCAGTTGGGGGTGTATCTCTTAAATCTGTCAACAAGGTAGAGAGGGGCTGCATTATTGAGGCATTTGTGCGTCAGAGAAGCTACCTTGAGCATGATTTTGTCGGTTGTGGTGAGCCAGTTGTGGGCTCTCCTAATATTGGAGATGTTTTCTTTTTTGGAGATGCTCAGAGCTGCTCTGAGAGCATTATTTTGCAAAATCTGGATTTTGTTTGGGACATATTTATTGGCTCCAACATATAGGGCATTACAATAATCCAGTTTTTACAGGATTAAGGCTTTGCCTAAGGTAGTGCAGCTCTGGGTCGAAAGGAAGGGTTTAGCTGCTCTTATTAATTTACATGTGTAGGCTGTAGAGGAGGCCATGGAACTAACTTGTTTGCGGAAGGATAGGGTGGCATCTAGATGGAGCCCTAGCATTTTAACTTCTTTGAATACGTTACTAGGATTGCCATCCATACTGAAGCTAAAGTATTTGTGATTCAGTTTATTTAAGTAAGGGGTGGACCCAAGGATGATGAGCTCGGTCTTGTCATCATTCAGGCATAGACTGTGAGAAGCCATCCATGCCTGGATGATGAGGTCCACCCTGTTCACCAAGGCCAAATCCTTGTCGTAATATCCCGTCAGCGGGATGAGGATCTGGGTATCAACGGTATAGTTAGTGTAGGTGATACCCAGACCATCAAGATCATCGAACAGGGAACAGGGGAGACACATGACCCCTGGGTAACCCCGCAGGTGATGGGGATAGGGTCAGCGGAGGCTGAGGTAGAGAAGACATGCATAGACCTGTTGTTGAGGAAGGATTCAATCCAGCCGATAGCCTCTTGCGAGAAGTGGGCTGCTGAGTCTAGGTGGTTGCAGAGAATTTTGTGGTCTACTAAATCAAATGCTGCTGAAAGGTCAAATAGAAGTAGTAAAGCAGTTTTCCCATTGTCTCTAAGAGTATCAATGTGTGCCTTAAGGTCGATGAGTGCAGTCTCTGTCCCGTGCTGGGGTCTAAAGCCGACTGACGGATTCCCAGGAGGTGATTTATTTCTAGGTATTGTTGTATTTGCAGATATTCTGTCTTATCTAGTATTTTGAGCAGGAAGGGGACGGTGGTGATGGGTCTGTAGTTTGTGGGTATCGAGGGGTCTAAGGAGGGTTTATTGAGTAGAGGGAGGACCCATGACTCTGAGATTGCTGGGGATGGTTCCTGAGGAGAAGGAGGAGTTGGTGAGCTTGGTAATGAAGGGTGAGAGGTCTCTGGCAGCATCTTTGATTATTTGTGAGGGGCAGGGGTCGCCCTGGCAGTTCGAAGGTTTGAGGCTGAGAATGATTTTTTCGACCTCTAACGTGGAGACTTTGGAGAAGCTGAAGCGAAGGGGGGTTTAGGTGTGGAGCTTAGGGGGGGAGGGGTGGTGTTAGGTACATGGGCTGTGCAGCTGAGAGATTCTTTCTTGTTATTGATTTTGACTTGTAGGCCTGCAGCTTTATTAGAGAGGGCATTTTGGATGCTGGTGCACCATTGTTTGTCTTTCACACAGGTGTCAGGGACTGGAATGGGTGTTTCCAACTCTTTAAGAATAGTAAACAATTCTTTTATGCTGGAGTTAGCTTGTGATATTCTCAAGTTGTAGGACTCTTGCTTGGCGATTATGATTTCTTTTTTGTAGAGTGCAGATATTTTGTTAAGGTTCACCTTATTATTATCCGAGGGTGATTGTCTCCAAGCCTGTTCACTTTTATGTTTTTCTAGTCCAAGAGATTTCAGGTAAGGGGAGAACCACGTGTTCAAATGTTTTGTGGGTTTGCTTTTTCTGAGTTTTAGCGGAGCGATGGAGTCAAGAGCTGATCTCATGATTTTGTTGTAGTCATCTACAAGGGAGTGAGGGTTGGAGATTTCTGATAGTGAGTTCAGAGTCGGGAGAATAAGGGGGATGAGTTTTTCAGCTGTAATGTTTTTCTTATTTCTCGTAGGGATGGCTGTAGCTAGTGGATTATTAGTAGTAGTCGGGGTTGAGGCCTCAAGGGAAAAGGTAAGGAGATGGTGGTCAGACCAAAGTTGGGGCGAGATGGCGGTGATGGAGGCCAAGCAATTATAGTCCACCACTCAGTCGAGGTTTCTCCCCTTATTGTGGGAAGGGAGGGTCACTCTGTGATTAAATCCTAGTTCAGAAAAGGTGTTGTCAATAAGGGTGGCCTGAGGGTCATTGGGGTCTTTAAAGCCCAAGTTAAAGTCACCTAGGAGTAGGTCGATCGGAGAGGAAAGAAGTCAGCCAAGCACGGGCCTGATCGGTGATGCCCAGGTTGTCATGGGGACGGTTGAGCAGTATGGCATGGTTGACTGTCTCAAAGGCAGAAGAGAGATCAAGTAAGATGAGGACACAGGGGGTGTTGGAATCAAGGTTGGAGAGCAGTTCTTCACAGATGTTCAGGAGAGCAGTTTCCGTGCTTCTGGAAGCTCTGAAGCCAGATTTATGGTCATGCAGACAACCAACAGATTCAGTGTGAAGATTAAGCTGGGAAATGGCCAGCTTTTCCAGGAGTTTGCCCAGGAAGGGAATGATGGAGATTGGGCAATAGTTAGCCGGGCAGGACGTGTCAGCAGAGGGTTTCTTAAGAAGAGGGTGCACAAGGGAGTGCTTCAAGGTGGAAGGGAAGACACCAGTGGCGAAGGAGTGGTTGCAGAGGTCCGCCAGAGCAGGAGCCAGGGTGTCAATGTGGTCCTTGATGGTTTTGGAGGAACAGGGGTGAACCTGTTTTGATGAGACTTTCATAGATCGGACTTGTCTAGAAACCTCGTCAGGAGAGAACAGGGGAAAGGCAGAGAGGGAGGGAGGAGAGGTGGGCGAAGAAAGGCCAGAGGAGGAACAGGGAGTAGAGGGAGGAGGGGGAGAGGAGGAGAGAGAGGACAGGATGTCCTGAGTTTTAGAGATGAAATGAGAAGCCAGAGCCGTACAGAGTTCCTGGGAGGGGACAGGAGAGGTAGAGACTGCAGCAGGATTGTCCAGTTCCTTGCAGATTTTAAAGAGTTCGGCCGAGTTGTTAGATGCCGCAGAGATGCGGTCTTGGATATGAGCTCTCTTCTTGGTGCGGACAGAGAGCCGGTATTGCCTTTGGAGCAGGCGGCCAGCCAGTCTTTCAGAGGATGTACCGGAAGCACGCCAATTCCTCTCAGCCACCCTACACTTGTGTTTGAGGGTGACGAGGTCTGAGTCATACCAGGAGTTGCACTTGGCTTTGGGCTTCAAGCGGATCCTCATGACAGGGGCAAGAACATCAAGAGTATCAGATATAGCAGAGTGGAACATGGAAAGGGCTGTGTCAGGGTGTGAGTCAGCCAAAGGGGGAGAGGGGTGTGAGAAAGTGGCGGCGAAAGACTCCACTGACACACGCTTCATGGGTCGGATAACCGAGAAGGTGGGTGGCAGTGCTGGAGGTGGCTTGGCCTGAGGGGTAAAGAGGGTGAGCTGGGAGGAAAGGAGAAAGTAATCACTCCAGGAGAGAGGAGTGGTGAGGGGGGGTGGGAAGGTCAGAAGAGATCAGAACATCCAGACTAGAGAGTGAGAGAGAGTCGCAGAGGTCACGAAAGAGTCCAGAGGAAGGACAGCAAGCATCCAAGTGGATGTTAAACTCTCCAAGAAGGAGGAGTTGAGTGGTCAAGACCAGGAGGGAAGAGGAGAGGTCAGCCCACTCAGAGAGGAAGGAGGATATCTGACCAGGTGGCCGGTAGATGGTAGCCACAGTAAGGGAATGGCTAGGAGAGAGAGACAGAGAGCCTGCAGACAAGGCATTTGAAAGAGGAGTAGGCCTGCATAGGAATGACAGAGGCAGGAATCGACTTGGGGAAGATCAGGACTACACCCCCTCTGGAACGGTTGGACCTGGGCGCGGACAGGATCTTGTAGCCGTCAGGGAGGAGCATGTCAGAGCTTGTGACAGAGCTGGCCGTGAACCATGTCTCGGTGAGACCGAGGACATCAATGTCAAGTTCTTCCAGGAGGCGGCAGATGTCAGAGGAGTGTTTGACAACTGAGCGAGAGTTAAGAGTGGCAATATGGAGAAGGTTGCCACCCTTGAAAGAATTGCGGGGAGGGGTGCATATCAGAGGTGTGCCCTACGGAGGTGTAGAAGAAGCTCGAGGGGGGCAGAAGAGGAAGGAGGAGAGGGCAAGGTAGCCTGGGATGAGACAGCAGGAGGAGGCAAGGAGGCCGTGGAGGGAAGAGAGGGGACAGCAGGAGAAGGAAGGAAGTTGATGAGGTGCAGGAAGCGTCCATCAAAGAGGAGAAGATTGGCCTGAAGGCCTTGGACCAAGACGCTATCATTCTGGTAAACATTAATGAGGAGTCAAAGGAGGCCAGGTGCCACCATTAATGGGAGAAGAAGAGCGAGCAGAAAGCACAGAGACCATATGAAGAGTCCATAGGTCTGGTGAGGGAAGGACAAAGAGGATGTCGATGAGGGTTTGCCTAGAGGAGGCACGGGTATAGGTGTCAGCGATAGGGAGGCCTGGGTTGAGACCAGGATGTCCTTTTTAAACTTCCTCCTACCAGATTTAGTGAGGAGAGCAGGATAGTCAATAGGGAAGCAGTTAGAAAAGATAGGAGAGACAGAGAGCACCATTGGAAGGGGGGGGCAATGGGTAGTAGGGGCAGGGAGAACACTAGGGAGGACCGCAAGCACACTAGACAGAAAGAGACTAGGCAATAGTAGACAATTGGACAGGACGACAGGCGCTCAGACAATGGTGGAAAGTTAGCTAGATTAATGCTTTGCTAAGGAGTCAGAACCGCAGAATGGCACTACTCTCACAATGTAGTATAGATACTGGAGAAAACATACCTAAGTCTGAGAGTCCTGTAAAGGGGAAAAAGGCCTAGGTTTCACAATGCAATTTTAAATACTTTCACAGTGCAATCATTTAAATACTGGAGAAAACACATGTTAGGCAGAAACCTGTGCAGTTCCCTTAGGGACCACTGCAAAAAGTTTAAGACCACAGGAGTAAGCAGTAAACCCAATTGGTAGCAGTCTGCACCACCCAGGTTTACCTAGTAGCTGTGGCTGAGCAGTTGGACTTCTCTCAAGAAGAGTTAGGCAGTATATAGAGTATACACAATAGGGCTAAAAATACAGTAGAACAAGCAAACACTGACCAGAGCTTTGGTATTAAAAGTTTATCATTATTTATTTAAAACACACTTATGAAAATACACTGGCACTAATATATCAAGCAAGTTCAAACACAGTCACTATAAGTATATACACCTCCCTAGTTAATTATTTGACAAGTCTAGGTTAATAGGCCACTTATTAGCACAACAGAGGTGAGCGCGTAACCGTAGATGGCACTCCAATAATTCGTTACAAAGGGAGAGAAAAGGCAGAGTATGGAAATAACACAGTACCAACACTTTCAAGAAACCACAGCAAGTCAAGAAAGGCAGGGTCTACTGTAGAGCCAAAGTTCATAGGCCAGGCCCACTCTTGGAGAGAGCAAGGCGGAATGTGCCCAAGATCACACAGTGGAAATGCACTCAAAGTCTTTGCAGAAAATGTCAAAAGAGGTTGGATCAGTTCAGAAAGGCAAAGTTAGCAGGTTGGGAGTCCAACCCAGTTGGAAAATCGAGGATTTACGGGACACCTTGGACATTCCGTTGCAAGGGAGGCCAGGTGGGACACAGTACCTGAAATGGTGAGACAGCTCCAGCGGTGGCAGTTGTTCCTGGCAGCGGGTGCAAGTCGTGGCTTCGACCAGAGGAAGAGATGATCTCGACGAGGAAGAAAGCTGAAGGTCGTTGCACTGCCAGGGAAGAAACCAGCCGCAGAGTTCCCGATTAAAAGGTACGACCCTTTTATTCGCGGTCAGTGGAGAAGCGTGGTTATCCGGCCGCTGGGGTGCTGGGCACGGGCGATTCGACCACGAGACGTCCTGGAAGGCGAAAAAGGCAAACTGTTTGGTCTCACCAGCTCAAAGGGAAGAAGACTCTCCTGGAAGAAGATCTCCTCTGTCGTCGGGGAAGTGGTGAGTTCGTATAGCAGGGCTCCACCGGTGGTGTCATCGTGGTAGATGGCTCAGCTTCTCCCCTCTTTGGATTCTTTAGGTCCTGTGTCGACTTCTGAAGTTCCAGTCCCAAAAGCCCTACTTTTATGCAGAAAAACCCCCATTCAACAGTCTAGCTGTCACTCAAACATGCTAAGTGGTGAGCCTGGCGGCTCACCACTGGGCCAATCACTCAAGAGTGCGACTTGAGTTGCCAAGGCAACTCAGTCCAGGGTGCCTAATCCCCCTCCCACACATCCTGTAGACCCCAGACAGAGTGGCACCATTTGGAGGGCTTCTGTGCAGAAGCCTGCCAAAAAGTGGAACAAAGGGCTCGACTTGGTTTAGAGTTTCAGAGGCGAACACAAATGCCATTTTAAAACCGAGGCAAAAAGACCCAACCGGGGAATAAACATTAAATAAATAACCCGGCAGTATCTTTAACATTGCACCAAAAAGTGGTGCGTTTAAAATCATTGGGAAAATCCCATAAGAAATATTCCGGTGGAATATTTCGCGTGGTATCCACTGCCACCAGCCAGAAACTCGACAAGGGCGGACTGGACTGTGCCCCCTTGGAAAACAGACCCAGGGGCAATCGAATTACCCCTACCAGTACTTCCACAATATGATGGTTTGTACTGGTTCTGTTCACAATTTGAGACTAGTAAAGCCAATGGTGACTTTACATGCCCTGGGAGACAGTAGTCAGTCCCAGGGTATGGAGTCTTTGTTTGGGGGTCACTATGACACCCCTGTGTTACTGCACTGAGGGTGCTGTGTAACACACATACCAAAAACACATGAAGCCCTATGGAGTAAAAGACCCCATAGCCCATAAAACACATTCACAGTCAAAGGACATTCTCAAATCATGCCTAAGAGTGGGAGAAAAAGAGTCTCACTCTTAGTAGGAGAAAAAAATAAACCCCAAAAATCCAGAAAAGCTGCTGAGGGACTCACTAGGTTTGGGAAATTAGCCTTAACAGAGAATTCTCCCTAACAACACACCTAAGTCTGAGAGTCCTGTAAAGGGGAAAAAGTCCTAGGTTTCACAAAGCAATTTTAAATACTTTCACAGTGCAATCATTTAAATACTGGAGAAAAAACACACCTAAGTCTGGGAGTCTGCTATGTGGCAGAGGTGACAGGGTAGAGCGCAGATTCTATTCCTGAACCAGGCAACTCCTACCTTGCTTGGTCGCTGCTGGTTGACAGCTGGCCACTGGCTTCCCCTGCGGACACCTGCAGACACGATAAGGAGATGCCTCTGTAGGAGACGCCCTTTGCCTAGGGCTCTTAGCCACAGGGTCTGCGCCGGGCAGAGGGCTGCCCTGGGAGGAGGAACTAAGAATGGGGAAGTGGCCAATCAACGGGATGCAGGGAGGAGGGAGCAGGGATTCAGGAAGTGGGAGAGTGGTGGGAAGGGAGAGAGAGCGCTTGAAAGCGCATTGCAAACTAGGGGAAAAAAACACAAATGGGCACACAAAGAAATGCCGGTGTGCAGGTGAGCACACAAGAGTTCTGTGCAGCCTTACCTCCTCTAGATGGAAATGAGGAGGTCGCATGGGTCGAAGGGACTAGGTCCCTGCCTGCTGGAAGTCCGGGACGTGCTGGCCAATCAACGGGATGGGGGGCGGGATGGAGGGAAGAAGGAGCAGGGATTCAGGAAGTGGGAGAGGGGTGGGAAGGGAGAGCGAGCGAAAGCGCGTTGCAAACAACGGGAAAAGAACACAAACAAGCACACAAAGAAATGCCGGGTGCAGTTGAGCACACAAGAGTTCTGTGCAGCCTTTGCTCCTCTAGATGGAAATGAGGAGGTTGCGTGGGTCGAGGGGACTAGGTCCCTGCCTGCTGGAAGTCCGGGCCGTGCTGACCAATCAACAGTATGGGGGGCGGGATGGAGGGAGGAGGGAGCGGCGATTCAGGAAGTGGGAGAGTGGTGGGAAGGGAGGGAGAGCGCTTGAAAGCGCATTGCAAACTAGGGGAAAAAAACACAAAAAAAGCACACAAAGAAATGCCGGGGTGCAGGTGAGCACACAAGAGTTTTGTGCAGCCTTACCTCCTCTAGATGGAAATGGAAATGCGTTTTAATTTGATTTTCTATTTTATTGAGTAGTATTTATCCTGGTTTTTTAAATTTATTCTGCCATCCGCAACACAATTGTAAGAATTGTTTTCATGTAATTTAATAGCTGTGGTACACAAAAGAGATTTTGGCTGACATTCTTCTCCTGCGGGCACTGCAAAATATTTTCCAAAGAAGGCTTAACTTGGCGCACGATGGTAGCACGTGGGAGTTAATGTTAATGTTAATATTTGTGCCGCTCACTATCACCACCGGAGTGGTCCCCTGGCGCTCTGGTGGCTCTGAAAAGGGGAGGGGTTTGAGTTAGTGGGAATAAGAGGGAGAAAGTGTAAGAGAGCAGTGATGTGCCGTTGATAGCCTCAACCAGGTTAACACTGTTTGCTGCGCTTGGCGTGTTTTCCGGTCGGTATCCGCTTTGTGCTGTTGTGCGAGTCTATGTGTTGTTTGTTTTGTTGTTGCAGTGTAGTGATGTTTGTGCGGATTGTTGTGCTATAGGGTTGTGGTTGTGTTTGGTTAGAGTTTGAGAGGTGTATGCAGAGGGGTGATATTGTTAGTGGATTGGTTAATTGGCATCGCTGTCTAGAAGCGATGTGCTGAACTTCCACATTCCCTTCAGGTGCGGTGTGTGAACATTCCCGCACCTCCATCCAAATCCGGCAATGGTCGAGACCCACAATCCCTTCCACACATGACGCCCACCAACATTCACAACCGTGTCCAAGTTACGCCTCCCGCCCACCTCTGACAAACCTGTCTGTATGTGGGGCAAGCAAGCGTTCACGATTCCATCCAAATCTGGCCCTGACAGCATTCTCAATCTAGTCCAGGCGCAATATCAGTCAAAAATTGCTTCTCTATCCAGATGTGGCAATGGTTGGCATTTAAAATCCTATTCAGTTGTTCACGCACGCTACCGGTCACAGCCCCTTCCAAGCGTGGCACATGCCAACACTCGCAAATACGTCCAGGCGCGACACCTGCCATCATTCCCAACACCGTCCGGGCCTGGCGCATGCCATCGTCCACAACTCCGTCCAAGTGTGGCGACTGCTAGCACTCATACAATTCCATCCAAGTATGGTACTTGGTAGCATTCATGGAGTGGGTGAGGTTGTTGGAAGGGGTTGGGCATGGATGCTAAATTTCTGTCCTCATAGTGGTGTCGCGTGTGTCCTATTCGACCTAGTTTAGTTTCTCTTATTGTTGTAGGATTTTCCCTTAGTCCGATCTGGGTGTTGTCAGTGTCATCCTAAATTCTGTCAACCTGTTCTTTGTCTTTCCTGTTTGATTGTTTAGTTTCAATTTGAATCTGTGGTGTTGAAGAGCCAGGTTTTTAGTAGTTTTTTGGATTGTAGGTGGTCTTTGGGGTTTCTTATTTCTTTCGGGATGTTGTTCCAGGTTTTTGCTGATAGGGGGGAGAAGGAGGAGCCCCCTTGTTTTTTCTTGAGGTATGGTTTTGGTTCCAGGCGTATTTCATTGCTTCATCTGAGGAGTCTTGTTGGCTTGTAGATTGTTATTTTCTTTTGTAGGAATTCAGCTCCCTGTCCGCTGATTGCCCTGTGTGTTATGCACATTGTTTTGAAGGTGATGCGATGTTTGACTGGGAGACAATGTAGTATTTTTAGTGCTGGAGGATATACATTACACGTTTACTGTACCATGTATATTATGACATCATTGGGGCAGTTGAGGTTGCACTTAGCATGTGATAGCAGCACCTTCACATGTGGGGTACACCTTATGTATAATGACTATAGCAGATATATATGGCTTTGTTGAGCCACATGAAGTTACACTTGGCATACGTCAGCAGCACCTGGCCATGGTGTCCTATGCTCTGCACCTGGTGACCTTACCAAGCATATGATGGCATTAATGGGGCTCCCAGACTGCACTTGGCACATTATGGCATCACAGGTCAAGCTGTACCTTAAATGGGGTCACTACCAGGCCGGTCATGTGGTTATTGGGGCAGTTGAGGCTGCCCTTGGCATATGGGGGCAGCATCTGCCCGTGTGGAGCCAAAGCAGTGATGCATTCAGCATTTACCTAGTTCCTTGCACCATTTGGAGCACACAGGTGGTGCAGCCTGACTGCTCACTCAGAGACCTCACAGGGTAATTATTAGAAATGATGCTCTACTTGTTAATAAGAGAGCAACAGTTGGGAAATGGTGTGATTAATTGTCCATATGATAACAGTGCCTGGTAAATTCCTACAAATTCCTTCCTGCTGGCTATGTAAAAACCCAAACTGTTGGCTTTGTCCTAACCAATTCTGCACCTTTGAGTGCCTGGAAACCATGAAAATGGAAGCGCTAGGTGGTATAAATCAACTTATCATAACATATATTTATTTAATAGTGGCAGAAATTGACTCACCTTTTAAAATATACAGCATTTTGTGCTCTTTAGACAACTAGACACTGCTGGGCTGCTTTCGCACAATAAGACATCAACCCCCACTCTGGCCCTCACACAC